>NW_028227267.1:121154134-121845773 GCF_978045245.1 Mus caroli
TATATATAATGTGTGTGTACATATGTATTTATACAATGTATATATTAAAGAAAAGAGGAAATGAATTTGTGAGGGAGTGAGGGCACAGGAAGAGTTGGAATGGGGGGATTGCATGGGAATTATATACATATAATACTCATATATGATATTCTAAAAAATAATAAAACCAATGTTTAAAGGAAGTCATTACAAGACATTCATTGTATATTTGAAACAGCTTATGCTATAAAGGGCCTGGGCCTGTCAGAGTGGGTCTTTTCTTTGCCTTGCCAGATTTTCTGGATAAGATGTTTCTCGCTGACTTCTGCTATTCTAAATTTCTCATGATAAGAAAATGTCTTGGAGACACAATAATATTACTGCATACTATCCATGGCCTCTTTTGGAAGTCAAAACTATTTTCTTAAATGTTTTGGTGAATTCAAGTGTTAAATTAATTTATGAGAGAGTGAGTTACAAAAGAAGCCCAGTAAAAAAGCAGGAGAAAGACTGAGGAAGAGGCTTAGTGAGTAAAGTGATTTCTGCAGCTGAGCTCAGATATCCAGCATCCATGTAAAAATCGGGCTTGGTGGCATTTAGTATTGACCTACAGCTTTAGTTTTGGGGATGGAGGAAGAGACATATAGATCTGGAGAGCTGACTAAGCAGCTAATCTGGCCAAAATGGCAAAACTTCATGTTCATTGAAGGAACCCTATGTAAATCTGTAAGATGTAGACTGATAAACACACCCAATGGTTAGTTCTAACCTTCACAAGTGCACACACAGGAGTGTGTGCTCCCAAACAAAAGTGAAAAGGAGAAAGATAAGACAGAAACTGAAAAGACCATTTCTTTTATGAACCAAACTGAGCAGCTTGTACAGGTTCTCAGAACTGTACCATGATCTCCAGAGGTCCCCAGACTGGATGCAAGTAGGAAAGACCCCTTTTCTGTAAAGAAATAACTATGCTAATCTTTATTTTATACATATTGATAGTTTAAAATCATCCTTGATTGTCAATAAATAGAAAAGCAATAACATGATCTCTTCTCTCTCATCCTCTCTGTGTGTACACGTCTGTGAGTGCTTGAGAGTGAGGGTATATGCTCATATGTCTTCATTTTAATCCTACTTATCTATGAGCATGGAACATTTGTAATTGGCTGCTTAATGTTTCACATAACTTAATGTTACCAGGTTTCATTGTTGCAACATGCTTCAGTATTTTAATTCTTCTTGATAGTTCAATAATATTGTATAAAAATCTACATTTTACTTATCCATTTATCCCTTGATGGACATTTGGGTTGTTTCCACTTTTTGGTGATTATAAATAAAGCTGTTATAAATACTCATGTACAATTATTTTGTGTGTGGACATATGTTTGTAATTATCCTGGGAAAATGCCTGGAAGTAGAATAGCTGCATCATATGGTATTTTTACATTTAATTATTTGAAGAATTGGCAAGTTGTTTGAAAGCAGCTGTTCATGTTATTGCTTGCTTCTCTCTCTCTCTAACAAATATATACATATTATATATTTATATCAAAATTTCCTCAAAATATTATTCTTTATAAACTTCTTACAAAATGTTGCTACTTTTCTATGTTAAAAGTCTGGTTTCACAGAAATTTATGAGTAGATTCTGAAATGTATGCCAGTTTTATTACTGAGCAAATTTGAATATATAGATATTAGTCACAAATCACAGGAGGTATTACAACTCTAGGGCTTCATAGTGTGTTATATCACACACATAATTGCCACATGTTATCCCCATAACTGTTTTTACATATGCCTCATTTTCATTCTGTGCTTCATTTTTAGTAATTGATTGTGTGTGTGTGTGTGTGTGTGTGTGTGTGTGTGTGTGTGTGTGTGTGTTTTGAGACAGGGTTTCTCTGTATAGCCTTGGCTGTCCTGGAACTCACTCTGTAGACCAGGCTGGCCTCGAACTCAGAAATCCCCCTGTCTCTGCCTCCCAAGTGCTGAGATTAAAAGCGTGCACCACCACTTATCCTGGCAATTTTTATACTATCCCTTTCAGTACAAATTTGGTGATAAATTTTTCATGTATTACTTGCCAAATGTATTATTTAAAACTTAATTTTGAAATCCTATATTAATCTTTTCACACTTTGCTTCCTTATCTTTAGGATCCCACATTCCTTTGGAATCACCTTAAGTCTCCTTTCTGACTCTCATTTCAAGGATTCCCTAAATTCATCTTTGCTTTGCTTTTGAAAGTTTGAGCATGACTAACACCAATCTGATTGCCCCTGGACTTACACTTCTTGTTTTTCTTTTTGAGCCACTTTTTAATCATGTGTTTTAGTTTCCTTAGCCAATATTTTTCATTGGGATTCCTTCATCCTTTCCTTTCTCTGCATTGACCTGATATCACTAAAATCATGTCCTTTTACAGTACATGGATGTTTGGTATTAAATTCATATAGATAATTTTAGTATTGTGGTTAACAATAAAAATATATTGAGTTTTAGACTCACTTTCTTGGCACATAGTTTCTAAATTCTTTGAGTCCCCAAAGTGATACATCTAATTTTGTGTGTGAACTGAAATAATTTATTTGGGGAGATATCTTTGGATATGGTTGTTTGCTATGGGAATAAACCACGTGTTAAATAGTTATAGATTCCAGCCTTACCCAGGTTTCTAAGCAGAGGAGTGAGGCAGAGGTTATGTATATCATAAGTCAATGATTTTATCAATCTTGCCTACATTAGAAGACTCCATAAAAACATAAGACATAGTGTGGAAAGTTTATATTGCATACATAGAGTGAAGGCCAATGCCACTCAACTCCATAGAAACAGAAAATCCTAATTATGAGTTTATATATCTCCACGTGGATGTTCATTTGTATCTTTTAAATCTCCTTAATACAAAGTAATTAGTGATAAGTCGAATTCTATGAATCAAACATAAGATTAAATTCAGTATGTTTATTATATCTGTAGTATTACATTTGTAATAAACATACTATTTACTGTCATAATCTAGTTATACATGTATGTAAATTAAATAATTTTAGATTCTTCCATTCTCTTTTAGAAAAATATACAATATATGAAGCAAAAATAATTTACCTAAATTATACAGCCATGGAAACATTCACCTATTAGTACACCTTTCTTCCATTCTCTCGGGCTTCTAATAATCTAATATTCTGTAATCTCTAAATTCACCCAGTCTTCTGGGAATACCCAATGGGATGTTTTATCTGAAAAAATCACCCTTTAAGAATGTACTAGGCAAAAGGAGGAGGGGCTGAAGACATGGGTTAGTGTTTAAGAACACTGCCTCTTCTTACAGAGGACATGGGTTGAATTCCCAGCACTTACATGGCAGCTCAAAATTGTAACTTCAGTTCCAGGGGATATGATACCTTCACACAAACATACATGCAGACAAAACACCAATGCACATAAAGTAAAAAAAAAAAAAAAAGAATTTACCAGGCTAGGTCCTATTTGTTCATTTGTCCCATTTTAATTGCTAAATATCCACATTGACATCAACCAAATTTTGAGTGGCCAGACAAGAAGCAGATAACCAGTGAGCTATATTTCCAATCTAAATCCAAAGTCTTCACAAGTTAATTGATATTTAATGTACATCAAATTCTAACATAAATATGTAAAGATCTCTATTCTTTCATGAAATATAATATATACAAAATGAAAAAATACCAAGTCATGTTATATTTGCTATAGAATTGTACCATTTTCTTATATACTACCACTCCATTGGCAGTCTGTGTTCTAAGGGTATGTGTAATTGATGTAAATAAATACACTTGGCAATTTAAATAAATAATACTTCTTAAATTATTATAGATTTTGCCCACATTTAGAAGTATGTATAAAGTTTTAAGGTATTAGAGATATCTGAAAATAATCTTAGAATATATATGACTTTAGTTTTGTAGGAGTCTTATTGGTGGATGCTGAGCAAAATTCATGTTCCCTATTTTCTGTCATGTAGTACTTCAAAGTATTTAGCTTTGAAATACTCAAGTTTCTCTCTTATTGTCACAGACGCAGAGGTAGTCTCATGTTATGTTAAGTCCTATAAGAAAGAAGTAAAATAACATGTTTATAAGTTATATGCTCATTTCTACTCTTAAAGTAACAACCTCTGGTTAAACACAAAGAAATTTTAAGTTTTGTGTCAGTATATAATAATATCAAAGTGGGAGTTTGTCTTTTTTTTTAATTAGGTAATTTCCTCAATTACATTTCCAATGCTATCCAAAAAGTCCCCAATACACTCCCCCCCCAGTCCCCCACCCACCCACCCCCACCCCTTGGCCCTAGCATTCCCCTGTACTGGGGCATATAAAGTTGGCACATCCAGTGGGCCTCTCTTTCCAGTGATGGCCTACTAGGCCATCTAGAGTCAAGAGCTCTGGGGTACTGGTTAGTTCATAATAATGATCCACCTATGGGGTTGCAGTTCCCTTTAGCTCCTTGGGTACTTTCTCTAGCTCCTCCATTGGGGGCCCTGTGATCCATCCAATAGCTGACTGTGAGCATCCACTTCTGTGTTTGCTAGGCCCCGGCATTGTCTCACAAGAGACAGCTATATCTGGGTCCTTTCAGCAAAATCTTGCTAGTGTATGCAATGGTGTCAGCATTTGGAAGCTGATTATGGGATGGATCCCTGGATATGGCAGTCTTTAGATGGTCCATCCTTTCTTCACAGCTCCAAACTTTATCTCTGTAACTCTTTCCATGGGTGTTTTGTTCCCAATTCCAAGAAGGGGCACAGTGTCCACACTTTGGTCTTCGTTCTTCTTGAGTTTCATGCGTTTAACAAATTGTATCTTATATCTTGGGTATCCTAAGTTTTTGGGCTAATATCCACTTATCAGTGAGTACATATTGTGTGAGTTCCTTTGTGAATATGTTACCTCACTCAGAATGATGCCCTCCAGATCCATCCATTTGCCTAGGAATTTCATAAATTCATTCCTTTTAATAGCTGAGTAGTACTCCATTGTGTAAATGTACCACATTTTCTGTATCCATTCCTTTGTTGAGGGGCATCTGGGTTCTTTCCAGCTTCTGGCTATTATAAATAAGGCTGCTATGAACATAGTGGAGCATGTGTTCTTCTTACCGGTTGGAACATCTGGATATATGCCCAGGAGAGGTATTGCTGGATCCTCTGGTAGTATTATGTCCAATTTTCTGAGGAACCGCCAAACTGATTTCCAGAGTGGTTGTACCAGCTTGCAATCCCACCAACAATGAAGGAGTGTTCCTCTTTCTCCACATCCTCGCCAGCATCTGCTGTCACCTGAATTTTTGATCTTAGCCATTCTGACTGGTGTGAGTGGAATCTCAGGGTTGTTTTGATTTGCATTTCCCTGATGATTAAGGATGTTGAACATTTTTTCAGGTGCTTCTCTGCCATTCGGTATTCCTCAGGTGAGAATTCTTTGTTCAGCAGGATCAACATTGTAAAAATGGCTATCTTGCCAAAAGCAATCTACAGATTCAATGCAATCCCCATCAAAATTCCAACTCAATTCTTCAACGGGTTTTTAGCCCTCACTTATTATATCTTGTTTTCTCCTGTTTGGCAGAGGAAACCAGGTAGGAGTGGATTTGGGGGTAGAGCTAGGAGGAGTGGAGGGAAGGGAAACTGTGGTTGAGATGTATGAGAGAAGAATCTAATTTCAATTTTTTTTAAATCAGTATAGAGTTTCACTGTCATTTCCAAATTATTATAAAATTGACTATTTTATTTACTCATTATAAAGATAACTCATTCAAATCCAAAGCTTTCTCATATACATATGTTGCATATGTAGACATACATTATATAGATATCTTATATATCTTATATAATGCATGGAATTCTAACACTTTCAAAAGACATATGTATGTAACAATAATTAATGAAAAAAAAAGAGGCCATGAATTTCAGAGAAAGGAGGGATAATATTGGAGAGTTTGGAGACAAGGGAAGAGGGAAATTATGTAATTACGTTATAATTTCAAATAATAAATGAAGTGATAAGAATAATATAGTTGGTCTATAGTTGACTTGAGTTCAGTTCAGAGAATCAATTGTATGCATCTGCTCAGTAAATATCCACTTCATTAGCTGTATCCTCCTACCTCCATGCCATTCAAAAGACTTTTATAGCAACTATTCCTGTTGCACTAAGACACTGATGTCAAATATTTCATGAGGCCATCACAAAGATTTTAGAAAATAAAATACATTTATCATTATTATCATTATTATTGGTAGTAGTAGTAGGCAAGTTGATAAGAGAAAACATGACTCAGAGTAATTGTTTATTATTTTATCTGTTAATTAAAGTATCATGAAGATACTTGCAAGTTGAGGGCTAATAGGACATCTTATATCTTAGATATTCATATAGTGTGGCCAACACTAATATTTAAAGTAGAGCCACAGTAACCATTGATTAATGAACAGGCTTAATTCATGGATTAATTTAATTTTTCCACATGCTCCATTTTATCCTAATTATTTTTACTGTGTTGTGATTTTAAAAACCCTGGATTTTTAGGGAAAATTATAACAGGATATATTGTATGAAAAAACTTATTTTTAATGAAACGAAAAAAAGTCTCTGAATTTAAACCAGAAGAATTTATTTAAAAACAACAACAACAAAAATCTTCCTGGCTTGCTTGTATTTTTTTTTTTTAATTTTAAGATGTATATGTTCAAGAAGGAAAAGCAGAGAGAATGGCTTAGCTCTTTCTCACCTTTCTTTTCTCTGTTGGCTCATTAGAAACAAGAGTCACACTTGGTAATAGAACCACCTGGCGGCCATCTACACCTCAATGTCCGGGAACACATTCATGAGCTCTGCCTCACTGTCTACACACTGGGTTTCTCTTCCTTCCAATTCAAAGTTTTTCTGTTTATCTACAGGCTGGAAGATGAACCTCTGGGTTATGAGTATTGATATCTAGGGAAGTAATTCTAGAATTGAGGAATGGTACTATGACTATCCTAAAGTCCTTTTGGAAATAAAATGAAATACAAATAAAAAAATTCAAATAAAATGAAATAGAAAACAAACAAACAAACAACAACAAAACAAGCAAACAACAACAAAACAAAACAAAAAAACTAGCTGGCTCATAGGCAGCTTTGTCCTATCATGTCCCAGAGATGAACGCAGAGGTGTCAAGGAGCAGAATGATAACTAGGGTCAAATTGGTGGCACCAGTCCTATGCAGGATCATAAAGTGTCACATAGGTTTTCTTATCTAATTTACATAGAAGCACAACTATCACACATGAGAGAAAAAAATTCATAATAACAATGAATGAGTTCCTGACAGGAATTTTAATAATGATTAAAGGGAGAACATTTATTTTGCTTTGTGGAAGTTTGTACAAGCTAGTAAACAACACCAAAGCATCAAAACAATTGCCTTCTAGCTGAAAACAAAAAAAAATACATCCCACTTAAAACTCAATTTCACCATCATCTTTAAACTAGTCTCATAGTATATTAAAGAAATTGATGAGTCAGATCTAAATTAAACGCCACCATTCCCACTCACCCATAGTGAAATCCCCAGTGGATGCTTGAACCTGCTGACAGTACCAGATTCTATAATGAAAACATTTTCATACTTAAATTCATATTACCCATAGTGGCCATATCTTCCACAGCAATGTCAGAATACATTTCTTTGTACTTTTTTTTTCCAATTGGAGGTTCATTATGTTACACATCTTAGCAAACTCAGCATACAATATTATCTATTATTTTTACTCTTTTTATTTGATAAAGTACTTTATGGTTTCCATTTGGCTCTGGCTTATCTGAATTTCTACCATTAGTACTTTGTGCTTTGTAGCCATAATTAAGTAAAATAAAGATTCCAGAACACAACCACTGTGGTAGCTCAGTGTTATAATTGATACATAAATGGCTTCTAATCGACTCACAGACAACTAGCATACGCAGAGTGAACCGTTGAACGTAGTATGATGATGCACATCGCTTAAAGGGTGGTATGATCTCTCTTCATGCTACTCAGAATGCTGTGCCATTCAAACCTTATGCTTGTTAGATCTAGAAATTCCCAGTTAATTTCAGACATTATTGAACATAGTAACTGAAACTATAGAGAAATTAAACCACAGGTGAGGGCTAACTACATATTTTAGGACTTTGGGGGAAGCAAGGATTTCAGTAATAACTTTCTTGGCAGAACAAAAAATAAAAAGTAAATCTGAATATCTGAAACACAAAGTAAACTAACTTTACCCCAATTTCACTAGTGATTACAGTAGCTACTAGCATCCATTTAACTTCTATCAAGAGACAAATATACAGTATTTGTCAGAACTACTTAAGTGTCAGAACACACATAAAAACGGAGAACTTTGCCTATCTCTAACTGGTTTTTTTTTTGTTGTTGTTGTTTTTATTGAAGTTCATATGGTGAATGGAAGTTACTGGGATCTGTAGGTTAATAAACACTGTGCTTGATAATCAAACAAAGTTCACTTTACATCCATGGTCTTCCTCATGCCACAGTGACACTGGATACCGGCCAGCCACTGCTCCCACACTTCCTAGAAAATATTAGGCAAGCTTGTGAACCTTCTTAGTCAATAATCATCTTACATACAGTCTTATACCACAGAGAACATTATCTACTTTCTGAATAGAGTTCTTTGTTTGAAATGAAGCAAGGGCTATCACAAAAACCCAAGACATCATAAATGCAGCTACATAGAATTATAGTATTATGGTGTCATTTTTTTCTCCACTTTACCATTGCCTCTGAAGAGGCTCTGAATGTATCTAAGGATTGTAGATGGAAGAGTCAGGAGTGAGAATCATTATCATGAATTATAGATAGGGAAAGAAGCAGAGAATCTGTCTCAGGGCCATGAACTGGTGAGGAATTTCTATCATTTCCCAAGTACAATGGGATTACTGGTTCCTGGTGAACAAAGATTTCACAGCTGTAGCAAAGGTTTCCACCTTGAGACAAATTTGATACTTGTTTAAATGTAGATAAAGAGAGTTTTTTTTTTATTAGATATTTTCTTTATTTACATTTCAAATGTTATTCCCTTCCCTGGTTTCCCCTATCCCCTCTGCCCTCCCCCTGCTCCCCAACCCACCCACTCCTGCTTCCTGGCCCTGGCATTCCCCTACACTGGGGCATAGAACCTTCACAGGACCAAGGGCCTCTCCTTCCGCTAAAGAGGCTTTAAAAAGATGTATCTATAAATAGACTTACCTCGATGCCTCCTTTACCACTTGACTGTTTTACCCTAGGCAAGGTCACTAACATTATGTGACACAGATAATCCTTATTTTCACTCAGGTAAATGAGTCACCATATGTATCCATCTCTTATTTGGACACAAAGCAACACACAGCTATTTTGCACCTTTAAAAATCATAAGTCTAATGAGGGTCCTTTTGAGCAAACACAAGCCTTTGGCACATATATGTTTCCTTTTGGAGACGAGGGGAATGACACAGCTTGTCGATTTTTCAGCTTCTGTAGACGGCCTATACTCAGGAGTTCCAATGTCAGACGGATGAGTCCTAGCACATTGCATCATTCTGACTTCATCCTCTGGTTTTTTTAGTGCTACGAATTCTTGTCATTACACTTGATCTACTGGGATAATTCAAGAACTCATCTCAGGGTCCTTAGCCTAATGACACATTCTGTCTAATTTCTGTTATGATTTAAGATGATATAGTCATAGACCTTAGAAATCACAGTGTAGACATCTTGAGGAAACATTATTATGCCTCAGAATTTGTAAAGTTGAATTAAATGGTTTATGTTAGAGAATTAGAGAAGCATTGGGTGTTTTATTTATATATATATTTAAATATAGTATATAATATACTATACTATATTATATAATATTAATTGTGTTAATTAATATTACTATATTAATAATGTAATATTACTTATATAATATAAAATATTATATACATTATATATTAATATATAATACAGATGGTAACTCATAATATATAATATAATATATATTTACTAATGTTATTTCTAGATAACAGTATTGAGTTTGAGAATATTATATGAATTCAAAACACTATAGGGTTTAAAAAATATATTTACTGTTGCAGAAATGTAGGCTAATGAAGTGCCATGCAGTTTGAAGACTGCCATACACTTAAAGGAAGATTTTGTAAGTCTGAGCAAAATTGACACTCTAGGGCATTGAAGTTCAATTTCTTCCAGATATGGGATATATAATTTGCTTAATAAACTAAAAGAATTGATAAATCAAGTCTTGGATTAAAGCAAGGTCAAGCATCAACTCATTCTACCATTGAACTCAAATATGAATATACAGACCAGGTCTGTACTGGAGGAAAATCTTTAAAACTACAGATGAATTGGGAACACTTCCATAATGTCAGAAAAAGCATTTTTGGAATTAAATATACAGAAGTGAGCATGATAGTGTTTCACTGCACCATATGGTAGTATCCTATTGGATACCAAAGTGAGACTGTCTAAATATCTAACACCTATAAACTTTATAAGGAAAAGAGAGGTTTTGAAGATGAGATTATGTCAAGGGTCTCGACATTAGAAGATTGTCACAGATTCTAGTCAGTTCTGTGTAAGTGAATTAAGTATAACTTTGCCTAATCTTTTACGCACTGCTGCTAGAATGGACTACAGATATCTTAGAGATAGCTATGAACACCAGCCATCTAGCCAGCTATGGTAATGCATAACTGCAATCACCTTCAATGCATTGCTGCATTGCTGCATTGAAGAGGATGAAGTAAGAGAATCAAAGCTCAAGATCAGCATGGGATGAATAGCTAGACTCTTAAAAAAAAATCCACCTTTGAACAGACAAATAAAACTTAGTTGGGAAAAGTACCCAAAGCTACATCACAAGGAATCTCTGAGACAAACCTTCTGATAAAATCCAACATAACACCTCAGTAAGTAACTAAGCCCTGCCATGCTATTTAAGAGCAGATGGAAATGACAAAGCACCATACTTTGTCTTGCTGTCTTTATCCACTGGAGCCACAGGTAACAAGAATACTTAGTATATGCCAAATTAACACATGCAGGATACATGGAGATGATACTTAAATATATAAATATAGCTCCAGATATATAAGTTTACTGCAAGCATAAACTGTGAAATTAAGAACAGTATTGTATAATAAGAGAATTAAATGCTCTTGGAAGAAAAATATCACATAGTAAATCCAGTGGTTGCCAAAGGTTAGTGTGTGTAAAGAGCACCCAGCAAGTTATTAAAATGCAAATATAAGATTCATATCTATCTGAAAGTCTCAAATTCAATAGGTTGAGGTAAAACAAAAATGTATCAAATATTTCTCTATGTGAGCAATATCTGGCGATTTTCACTTTTACCCAGATTTCTGCATAATGGAATGTACTTATATATTAAATAATTAAAATTAGAAAATAAAAAATTGAATGATTGAACTATACCACAAAGTAGCTATATCAGAATGTTGAAGAACCAGCATTTTCAAAAAGTATTCAACCCAAACTGATATATAAATGTATTGTTTTGAACAAAAATAAAGAGAATTTCACTTATTATACAAAAGACAGAATAGTTCATTTTAATGTAACTTTTTTTTTTTTTTTTTTTTTTTTGGTTTGGTTCTTTTTGAGACAGGGTTTCTCTGTATAGCCCAGGCTGTCCTGGAATTCACTTTGTAGACCAGGCTGTTCTCGAACTCAGAAATCCACCCTGCCTCTGCCTCCCGAGTCCTGGGATTAAAGGTGTATGCCACCATGCCCAACTTAATGTAACTTTTCAATTAAAATACAACCTATGAGATATTTGTATATAGAGACATAAGTTTACCATAGATTTGCTCTTGAAGGCAGTGTTGCAATAACTGGTTCATTCTAATTTGTTTTCAGTTTTATTTATTTTTATACTTAGTTGAAAGAACTGAACTTGCTGGAGTATATGAGATGTCTCTGCAGGTAAAGATAGACATGCAGCTTAATATCAAGCCCCTAAACCTGGAGTAAATGCCTGGGTCCACGTAGTCGAGGGAGAAAACCACTTCCTCTACTATAGTATACACGTGCTTCCCATTTCTCCAAATGCAGTCTCACTCACTCGCTCAGTCAAATCAATCAATGTTAGAGAAAAGAAGGAAAGGCTAATTCAAAGACATCCACATTTTAAATGAAATTGACAAAACGCTTTCCAAATATATTGTATCAATTTCTAGAAAATTTGTTTGAGAGAGCCATTGGTCTCATAAACTTGTTGACATTGTATGACTTCAAATGTTTTTCAAATATTTAATTTTTATACCGTTTAGACAAGAGTCATGTTATCACACCTGCATTTTAATAGTAATTTTCACATTGTATTAATCAAATCTGTTGTTTGACAGTTATACAAGTGCATGCTGACCAGTCTCATTTCCTACCTTTCCCCATCTCCTCTCTCTCTCTCTCTCTCTCTCTCTCTCTCTCTCTCTCTCTCTCTCTGTATGTGTGTGTTTGTGTGTGTGACAGAGAACATGTATATGTGTGTCCCAAAGAGTTTATCCAGGAACTGTCTGTGTGACGGTTTGGAGCTATCTATTTATTGTCCCACTGGGCTCAGCACTGGACATAACTGAAAACTGAAGATAATGACTGTCTGTCTCCCAGAAGCTACCAATAGCTAATAGCTCAGAATCCCCACAAGCCTCTCTCATATACATGACTGATTATGATTATTGCCAAGGTCAGTCTTTTCCATGATTGCAATGATTGTGTGAAATCTTGAGGATGGTGTGTTGCTACGATCTTTTGATGAGAAATGATTACTTTTGTTAGACATACTCATTTAGTAACTTGTTGATATAATGATTGGCTTTAATTTGTTATGTTTTAAAATATAATGTTGTTCTACTAAGCAGAAGTAAATCCTACCTTATACATGTCATGTTAACTACTCAATAAATTACTAGAACCGGTTGAGTGTGCTATTTCAGTCATAGTTTGGAATTAACATGTTTATTTCAGTTATTTCCTAATTATCCATGGGATTTCTCTGTTAAAGAAACAAACAGACTCTGGTCTACTACTTTCTGTATGTGCATCACAGCTGTACTAAACAATGCCACTCTAAATTATTTCAACAGGAAGATAAAAGTGTGCCTTGAAACCATATCATTGTTAAAATCCTTCATATTGATGTTTGAATGGCCCCTCTTTCCAAAATGGTGGCTTTATAAACTCCAAAATACCTCCACTTATAACTCTTAAATTTATGAACAACAAGCTCCCAAGTCAAATGTCCTTTAAAGAAAATAAACACAAAATTTAAACCCTATAACTTTGACTTTCACAATCTTCAATTTTTTCTGAAATATATTGTCATCGTGTTCAAAAGAATTTGCTTCCTGACTGTTCATATTAAGGAAATTAAAATAAGATGAAATGAAAATGGGGTTGTGGAAATGGAGGCTCATTTCTGACTCTGTAACTTCTTGTAGCACTCAGAGTTCTCCTTTCCTGATCCTTTCCTTAAGAGCTGACCTAGGGACACAGGGCTGTAAGCACTCAAAGTTGCTCCTTCAAATTATCAGCTTCATCCTTGACAGTGCTCTTGCTCCAGGCATAGCGATTCATCTTGAAGCTTGAAGCCAAAACACAAACGAAGATTGCTATTCAAAGATTAAAATGTATATTTAAAAGGGAACCCCTGATCGAAATAATGAGCGCTTTTGCAAAGAACTGTGGTCGGTCACCTGGCAGTAACTTGCATAAGAAGTCTTTTTGAGAAAGATGTACGTTTTGCCCATTCTCTCCTTTCAAAAACTCTAAAAAAAAAAAAAAAAATCTAAAGTAAATAAGCAAGAGAAGTTTTGGCATTGTGCATAGCAGACAATAAAATAAAATAAAAATAAAATTTTTGCATAAATGAACTTTGGTAGAATGAAGACTTGGCCTAGGAAGGTATTTTTCAAGAGAAGCAGCAAAAGCAGATGATTTTCCTAGTTAATACTGTCAAATTACAAAGACGTCTGTGAACAAGCCCCAATAATATTTCCATAGAGTTACACTGACTAACTAGGCAAAATTTTGTATTTTTTACTCGTTTACAAAGAATTTTCCCATTTTCCCTACTTTTGTTGGAACCACTGATAGGCAATTTCCTAGGGAACTTTCAAAAATTTTGGCACAGGCATCCATTTCAGATCCATCCCCATTACAGGCCATAATGTACTCCATATCCAAATCCACTGCCTTTAAAATAATATGACAGACATGAGCGTTATGTGTATCTTTTTAATAACTAGAAGCCAATTATTTCAAGATAATCATTTACTTGTGCTGTTTCATGTCTGATGAAATGTACAGTGTTTTTATGATCTATTCAAAGATGAAATGTTTTAAATGTAATGAAAAGTTTTTTTTCCTTGATTCATTTTATCAATAATTATTGGGAATTTACAAACAATTTATATAAGTATGGTCCTGGGAAACACTGTAAACTTCAGCTTCTGTTTGCACAAGTGTGTGTGTGTGTGTGTTATACATGTGTTTGTATGTGTTTACATATACATGTCTTTGTGTGCATGTATGTGCAACAATGTTTGTGTCTATAGTCCATGTGTGTGGAGCCATGCATTTGACATTGGGTATGTTCCTTTATCACTATAAAATTTACTTACTGAGGTAAAATTACTCTCTAAACTTGGAGCATTCTGATTCCCAGACCTCCATGCTCATCTACACAAGCTAGGCAGCTCCCCCTTCCCCCCAGGGCTACCCTTTCTCTACCTCCCAAAATCTAGATTTACTTGTGGCGCCGGTCATATCTGCCTTGCATTTATGTGGGTTCTGGAGCTCTGAATCTGGTCCTCATGTTTGCATGGCATGCACTTTATCTACTGATCTGTCTTCCCAAACCCAGACTCTGGTTTTAAAAGAACAGGGAAAAAACTCACTATTTGAATAACATTTAAAAATAAAATGTCAGATCAGTTTTCGGCCCCTTATGACTCTTATCAAAGAACAAATTTGAGCTGTAGTTCCTATCAGCATTTTAAAGGCTACAGAAAACAGGAAGATGGCTGGGGTAGATTTTTTTTTATCATCAAAATACTTTTATTTTTTAAAATTAGGTATTTTCTTCATTTACATTTCCAATGCTACCCCAAAAGTCCCCCAAATCCTTCCCTCCCTCAGGTCCCCCCCCCATCCCTTCCCCTCTCCCACTTCTTGGCCCTGGCATTCCCCTGTACTGAGGCATATAAAGTTTGCAAGACCAATGGGCCTCTCTTTCCACTGATGGCCGACTAGGTCATCTTCTGATACATATGCAGCTAGAGACAGGAGCTCCGGGGGGTACTGGTTAGTTCATATTGTTGTTCCACCTATAGGGTTGCAGACTCCTTTAGCTCCTTGGGTGCTTTCTTTCTTAAACCTATATTAAATATATAGTTTTGCCACAATGTCTGTCTACTGTGTTGCCCAAATGCTTGGTTGTTTGAATTAAATGTAGGCTCACAGAATATAAAGTCCCAAGTTAAATGACATGTGATTTAGAATATTACTCTAGGCAAACAAAATCAAACTAAAATAGTGACTGAAGACATGATGGTCTGCCTTGATTTGTGAGTATTGGAAAACTATGAGTAGTATCTGAGTTTGCTGGCAGGGAGGAAAATGAATGCTGATCAGGAAAAATGGCTTATGCTGGTTTTCTTCCTTCCTTCCTTTATTCCTTTCTCTCTCTCTTTTTCCTTCCTTCCTTCCTTCCTTCCTTCCTTCCTTCCTTCCTTCCTTCCTCTCTCTCTCTCTCTCTCTCTCTCTCTCTCTCTCTCTCTCTCTCTCTCTCTCTCTTTCTTTCTTTCTTTCTTCTTTCTTTCTCTTAAACAATTTCTTATAATTCAGTGTCCAGTGAAGTAATTATTGAAGAAAGCCAGGTCCCAATCTTTCCTTGTCAAGTGAGAATAGCTTAAAGCTTAAATGCCAGTTCAATTAATGCCGGAGTAAAGTGGATCCCTGCTGCTGTTTCAATTGGCTCATCCAGAAGAAGGGCTATTTCTGTTTTTAAAGGATTCTGGTTTTGCTTGAGATTATGAAATGATGTACAGTTCTTCTCACCTACTTTCAATTCACAGGCACTTAATATTGTTATTTTAAGTATGTCATTTGTCCTTTAAGCTTTTGAACAGTATAGATTATTTGTACAATAATAATTTAATAATTTAAGACACTTTATTCTTATTTTTCAATTATAATAGATATTCATATTAAGTATCAATTCTTTTCCTTTTTTTCCTTTTTTATTATCTTTTTTAAAAATTAGGTACTTTCTTCATTTACATTTCCAATGCTACCCCAAAAGTCCCCCAAACCCTCCCCCCCCCACTCCCCTACCCACCCACTCCCACTTCTTGGCCCTGGCGTTCCCCTGTACTGAGGCATATAAAGTTTGCAAGAACAACGGGCCTCTCTTTCCACTGATGGCCGACTAGGTCATCTTCTGATACATATGCAGCTAGAGACACAAGCTCTGGGGGGTACTGGTTAGTTCATATTGTTGTTCCACCTATAGGGTTGCAGACCCTTTTAGCTCCTTGGGTACTTTCTCTAGCTCCTCCATTTTGGGTCCTGTGATCCATCCAATAGCTGACTGTGAGCATTCACTTCTGTGTTTGCTAGGCCCCAGCATAGTCTCACAAGAGACAGCTATATCTGGGTCCTTTCAGCAAAATCTTGCTAGTGTGTGCAATGGTGTCAGCGTTTGGAGGCTGATTATGGGATGGATCCCAGGATATGGCACTCTCTAGATGGTCCATCCTTTCGTCTCAGCTCCAATCTTTGTCTCTGTAACTCCTTCCATGGGTGTTTTGTTCCCAATTCTAAGAAGGAGCAAAGTGTCCACACTTTGGTCTTCGTTCTTCTTGAGTTTCATGTGTTTTGCAAATTAAATGTATTTATGAATACTACTAATAATATAAAGATATACTTTTTACTATTGTACTTTTCTTCATTAGATAAATAGATGGTCACAATATATATGTTTATAAACTGCTATTCTAAAGTAGACAGGCAAAAACTATTATTCAGGTAATACCAGATAAACAAGACTACTTAAATATTTCATGCAAATTATCAAATGCAGTATATTGCATATGCATAATAAGCAAACAGTATAACATAAAGGGAGTTATATGTATACAGTAGAGCTTTTTTTGCTTTGCTAAAATGACTTAAGCATTTCTATTACACATTAATGATTAAATCCTGTCATCCATGAGTGTAAAATAAAACCAAGAAGAAAGTTTGTTTAACTCATTGGGTAGATTGTTTGCCTATTACATTTGATGTCCAGAGTTGACTGTCTAGCACTTCATAAACTGTGTGTGATAGTACAAGACTGCAATTCCAGCACTCAGGAAGTAGAGACAGGGATCAGAAATTCTATGCCATTCTCAGCTACATAGCAAGTACATGGATAGTCTAGACTATGTGAGACTCTGTCTCAAAAAACAAAAAACAAGTGAACCCTACAGAATTTCTACTTTTACAATAGTTTAGTTGATATTTTAAGAAGAGTTCAATAGTTTAAATTCCCTTCCTAGTATAAATATGGGCTAATAAAATAAAATTATTTTGGGGAGAATCATTTAGTTGGTTTTCTTATAGGAGAAGTTTATACTGTTAAGTAGAGAGTTATTTGTAAATTCAAATATAGTAGTTAATCAGAAAAGCTTCATTTAATTAACATAATTATTAATATTTCCTTATGAATCCTCTGAAATCATATAAATTCAGACAATATTCAGAAATATGTAAGCCTACTGTACCTAAAATGAAAATTGAGAACTCTACTCTTGGTAGTACCTTCTCTTTAAAGATAATTGTATGTGAACATTATATACAGTACAGAGGCAATGATTTAAAGACTATATAAATTATCTCATTACATAATTTGTTTTTTATTTGAAATATACTCTAAACATGATATCTATGGGTGGTAGTTTACCAAGAGACAAACCAAGCAGCCACTGATTTTACTGAAGTTGAAACATACCCCTATTATTCAGATGAATTAACATGACAAAAAAAGCTAAGCCTATAGATTAGTACATCATCCAACCCCCATTAAAGGAGTTTTTTAGTACTAGATACAGATTAACAAAGGGTCCTACAACTAGTCAGTGTGGAAAGAGAGAAAGAGAGAGAGAGAAACAGACAGACAGACAGACAAACAGACTTAGAGCACTCAGCCCTAAATTGAATGTATTTAGCAAAACCCTCTGAAGTCTCAGGGATCTATGTAGAAGTTGAGGCATAAAAACTGTAAGAGCCAAATATGGTAGACAACTCCAAGGAAACAAGATCATCCAAGCACAAGGCTGATCCACATATGGACTCACAGAGCATGCACAAACTTGCACAAGCTCGTGCCAGACAAAATCCAAGTACAGAGAAAAGAAAGCAGACATAAACCTTCACACATCCAAGAAGTTATTTGCAGTTTATAGCTGTTGGGAGAGGGAAAATCAATTTTCTTCAATAGAGTGGGTCTATCGACCATACTCCTGGGAAGACCTCACACTGAAGATTTGTTGGCCATGACAAAATGGAGTCCATGGGTTTTATGTGTGTGTGTGTCTGTGTGTGTCTGTGTGTGTGTGTGTGTGTGTATGTGTGTGTGTATGTGCTTTTATTTGGTTCTTGTTTGTTTGCTTTGCATTGTTTCTGATAGAGTAAAAACATTGAATTGGTAGGCAGAGGGCAGTAACTAGGAAGAGTTGGGAGAGGGGAAAGGTATGATTAAAGTACTTTATGAAAAAAAAATATATATTAAAAGCACTATAATTTTAAGTAACGATGTTTAATCATAGTTTAAATATCTTTTCAGTATGGGCAAGGTTCACCTGAGTTTTAATATTTTCTTCTGTGGCAGAATCCTACCACTTGTGTTATAAAATACAATATTTCTGGATTGATATAAGCAACAGTTATAATTTCTGAATTTTATAAATTTCCAGATATGGGTATAAGAAATTGGCCCAGCAATTAAAATGCTCACCATGCAAACATGTGGGTCTGTGTAGTTCCAGCACTCTCTGAAAGCTGAGGCTTTAATCCTAGTGCTGAGGAGGTAAATCTCTGGAGCTCAGTAGTCAATTAAAACTCCAGGCTCAGTGAGAGGCCTTGTCTCACAAATTAAGGTGGGGTGTAATTGATCTCTTGCTCCCACATGCACATGTGCATGTATATTGTGTATATGTACATGGATACACACAACATGAAAATCATTTTCAAATAATGGGATCAAGTATAATCATTAAATACTGTTTTAGTGTCCATTCTTACTGACATTTGTTTTAAGGAGGATCTAATCATCCTCTATTATATATAGCTATTTGCTTCAGAGATAGTATTGTAGTAAAACATACTTTGATCAATCCAAAATTAGTAAGCAAGAGAATATAGTGGAGAATGATACAGTGTCACTTTCCAATACCTCATGACTCTTAGCATTATAAAAACATTCAAAAACAGAGTTAAACACAATTGGGTTTGGACTGTGTCAGACACCATCTAGGAGAGGCTAAGGCTAGAAGATGACTTTCCTGGAGATGACCCACTGTTTTGCATGGTCGGCAATGGGTAAACTTTGGGAGGAAAGTCCTCTAGACATTTCATCCCATGATTGCTTCTTATTATTGATATGCCTCTCCTATAACTATTACATAGTCTAACAATTCCTGGTCCTCAGCCCACCATATTGGGCAAATTTCTTTCAGATCAACATGAAGATGAACTTTCAAGTACTAATGCCATTTAGATGAATTAATGTTTTTTTGTAACCCCTGATTTTTCTCAAATAATTTTAGAAAGTTTTAACAGATGGTTTTAGTTTTTTTTGTTTTGTTTTGATTTTTTTGTTTGTTTGTTTTGTTTTTTGAGACAAGGTTTCTCTGTGTAGCCTTGGCTGTCCTGGAACTCACTTTGTAGACTAGGCTGGCCTCAAACTCAGAAATCCACCTGCCTCTGCCTCCCAAGTGCTGGAATTAAATGCATGCACCACCACTGCCCAGAAGTTTTAGTTGTTTTGCTAGAAAGATGTAATAAAGTTAAAATCAAGAATAGAATGTGTCCATTCCTCATACTAGTAAGTAAAGTCTACATAATAAGAAATACAATGAGTTTTCATAATTGCACTATAAAGAGAAATAGGCTTGGGACAAACTTATGTTCAAGGTAAAACATTCATATTCAATGATGAAGCTACACCTGTGCACTATGATAAGGTGAAACCATGTAAAAACTGTTGCTTTGAACCTAACAATGAGCCTACAGAATGAAACATTGCTTTGAACTTGTTATTGACATCTGTCTTTTACTCCTCTTTTATGTAACTTTTTATCTATTAGGTAATTCTTACATAGAGAACTTTTTGTCTTAATGCTACAAAAAGCTGAAAGCAATAAAGGTAATGTATCTATATTCTCCCTCACCTGGTACATATGTTTTCTGTATAAGTGACTCTTTCCTCTCTGGTTCACAAAGAGTTAATGGCCTCTGACCCTCTCCCCTGGCCAGTCAGGGGCTCCTGGCTTGCTTAAGAAGGGAACACTAGCAAACCCTAACCCTAACCCTAACACTAACCCTAACCCTAACCTAATTCCCCACTGTTCAACAACATGTGTTAATAGCCAATGGCACCAGTTTTCAGCTACAGAGTGAACGAGAGAGTGTTGTTTCCAGAAGCTTCCGGTGCAGTTAGAGAAAGTTACAAGTAAAAGATCATCCAATTCTGTGTCCCACCTCAACTTGTTCCCCTAAGGCCAGGCAGGACTGATTCTTTCTGTTCCTTTGTAGAATCATTGTAAGTCCTCATGACCTCCTTTAAATAAATGTAGCTCAGAGGGAAGACATTTGTCTAAAATATAGTCATCATCAATCTATCATGATTACTTAATTTTCATATCATAGCAGCAATACAGAAATCAATCAAAAAAGTATGCTATGCATTAAAAGAAAAATCCTTTTTAGTAATACATAGAATCACATGGAGTTTAGGAATATTTTAATTCCTAAATTGTTAACTAATTAGGCCAAGAAAGATGGCTGTATTAGTTGTAACTAGCACACTATGTCTTCACTATGATGGCAGTTTCTTAACAAATTTAAAGGAAGGTGAAATCTAAAGACTTCCTGGAGATTTCAATAATCATTACAAGTTACCAGAGCCTTCATCTGCATGCTGAAAACAGTCACAGACCATGGGGTTGTTTTCTAAACTTATCCTTTTTTGTTTTCACAGAACTGATAAAACAAGTAACAATTGTGATCTGATATAGAAACTTGTAAAGTGATTGATTCAAATCTAAAAGCTATATAGGGGAATTTTGTTGGTATGAGTGAAAGAAAAGTTCTAAAATGTATGTACATACCTTAATTTTAAAATATTATTTAAAAGCCAGTGAGAATATGGGCCTCTAGGAAGTTAACATCTTCTGCCAGTGGCAGTATCTTGTCTCAATGGCTCCTATTTATTTACGTGGTTCGCTAAGGTTACAACAGACTTAGTAACTTCTTAAAATAAGGCAATCATGATGTTTTTCACCAATTCTTTTTCATAAAATATTTTTTCTCACGTGATACTGTTTGATAACACTATATCCACAGAACACCTGTCTTTCAAAGTTGGAGTCAGTCTTCTCAGTCCCTAATGCTACTTTTTTCTATTGAGTTTATGTAATTTTGTCGATTCTTCATTGTCACATTCACAATATCCTTACCATGAGTAAGTAGATTGACTCAGGAAACACTATTTGGAAGCTCATCCATAGACACAACTCCTTAACAGTAATTTTTACTGTAACTCTTGAGCAATCCAGACACTTTTGATTCTCATTCTCTTTCTGTTTCCACTGTAGCTGCAGGTGCTACATTTAATGAAATACTGGATTTCTCAGAGTATTCTATAAGGGTTGGAAGGACCCAGTTTTTGCAAGTTCCCTTTCATCTTGGTTTTCTGGCCTTCTTCCAGTGTTCCAACAAGTGTTCTTGTTGACATCTTCAGTAATACAGCTTTTACTAAGGGTTTTCAGTTCCAATCTATAGTAGCCTATAATAATAACATTGTCTTCTGGACACAACATGGAATCACCAAAAAAGAGATTTTCAATGAAGGATTGTCTGTATGAAGTTAACCAGTGGGCATTCCTGTGGGGGAATTCTTTTAAGCTAATTGATGTTAGAAGATCCAGCCTGACAGGATCTTAAGACTTCTGGTGAGTGGAACACAGCTTCTGCTCCAATCCAATTGCGCGCAGGACTTGAGACTGCATTAGTTAGGGAAGCAGAAACCAGCCAGAGTAGGGCCACAGGCCTCATCCAGCCGGATCAGCACCGGGGTAGCTAGAGCGCAGGGTTGGCTGACACCCGCCAGCTACCCACGACCCCCACCACAGGATTTTGAGACTGCTGGTGAGTAGAACACAGCTTCTGCTCAAGTCCAATCACGGGGGACCTGAGACTGCTTTGGTTGGGGAGGGAGAAACTCGGCCTACATAGGGCCACAAGCCTCTTCCGGTCAGAAAAGCACCTGGGTAGCTAGGGCACAGGGTCGGCTGACACTCGCCAGCTACCCACAACACCCGCCACAGGATCTTAAGACTTCTGCTGAGTGGAACACAGCTTC
Organism: Mus caroli; assembly: GCF_978045245.1. NCBI lineage: Eukaryota > Metazoa > Chordata > Mammalia > Rodentia > Muridae > Mus > Mus caroli. The sequence continues at coordinate 121,176,849 of NW_028227267.1, forward strand.
TGCTCCAATCCAATTGCGCACGGGACCTGAGACTGCATTAGTTAGGGAAGCAGAAAACCGGCCTGAGTAGGACCACAGGCCTCTTCCAGCTGGACCAGCACCAGGGTACCACCAGCTACCCATGACCCCCGCCACAGGATTTTGAGACTGCTGGTGAGTGGAACACAGCTTCTGCTCCAATCTTTAAACAGTGACAACGACAACAACTAACCCCAGAGATTACCAGATGGCGAAAGGTAAACGTAATAATCTTACTAACAGAAACCAAGACGACTCACCATCATCAGAACCCAGCACTCCCACTTCGCCCAGTCCAGGGCACCCCAACACACTGGAAAAGCTAGACACTGATCTAAAAGCATATCTCCTGATGATGGTAGAGGACTTCAAGAAGGACTTTAATAACACACTTAAAGAAATACAAAGGAACACTGGTAAACAGGTAGAAGACATTAAAGAGGAAGCACAAAAATCCCTTAAAGAATTGCAGGAGAACACAGCTAAAGAGTTTCAAATCCTTAAAGAAAAACAGGATAACCTAATCAAACAGGTAGAAGTCCTTAATGAAAAACAGGAAAACACATCCAAACAGATGATGGAAATGAACAAAACCATACTAGACCTAAAAAGGGAAGTAGACACAATAAAGAAAACCCAAAATGAGGCAACACTAGAGATAGAAACCCTAGGAAAGAAATCTGGAACCATAGATACCAGCATCAGCAACAGAATACAAAAGATGGAAGAGAGAATCTCAGGTGCAGAAGATTCCATAGAGAACATCGGCACAACAATCAAGGAAAATGTAAAATGCAAAAAGATCCTAACTCAAAACATCCAAGAAATACAGAACACAATGAGAAGACCAAACCTACAGATAATAGGAGTGGATGAGAATGAAGATTTTCAACTCAAAGGACCAGCAAACATCTTCAACAAAATTATAGAAGAAAACTTCCCAAATCTAAAGAAAGAGATGCCCATGAACATACAAGAAGCCTACAGAACTCCAAATAGACTAGACCAGAAAAGAAATACCTCCCGACACATAATAATCAGAGCAACAAATGCTCTAAATAAAGATAGAATACTAAAAGCAGTAAGAGAAAAAGGCCAAGCAACATATAAAGGCAAGCCTATCAGAATTACACCAGATTTTTCACCAGAGACTATGAAAGCCAGAAGATCCTGGATGGATGTTATACAGACACTAAAAGAACACAAATTCCAGCCCAGGCTACTATACCCAGCCAAACTCTCAATTAACATAGATGGAGAAACCAAAGTATTCCACGACAAAACCAAATTCACACATTATCTCTCCACGAATCCAGCCCTTCAAAGGATAATAACAGAAAAAAACCAATACAAGGACAGGAACCACGCCCTAGAAACAACAAGAAGGTAATCCCTCAACAAACCTAAAAGAAGACAGCCACAAGAACAGAATGCCAACTTTAACAACAAAAATAACAGGAAACAACAATTACTTTTCCTTAATATCTTTTAATATCAATGGACTCAGCTCCCCGATAAAAAGACACAGACTAACAAACTGGCTACACAAACAAGACCCAACATTTTGCTGCTTACAGGAAACTCATCTCAGAGAAAAGGATAGACACTACCTCAGAATGAAAGGCTGGAAAACAATTTTCCAAGCAAATGGCATGAAGAAACAAGCTGGAGTAGCCATTCTAATATCTGATAAGATTGACTTCCAACCCAAAGTCATTAAAAAAGACAGGGAGGGACACTTCATACTCATCAAAGGTAAAATCCTCCAAGAGGAACTATCAATCCTGAATATCTATGCTCCAAATACAAAGGCAGCCACATTCATTAAAGAAACTTTAGTAAATCTCAAAGCACACATTGCACCTCATACAATAATAGTGGGAGACTTCAACACACCACTTTCACCAATGGACAGATCATGGAAACAGAAACTAAACAGGGACACAGAGAAACTAAGAGAAATTATGAATCAAATGGATCTGGCAGATATCTACAGAACATTCTCTCCTAAAACAAAAGGATATACCTTCTTCTCAGCACCTCATGGTACCTTCTCCAAAATTGACCACATAATTGGTCAGAAAACAGGCCTCAACAGATACAAAAATATTAAAATTGTCCCATGCATCCTATCAGATCACCATGGATTAAGGCTGATCTTCAATAACAAAATAAATAATAGAAAGCCAACCTTCACGTGGAAACTGAACAACACTCTTCTCAATGATACCTTGGTCAAGGAAGGAATAAAGAAAGAAATTAAGGACTTTTTAGAGTTCAATGAAAATGAAGCCACAATATACCCAAACTTATGGGACGCAATGAAAGCATTTCTAAGAGGAAAACTCATAGCTCTGAGTGCCTCCAAAAGGAAACTAGAGAGAGCACACATTAGCAGCTTGACAACATATCTAAAAGCACTAGAACAAAAGGAAGCAAATTCACGCAAGAGGAGTAGACAGCAGGAAATAATCAAACTCAGGGGCGAAATCAACCAAGTGGAAACAAGAAAAACTATTCAAAGAATCAACCAATCAAGGAGCTGGTTCTTTGAGAAAATCAACAAGATAGATAAACCCTTAGCCAGACTCACTAGAGGGCACAGGGAAAGCATCCTAATTAACAAAATCAGAAATGAAAAAGGAGACATAACAACAGATCCTGAAGACATCCAAAACACCATCAGATCCTTCTACCAAAGGCTATACTCAACAAAACTGGAGAACCTGGATGAAATGGAGAAGTTCCTAGATAGATACCAGGTACCAAAGTTGAATCAAGATGAGGTTAATGATCTAAACAGCCCTATATCCCCCAAAGAAATAGAAGCAGTCATTAATAGTCTCCCAACTAAAAAAAGCCCAGGACCAGATGGGTTTAGTGCAGAGTTCTATCAGACCTTCAAAGAAGATCTAATCCCAGTTCTTCACAAACTATTCCACAAAATAGAAACAGAAGGTACTCTACCCAACTCATTCTATGAAGCCACAATTACTCTGATACCTAAACCACAAAAAGACCAAACAAAGATAGAAAACTTCAGACCAATATCCCTTATGAATATTGATGCAAAAATCCTCAATAAAGTTATTGCTAACCGAATCCAAGAACACATCAAAACAATCATCCATCCTGACCAAGTAGATTTCATCCCAGGGATGCAGGGATGGTTCAATATACGGAAATCCATCAACGTAATCCAGTATATAAACAAACTCAAAGACAAAAACCACATGGTCATCTCGTTAGATGCGGAAAAAGCATTTGACAAGATCCAACACCCATTCATGATAAAAGTCTTGGAAAGATCAGGAATTCAAGGCCCATACCTAAACATGATAAAAGCAATCTACAGCAAACCAGTAGCCAACATCAAAGTAAATGGCCAGAAGCTTGAAGCAATCCCTCTAAAATCAGGGACTAGACAAGGCTGTCCACTTTCTCCATACCTATTCAACATTGTACTTGAAGTCCTAGCCAGAGCAATTCCACAACAAAAGGAGATCAAAGGGATACAAATTGGAAAAGATGAAGTCAAAATATCACTCTTTGCAGATGATATGATAGTATATATAAGTGACCCTAAAAATTCCACCAGAGAACTCCTAAGCCTGATAAACAGCTTCGGTGAAGTAGCTGGATATAAAATTAACTCAAACAAATCAAAGGCCTTTCTCTACACAAAGAATAAACAGGCTGAGAAAGAAATTAGGGAAACAACACCCTTCTCAATAGTCACAAATAATATGAAATATCTTGGTGTGACTCTAACTAAGGAAGTGAAAGATCTGTATAATAAAAACTTCAAGTCTCTGAAGAAAGAAATTATAGAAGATCTCAGAAGATGGAAAGATCTCCCATGCTCATGGATTGGCAGGATCAACATTGTAAAAATGGCTATCTTGCCAAAAGCAATCTACAGATTCAATGCAATCCCCATCAAAATTCCAAATCAATTCTTCAACGAATTAGAAAGTGCAATCTGCAAATTCATCTGGAATAACAAAAAACCTAGGATAACAAAAACTCTTCTCAAGGATAAAAGAACCTCTGGTGGAATCACCATGCTGGACCTAAAGCTCTACTACAAAGCAATTGTGATAAAAACTGCATGGTACTGGTATAGTGACAGACAAATAGACCAATGGAATAGAATTGAAGACCCAGAAATGAACCCACACACCTATGGTCACTTGATTTTCGACAAGGGAGCTATAAACATCCAGTGGAAGAAAGACAGCATTTTCAACAAATGGTGCTGGCACAACTGGTTGTTAACATGTAGAAGAATGTGAATTGATCCATTCCTATCTCCTTGTACTAAGGTCAAGTCTAAGTGGATCAAGGAACTTCACATAAAACCAGACACTGAAACTTATAGAGGAGAAAGTGGGGAAAAGCCTTGAAGATATGGGCACAGGGGAAAAATTCCTGAATAGAACAGTAATGGCTTGTGCTGTAAGATCGAGAATTGACAAGTGGGACCTCATGAAACTACAAAGCTTCTGCAAGGCTAAAGACACCATCAATAAGACAAAAAAACCACCAACAGATTGGGAAAGGATCTTCACCTATCCTAAATCAGATAAGGGACTAATATCCAATATATATAAAGAACTCAAGAAGGTGGACTCCAGAAAGTCAAATAACCCCATTAAAAAATGGGGCTCAGAACTGAACAAAGAATTCTCACCTGAGGAATACCGAATGGCAGAGAAGCACCTGAAAAAATGTTCAACATCCTTAATCATCAGGGAAATGCAAATCAAAACAACCCTGAGATTCCACCTCACACCAGTCAGAATGGCTAAGATCAAAAATTCAGGTGACAGCAGATGCTGGCGAGGATGTGGAGAAAGAGGAACAGTCCTCCATTGTTGGTGGGATTGCAAGCTTGTACAACCACTCTGGAAATCAGTCTGGCGGTTCCTCAGAAAATTGGACATAGTACTACCAGAGGATCCAGCAATACCTCTCCTGGGCATATATCCAGAAGATGTCCCAACCGGTAAAAAGGACACATGCTCCACTGTGTTCATAGCAGCCCTATTTATAATAGCCAGAAGCTGGAAAGAACCCAGATGTCCCTCAACAGAGGAATGGATACAGAAATTATGGTACATTTACACAATGGAGTACTACTCAGCTATTAAAAAGAATGAATTTATGAAATTCCTAGCCAAATGGATGGACCTGGAGGGCATCATCTTGAGTGAAGTAACACAATCACAAAAGAACTCACACAATATGTATTCACTGATAAGCGGATATTAGCCCAAAACTTAGGATACCCAAGATATAAGATACAATTTGCTAAACGCATGAAACTCAAGAAGAATGAAGACCAAAGTGTGGACACTGTGCCCCTTCTTAGAATTGGGAACAAAACACCCAGGGAAGGAGTTACAGAGACAAAGTTCGTAGCTGTGATGAAAGGATGGACCATTTAGAGACTGCCGTATCCAGGGATCCATCCCATAAGCAGCTTCTAAACGCTGACACCATTGCATACACTAGCAAGATTTTGCTGAAAGGACCCAAATATAGCTGTCTCTTGTGAGATGATGCCGGGGCCTAGCAAACACAGGAGTGGATGTTCACAGTCAGCTATTGGATGTATCACAGGGCTCCCAATGGAGAAGCTAGAGAAAGTACCCAAGGAGCTAAAGGGATCTGCAAACCTATTGTTGGAACAACATGATGTACTAATCAGAACCCCGGAGCTCTTGTCTCTAGCTGCATATGTATCGAAAGATGACCTAGTCGGCCATCAATGGAAAGAGAGGCCCATTGGACTTGCAAACTTTATATGCCCCAATATACGGGAATGCCAGGGCCAAAAGAATGGGAATGGGTGGGTAGGGAAGTGGGGGGCGCTATGGGGGGACTTTTGGGATAGCATTGGAAATGTAATTGAGGAAAATATGTAATAAAAATAATAAAATTTAAAAAAAATGGTAAAAAAAAAAAAGAATATCCAGCCTACAGAGGATAGAGCCATTCTTTAAGCAGGTGATTTTGAAGTGTATTAGAGTGGCAGACTCCAGCTGAGTAAAGCAAGCAAGGATACAGGCATTCATTTCACTGCTCTGCATTCAGCAACAGAAACTAAACTAAACTAGAACGCAGCTGTAGCCTTGAAAAATGCATTTCTTAAGCAGTAAGACTTGAAAATCAAAATCACTCTGTAATCCTTGGACTGCTGAGTAGATATTATGCTGACAGACATAAAAATGCCATTAATATTGTATGTCTTCATCACAGCCCTTACATGGCCCGAGGCATTGCCAATAAGGAGTAATACTTTGAAAAATATTGCTTTCTGAGCTGTGGGAGAGTGGGATTAAAGTAGTAAACCCTGTTGGAAGCAGGTATACTGTCACCCAGGCTTTGTTGTGACACATACAGAGAACTAACAGTGTAGGCTTAGTAAAAATTTTCAACATCTCCATGAATTTCAGAATGGAAAACAGGCAACAAGTTCAAGTAACCAGCTTCGTTAGTCTTGAACAAGGGGGTCATCCTATCCTTGCCATATTTTCAGTACTTTAAAAGTAGATTATACTTGTTCATCTTGAAGTAATGTGCATTCCAAGTCAAATCCTTATAAACTTAACTAAAATAATCATGACTATAATGCTTTATTTCATTTTTAAAATATTAAAAAATCAATATTATGAAAGTGAAGCCTTGAGAGAAGCCATCATTTTAGAGATTGTATTGTTAGCCCTGAAAACATACATACAAGTAACATTATTCAGACTGAGCACATTATATTTAGAAACACACAGAGAGAGAGAGAGAGAGAGAGAGAGAGAGAGAGAGAGAGAGTCATGTAGCAACAATTAATGAAGAGAGACCATGAATTTGACAAAAGCAAGGGGGGATTTTTGGAAGTATTTGGAGAGAGGAAATGGAAGGAAGGTATGATATAATTTAATATAATCTCAAAACAAAAAATAATTTGAAAAGAAAAAATATTTTAAAATGCATTGAAATGAGTTAGTTTTTAAGTAAATAATTTTAAAAGAAGTATGTTTCCCTTAGATGATAACATCAAATGTTTTATTTTTATGAATTTTTTTTACTATAGATGTATTTTATCTGGTTTCAGGACACTGAAAGTGTGAGTTTCATGCAACCCATTTCAGGGATAGTTTAGAGGTCATTTCAATGATAGAATGAAAATAATTTCATGGTGACAGAAAAATGCTAACTAATTAGTTTCAGGCCTGAAATAATGAAATAATATCTCAAACTGGACTGAACTGAATTGAAAATCTAGAATTTGTTTTGGTTTTTTGTTTGTTTTTGTTGTTGTTGTGAAAAGTCTTAAGAAAAGAAGGAAAGTTTTTGACCAAAAAGACCCAGATTTTTTTTCCGTTATGGGACTTGTCACTTTGCTAGTTGAAATACTATATAAGAAAAGTTATCATGGACCTTTTTAAAAGTCATTAGAATTTATGAAAGTGAGAAAAACACACATTTTTGTGAATTATTCAGTGTATGTGAGCAAAATAAGACCCACAAAAAATGTAAGCATTGCCCATCTCCATAAACTAACTCCTTCTCTGGAATGGCATGTGTCTGTCTTCCCTGACCCACCTAAACCATCCCTTCTTTCCCACTGAAATGTGAGCTAATAGGATTCTTCAGTGGTGCCTAGCTGATATGGGGAATAAAATGTGGAAGCTTTAGGACAGTCTCTGCATACTCAGTATTAATTTCACACTTATTTATTAAAATTTTACATCCATTTTTTGAGTGTGTATGTGTGTTTTGCCTGCATGTATATATGTACACTGTAGTTATGCCTGGTATATGCAGAGGTCAGATGAGGGTGTCAGATCTCCTTGAAATAGGATGGAGGGATTATACAGAGTTTAAGTCACTGTGAGGGAGATGAAAGCCAAGCCCTCTGCAAGTGCAACAAATGATTTCTTCAGCACCATCAATGTTGATTTTAAACTTCATATCTTTATACATTTCTCTGAAATGGCATTACCAATGTCAATAAATCAAGATTGCCAGAGTGGCTTTTTTATTAATTTACCATACTTATGCTTTTAGCCCTGGTCAAATCTTCTCTAGAGTCCTTCAGTTCAGTGTAAGTTCAGTGAATTCAAAAGTGTCCAAGAGACTTTGAGTGCGTTTAGTGAATAATCAAGTTAGAAGATTATTATGAGGGGGGAAAAAAAGGATGGGAATCCAGCAGATGGATTTTCTAACATCAATTAGCCTGGGCAAGAAGGTGTGAAATGTAACAGAAAGACATCTACCTTTTCTTTTCTTTCTTTCTTTCTTTCTTTCTTTTCTTTCTTTTCTTTCTTTCTTTCTTTCTTTCTTTCTTTCTTTCTTTCTTTCTTTCTTTCTTCCTTATTTTCTATTCGATATTTTCTTTATTTACATTTCAAATGTTATCCCCTTTCCTGATTCCCCTCTGAAAACCCCCTATTCCCTCCCCCTCCCCCTGCTCATCAACCCACCTACTCCTTCTTCCTGGCCCTGGCATTCCCCTATACTGGAGCATAGAACCTTCACAGGATCAAGGGCCTCTCCTCCCATTGATGACTGACTAGACCTTCCTCTGCTACATATCCAGCTAGAGCCATGAGTCCCACCATGTGTTTTCTTTGGTTGGTGGTTCACTCCCAGGGAGCTCTGGGTATAATGGGGTTCTACACAGCTATTAAAAACAATGAATTTATGAAATTCTTAGACAAATGCATAGATCTGAAGGATATCATCCTGAGTGAGGTTATCCAATCACAAAAGAACACACATGATATGCACTCACTGATAAGTGGATATGATCCCAGAAGCTCTGAATACCCAAGATACAATTCTCAAAACACATGAAACTCAAGAAGAAGGAAGACCAACATGTGGATACTTCGATCCCTCATAGAAGGGGGAGCAAAATACCATGGAAGGAGTTAGCAGAAACTGAAGGAATGACCATCCAAGACTGCCCCACCTGGGGATTCATCCTATATACAAACACCAAACCCTGACACTGTTGTGATTGCCAATAAGAGCTTGCTGACAGAAGCCTGATATATCTGTCATTTTTTTGTGATTATGCAGTTTTATTTAATGAAAAATATTGTGCATTATTCATATGCCAAGCATCTGGCATTAATTATTTATTATTTTCTTTTTTATTATTTATTTTTTATTACATATTTTCCTCCATTACATTTCCAATGCTATCCCAAAAGTCCCCCATACCCCCCCCCACTTCCCTACCCACCCATTCTCATTCTTTTGGCCCTGGCATTCCCCTGTATTGGGGCATATAAAGTTTGCAAGTCCAATGGGCCTCTCTTTCCAGTGATGGCCGACTAGGCCATCTTTCGATACATATGCAGCTAGAGACAGGAGCTCCGGGGTACATCTTTATGAGAGGCTCTGCCAGTGCCTGATAAATACAGAAGTGGATGCTCACAGCCATCCATTGGACAGAGCACAGGGTCCCCATTGAAGGATCTAGAGAAAGTACCCAAGGAGCTGAAGGGGTTTGCAGCCCCATAGGCATCTACCTTTTAGTCTTGACTCTTATTGGGTCTTTGAACACATCAATCACGATTCTTAATCCTTGGATTTTGTTTTTGTTTTTGTTTTAAATCTCTACACTGAAAAAGTTGTAGTAGTTCTTCTATGGCTTCTCTCTCAGTTTTAAAATTCTGCCTTTCTACACAGTTTACTCTGTAATAGAACATGAGAAAACATGCTCCCTTGAAAAGAATACTAGGCTTAGAAATTAAGAGGAAACACATGAGATGGCAAAGTTGAGAAAGTTTTGGAGATCTACACAAAGCAGCTGCTCTTCTGTATGCTGGAATAATTGTTGGGGTATCTGATTTAAGGGAGATGGTTGACTTTCAACCTTTATCAGCTCTTCTTCTCTCAAAGATCAACTTTTCAAGTCACTTTAGATTTTAAATTAAGTAGAAATCCTCTCCTGGATCAGAAACTACTGAATTTTAAAATGAGATCACCAATGCAAGTATATTTTTGTTACTATTTTGTTACACTTTGTGACATGAACAAATAGGTATTCACATACTTCTACAGAAACCCCAATTCTCAACGAGACATCATTAGTTCCACAATAACCAAGGAATACAACAGACTTTGCTTTAGAAAGAATTTCTCATACAATGTCCTACGTGTATTGTGAAAAGCAGAATTCACCTTATCTCAGAATAAATAAAGCCTGTGAAGTCAAAATCCATTGAAATCATTTTTTAAAGAAAACTTTCAATAAAACATGAAAATCAGAAAGAACTATGAGATATTCTATATGATTAAAATATAGTTTGTCTTGTCATCAAAATCTTGTTGGCATATGCAATAGTGTCTAGGTCTTATCTTTAGTGAGTAATAGAAACTACCAGGAGTCAATGTGGTAGAAAAACTTTGTCTGCCAATAGGAAGCAGGCAAATCTCATATTTATTAATAACATCAAAAGGGCTTAGACAGAAAACTATTTCAGCATTTCTAATTTAGCGTTTCAATGTGGGAAATAGCTACTTAATCACTCTCTGAGGACACCACATTTTGTAGAAAATAATTGTAGACATGACATATAATGCACATCATTTCTTTAATTATAATTATGCAGACATTTCATTGATTTTCTTTGTTTTGCTCTCCCTATGAAACCCTGGTTGGACTTTAATTCATATTCTTCCTGCCTCAGTCTTCTAGATGCCAGGATTATAGGTCAGACCCAGTTGCATATTATCTGTTGTATTATTGAATACACTTCAAGAAAGTCTTTAAAAAAATACCAATTAAGGAAGCAATAAAATAATTTGCCACAAATAAAAAAGAACACAAGTAACTGTGAAAGGCTCTGATTGATGAGATTTACTATGCATATGCTTGTGGAAAACCTGCAGTACCTTACACACTATTTAAATAGCACTGCTGGCCTATTTGTAAGGCAACATATGGATAGACAGATAAAAAATCTAATTATTATATAAAACATGGCCATTTTAGTTTATTTTCTATTGCTTTGAAAGGACATTATGATCAAGGCAACTTACAGAAGAGTTTATTTCAAGGCTTAAAGTTTCAGAGGATTAGAATCCATGACTCTCATAGCAGGGAACATGGCAGCAAGTATACAGGAATGGGACTGAAGCAGTAGCCGAGAGCTACATACGTATCTTGGTACATAAACATGAAGCAGAGTGAACTAACTGGGACCGGCATGGACTTTTGAAACCTCAGGGCCAATCCCCAAGGACACACCTTCTCCAACAAGGCCATACCTCCCAATCCTTCCCAAATAGTGACACCAACTGGGGATGGGATATTTATATATATGAGCTTAAAGGTTTCATTGTCATTTAAATCACCACAATGGCTAACTGAGGTGAATATGAATCAGGTCAATGCATTCTTGGAGAGGGCTGAGAGATTTTTTTTAGGTTCTAGGATATAGACTTCTAGCGAGTTAGTTTCTGGCTCCAGATTTCCCACTTGGTCATTGTGTGATCTTGAAGAACTCATTCAGGATTTCTGGAATGTAAGTCATGGGGAAATGGTCAAATAATTTAGTCTTCAGAGTTCTGACAACTGCAGTGTCCCCAACAATACATTAGAATTCTATATAAATTTGATGCTTTAATGGACAGTTGAAATCAGTGAGGATGGTTTTGAGTAAAGAATTTGAGAAAGGCAGAAAAAGAACAGGGTCAGAAGGAAGTGCTGAAGAATACATAATGTATGTACAACATGAGAAAACAATAGAAATTCAAACAGAAATGTCATCTCTAAATTATCAAAAGTTGGGGCCATTTTCTGATACATCTCAGCTCAATGTGAAATGCTGATAATACTGAGGACATTTTTTTCTAGTTTGCTAAAGTCACCAGGGTTGTGTGAGAGGGAATAGGGGAAGAGGTTCTGAAAGAAGAAGACAAAGAAAAGGGGAAGAGTAGAGAGAAGTGAGAGAAGTGAGAGGTAGAGGAACAAAGGAGTAAGAGAGGGAGGTGGGGGCTGAGCACCCCTGTTTATGGTATTCACTGTTGCTAGGTAACTGGGGAGGAGTTTAGCCTGAAGGTCAGTAGATTGGGCCATTGCTTACTTGACTACTAACCATGCTTCTCTTGTGGGGGTTGTGGGAGGCAGTAACTTAGGCAGGGGCCGGAGTTCCAGGAGCATGAAGGAGGGCCTACCTTGTCATGAAGGTGAATTATGACCATCGGGGTTCAGACCTCAGCTCAACTGGATACCAGCCTGCAATTCTCCACAAATTCTCAGGGTCATTCAAAAGTCCTAAAGAATTGACTCAATGCTAGTAGACTGCCATCTATTATTCAGTTTTTTGAGTTGCTTTTTAAAAAATAAATTAGTATATTTTTTAATAGTTTGTTATTTTAATTGCAATATATAACATAATGGTTAAATCTATTAGTGAGGTATTATATGGTGTTTTCATATATGAATTCTGTTCATTTCAATAGGCTTAAATGTGTCTATCTTCTCAAATACTAATTTAATATTTTTTCCAATTTTTATTAGGTATTTTCTTCATTTACATTTCAAATGCTATCCCTAAAGTCCCCCATAACCTATCCCCCCCACTACCCTACTTGCCCACTCCCACTTCTTGGCCCTGGTGTTCCCCTGTACTGGGGCATATAAAGACCAAGGGGCCTCTCTTCCCAATGATGGCCGACTAGGCCATCTTCTGCTACATATGCAGCTAGAGACACGAGCTCTTGGGGTACTGGTTAGTTCATATTGTTGTTCCTCCTATAGGGTTGCAGAACCTTTAGCTCCTTGGGTACTTTCTCTAGCTCCTCCATTGGGGGTCCTGTGTTCCATCCAATAGCTGACTATGAGCATCCACTTCTGTGTTTGCCAGGCACTGGCATAGCCTCACAAGAGACAGCTATATCAGGGTCCTTTCAGCAAAATCTTGCTGGCAATGGTGTCTGCGTTTGGTGGCTGATTATGGGATGGATCTCTGGAAGCGGCAGTCTCTGGATGGTCCATCCTTTTGTCTCAGCTCCAAACTTTGTCTCTGTAAATCCTTCCATGGGTGTTTTGTTCCCAATTTGAAGATCTGGTGAAGTGTCCACACTTTGCTCTTCGTTCTCAGTTTCATGTGTTTTGCAAATTGTATCTTGGGTATTCTAAGTTTCTGGGCTAATATCCATTTATCAGTGAGTACATATTGTGTGAGTTCTTTTGTGATTGGGTTATCTCACTAAGGATGATACCCTCCAGATCCATCCATTTGCCTACAAATTTCATAAATTCATTGTTTTTAATAGCTGACTAGTACTCCATTGTGTAAATGTAGCACATTTTCTGTATCCATTCCTCTTTTGAGGGACATCTGGGTTCTTTCCAGTGTCTGGCCATTATAAATAAGGCTGCTATGAACATAGTGGAACATGGGAACAAATATCCAAAATCATTCTTTCTAATTCTATATAGCACATTATCAGAACCTGTGTCCATTTTACTGTCCAAAGGATATTAGAACTTCAGGCTTTATGCAACTGGGACATACCCATTGACCAGTCTTTCTTATCTTTAACTTGCCCTTGCCTCTGATAACCACTATTCTATTCTCAGCTTCTATAAATTCACAATTTTGGAGAATTTATGTGAGTGAAATTATATTATATTTCTCTGTACTTTTATACGTGTGTGTGAGAGAGAGAGAGAAAGAGAGAGAGAGAGAGAGACAGACAGACAGACAGAGACAGACAGAGACAGAGATAGACAGAGAGAAAGTGAGTTAGAGAGAGAGTGTGTGTGTTTATGTATATCATGTTATGTGTGCTGAAGTTAGCAGACAACCTCAGGTGTTTGTTTTCCACCTTATTCAAGACAGAATCTCTTCCTGTTTGATTCTCAGACACCAGGCTAAGTGGCCCAGGGGCTTCTGGTAATTTCCCTTCCCTGTCTCCTAGCTCATCATAGATAGGGTACTGGATTCTAATGTATAGTATTGCTTCTGTCTTTCTGTGAATTTTGAGGATTGAGCTTGGGTTCTCCAACTGTGCAGCAAGCACTTTACCCACTAAGCCACTTCCTACTTGGGGTTTTGATGCCTGACTTATTTTATGGAATACAATAATATTTAATAACATCAATGTTGTCTCAAATGAAAGAATTTAATTTTTTATAATGGGTGAATAACTACTGTGTACCTGCACTGAATTTGTCTCTAGGGGTTCACTTCAGTTGTTTCTATTTCTTGGTTACTGTGAACAGTATTGCTGTATTTTTAATTTTTGAGGTAGCTCCATATTGTTTTCCATAATTACTGTACTAATTTACATTCTTTCCAAAAGTATGCATGAATTCTTTTCTACTGTATATTCATCTTTTTTGTTGCTGTTTTCAAGACAGGGTTTCACTATATAGCTCTGGCTGTCCTTGAACTCACTATGTGACCTTGAACTCATAGATATCTTTCTGCCTCTGCCTCTGAGTGATACAATTAAAAGCATGTGCCACTAAGCCTAGCTATCAAAGTTTTCATCTTTGGTCTTTATAATAATCACTTTTTTAGACTGGAAATGGTGGTGCATGCTTCAAATTCCAGTACTTGGGAGGCAGAGGCAGGCAGATCTGAGTTCCAGGCTAGCCTGTTCTACAGAGCAGGTTCCAGGACACCCTGGCCTTTACAGAAAAACCCTGGCTTGTAAAACTAAATAAGATTAGATGATAGAGGATAGATAGATAGATGATAGATAGATAGATAGATAGATGATAGATAGATAGATAGATAGATAGATAGATAGATAGATAGATAGATATCATTCTGTCTTGAATGAGCTGATATCTTATTATGGTTTTAGTTTTCATTACCTTGATAATTTTTGCTGATAATACTTCATGTGCCTATAGGACATCATCATCTCTTCTGAAAAATGTCTATTGTTTATTTTTATTTCATTAATTTACTTTTAATATTGTGGTTTTGTGTGTGTGTGTGCTCATGCACATATGCACTTGCATATATGTGTGTATGTGTGTCTTGAAGCAAGAGGAAAACTTGATGGAGTCTGTCTTCCCCTTTATGTGTGTTTCAGAGGATCAAACTCAGGTCACCAGGTTTGCAATGCAAGTTTGTTTGTCTGTTGAGCCCTGTTCTTAATATCTAAACAGTTATTTGTGTTTCTACTTTTGAATTTCTTGATTTAGGTACTCTGGATATTAACCCCTTCGTTTGTGAGTATTTTCTATATTTTTAAAGTTGACACCTTTCTGTGTTGACAGCTTTGCAGTGCAGCTTTTTAAAATCACACAATCTCATTTCCCTATTTTTCCTGATAATGTGCAGTTTTCAGCAATCTGTGTGCAAAGCCTGTTTCTGGACCAAGATATGCAAAGGTTCCAAGAAACCTTCAAAGGAATAACCCCATAAAATCTCAAATAACAATCACTGATAAAGGGGTACTTCAAAGTTTAGGTGCCACCACTCCAGATTCATGCCAGATACAACAGTTCTGCAAAAATTCTGTAACAGTGCCTACCAGTCAACACTAACTAATTTTGACAGATGTTCTCATGGACCTTCTGGAATTTACAGAACAGCAGCACCATCCTCTCAGCCCACCACAGCTGAAGGACTTAACAGTAGACATAGATAGTGGCTAGCTTGCTCTCAAAGTGTTCTCACCAAAGTGGATTCCCCAAGAGAAACCTGAAGCATTTTCTGCCTAGTGGAGCATTCCTGCTGGGTGAGATGTCTACTTACATGAGATTACCATTATCTTTATTAGTAGTTTGGTCCTGTAAGGAATGTTTGTGTGAATGAACCAAGAATATTTGAAAGGCAAGTCTATATATCCTAAGTGCTGAGCGCCTCACAGCTCATCAGTCATGTACTCTGCAACTGTCGTAAATTTTTTTTCACCATATTTTATTTCTTGTAGTTTCATAGCCTCAGGTTTTACATTTGAGACTTTAATACATTTTGAGTATATTTTTGTAACTGGTGAGAAACAAGTCTATCTCCTTTTGTATGTGACTATCCCTTCCATGCATCAGTAACACCTTTACTGGTAGATGTGTGGGGTTACTTTGGGGATCTCTATAATGTTCCTTCAGTATCTAGGCCTATTTTATGTCAGCTTATGCTGTTTGCATGGTTACAACTTTGTAGTATGGGTTGAAGTTAAGTAGTGAAATGCCTCCTGCTCTGATCCCTTCCTCCAAGATTGTTTGGGCTATTAAAGATTTTCTGATCATATATATATATATAAGAATATATATATATATATATATATATATATATATATATATATATATATTCTTATTATAAAACAAAAAATATATATATGCTTATATATATTTTTTGTTTTATACTAAGAATATATACATATGTACTGTGATACACTAAATCAGTATGTAGATTACTTTGGGCAATAGAGACATTTTAACAATATCAAGTTTTCAAGACCATGAACATGAGATGTCTTTTTGTTTTGGGGTTATCTTCAATTCCTTCTGTCAATATTTTATAGTTTTCTGTGGAGAAATCTTTTGCTTCTTTCATATTTATTCTTTTTTGTTTTTTGTTTTTGTTTTTTTGTTTGTTTGTTTTTCTATTAGATATTTTCTTTCTATACATTTCAAATTTCAAATGCTATCCCGAAAGTTCTCAATATCTTCCCCTCGCCCTGCTCCCCTACCCACCCACTCCCTCTCTTCCCAGTAATGGCTGACTAGGTCATCTTCTTCTACATATGCAGCTAGAGACACTAGGGTACTGGTTAGTTCATATTGTTGTTCCACCTATAGGGTTGCAGACACCTTCAGCTCCTTGGGTGCTTTCTCTAGCTTCTCCATTGGGGGCCCTTTGTTCCATCTTATAGATGACTGTGAGCATCCACTTTTGTATTTGCGAGGCATTGGCATAACCTCATACGAGACAGCTATACCAGGGTCCCATCAGCAAAATCTTGCTGGCATATGCAATAAATGTCTGGGTTTGGTGACTGATTATGGGATGGATCCCTGGGTGGGGTAGTCTCTGGATAGACCATCCCTTCGCCTTAGCTCCAAACGTTGTCTCTGTAACTCCTTTCATGGATATTTTGTTCCCTATTCTAAGGAGGAACGAAGTATCCACCCATTGGTCTTTCCTCTTCTTGATTTTCTTGGGTTTTGCAAATTGTATCTTGGGTGTTCTATGTTTCTGGACTAATATCCACTTATCAGTGAGTGCATATCTAATGACATCTTTTGCGATTGAGTTACCTCACTAAGGATGATATCCTCCAGATGCATCCATTTGTCCACGAATTTCATAAATTCATTGTTTTAATAGCTGAGTAGTACTCCATTTTGTAAATGTACCACATTTTCTGTATCCATTCTTCTGTTGAGGGACATCTGGGTTCTTTCCAGCTTCTGGCTATTATAAATAAGGCTGCTATAAACATAGTGGAGCATGTATTCTTGTTACCAGTTGGAACTTCTTCTGGGTATATGCCCAGGAGAGGTATTGCTGTATCTTCCGGTAGTATTATGTCCAATTTTCTGAGGAAACTCCAGAATGACTTCCAGAGTGGTTGCACAAGCTTGAAATTCCACCAGCAATGGAGGAGTGTTCCTCTTTCTCCACATCCTTGCCAGCATCTGCTGTCACCTGAATTTTTTATATTAGCTATTCTGACTGGTGTGAGGTAGAATCTCAAGGATGTTTTGATTTGCATTTCCCTTATAATTAAGGATGTTGAACATTTTTTTTTCATTTTTCCCCTATTTCTCAGTTGAGAATTCTTTGTTTAGTTCTGTACCCCATTTTTAATGGGGTTATTTGAATTTCTGGAGTCCAGCTTCTTGAGTTCTTTGTATATATTGGATATTAGTCCCCTATCAGATTAAGGATTGGTAAAAATCCTTTCCCAATCTGTTGGTAGCCTTTCTGTCTTATTGACAGTGTATTTTGCCTTACAGAAGCTTTGCTATTTTATGAGGTTCTATTTGTCAATTTTGTGTTGTTTTCATTCTGAAGAAAAGATGCATCTTAGTAGCTTGTGATTATAAGATTGTTACATACAAACACACACATTATATGTAATAAAATTATTATATGCTTTTCTCTTTAAGTTATGAAATTATGGTTAACAAGCTCACATGGAAGGATAATTTATACATTAAAAACAACTTGGAGGCTTTAGCTATATGCACCTGTCAAATCAGACATACTTTATTCACATCTATGTAGCTTCCTCAAATGTAAAACCACTGCAAGTGGTCAATATCAGTTGATCATTTTTAACAAATTCATAAATTATATTTAAATCACTAGATGTTTAGGTGAAGTGTGACAGCAATAGAAAATGTGAAATAATAATCAATGTGTGCTTATCATAACAATGACTATGGAATCTAGATACCTGGTATTTCAATAATCCCATAGGCAAGTGACTTGTAAAGGAAATTATTAGAATTTCTGGCCAATAAAATTAAGTATGATATTGTATTCCATACTATTTGCATTTTCTCTAACAGCTATTAGGAATATATTTTCAAATGAAATTATTATTCCTAAATACTACAGGACTGGCTTTTGTGGCCCAGAAAAAGTGTGTTGATACATCCTGTGCACTCACAACTGTGACCCATTAGTACCTTTTTCTTTTTTAATTTTTTTCTGATTGATATTTTTGATAAATTATGCATAAAATTAATAAGAATTTCATCTTCATCCAAAATACTACATGGTATTTGAGTTTTTGAGGTAAGTACACAAGAACTTTTATTCAATGCACTTCTCTGTCTGTCCATTTCAATGTTCAAACCTTTATTTCATACTGTAATTTTAAATCAAATAAAGAGTTTACTGCTATTTCTCCTAGGTAGGCATTTGGTTCTGTTAACTATATAAAACTATATTTCAAGTGGCTCAAATTGCATTAGGAAAATAGTTAAATCATTTATGGTACCTTGAAATGATTTCTTAACAATTTCCTCTTTGTGTTTAATCATATTTTATATCAATATGTATTTCTCCACGGATAGTTTAAAAAACACCTCTTTCTTATTTCCCAGCTAAACTTAAGACTTTTAAGCAATTTAAAAGTCTGTTTGTTCTACTTTTCTTTTTGTGAAAAATATAGATATCTAGTTGAAACTGAAAGAAAAATACATACAAAGATAATATTCATAACTATATAGACTTATCTAATGTGTGGTAAATTTATTTGTTACCATACACTGAAACAATTATTTTCTAGTAATCACAGGTGATAATTTTAAACCTCAAATTTTCTAACCAAGCATCTGGAACACACTTATAATCCCAGCATGTAGGATATGGAAACAATAATAATAGGAGCAAAGTCCAATCCTGCCACATAGCAAATTCTCTACTATCTTGGGCTTCATGAGGCTCCATTTTCCAAAATATTAAAACCAAAAGAATTTTAATTTTTATACTCTTAATGTATGATCTTAAAATAGTAAATATTAAATATCAACAATAATAATATCATAGTAGATATGAGGATATCCTATAAGGTTAAATATTCAGCCATCATTTTTAATTTAACATGGCAGTAAAGTTAATATAAATCTTAACATTTATTAATATTAATATTAAACTTAATATTAATCTTAATTACAGAGAAATGTTTGCAAAGGAATTTGAACATTTACAGTGTGAACCCTGTATGTGATTTCTAGTAATAAAATATAGTGTTTTTCAGGCCACAATAATATAAGGTTCTCAAGGGACATATCAACATATTTCTAATTTATTCTTCATTATCTCTTAGCAAAGAAGTTAATGGTTTTCTCAGATTAGTTAAGTAAATTATAGACCAGGAGGTCAATACCCTTAACTATAAGAGAACAGAACACTTACCAGAAAAATCTTGGTGTGACAGGGACTGAGATTAAGGTAGAAGAAGTTTATTACTGAGGTGTATTTCGGCAGCTATTAGACTATTAAAGTCATAGTAGGTTAGATGTGATGGGGAGCTGTGCTTTTCAAACTGTTATTCAGGCACTATCTCTAGAAAGACTCATTATATAGAGCCAGAGTTGTGATTTTTAAAACATGTGAACTTAATAACCTGGAGTTTAGGAATCTTCTGGGTCAATATTTTGAGGTCTGAACATATATAAAACATTCTACACAAGTCATATGCAAGTCTTGGAGCACTGTGTGAATACCTGAGATTTTACTTCTCATATATTAAAATTATTTTTATGAAAGTTCAAGTCATGAATTTAAATCAGCTAGCTTTTTGCTCTCTTATCTGTAATGGATTCTTTGAATTAAGTAAAATATGTTGGGAAGACTTTTTATTAAGTAGGATGATTTACTAAGCTTCTTTCTACTTTCTTTCTTTACTATTATAAGGTTATTGATTTCATTTTTAAATCTTTGCTACACGAGCATGAATAAAAGGAATAAGAAACATCTTCCATTTTAGAACAGTTCTATCTTTACATGCTTCTCCTTTGAAATTTGTTCTTTGACAATTTCATAAATGACTATAATGTATTATGATTTTTTTAATATTTGAAATATATTTATTTATTTTTTTATTACGTATTTTCCTCAATTACATTTCCAATGCTATCCCAAAAGTCCCCCTTACCCCCCCCCACTTCCCTACCCACCCATTTCCATTCTTTTGGCCCTGGAATTCCCCTGTATTGGGGCATATAAAGTTTGCAAGTCCAATGGGCCTCTCTTTCCAATGATGGCCGACTAGGCCATCTTTCGATACATATGCAGCTAGAGACAAGAGCTCCGGGGTACTGGTTAGTTCATCATGTTGTTCCAACTATAGGGTTGCAGATCCCTTTAGCTCCTTGGGTACTTTCTCTAGCTTCTCCATTGGGAGCCCTGTGATCCATCCAATAGCTGACAGTGAGCATCCACTTCTGTGTTTGTTTGGCCCCGGCATAGTTTCACAAGAGAGAGCTATATCTGGGTTCTTTCAGCAAAATCTTGCTAGTGTATGCAATGGTGTCAGCGTTTTACACACTTTACCATCTTTGACATCCCACCCTCCAATTCTGGATGACCCACGTCTTCCCAAGTGTTCTTCCTAGTACTTTCATATAGTTTAGTGCAAAACCCTACTGATTTTCATTAGAGTTGCCTATATGAGCCTGTATGTTACCAGACCATATGCTACCAAATACTCCAATAGCCACTAACCACCAGTTAGGGATGAGGCTCCATGAGCCTCTGAACTATCCATAATAGAAGGTTGATGGGCTCTTGATCTATTGATCTTCTGCAGGTAAAAACAACTTCTATGTGTTCATGACTGCAATAACCAAGATGTTTCTGGTGTTTCACAGCACTTCTCCCCATTTTTTTTACCCCTACAACATTCCCTGAGCCTTGGATAAAATGCTTGTTTAGGATGATACAGATGTCCCAGTTAAGAAGATGCATACAGTACCCACAGAGTATAGAAAAGGGAAGCTTTAAACTGGAATTACAGATACTTGTGAGACCTCATGTGGTTCCTACAAACCACATGAAGATCTTCTTCAAAATCAGTAAGTGCTTTTTAACTGCTGAGCCGTCTTTCTAACCCCACAGGGAATTTCTTCATCTTCAAAAGTGGGTGGTATGGTAAAACAAAACAATACACCTGACTGTTTCTCTTGGCACAATAGGTAGTTCTAGCTAGCTTAAACATACTTTTTTAAAGCAGTATTTTAATGCATTTAATTCTAAAACAAAATATTTTCCAATTTTTGTTCTCTGATCTGAGAGCTAGTGATATACCTCCAAGCAAAATGTTCAGATGACATTAAATCTCTTCAGACATATCAAATAACATACTATAATCATTAGGACCAAAAAATAGGTTTTTTCAAATGAAAGAAAAATTTCCCCAGGCAACAACTCCCTCCAACTCTGAAAATATGGATATTGACTAGGAGCAGTCAAGACAACAATTTTTGTTCTCACAAGGTAGAACTGTTGTTATTGAACACATTAAATATCTTTATCTGGATAGGGAAGGATTTCAAGAATTTCCTTGGAATAGAGAAATAGATGCCTAGATTTCAACATTGTTGTGAGGTCATGGAACAGAATTCATTTGGAATAGCCTATTCTATTATCTACTTTCCTCCAAAACATATTCTTCATAAAACGCATATACATATGCAGCTAGAGCTCTTGTCTCTAGCTGCATATTGTATCAAAAGATGGCCTAGTCGGCCTAGTCGGCCATCACTGCAAAGAGAGGCCCATTGGACTTGCAAACTTCATATGCCCCAGTATAGGGGAACCCCAGGGCCAAAAAGGGGGAGTGGGTGGGTAGGGGATTGGCGGGGTGGGTATGGGGGACTTTTGGGATAGCATTGAAAATGTAAACGAGGAAAATACCTAATAAAAAATAAATTTAAAAAACGCATATACTGAAAAAACACTAAGTTAAATTTCTTTTTAAAGAATTATTTGTGTGCATTTATGTACATGCACGCATGCATACACACACACACACACGTGTGTGTGTGTGTGTGTGTGTGTATGCATGTGTGTGCCATCATATGTATATTATGCCCCCAGAGGCCAGAAGACAAAGTCAGAGCTCCTGGATCTAGTGGTCTTCTGTAAAAGCAGTCAGTGCTCTTAATCACTGAATAAACTCATAGGCCTATAACATTTTAGTTTTTTTACTGAATGTCCTGAAATGAAGTTTATTTCCACAAAGATTTTTAGTTACAGCATTATGAATTTTTATGCACACAGTCTGGGTTCATTGTACCAAAAGTTGGGAAGAAGCAAAACCAAAACCTGTAAGTCAGAGACTCAACCTGAGCCATCACAGGGGATGCTAAGAAGCCATCCATCCAAAAACTCAGTAGAAGACAATGAATCAAGATCCTTCAATACTTACACGTACAAACACTGTTTCCCACAGCAACTTCATGAGTTCTGAATCCTGAACAAGGAAGCCATGTTTAAGGTGCTTGGAGCTGAACTGGGGGTAGCTGCCTGTTTCCATTTTTACTGTACTGGTAGATTGCTTTAAACATACTAGAATTTGGTCTAGGCCAAGACACATATCCAAAAGTACATAATCTGACTCAAAATAAGCAATAATTAAAAGCATCTCTAATAGTAGAAAAGAGATAAAACAAACAGAAATGCTCTAATAACAGTACATGCACCAGAAAACAACTAAATGGAAAAGTTCTTAATCAGTGAAATATAGATTATTCAAAACTGTTATTCGGGGAAAGATATAAAAAAATAACAAATATCAAATAAATAAAATTGAGTTGTATCTGAAATGAGTCATCTCTAGAAATGAATTTTTGTATGTTTTCCTAGACAAGCTGTAAGAAATTCTATCTTGATCTTTCTCACAGCATGCTGCACATTCATCTCCTGCAGCAGCACATAATTTGCATAATATAAGAGCAAGTCCTGTGCTTTGGAATACCCTTGGGTGAGCTTAGATAAGAGGGACTCTGATGTTTCTTTGCAGTTCCCTTTGACAGAATTTCCAGATTTGCTGGAAAAAAGATTGCCTGTTGTGGAAGACTGAGAGAATTTTTATAATATATGATATGTGCATAAAGTCATATGCTATTGATACATAAATATACGATGATATTATAACTGAATATTATAGCTATTTGCTAGTAATATTGAAAAATAACAAACATTACAAGAATATATATGAAAATGCAAAGCAAACACAGAAAAATATTTTAATACATTTATATTTTAATCTATTGATTTATGCTCAAGGAATAGTGGAAAGAAGCATTTCTGACCAAATTTTTATTTTTATTTTTTTCTTGCAATGGAATGAGATTCTAACTATATTATAGTGCATGAGCACAGAATACCTGATGAAAAATGGATTAAAGAAGAATTCATCCAGTGGAGGCTATGTAGCAGAAAAACTGGTCAGTTTCTAATAAATATCAGAAATAAAACCCAGAAAGCCATGCTTAGATTGGTGTGAGATATATACTTAATTATTGGAAATATTTTCATCAAAATATATTCATTATTGTAATTCCCATTAAAACAAATATAGTTGTCTGTCCTTCTATAGCCTCTTGATGCTCACAGTCAGCTATTGGATGGATCACAGGGCTCCCAATGGAGAAGCTAGAGAAAGTACCCAAGGAGTTAAAGGGATCTGCAACCCTATAGGGGGAACAACATGATGAACTAACCAGTACCCCGGAGCTCTTGTCTCTAGCTGCATATGTATCGAAAGATGGCCTAGTCGGCCATCACTGGAAAGAGGCCCATTGGACTTGCAAACTTTATATATCCCAATACAGGGGAATGCCAGGGCCAAAAGAATGGGAATGGGTGGGTAGGGAAGTGGGGGCGGGGTATGGGGGACTTTTGGGATAGCATTGGAAATGTAATTGAGGAAAATACGTAATAATAAAAAAAAAACAGTATCCATACTTTCAAACTAGCCACTCAGAAGCATTATAAAATCTTGTGCCTGTGCTGAACATAGATGATAGATGATAGATAGATAGATAGATAGATAGATAGATAGATAGATAGATGATAGATAGATAGATAGATAGATAGATAGATAGATAGATAGATAGACAGACAGATTCTTGGTGTAACTATTCCCTAAGCAATACATAAAACAACTGCCTCCTTATTATTCCCTTCATAAAGAATCATCAATAAAGCAGATATAGTATACATGGGGAAATGTAGTCAATACACAAATATTTCACCATTTCCTAAAAATGACTTTAACTTCCTCAGATTGTAGTATCCACAGAGGCTGGGAAGCCCTGCCTATAGAAACTGAGGGATGACTGTGTTCCTTTCAGTTTCAAAACTCATACTGTATCCTTTTAAGAAATACAAGCTTTTGGATTCCAAGTATAAGTGAGATCATATACTGTATTTCAAAATGGAAAAATAAAAATAAAAAGACCTCATGGAAACAGACTATGCCACTGCTTTTTTGTGTATATGTACAGATACCAAATAAACATTCAGTTATTAAACTAAGTAAAAATAAATTACTAAAAAAAAATGTGTACAAATCGTACTTCTTTTGAAAGTCTTCCAAACAAGTGCAGAGAAATAAAAGATCATAAGAACATCGTATTTTTCAGGTTTTTTTTATGAACTAGGTTGTGTTTCAAAATGTGGCAAACACATTTCCAGATGTGAGATTAGTATTTTTTCCAGATCACCAAACAATGATGAATAATTAATAATCAGCTTCTACAGTAGTGTAATAAGGACCAAATTTCAAAGTCAACGTGTCAGAACCCATGCACACACATCATTAGCTTCTGCTGCTGCTCTAGCTATTTTACCAATACTGTGCTGTGGGCCAGTCACTACTGTCATTAGTGCGTCACTTACTGATGGGTAGAGGTAACCTTCTCCATTCATTGCTATGTACAGCCCTGTCTTCACTCCCTGGATGGCAACAACGCGCAGTCCCACTGGGATGAGGTTGAACAGTGCTGTTGAAGATAAAGGTGATCTGTCACCAGGCAGTAAATGGAACAAAGCATTTCAATAATACGTCCTCTTTTCTTTCTGTTATTTAAGAAATACCATAATATTTCTAATTTATGAGGTCAACTAAAGAACTTTATGATGAAAAGGCTTCTGCTATATAGGAAAAAAAATGAACATCTTAGTTTCAGCTTCCCCATGGAAGACTTGCTCACAATATTTTGAAGGGTTTGAGGGGCATAACAGAAACAGCTTCCCCATAGAAGACTTGCTCACAACATTTTGAAGGGCTTGAGGGACAGAACAGAAACAAGCCTGGAATCTTGCTTCTATTATCAAAGTTTCTGACCCTACTAGATTTCAGGGAAAGAAAGTCACCTATGTATATTCTCAAGGTGCAAAATTTTAAAAGTACAACTTGAAAATTGACTGTTAATTTCTATACAGTATGACTGGGTACTGCAGTGCAGCATAGGTCAGATGTTCAGAAGTAATTCCGAAGCTAAATCACGTTGGCAGAAGCAACATGAGAAAATCCAAGAAAAGATATATACCTGCCCATATGTGCCAAGAAAATTAAATAGCATGCAAATTTTCAAGAAAGACTTTTATTTACTGGTATTGTAAAAAGCTATAAATAAAAAGTGGAATATGCTTAGTTTTATATTTCTGATAAGTTAAAAACACAATTATATTATTATGTTTTCCTCCTTTCTAAAAAGTATTTAATACATTTTTATGAAGTATATACAACATCATCTTGTATATTGTCAACCATAATATCTCTGGTATACATATACTACTTAATAAGGCTTCTATTAGTATTCTTAGTGCAAGTGTTATTGACAAGAAGGCTATTTATTAATTAACTGCTCTTATTCAACTCCTTAACTTGAATTTACTTCTGAGAAATAGGAGTAGGCATGGGAAATACTTAGCTCTTAACATAAATATATAAGTAAAATGTCTTATCTTTAGGTCTTCAACTCTTTTATATAAGACATACCATTTGAAATTGACGGGCAATTTGGTTTCATTCTAAGGCTAATAAGTACATAATTAAAAATAATGTTGAAAGTTTTGTTTTGTTTTTTCTTCTTCAGGGTCATACTATGTATGGTGGAGAAAGTTACTCTTTTGCAATAATTACACATTCCTATTCTCCAGATAATACCAAATCTGCACATCAAAGAAAAACAGTCAGAAATGGTCTTGAGAATTACCTAGAGTTTAATTTGGGGACCCATGTGTGAAAAGTTGAGTATTGTTTTCACTATGCAAAGTAATACTGAACTGCCTTCTGCAGGATTCTAGAAGGTTATGACATATAGAAAAAAATTTAGTCCTTTTCATTTCTGTTATTTAGTATTGAATATGGCATGGTGTCATTTGGTAATAGGCTTTGTCCTGGAAATTCTGTTTCTTCTTTGCCTGTGAGGCTTATGTTTATTTTTATCTTTATTATCTCCCTAAAATTTGAAAGGAGGGACACTTTATGAAAATTCATAACTTCCATGCAGAATTTAAGAGAAAACATAATCTTGTGTATGTCTACCTAACCTGACAATTTCAAACCTAGTTACTTTAACCTCTGTATCCTGCTTTTGAAAAAGTGTTGTAGCTTCTGAATATATCATGTCATATATATGGTATAATTTCCAAAGGCAAGAGTAATATGAATACACTAAAATAATACATTATAAGAAGTAGGAAAGTTCTAAAATGTAGCCTAAAATAGCCATAATAAAAATTACACTTTCTTTTGTCAGAATTCTGGCAGGGAAAATGAAAACAATAACCATTTACTAATTAACTGTGTAGAGCTGACCATGGAACAAGGGTGGTGCTAGTTAAGAACACAGATAAATTATCTTTCACTCTCCTTAAATATTATATTACAAAGCAATGAGGAAAATCCTGATGGAATAAAAATAAAGAGGTCTCTGTGATTGTGAATGAATACATGAATGAATGAATGAATGAATGAATGAATAAATTGGAAATAATATAAAGATCATTTTTAAGGCAAAAAATGCAAGACACAATAGAAAGATTTATTATTTACAAAAAGAAAAGGAAGATTAACAAGAAAATGTATCTATAATATTAT
This sequence comes from Mus caroli, assembly GCF_978045245.1. Lineage (NCBI taxonomy): Eukaryota > Metazoa > Chordata > Mammalia > Rodentia > Muridae > Mus > Mus caroli. The sequence goes on from NW_028227267.1 coordinate 121,204,431, forward strand.
TCAAAGGGAGTAAAGCAAGTCCCACAAATTGCCAATGTAAACACAATATTCATAAATCTCAGTTCACTTCAGATATAAAGATAGTGAAAATATTAATATTTCACATAGACGCATCATGTGTAAAACAACTGATTTCGTGTCATTAATTGATCTCAGAATCCATGCCTCAGAACTTGATGAGTAGAACTAAAAAAAAAAAAAAAAAAAAAAAAAAAAAAAAAAAAAAAAAAAAAAAAAACAGGAAGGGCTGATTATTCCATTAAATGAATCAGGTTTTCCTTTCTTTTTATGGATTATAATTTATTGTGAAGAGAATGATAACTAGACAGTTATCATTGCTCATGACCTAAGGGCTCTAGCCCTGAAACTAAATCTATCAAAACACATTTTGGTAATTTTTCTGAACTCAGCAGTAAAAGGTGTGTGTGTGTGTGTGTGTGTGTGTGTGTGTGTGTGTGTATGTATGTATGTATATGTGTGTGTTAAAACTAATGTGCAATTAGAGGAAATTAGAGATCAGCATAAAAGAAAATGTTTAAGTAAGGAGGGTCCCAGATAAATCCTGTGAAAAATGTAACAATTGTAACATAAAAAATAGCAAATAGAATACAAATATCAACATTACAAAAAGCACATAGTTTTTTAAATGAACACAGACCCTATTTATAAGATAATCAAATGTTTTATACAGTGTATATAATAATAATAATCTGAAGATTACCTTCTATGCCAAAGACATTAACTTTTATACTAATGCACCAATGTACCTAACTGTTATAATCAGGGATGAATAGTGATTTTCTGGACATAACCAGTGTGTGAGAAAAAAACAAACTCAGTTTAAGACCAAAAGTGCCTCCTTCTACATTAGTACCTTCATGCATGTGGTCTCAGTGAAATGATACATGCATTCTCGTGGGCAACTAGAAAAGCCAACAGAACCAAGCATTTAGAAATGCATCTCATGAAGCCATTTCAGTAGCAGACCTAGTTTGTCACTTACTGGAATTGGTGCTGTCATCCTTGGTTCCATCGAGAGCTCCATCTGGGTGCATCTGCAAGTAGTAGCCTTGCCTGCAATATAACCTGGTCACTATGCCCTTGAGCTGGGGATCTGAAAGGCAAATACAAGGGTAATCAGCTTCACAAGGCTGAGGGGAAAGTTGGTTGTTACCCTTCTTTTAAAAAATTTCATGTTTCTTTTTCAGAAGAAGACATTTTGTAGAGGCTGCACATTTCTAGCTCCCAGACTTGTCTGGGTCATGATATCCAGACTACACAAACCACCACAATTAAAGCAGGCATAATAATAAGTTTCAGAAAATAGGGCATTTCATGAAACTAGAATGTGTGTTTACATTATTCATTATATGATTAAACTAATTAAATCACTAGTTTAATTATGATTTTAACCTCTAATTATTCCTTTCATTCAGGGTGACAATTCCAGATTTTCAAAGAAGTGACTCAGAAACTTTATTAAAGGTTTTAAATGGAGTTTCATTTTACTTAAATTGACAACCTTTAAGTGTGAGAAAACTGTATTTTAAAACAATGTTAAAATGCAATCTACATCTTTACTAAAACTCCCAGTTTGGACAACGACCCCCTCCTGCTTGCATGGAAGGACTTGCGGTGTTTATTAATGACACATACAAGAGTCAGATATTTCACTTCTGAACGCAAAGTGAGGCCTAGGATCAAAAGAAGATTGGGCTTGGCTCAATGTTGCAGTGAGTGCCTTGCATGTGCAGCACCCAGCACTGCTGAAACAAAACAAAACAACAAAATATAACAATACATTAATCAACATAGGAGTCAGCTTTAGGACAAGGTACTAGTTAAGGTGTAAATGAAACAAACAAGCTCTTCATTTATATAACTGAAAAGTACAGCCTAGTATGTATATATATATGATGTACATGTATATGTATATATATATGTATGTGTGTATGGGTATATATATATATATGTGTGTGTGTGCATATATATGTATCTATGTATGTAAAATTTGAATTTTTGAACATCAGGCATGGAAGTAAATGGAGGTGGGCATTTACTATAACAGAAGGGGAAGTTATGTATTGTGGTCTTCCCACTTAATGACTCTGAGAAAAGGTATATGCATAGTAATTCAGTGTTTCCCTAGAAGCTAGCTCTATTTAATAAAATAAGTATTTGCATGTGGCTTTGCAAAGGCCATCCTCATTTTGGGAGCATATCTAATATGGGGCATCATAATTCTTACCATGGCAACAGGCTTCTCTCCACAGCAGCTGAATAAAACATGCAAATTTGTTTGTGCTGTCCAAATTACAGGATGCCGTGAACAATTTAGCACATAGTCTTTAATAACTACAGACTAGCCAACAGGCAAACAGAAACAGCAAACAGGCCAAACAGAGAGATTTGCCCCCAACAGAATAGCTCTGGGATTTTGATTAGCTTTTAGGAAATGAAAAAAAAAATCAAGCTCAGCCATTGTTTTATGCACACAGCTGCACTGAGCACATTTACTTCAGAGATGGGATGATGAACTGGACACAAATAACATTCTGGAAAGTGAGCTAACATTGAAGTATTATAACATCTCTGTAACAAGCATGTCAGAAGACAGGTGTGTTTAAAATGCTGATTGTAAAAAAGAGATATCTAAGTGATAATTAAGGCTGTATTGTATATATACCTGTTTGGTTTTGGAAACTGGGACAAGGGACTGAGGTGTATGTTTTACATATCAAAGCAGACATGGCCTCCAGGTTCTCCTAGAATCTCTCAGTCCCTACCTGGCTCTAACCCTGAACTTTCTAGTCCAGCAGCTGGGCTGCCCTTCCCCCAAAGGTGCTTCCCTGTAAAATCTAGTCATTTTTATTACCCACTTCTCTCTTTTTCTCTCTTCTCGGCACATGCTCATTCTCTCTTTCTTTTTCCCCTTTGATCTCTCTCCCTTCTCATGGCAACTCCCCTGGCCTTAGTCCTTGGGGCCAGTGAACTCACCCAAGAGCAGCTTCCAATCAACCTGCATTTAATTTAATCTAATCTGGCTTGAAATGGCTTATTTTACCAGCAAAGAAATAACTTATCAATGCCTTTTTATATAACAAGTAATTTCAAAATTTCATAATTCCATAATTCTGATTTGTCTTTTTCATTCTTTTGTTCTGTCAGAGCACCCAGCCCATGGGATGATATGGCCTACATTCAAAGTACATGTTTCCCTGCAGTTAATCCTTTCTGGAAATTATCTCATAGATATAACCAGAGTCAGAACCCACCAGTTTCTTAGATAAGTCAATTCAATCAGGTTAACAGTTGCTTGAGTAATAATTGCAATTGTTGTTGCTGTTGTTTGGTTTGGTTTTTGATTATTGAAATTAGATTTTTTTTTCCATACAAGAAATTCTGATCATGTTTCCTCTTTCCACCCATACAATTTTCCCTATAATTTGCCCATCTTCAAGTCCAGCCAAAAGGAATTTCTACCCATGACTTGACTACCCATGGTCATGTGACCAGCATCTGCCTCCACACCACTAAGTTGTTTTCATAGTCTACCTATTGAGCTGTTTGCCTCCAAAGAATGCTTTTCTACTGCCTAATGCTCTTCTCCCTTTATCTATCATCTCACCAGTGTGGGATTTCTTATGCATTCTCAGGAAATAAAATATCAACTAAACCATTGCTTGAGTACTTCATCATTAGTTTTTAAACATAGAAATTGCTCACTTCTGAGCTTTAAAATGCATTAAAATATACAGAAACAATTCAAGCGACATCTATGTACCCAACAGTACTTTAAAAAAGATGTTAATAATTTGTCTTATAATTTATGATTATAAATCTATATTGGTAAAATTGTATGATAATATTTATCTCACAAAGTTCACATAAAGTAACATAAAGTTGAAATGTGTGACATTGTTCATGATATTTGCAGTGAGTGTTTGTTGATTAAATACTGACAAGGGGCTAGTAAAACATACAGCAATTTCATATGTGGCTGACAGGAGTGAAACTTGAACAGTGCAAAAACCCACAGTGACAATGGCTAGCAAATCTTTACATGGTACTTCACAGATCACTCACATAGTTATGCTTTACAGACCTCTAACTTTAAGATAAACTCTGGTTCTGAGTTTTATACATAGCTTATATTCTTAAAAGGAATGTGGCAAAATAGGACTTACCACCTATTAGGAAAAATTATAGGAAAAACACACCAAAATATTAAATATACTGAATTTTGAAAGTATTTATCAACATTTTTTGCTAAGGTTTGTACAATGAAGGTATGCCAATTTTATAATGGAAATCTAGAGATTGTAATAAAATCTATTAATGACTGATGAATAATGAGTAAGAATAATATTTCATATTCATTCACAATTAAAATTATAATCATATATACCAAAAATATAAGTACTACTTCTGTGGGCTAACTGGTTTAACGCCTTAAAGTTATCATTCGTCAGTTGATTTTGTGAAGCTCCCAATGCAGAGATGTTTCTTTTTTTTTTTAAAGATTTATTTATTTATTTTTATTATATGTAAGTACACTGTAGCTGTCTTCAGACACTCCAGAAGAGGGAGTCAGATCTCATTACAGATGGTTGTGAGCCACCATGTGGTTGCTGGGATTTGAACTCTGGACCTTCGGAAGAGCAGTCGGGTGCTCTTACCCACTGAACCATCTCACCAGCCCTGCAGAGATGTTTCTTATGACACTTAGTTCTTTTTATTACTTGTAAAATGATCTATTGCTGGCTGATAAGGCCACTTAAAGTTTAATATTCATCTTTCAAACAATCATAAAAAGAGACAAAATAACTTTTCCTCTAAGGCCAAAATATATGTGGATGATCATAGGAAGGTAAAAACTAAATAAATAAATAAATAAGTATGGAGAAAAGAGCTATGTCAGGCATATGCCATGAAGCAAAGAGAACTGAGCTCCTAGACTGACTAGGAGAATGAACACACAGGAAATCACTATAACTGGGCAACAAATCTCTATCTAGTATCTGCTAGATCACTCACTCACCTACATGAATCTTCATGTCAGAATGAGAGGAGTGATTATCAAGGACAGACCAAGAAAACCTTACATTCTTCAGCAGGATAGGACCCATTAAGCAGCCACAATAAAAGCACAACTCTCTAAAGTAATGGTGTGCAAAGCAGGCTGCCTACAGGTATACAAAGGCACGATGGCAATCCATTTGCATTTTTTATTTTCAAAAATGGGAATTAAATTTATATTTATTTATCACTTAATATACAGATGTGATATTGGTATCCTTATGCAGCTAAATGTTATATCAGATCCTTAAGGAGCCTGAGGTGGGTGGACAGACACATTCTGATGGGCTGTTCCAGGGACACTGGCTCTGACTTAGTTGTTCCTGATGAATATTTCACTATGTTCTGAAATTTATGTGTTACAAGTAAAACAGATTTATATATTATAGCATGTATTTTAACTAACAGTAGGATAATTTAAAGGGAAAATACACTGACAGAATGTGGATTGAAAATAAAAACATAAAATTAGCATTGTCAAATGCCAAACTTTTAGCTAAGATGAAATCTCTTTTATAGAAATTACCTGCTTAAAATAGACACATAAAAAATAAGCTCTCTTCTCAAATCTAGTATGCACTTAGCCAAAGTTTCAAAAATGTTAAGACATTTGACATATATTTATTATGATTAAAAATGCTTACCCTACATAAATATTGTGTCCTGACCTTCAAAGCAATGGAAATATCACTAATGTAAAACAAAAAAGGTTTGTTTTGTGAATAGGTGCTCACATTTTTATTAAACTGATCAAATAAGAAGTTTTATGACATTTCTCTAGTATTTAAAGTAAAAACTCTGTAAGAACAAAGACTTTTGTTTTGTATGTCTTGTACCCCAAACTCTTACAATTCAGAAGCACAATTAATAACTAAGTACAAGTAAGTTTTGAGGTCTAACATTTACATATTTCAGCTATTCATGTAAATACAAACTTCTATTTACAAGATTGGTAGAGTTCTTTGTCCTCTAAAAACACTATACCCTCAGAATATCTAGTCTATCTAAGAAAATATAAATAACTTATTTTCTTCTTTTTGTCTCAATTCTTTTTTCTTCTTTTTTCATTAATTTTCTATCTACTGTACTAGGTCAGTTACCTAAAACTGTTTTTGAGGATACCCTTTGCGCAAAATTATGAACATTAATTAAAACAGACACAATGAAAACTAATGTATCTACAACAAGAAAAAATGCTTTGTAATGTATTTCCTCTCAATACTAAGAATTGAAAGACACGCAAATGAGTCTAAATGCCTGAACATAGAGGGGGAAAATGCCCAATGTTTTAATTAGAACAATTACTTTCTCAGAAATGGCTTCATTTGAATCAATCACCATTATAAGCCATTTTCTTACAATATGTACATTGAGTAGCCAGGACAAACCATTTGATGATATGCATGCTTTTTATTACTGTTCATAGTGAAAAATGCTCACTACATTGTACATTGTTTACAGTTAATATACTGATGTTTCACTTCACATGTCCTGTGCTGATAAGTGGTATATGTGGTTCTCATTGAATGCCAGTGGAAGTCCTTAAACATGACTCTTCCTTTAGCTATGAAAACATACACACATTCTTCTCCAGGATAAAAACAGTTTCTAGAATATATATATGGGGGAAATGTGGTAGATCTAATTAAATTTGTCACTCCTGGTTGCAGAAAAAACTACTGTGAGTCTCTTTCCAAAAGCTATAAATTATCAGATACTATGCCCTGAATTCTTCTAGAAGGCTGATGAAAAGACCATGGTAAAGGCACTAAGGAAATGATAACTATCAGTAAGCCATACAAAGTTTCATATATCCTTCCACTTATCTCTTGGGATGATAGTAATTTTCTTCCACTTACAAACACAATGCTGCTGAGAAAATCCATTCCTTCCTTCAGTTTTTCTAGAATAATGCAGTTTGCCTGGGAAATGTCCCATAAACTCGTGTGCTTGAACACTTGCTCTCTACCTGGTAGTGCTATTTGAGGTTATTGAACCTTTAGAAGGGGCAGGTTTTATGCTGGAGGAAGTGAATCTTCGTGGGCAGGCTTTGAGGTGTGGTAGGGAGTCCCACTTCCTGTTTACTCTCCGCTTCCTGATTGCCAATGCAATGTGACAAGCTGGCCATCCTACTCTTAATACCATGTCTTCCTCTTTGTGTTGGAATGTATCTCCTTGAAATACAAGACAGAATAAACCCTTTCTTGTTAAATTGTTCCTCACAAATGAAAATCAAATCCAAACAAAATAGTTTTATGTGGTAAGCCAAGGAAATTCTGTGTGAATCTGTTTTTATGACCAGGACCCTGAGGCCTCAGATCCATGGAAACTGGCAAAGCCTTCCTCTGATCCATATGCAAATGTGACACATACTAGGTCCCAGCTTTACATGTCTTTGTGTGTTTGTCCTCCCTTCCCCAGTCAGGTTTACAGAAACAAGCCAGGAAGAGCATATTGGTTTTATTCTCAAAGCTTTCTCTGTTGGGTGGAGACAGGGGGATGGGTAGATTGCAGTTTTCCAGGCATGGTACTTTGACGGGGTGAGTTCTATGAGCTCTTTAACCTTCTCTAAAACTGCTGCCTCCAGGATTATCCTCCCTCAAAGTAAATAATATAAACCAGAATTTCCCTTTCCTAAACTGGGTGTCAGAATCCAGAGCCGTTTTTCCTACAAAGCAATCAACAGAACTTCAGATGATCATGTTCCTGTTTCTCCTCCAAACCTATCCTTTCAGAGGAGTTTTAGATCACACCCAGAAGGAATGAAAGCTCCACAGAGAGATCAAGATGACAAATCTTCACCAGACACCTCAGTGTATTGTCAGAAGAGTGTACCTTTTTCTGTCCAGTCACATTCCTTTATCAGTGTGGAAACAGGTTTCACTAGGCCTCCATGTCTGAAGATTCCATATCACATAAGATTTTAATTAGAAGATTGCTTATGCTTTTCTCTTCTTAACCTGACTTGTGTGTGTAGAGTTGTTAGTCTTGACCTTTAAGATGATTAAGAAAAGCTATTATTGCACCCCTCCATCTCTGTGTTGTGCATTGAATGTAAAAGACTCACCAGCAAATAGCTTTAAATTAATGTGTTCAATAAAACACTATAAACCCTTTGATATTTGCATATTTCCTTATGATTGCCTATTAGTATGATTTTCACAGAATAGATGCTCAAGGAATACTTATTGAATCCAATATGCTTTCTGTCTATTTTAAAATATCTATACAAGCCCTAACTAGTACTCTGGATAAAATTTATTATTTTAAAAATCTTTCTTAGGTATATGAATAGAAAAGCCTATTTGATATAAAGATAAATGTGAAAATGTGAAAATAAAATAAACCAAAATAAAATAAAACTATTTGGAAATAATTTTCCAAAACAATTGTGTTAAAAGATAATGTCTTTTGGTAAAATATAGGATAATACAAACTGGACATGAGAACCCCAGGCAAAGGGATATGCTTGAGGAAATCATTAGAGGGAAGGCAGACAGTAAGAATGCTGCTTTCAGTGTATAAAAGAAACTTTTGTGTGCAAGGATGAAGAGTTGACATCAGACCCCCACAACCCACATAAAAGCTAGTGTGGTCAGGCAAACCCTAGGTGAGGATTGGCATCAGATGAACATTAGAATTTGATAGCCACCGGTCTAGACAACAATATTGAGCTCTAGACTCAGGGAGAGACCCTGTTGTAAAGGAAGAAAGTGAGAAGTGATAGAGCAAGATACCCACTGTTAAGCTCTGACCTCAAGGGCAGTCACACCTGCATACACACCTGCATGTATTCCCACACAAACAACTTCTCACACCTGCATATATATATATATATATATATATATATATATATATATATATTCATATGTCATGGGTCTATGTATATATATATATATATATATATATATATATATATGTATATGTCATGGGTCTATGTGTGTGTATATATATGTATATATATATATATATATATATATGTCATGGGTCTATGTATATATATATGTGTATATATATATATATATACTAGTATATATGAATACATATATATATATATATACATAGACCCATGACATTACATAGACCCATACATATGTACATATATACATAGACCCATGACATTCAGGAAGCCTGCTTAGCACATGTTCCATATTTCTAAGACACAGCCCAGATTTAAGCATTTCAAGGAGCTAAAGCTGAATTCTCAAGAGCTGGACAAATATCCAGTGCTTGAAAGTGCCAGGGTCAAGAAATCTTTGGTAAGAAACACCCCTTTTCCAACATAATTTCTACCAATATTCTATAACTGCAATATTCTAAATTTTAGAAACATATTAAAACTCTCACAGCCCAGAGCATCTTCTCAATTTAGACAATGTAATGGCCACAATATGAGATTTTCTAAAACTTGCTTCATCATCTTTATAAAGATGTGATAAAATTGTATTAAAGTACTTTGTCCCTGTGATACATTTCTTTTATAGTATTAAATTTAAAGAAATTAAGTTGTAAATATTGATTATTTAAGTGAAGATACTCAGCATTCTTGTGGCATAGTTAAGTGAATGATAACTTACTCTTGAGTGACAACACTGAGTGCACTCTTCAGATGCTGCATTGTGTCAGGGATTCCCAGTTTTTGTGCAATTCTGTTCATGCCTGGCCTACACAATGGAGTGCACATGCAGAACAGAACAGTGATGCACTCTGCCTTCCTCAGTGTGCTGGTGCATCTCTCATATGAACTTCAGCAATCACAGACAGGCACACAATTATTCACTCTCAGAGCCCTTGTTAGTGTGCCAACAACACCACATCCTAAAAGAACCAAGATAGCTGCAGGAAACATTTATATTGGCACATACTAGCATATTAGAGAGGACAATGCTACAGTTAAAGAGTATAAATATTTCTAATAGGGCTAAGTAAATAACTATGTATGTTACATAAATTTTCATGAAAAGTATAGATTATAAAACATTTTAGTTGCTATGTAGCTGCTATTTTACAATTCTACATATACACTTTATTATGTATGCCTTTTCAGGTAAGAACTTGGATGGAATATTCAACAGTGCCTCACAACCTTTGATAGTAACCTTTTCTAAATAATTATAGGAAAGTCACCAGGGATCCTAGATTTTATGGAGATATATCAAATCATGGATGTGTATATAATATGAAAGTATAAGAGAAAATGTTTAGAGAAACAAAGAAACTAATGGGAGGGGTAAGAGATGAGAAATGGGAGGGCAGAGGGGTTGTTACAGGATTAATGTAAGGATGTACTTAAAGTACATGATGCATATGCATGAAAGCGCACCTATGAAATTCAATGCCATGCATAATGAATGTATGACCATAGTGGGGAGGAAGAGAAAGGGGGGAAAGAAATGGGATGGGGGAGGGAGGGAGGGAGTAGGAAGGAGAAGAGTAAAAGGGAAGAGAAGGATGACAAAGAAGGATAAAGGAGAGGAAGGGAGGGAAGAAGAGAGGGTAAGAACGGCAGTGCCCATCCATACCTAACATATAAACTCAAAAGGTTGAATGATAAAACCCATTGAATATTAGAAATGAGTCAGTCATCAGGAAACAATGGAAAAGCTATGCAGAAAAGCCTTCTCTCCAGAGTGTAACATTTTATGAATCTTGCAGGACATGCTGGATAGAAGCACACCCATAAAGGTTTTGACACTCCTAGAGCGAGCAGGAGAAAATGAGCACCTGTGGAGACTGGGGGTGGGGGTGCTAACAGAATACTAAAGAGAAGAAAACGTCTCAGAGACAGAATCCTCTCACATATACAGCTGAGGACTAATAAGTCATAGCTTTGAAAGAACCTGAGGCTGAAAAGAAGCACCAAATATATGAGGGTATTGGAGTCTCAGATGCACAGAACTGAGAATCACAGTCACGCTGATTTTTTTCATAATTCACAGGGTTCTGAACAAAGAGCAAATATATCTTTCCTCAGTATTAGGGGAAAAAAAAGAAAACAACTTCAACCTTGAATCTGTCTCACATTACAAACTTGAAAGCAAGATCTGAACAGTATGTATAGCTGGGAATTGCGGGGTAGCTTAGTTTCTAAAATACTCACAAAGAAAACATTAAGGCCTGATTTGTTTCCATGAGTTTGATTTCTGTTTATAGTTAGAAGAAATAAAAATAATCCCAAAGGAATTTCTAGAGATAAAGTCTACATATCACATGTGATGGCTCAGTAGTTAAGAGCACTGGATGGTTTTCCAGAGGACCCAGTCTGTATTGTAGTACCCACATAGTAGTTTACAACCATGTATATATTCAGTCTCTGAAGATTCTAAGTTCTCTTCTGGTCTCCACATGAACCAGCTATGTATGTGGTACACATACATACATGCAAGGAAAACATATACACACATAAAATAAAGATTTTTAAACATCTACAACACATAGAATAAAAATATATGTATTGTATGAAATTAAAGACTAGTTGGTAATTGAAGAATTAAAAATAATGAACTCTAGGCTGGTAAGATGGCTCAGCAGATAAGAGCATGTTCTGTTTGTTCTTCCAGGGGTCTGAATTCAATTCCCAACAAGGAGCTGATGGCTTGCCACCATGTATAAGTGGATCTGATGACCTCTTCTGGCCTGCAGATGTATATGCAACAAAGTACTCATACATTAAATATATCAAAATTTTAAAAAGTCATTTAAAAAACAATGAACTCTAGAACACAGAAGTGGCAATCGTTCCAAATGAAACTCAAAGAAAAAATATTTTTTTAGAAAATTAAAAAAGAAGCCGGGCGTTGGTGGCGCACGCCTTTAATCCCAGCACTCGGGAGGCAGAGGGAGGCAGATTTCTGAGTTCGAGGCCAGCCTGGTCTACAGAGTGAGTTTCAGTACAGCCAGGGCTACACAGAGAAACCCTGTCTCAAAAAACCAAAAAAAAAAAAAAAAAAAAAAAAAAAAGAAGAAGAAGAAGAAGAAAAGAAAATTAAAAAAAGAGCTTTGGGGAGTTTTGGTAGCAACTTCGAGAAAGTTGCTATGTATAATTAAAGTCTCAATAATTAAAGTCTCATTATGACTGCATGGAAGGAAGGAAGGAAGGAAGGAAGGAAGGAAGGAAGGAAGGAAGGAAGGAAGGAAGGTCAAAAGATGGGAAGGGAGAGAGAATAATAGCTTGGAAATGTCCAAAAGTAACATCAGAAAGATTTGAGCAAACTGTATGAATCCAAAGATAAGACAGTGAGGAAAACTGAGCCACAGAAGAAAATATAGTAGTTGAAACCACAGATGAAGAGAAGGTCTGCTTTATTTTGTTTTTACTCTTCCCTGGGGTATGTGCAGGGTACCTTGTTAGAAAGAAACAAAGATGAAAAGGCAGGAGATTCTTGTTTATAACAATTCAAACAAGATGACAATGGAGCAACCTTTAGTGTGTTGAAAGAAAAAAAATGTTACCAAAAGATTCTAAACCCAGTGAAAATGTCACTTAAAATCAAAGGTAAGAGGACTGTGTCCACACAGTAGAATTTGTCTTAAGTAGACCTTCCATTCAAAAAATGTTACTTGGATCTCTTTTAAAAAAACGACAATTTAAGACAGGAAATAATTATGTGAAGCCACATTTATAAGATGTGATGGCCAATCATAATTGACAGTTCGATGGGACTTAAAACCTCATGCAGTCACTTTCTCTGGGTATGCCTGTGAAGGCACTTTTAGACAGTTTCAATGCACAGTGCGAGATCCACCCTAAGTCAGTCCACAGGCTTGGGTCTCAGACTGTGGAAAAGGCTAAAAATAAGCCACACAGCAGCATTCATTTCTGTCTGCTTCCTGAAAGAATATTCAGTGTGACCAGTGGCTTCATTGTCCTACTGCCTTCTCAACCATGATGAACTAACTGCACCCTCAGACTGTGAGCCATGATAAACTGTACCCTCATAAACTGTGAGCTATGATGAAGTGTGTACCTTCAAAAACTGTGAGCCATGATGAACTGTCACCTCATAAACTGAGCTATGATGAAGTGTGTACCTTCATAAAATGTGAGCCATGATGAACTGTACCCTCCCATCCTGAGCCATGATGAGCTGTACTCTCATATTCTGAGCCATGATAAACTCACAAATTGTGAGCCAGCACAAATCTTGTCTTCATCTGCTTGTGTCAGTTATTTCATCATAGCAATAACAGAAACTGGTATTAAAATATCCAAAGTAAAGTGCATAATCAATGTATAAGAAAACAAAATCACAAATAGATGGGCAATTGTTATGCAGTACTTTTACCATACAATATGCAGCAACAAAAAGGGAACAAATAAAGACTTGACATCTACCATGAAAACAAAAAGTAAAACCATGAGTGACGATGGAAAGGATGAATTAGAATATTTTATATAATAATTTTTAAAAAGGAAGAAGACGATCATATAGACTACTGACAAGATTATAGATAAATTGCAGGCCTCATAAATGGATAATGGGAAGAGTAATTATCCTAATCACTTTAGAAATTATTTTTTGGAATGTGACAATGTTCAATATTAACTTATCATGTGATCATATACTTTTTCTAGGTATTTAGCCCACATAAATAAATGCATGTATCCATATAAGACAATACATGAATGCTCATAGCAACTTTATTTGTAATTAGCCTAAAAATGGAAACAACCTGTCTTAGTTAGGGTTTTACTGCTGTGAACAGACACCATGACCAAGGCAAGTCTTATAAAAACCAACATTTAATTGGGGCTAGCTTACAGGTTCAGAGGTTCAGTCTATTATCATCAAGGTGGCAATATCCAGGCTGTCATGGCATAGGCAGAGCTGAGAGTTCTATGCCTTCATCCAAAGGCTGCTAATAGAAGACTGACTTCCAGGCAACAGGGGTGAGTCTTAAGCCCACACCCACAGTGACACACCTACTCCAACCAGGTTACACCTATTCCAACAAGGCCACAGCTCCAAATGATGCCACTCCCTGGTCCAAGAATATACAAACCATCACACAACCCAAATGCCTATTGGTTAAATCAATGTATAAGCAAACTGGATTATGTACACTGAAGGATGACACAGCACATAAAGAAGCTACTGATAAGCTGGGCGTGGTGGCGCACGCCTTTAATCCCAGCACTCGGGAGGCAGAGGCAGGCGGATTTCTGAGTTCGAGGCCAGCCTGGTCTACAAAGTGAGTGCCAGGACAGCCAGGGCTATACAGAGAAACCCTGTCTCGAAAAACCTAAAAAAAAAAAAAAAAAAAAAAAAAAAAGAAGCTACTGATAGAGGGTGTATATTCAATGAAACTGTACCCACTACATAATTGTATTTACATAATTGTGTAAACTGATGCATAACCACATGAGTAGGCTTTGCAGCTGGATATTAGTAAAGAGAGGGATGGTCAGAGGGTTGAAAGTTCAAGGAGTACAAAAGGGCTCAAGCAAAGTTTAGTGATGATGGACACAGGTAGAATAGTGAATACAGTGAAACCTTCACATATATACATGTCTATGTATATATTACCCATAAATGAGTTGTATGTCATTTAGTGAATGGGATATATTGTGAAAAATACATTCTATGTGATTCTGTCTCTATACACACATCACAGAATATGCTTACAGAAATTAAGTTGAATAACTATGTTGATGTGGGATAAAGTCTTATGAGACCATGTCTATAAATGTGTTCCATAAGTCAAAATATTATTGTGTAATACAAAAGTATATAGGGGTATAATCATCTATATCTATCTACCTACTATCTATCTATATCTATCATATATATACATATATATATATAATCTATCAATCATCATCTATCAATTAATCATCTTTCTGTCTGACATCTTTTTTCTAACTTTTTTATTAGATATTTTCTTTATTTACATTTCAAATATTATCTCCTTTCCTGGATTCCCCTCAAAAAAAACCTTAATCCCCCTCCCTGCTAACCAACCCACCAACTCCAGCTTCCTGACCCTAGCATTCCCCGACACTGCGACATAGAGCCTTCACAGGACAAAGGCCTTCTCCTCCCATTGATGACCAACAAGGTCATACTCTGCTACATATGCAGCTGGAAACATGAGTCCCTCCATGTGTACTCTTTGGTTGGTGGATTAGTCCCTGGGGGTGCTGGTTGGTTCATATTGTTGTTCCACCTATGGGGCTGCAAACCCCTTTCAGCTCCTTGGGTCATTTCTCTAGCTCTTCCTTTGGGGACCCTGTGCTTCCTCTAATAGTTGACTGAGAGCATCTACCTCTGTATTTGTCAGGCACTTGCAGAGCCTCTCAGGAAACAGCTATATCAGGCTTCTGTCAGCAAGCACTTGTTGGCATCCACAACAGTGTCTGGATTTGGTGTCTGTATATGGGATGGATCTCCAGGTAGGGCAGTCTTAGGATGGCCTTTTGGATGGTCTCTGCTCCACACTTTGTCTCTGTAACTCCCCCCATAGGTATTTTGTTCCCCCTTCTAAAAATGACCGTTGTATCAGCATTTTGAGCTTCATGTGATCTGTGAATTGTATCTTGGGTATTCCAAGCTTTTGGGCTAATAGCCACTTATCAGTGAGTGCATACCATGTATGTTCTTTTGAGATTGGATTACCTTGCTCATGATGATATTTTCTAGTTCTATCCATTTGCCTAAAAACTTCATTAATTCATTGTTTTTAATAGCTGAGTAGTACTCCATTGTGTAAATGTGTCACATTTTCTGTATCCTTTCCTCTGTTGAGAGACATCTAGGTTCTTTCCAGCTTCTGGCTATTATGAACATAGTGGAGCATGTGTCCTTATTATGTGCTAGAATATCTTCTGGGTATATGTCCAGAAGTGTTATTGCTGGATCCTTAGGTAGTACTATGTCTAGTTTTCTGAGGAACCACCAAACCAATTTCCAGAATGGTTGTACCAGCTTTCAATCCCACCAGCTATGGAGGAGTGTTCATCATCTATCTATTATCTATCTATCAATCAATCATCTATCTTCCTGTCTGACATTATCTTTTTATGTTTATCTATCATCTTTATGTACTATCAACTTGTCAAATGTTTTGAAACTATACATTTTACAGGATTGGAAACAATATACAATAATAACAATAAACTATATTAATAAGATAATAATTATAGAGTACATATCTTATATGCTTAAAGCCCTATGTCTCATTCATAGCACCACAACCAAAATGAATAATAAAATAGTAAATAAAATAAAACATCTTTATTTTAAAAAAATGACAAAACAGATTTTAAGGAAAAAACCTGCTGCAATATACCAAAGGGAATTAATTCCAGATGAAGTAGTTAATCCATCAAAAAAGGGGGGGGGCAGAACAATCTTTAGATATTTGTCCACTGCTAGTAACTTCAAACACCAAAATCAGAAACTAGCAGAATTACAAGGAAGAATATAAAATTCTGAGAATATACTAAGATGTTTCTACTTTGTTATCTATAACAAGACTATAAATGGAAAATCAGTAAGGCTATGTAAACCAGTCTGAGGCTCAAAGTATTAAATTTAATACAGAGTGGTACAACATGGCACCACTTACTTCTTTCAGAAATGAAAAATGAGATTCCCTAAATTTAAAGAATTTGAAAAACAGATATTTGATTCATTCATGGTATTCAATACCTAGTCATACCCATAGCAGGTCATATTAAGAGGTTCCCCAGGAACTTGTTTCTCTTGGAAACAATGGATTTGCATGACCAAAAAGTTTAACACTAAAGCTGAAGGCATCCATTGAATTTAAATGTGTTATCAGTTATTAAAATTCAATTCCCAAAGCCTTTTGGTAAAAAGAGATCTTGTAACCAAGCTGTAGAGTTTATCAGAAAACAGTAACAGCAGATGAATAGACTTGTTTTTTTTTTCTTTTTTTTTTTTTGTGTGTGTTAATCAAATATGTCATTATTTCAATGTTTAATAAACATATTTTCATTTTAACTAAGACATATGGTTTCCCCTCTCTCATTTCCTCTCTCAGTTCTTCCTCCCTGTCTCCTTTCTTTCAACCCCTCTTGAGTCTCTCCCTTTCCTTTTCTCTTTTTATCTTTTCTTTTTCTTAGATATTTTCTTTATTTAGATTTCAAATGTTATCTCCTTTCCTGGTTTCCCCTCCAAAAACCCCCTATCCCACTCCCCTCCCTCTGCTCACCAACTCAACCACTCCCACTCCTGCTTCCCTGTCCTGGCATTCCCCTACACTGGGCATTGAGCCTTCACAGGATCAAGGGCCTCTCCTCCCACTGATATCCAACAAAGCCATCCTCTGCTACATATGCAACTGGAGCCATGGGTCCCTCCATGTGTACTCTTTGCTGGGTGGTTTAGTCCCTGGGAGCTTTGGAGGTACTGGTTAGTTCATATTGTTTTTCCTCTTATGGGGTTGGAACTAGAAAATATCATCCTGAGTGAAGTAACCCAATCACAAAAGAACACACATGGTATGCACTCACTGATAAGTGAATATTAGCCTAGAATCTCGGAATACCCAAGATACAATTCACAGACCACATGAAGCTCATAAAGAAGACCAAAGTGGGACAGTGACCTGCCCTGCAGGGAACGCCATCTTGGCTCCGGGACTCCGCCGAGCTTAGTCTCTACAGGTCAGAGTGGGGACCACGGGGGCAGACGGCTTCTGGGACAGGCGGGAGCCACAGAGCTGCTGAGGCAGCACCCTTTAGGGGCCGCAGACATCCGGCACCCTCCCAGTCGGAGGACAGTGACCTGCCCTGCAGGGAGCGCCATCTTGGCTCCGGGACTCCACCGAACTTAGTCTACAGGTTAGAGTGAGGACCACAGAGGCAGACAGCTTCTGGGACAGGCGGGAGCCACAGAGCCGCTGAGGCAGCACCCTTTTGGGGCCGCAGACATCCGGCACCCTCCCAGTCGGAGGACAGTGACCTGCCCTGCAGGGAGCACCATCTTGGCTCCGGGACTCCGCCGAGCTTAGTCTCTACAGGTCAGAGTGGGGACCACGGGGGCAGACGGCTTCTGGGACAGGCGGGAGCCACAGAGCCGCTGAGGCAGCACCCTTTTGGGGCCGCAGACTTCCGGCACCCTCCCAGCTGGAGGACAGAGACCTGCCCTGCAGAGAGTGCCATCTTGGCTCCGGGACTCCGCCAAACTTAGTCTACAGGTTAGAGTGAGGACCACAGAGGCAGACAGCTTCTGGGACAGGCGGGAGCCACAGAGCCGCTGAGGCAGCACCCTTTTGGGGCCGCAGACATCCGGCACCCTCCCAGTCGGAGGACAGTGACCTGCCCTGCAGGGAGCGCCATCTTGGCTCCGGGACTCCGCCGAGCTTAGTCTCTACAGGTCAGAGTGGGGACCACGGGGGCAGACGGCTTCTGGGACAGGCGGGAGCCACAGAGCTGCTGAGGCAGCACCCTTTTGGGGCCGCAGACTTCCGGCACCCTCCCAGCTGGAGGACAGAGACCTGCCCTGCAGAGAGTGCCATCTTGGCTCCGGGACTCCGCCGAACTTAGTCTGTACAGGTCTGCTGACAGAGGATACTCAGAATCCCCAGAAGAACAACCTCTGAACAGAGACAACTATAACAACTCCAGAGATTACCAGATGGCGAGAGGTAAAGGTAAGAATCTTACTAACAGAAACCAAGACCACTCACCATCATCAGGACCCAGCACTCCCACTTCGCCCAGTCCAGGGCACCCCAACACACCTGAAAAACTAGACCTGGATTTAAAAGCATATCTCATGATGATGGTAGAGGACATCAAGAAGGACTTTAAAGAACTACAGGAGAACATGGCTAAAGAGTTACAAGTCCTTAAAGAAAAACAGGAAAACACAACCAAACTGGTAGAAGTCCTTAAAGAGAAACAGGAAAACACATCCAATCAGATGATGGAAATGAACAAAACCATACTAGACCTAAAAAGGGAAGTAGACACAATAAAGAAAACCAAAATGAGGCAACACTGGAGATAGAAACCCTAGGAAAGAAATCTGGAACCATAGATGCAAGCATCAGCAACAGAATACAAGAGATGGAAGAGAGAATCTCAGGTGCAGAAGATTCCATAGAGAACATGGGCACAACAATCAAGGAAAATGGAAAATGCAAAAAGATCCTAATTCAAAACATCCAGGAAATACAGGACACAATGAGAAGACCAAACCTACGGATAATAGGAGTGGATGAGAATGAAGATTTTCAACTCAAAGGACCAGCAAACATCTTCAACAAAATTATAGAAGAAAACTTCCCAAATCTAAAGAAAGAGATGCCCATGAACATACAAGAAGCCTACAGAACTCCAAATAGGCTGGACCAGAAAAGAAATACCTCCCGACACATAATAATCAGAACAACAAATGCACTAAATAAAGATAGAATACTAAAAGCAGTAAGAGAAAAAGGCCAAGTAACATATAAAGGCAAGCCTATCAGAATTACACCAGATTTTTCACCAGAGACTATGAAAGCTAGAAGATCCTGGACAGATGTTATACAGACACTAAAAGAACACAAATTCCAGCCCAAGCTACTATACCCAGCCAAACTCTCAATTAACATAGATGGAGAAACCAAAGTATTCCACGACAAAGCCAAATTCACACATTATCTCTCCACGAATCCAGCCCTTCAAAGGATAATAACAGAAAAAAACCAATACAAGGACAGGAACCACGCCCTAGAAACAACAAGAAGGTAATCCCTCAACAAACCTAAAAGAAGACAGCCACAAGAACAGAATGCCAACTTTAACAACAAAAATAACAGGAAACAACAATTACTTTTCCTTAATATCTCTTAATATCAATGGACTCAACTCCCCGATAAAAAGACATAGACTAACAAACTGGCTACACAAACAAGACCCAACATTTTGCTGCTTACAGGAAACTCATCTCAGAGAAAAAGATAGACACTACCTCAGAATGAAAGGCTGGAAAACAATTTTCCAAGCAAATGGTCTGAAGAAACAAGCTGGAGTAGCCATTCTAATATCAGATAAGATTGACTTCCAACCCAAAGTCATCAAAAAAGACAGGGAGGGGCACTTCATACTCATCAAAGGTAAAATCCTCCAAGAGGAACTATCAATCCTGAATATCTATGCTCCAAATACAAAGGCAGCCTCATTCATTAAAGAAACTTTAGTAAATCTCAAAGCACACATTGCACCTCATACAATAATAGTGGGAGACTTCAACACACCACTTTCACCAATGGACAGATCATGGAAACAGAAACTAAACAGGGACACAGTGAAACTAACAGAAGTTATGGATCAAATGGATCTGGCAGATATCTACAGAACATTTTACCCTAAAACAAAAGGATACACCTTCTTCTCAGCACCTCATGGTACCTTCTCCAAAATTGACCACGTAATTGGGCACAAAACAGGACTCAACAGATACAAAAACATTGAAATTGTCCCATGCATCCTATCAGATCACCATGGACTAAGGCTGATCTTCAATAACAAAATAAATAATAGAAAGCCAACCTTCACGTGGAAACTGAACAACACTCTTCTCAATGATACCTTGGTCAAGGAAGGAATAAAGAAAGAAATTAAGGACTTTTTAGAGTTCAATGAAAATGAAGCCACAACATACCCAAACTTATGGGACGCAATGAAAGCATTTCTAAGAGGAAAACTCATAGCTCTGAGTGCCTCCAAAAGGAAACTAGAAAGAGCACACATTAGCAGCTTGACAACACACCTAAAAGCACTAGAACAAAAGGAAGCAAATTCACCCAAGAGGAGTAGACAGCAGGAAATAATCAAACTCAGGGGTGAAATCAACCAAGTGGAAACAAGAAAAACTATTCAAAGAATCAACCAATCAAGGAGCTGGTTCTTTGAGAAAATCAACAAGATAGATAAACCCTTAGCCAGACTCACTAGAGGGCACAGGGAAAGCATCCTAATTAACAAAATCAGAAATGAAAAAGGAGACATAACAACAGATCCTGAAGACATCCAAAACATCATCAGATCCTTCTACCAAAGGCTATACTCAACAAAACTGGAGAACCTGGATGAAATGGAGAAGTTCCTAGACAGATACCAGGTACCAAAGTTGAATCAAGATCAGGTTAATGATCTAAACAGCCCTATATCCCCCAAAGAAATAGAAGCAGTCATTAATAGTCTCCCAACCAAAAAAAGCCCAGGACCAGATGGGTTTAGTGCAGAGTTCTATCAGACCTTCAAAGAAGATCTAATCCCAGTTCTTCACAAACTATTCCACAAAATAGAAACAGAAGGTACTCTACCCAACTCATTCTATGAAGCCACAATTACTCTGATACCTAAACCACAAAAAGACCCAACAAAGATAGAAAACTTCAGACCAATATCCCTTATGAATATTGATGCAAAAATCCTCAATAAAATTCTTGCTAACCGAATCCAAGAACACATCAAAACAATCATCCATCCTGACCAAGTAGGTTTCATCCCAGGGATGCAGGGATGGTTCAATATACGGAAATCCATCAACGTAATCCAGTATATAAACAAACTCAAAGACAAAAACCACATGGTCATCTCGTTAGATGCGGAAAAAGCATTTGACAAGATCCAACACCCATTCATGATAAAAGTCTTGGAAAGATCAGGAATTCAAGGCCCATACCTAAACATGATAAAAGCAATCTACAGCAAACCAGTAGCCAACATCAAAGTAAATGGTGAGAAGCTTGAAGCAATCCCTCTAAAATCAGGGACTAGACAAGGCTGTCCACTTTCTCCATACCTATTCAACATTGTACTTGAAGTCCTAGCCAGAGCAATTCGACAACAAAAGGAGATCAAAGGGATACAAATTGGAAAAGATGAAGTCAAAATATCACTTTTTGCAGATGATATGATAGTATATATAAGTGACCCTAAAAATTCCACCAGAGAACTCCTAAGCCTGATAAACAGCTTCGGTGAAGTAGCTGGATATAAAATTAACTCAAACAAATCAATGGCCTTTCTCTACACAAAGAATAAACAGGCTGAGAAAGAAATTAGGGAAACAACACCCTTCTCAATAGTCACAAATAATATAAAATATCTTGGCGTGACTCTAACTAAGGAAGTGAAAGATCTGTATAATAAAAACTTCAAGTCTCTGAAGAAAGAAATTATAGAAGGTCTCAGAAGATGGAAAGATCTCCCATGCTCATGGATTGGCAGGATCAACATTGTAAAAATGGCTATCTTGCCAAAAGCAATCTACAGATTCAATGCAATCCCCATCAAAATTCCAAATCAATTCTTCAACGAATTAGAAAGTGCAATCTGCAAATTCATCTGGAATAACAAAAAACCTAGGATAGCAAAAACTCTTCTCAAGGATAAAAGAACCTCTGGTGGAATCACCGTGCCTGACCTAAAGCTTTACTACAGAGCAATTGTGATAAAAACTGCATGGTACTGGTATAGTGACAGACAAATAGACCAATGGAATAGAATTGAAGACCCAGAAATGAACCCACACACCTACGGTCACTTGATCTTCGACAAGGGAGCTAAAAACATCCAGTGGAAGAAAGACAGCATTTTCAACAAATGGTGCTGGCACAACTGGTTGTTAACATGTAGAAGAATTCGAATCGATCCATTCCTATCTCCTTGTACTAAGATCAAGTCTAAGTGGATCAAGGAACTTCACATAAAACCAGAGACACTGAAACTTATAGAGGAGAAAGTGGGGAAAAGCCTTGAAGATATGGGCACAGGGGAAAAATTCTTGAATAGAACAGCAATGGCTTGTGCTGTAAGATCGAGAATTGACAAGTGGGACCTCATGAAACTGCAAAGCTTCTGCAAGGCAAAAGACACCATCAATAAGACAAAAAAAACACCAATAGATTGGGAAAGGATCTTTACCTATCCTAAATCAGATAAGGGACTAATATCCAATATATATAAAGAACTCAAGAAGATGGACTCCAGAAAGTCAAATAACCCCATTAAAAAATGGGGCTCAGAACTGAACAAAGAATTCTCACCTGAGGAATACAGAATGGCAGAGAAGCACCTGAAAAAATGTTCAACATCCTTAATCATCAGGGAAATGCAAATCAAAACAACCCTGAGATTCCACCTCACACCAGTCAGAATGGCTAAGATCAAAAATTCAGGTGACAGCAGATGCTGGCAAGGATGTGGAGAAAGAGGAACACTCCTCCATTGTTGGTGGGATTGTAAGCTTGTACAACCACTCTGGTTCCTCAGAAAATTGGACATAGTACTATCGGAGGATCCCGCAATACCTCTCCTGGGCATATATCCAGAAGATGTTCCAACCGGTAAGAAGGACACATGCTCCACTATGTTCATAGCAGCCTTATTTATAATAGCCAGAAGCTGGAAAGAACCCAGATGTCCCTCAACAGAGGAATGGATACAGAAATTATGGTACATTTACACAATGGAGTACTACTCAGCTATTAAAAAGAATGAATTTATGAAATTCCTAGCCAAATGGATGGACCTGGAGGGCATCATCTTGAGTGAAGTAACACAATCACAAAAGAACTCACACAATATGTATTCACTGATAAGTGGATATTAGCCCAAAACTTAGGATACCCAAGATTTAAGATACAATTTGCTAAACGCATGAAACTCAAGAAGAATGAAGACCAAAGTGTGGACACTGTGCACCTTCTCAGAATTGGGAACAAAACACCCAGGGAAGGAGTTACAGAGACAAAGTTCGTAGCGGTGATGAAAGGATGGACCATTTAGAGACTGCCGTACCCAGGGATCCATCCCATAATCAACTTCTAAACGCTGACACCATTGCATACACTAGCAAGATTTTGCTGAAAGGACCCAAATATAGCTGTCTCTTGTGAGACGATGCTGGGGCCTAGCAAACACAGGAGTGGATGTTCACAGTCAGCTATTGGATGTATCACAGGGCTCCCAATGGAGAAGCTAGAGTAAGTACCCAAGGAGCTAAAGGGATCTGCAACCCTATTGTTGGAACAACATGATGTACTAACTAGAACCCCGGAGCTCTTGTCTCTAGCTGCATATGTATCGAAAGATGGCCTAGTCAGCCATCAATGGAAAGAGAGGCCCATTGGACTTCAAACTTTATATGCCCCAATATAGGGGAATGCCAGGGCCAAAAGAATGGGAATGGGTGGATAGGGAAGTGGGGGGCGCTATGGGGGACTTTTGGGATAGCATTGGAAACGTAATTGAGGAAAATATGTAATAAAAATATTAAAAAAAAAAAAAGAACCAGGGGAATGCCAGGACCAAGAAGTGGGAGTGGGTGGGTAGGGGAGTGGGAGGGGGGTCTGGGGGACTTTGGGGATAGCATTTGAAATGTAAATGAAGAAAATACCTAATTAAAAAAAAAAAATAAAGTCAATGGAAGTAGCTTTCAAAAAAAAAAAAAAGAAGACCAAAGTGTAGATACTTTGGTCCCTCTTAGAAGGGGGTGGGGGGAACAAAATACCTATGGAAGGAAATACAGAGAAAAAGTATGGAGCAGAGACTGAAGGAAAGGCCATTCAGAGACTGCCCCACCCTGGAATCCATTCCATATACAGTCACCAAGGCCAGACACTATTGTGTATGCCAACAAGTTCTTGCTGACAAGAGCCTGATATAGCTATCTCCTGAGAGGCTATGCCAGTGCCTGACAAATACAGAGGTGGATGCTCTCAGTCAACCACTGGACTAAGCACAGGGTCCCCAAGGGAAGAGCTAGAGAAAGGACACAAGGAGCTGAAGGGGTTTGCAGACTTAGGTTTTCTTAAGGATTAGTATGGAGCAATGAACTGGGACCATGAAAACAGAGACATGAAAAGGATGTTGTCAAGTTTTTGGTACATGCTTTGCTTTAGGAATAGGAGGAATACTCCTGAATATATTTTTTCTAGACAATTATGCACAACAGTGGACAAATTAAAACCTATAACCTATTGTGATCAGAATGATATACACCTTCCTAAGCACTGTCCAGGGTCACATGTTTGAGTAGCCAATCTCAGAGCAAGCCTCATGTTATCTGTTCATATCTAGAAATATTCAGATGTCTCTACAACGTTGGTAGAGTTGACTGTGTGGGCAATTGAAAGTGGTGTTGATTAAAATTTCAAGGACACTTCCATGTAAACCAAGTACAGACATCTGAATTCTGCTCCCCACTAAATTTCTTTCCATATGCCTCAAGCGTAACTTTGTGGGACAGAAACACATTGGTTAACTGGTGCTAATCCTTGTGGATGTATGTGTATATATATATATATATATATATATATATATATATATATGTCTCAGAAATCCAAAGACTTTGTGTATTTTATTATTATAAAATAACCTCTCCACTATATTATTTTTGAGGCTTAAAATGAATGACAGGTCTTAACAGTTTCCTTACTTCTTCCTTTATATAGTATCAGCCACTAAAAATGTAGTATACAGTTTAGAGGTGATAGGGCATTTCACAGTGAAAAATCAGAAAAGAAATTCACTTCAGGTTCTAGTTATTGATAATTTCAGAAATCATAGTATTTAACTCAATTGTTGAGTAAGAATCTGTTGTGCATCTACTTTTTCCAGGATGTTTATTAGGTGCCAAAAGTAACTCATAGCCAGAGGATATTACTGGCAATTGTTCCAAGCCTCATCCATCCATATGATATCATAAGACAATGAGGCTTCATAAACAGATAACAACTCTCCAAAATTAATCAGTCAAAAGAACTTATTTTGTGTCTCTTATTTTCTGAGCACATAATTTGAGCTAGAAACTATTTGAGTTGTTTTATTGTTTATTAACTCATACAATATCAGAGTTTTGAGGAAGGTGGCATGGTTAGCCTCACTATGAAGAAGGGGAAACCAAGGCACAGTGCCACTCATCTAAGAGCAACACAATAAGGGAATTGTGCTGTTAGTATTAAAACATGGAATTCAGTTCTCTTTCAGCCTACCCAGGAAGTCCAGGACTACTCTGCACAGGTGCAAGTACACAATGACAGATACCAACAGATTTGAGGGGCTCGACTTGGTAGCGGTGGTGTTGAAATAATTTCTCTAGAAAATGGTTATTCTCAAGATGGTGAGAGGTTATCCTCAGTTGTGTGGGGATGTCATGACAAGAGAAAGTAGAAATTGTTTTATGTTGCCTCAGAATACACAATTAGGACAAATTTGAGTAGTATCCAGATATGGGCAGTATCTTCTTTGGTCATTGCTATCTCTGGGTGAAACTCATCAGGATAGATGCATTACTCTGAGCTGCCCAATGGATAAAGAGCCAACTCTCCCACAAAGCAATAGATGCCCTGGTCCTGAGAGCATTCAAGAGAGAAATTGGGGAAAGAATCAGTGAATGTCATGATTCTTGAATGTCATGATTGCTTTTTTATTTTTTAATTTTTTAAAAATTTTTATATACATTTTTATTAGGTATTTTCCTCATTTACATTTCCAATGCTATCCCAAAAGTCCCCCATACCCTCCCACCCACACACTCCTACTTTTTGGCCCTGGTGTTCCCCTGTACTGGGGCATATAAAGTTTGCCTGACCAATGGGCCTCTCTTTCCAGTGATGGCCGACTAGGCCATCTTTTGGTACATATGCAGCTAGAGTCAAGAGCTCCGGGGTACTGGTTAGTTCATAATGTTAAATGACATACAGTTACTCTTGTGATTTGAATGTAAACTATCTTCATAGACTCATGTCTTTGAACAGTTGGTCTGCGAGTTGTGGTTCTGTTTAGGGAAATCTTAGAACTATTAGAAGGGAGAAACTTGCTGGAGGAAGGATGTCACTGGGTCACTTGGAGCAGACCTTAAACAACATAGCCTTCCTTTCTTGTCTCTTGTCTGTGGTCACACTGCTGACCCAAACTGACTGTTTAGTTTTGTACTCATGAAGCCATACTTTCCATGGTGAACTTCCTTCCTTGGTGAGCTGTATCCTTGCTAAAACTATTAGTTAAAATAAACCTTTTGTCCCCCTCAGTTGCTTCCCTAAGGTATGCTATCATAGAAATGAAACTTAAGATAAACACAGAACAAATCTGAGCCAAAAGCAGCTATTACTTTAGAAGTGGAAGTCCATCTCCATATGATGATCTCAGGTCTTCTCCTTCATAATTATGCCCCCAGAATCTCCAAACACATACTCTTGCATGAAGATTCTGCCTTTTACCAGGCCCACTTCAGTGGGAGTTATATATGCTGAAATCTGGGAGAAATATGCATGAAACTGCATTCAATCTCCCTTCTAAATTCCTCTTTTTGTTGTATCTAAATTGTATATTTCAAATTTTGCTTTAGCTCGCAGTAAGATTAATAGGCAATCTCACTGTTTCGAATTGTTTACAGGCTACAAGGTTGGAGAAAGGAAGAAAAGTGGTGAGTGGATTTAAATTTAAAAACACAGCATTTTAAAGGGAACTGCAACCCTATAGGTGGAACAACAATATGAACTAACCAGTACACTGGAGCTCTTGTCTCTAGCTGCATATGTATCAAAAGATGGCCTAGTTGGCCATCACTGGAAAGAGAGGCCCATTGGTCAGGCAAACTTTATATGCCCCAGTACAGGGGAACACCAGGGCCAAAAAGTAGGAGTGGGTGGGTGGGAGGGTATGGGGGACTTTTGGGATAGCATTGGAAATGTAAATGAGGAAAATACCTAATAAAAAATATTTAAAAATAAAAAAAATCTAACCAGAAGAAAATTGATTTAAAACACACACACACACACAAACACACAGCATTTTTTTCGTTACCATCTTTTTTTTTTTTTTTTTAGCTCTACATCTAGGGTGTGAACAGTACCCATGATAAGTTATATAATTCCAGGTTAGTCTTAAATGTTCCTGTGCACATATATGCATGCCTGTGCATGTGGGCAACATGTACAAGCTCACACACACATATGCAATCTATGAATCTAAATAAACTATTTACTCTAAATAGACTCAGCAGTCTATATTGGTAAATACATGTGTGTATACATAACAATAATGATTGAAGAAGAAAAAGGTTATAAAGTTGAGAAGGAGTTGGGATAACATGGAAAATATTGGCGGTTGGAGCATGTAAAATGGTTATGATGTAAATATTGTATTTGTGTGTGACATTCTCAAAAATATGTAAAAACAAACAATACAGAAGTGCTTTCTGTTCCCCCTGCATCACATATATCTGAATTAATTGTCTTAATTCCCTTTCCTTGTACTGAATTCACCATTTATGTCTTTGATATCAAAGCTATATACTGTTAATTTCTAAGTAGGGGATAATTCTAGGAAAAGTGTCACTTGAAATGTCCATGTGGGCACACTTCTTTAGAAATGACAGGTGACTTATCTCTAAGGGCTTTTATACTTGTACATTTTTAAGCTACATTTATGAAATTAGGTTCCCCTTTATCCAAAAGCCTTTTTGATCTACAGTTAATCTGCCACAGACCTTAGAAAAAAATCAAGAAGATAGAGAAGCCAGGAGGCCAAAGAAGCCTGGATCTGACCCTCATCACAATGAAAAAAAAAAGAATAATAAGAAGAAGATAAAAATAAAAAGTGAGATGCTGAATGTCACCTTCCAAAATATCACTTTGCTCTGCAGATACACATACCTCTATCCTTTTCTTCTAAAGCAGCCTCCAAGAGCATTTCTTTCAACAGTTTTAAAATCTCAGACCAATCCTTTTGTATCTGTGTACCATGTGTGTCAAGTAGTTAAAAAGTCTCCATTTAATTCAGGAACTAAGTGTTTATTTTTTTAAAGTGTTAACACCTTGCTGACTGGTGATTTTGAGGTATTTTTGTCTTTAAGAAATATGAAATTTTATGTGGTTATCAAGTTGGGTTTAAATAAAAACTGAATTAATAATAACTACTTATTCAGTTATATAATGTTACTGATCAAAGGTGGCTATTCTTCACACCTAACTGTAGAACCTATGACATAGACAGAAATAGAAGTTGATCATCATTCCAAACCTGGGTGTCAGTGGAAGGCTGCTTGAACTGAGACGGACCTGTCCAGGATGTGGATGGTAGAAGAAAACAGAGGCTTGTCAACTAATCAGGTGTCTTTCATAGGAGGAAATCTAGAGTGATTTTTGAGGACCATTTGATTGGGATGGCAGATTTAGAGAGTTTCAGAAACGGTAGACAAAGCTGATGGCAGTCTGTACTCAGCTATTCTGGGCATCCATGAACATACTGATAAGTTTGCATAGTAAACACTAGAGAGATTAAAACATGTTTTATCTTATTTTTCTTAATTAAAGAATGACCTGCCAAAGTCTCATTTTTAACTGTTTGTGGGAATAAACTACTGTCATTCACACAACAGATGCTTGGCAAAGATTATAAATGGAAAAAAAAAAAAACATAGTACTTGGCTGTATGGATGTATTCTCAAATTTCCAAATCTCTCCTCTCTCTCTCTCTCTCTCTCTCTCTCTCTCTCTCTCTCTCTCTCTCTTTCTTTCTCTCTCTCTCTCTCTCCTCTCTCTCTCTCTCTCTCTCTCTCTCTCTCTCTCTCTCTCTCTCTCTCTCACACACACACACACACACATAAACACACATAGACACACACACAGACACACACACAGACACACACACAGACACACACATAAACACACACATAAAAACACACACATAAACACACACACATAAACATGCTCACACACACATAAACACACACACACAATGAAACTTAAAATACATGCTGTAGCATGGGCAAGTTTTGTTTTGTTTTGTTTCTGTGACTTTGGGTGCTTCCAGATGGTTCCTACTCTCATTTACATACAGGATCAATCTACAAGATTGGTTAAGCAAGTTTTGTGATGGGAGAGTATTTAACACGTACACTGATAGAAAACAATTTCACTTTAAATCCCTATCAGCAGTTTTCTGCTGTGTGTTCCTGCAGTTAAATAAAATTAGCGTTTTCTGATATATTCAACTATGGAGAACTAAGAAAAGTTTATTCTCATTTTTATTTATCTGTCTCTGTTTCATAGAGAGAAAGAGAGACAGACAGACAGACAGACTGTCAGACTGACAGACAGATGGAGAATTTACCTTCTACATATGTTCAAATGCCAGCAAGAGCTAGAAAATGGTGTTGATACCCTGGAGCCCAAGCAACAAGATGTTGGGAGGGACTCTCTGGACTTTGTGGTGAGAACTGAACTTGGGTCCTCCACAATAGTCACAAGTGTTCTTCACCTCTGAGACTTGGTGCTTTTCAAGTGCTGATGATGAACAGCAACATTCTATAGAGGATATTTATTTTTCGTTTGTGTGATGGTATGAAACTCAAAGGGAAACTGAATTGTGTGATCACCCAATCACAGACTGCAGTTCTTAGCACCAATAATTCAGTATGTAACTTTATTTGGAGCCATAGCATTCAAACATGTCATTTATACTGAGATCCTTAGGGCAGACTTCATTCCAGGAGGAGTGATGTCCTTATAAGATGATATTAGAACATAAGGTATCACAGAAGGAGACAATGTGAAGACACAGGGGAAAGCAGCCATGTACAAGCCACGAGGAGAAGCTCTGAAGAAACCAACACAATCAAGACCATAGCATTAGCCTTCCAGTCTATAGAATTGTGAGAAAATTTATTTTTGTAAAAGTCCAGGTCTTCACATTTTATTAAAGCATCTCTAGCAAACTTATATAAACAGTGCCAAGGCTTAAAAACAATGCTTGGCAATTTAGTGACATTTAAAAACTATGTAATGCTGGCAAGATAGCCCAGCAGGTAGAAGTGCTTACTGACAATCTGAGTTCAACCCATCAGGATCTACATGGAAGAAGGAGAAAATTAACTCCATCTAATTTGTCTTTTTATCACACCCCCCTTATACATAAGCAACCAATACAACTTTGAACCATCAGAACCCAGTTCTCCCACCACAGAAAGCCCTGGATACTCTAACACACTTGAAAAGCCTGATGAAAATAAACAACTTTTAAAATTATACAGTAATGATGTGGAAATTTCATCATGTGCCTTCTATTTCCGCATGTTGATCTTCTCTTTTCATTTATGTTATTAGCTTTGTAAATCAAATTCACTCTGTCTTTCTGCCTCAACATTAGCACAATACCTTCTATAGATTTTTTTAGCATTAAGAAATTACAGAATGGATCATCCTTCCTGTCTACAACTGCACCCAGGGGCAGATCAGGTGCTTCAGCCCCCCACCCCCACCCTTTCCTCTCACCCACACCCAGAGACTGCTTGACTGGCAGGAGGTCTGTCATAACTAGGCTCAGAGATCAGAACCACTAGAAACCTTCCCATACCCAGGGACAGCCTGACTTGAAGAAATCCTATATAACCAGGCACACAGGAGGGACATGCTCACATGAAGGACAGGTAGGTCAGTGACAGGAGGACAGTTAACAGGAGAGATAACTAGATGGAAAGAGGCAAGTACAAGAACATAAGCAACCAATACCACTTTGAACCATCAGAACCCAGTTCTCCCACCACAGAAAGCCCTGGATACTCTAACACACTTGAAAAGCCTGATTGTTCTAAAATCCCATCTCATTAAAAAGATAGAGGACCTTAAGGAGGATATAAATAACTCAAAGAAACACAGGAGAACACAGGTAAACACGTAGAAGCCCTTAAAAAGGAAACACATTAATCCCTTAAAGAAATATAGGAACACACAAAACAGGTGAAGGAATTGAGCAAAAAAATGTCCAGGATCTAAAAATGGAAACAGACACAATAAGGACATCTCAAAATGAGGCACACCTGGGGATGGAAAACAGGAAAGAGATTAGGAGTTACAGATGCAAGCATCACCAACAGAATACAAGTGATAGAAGACTCTCAGACATAGAAGATACCATTGAAGATATTGATACAACAGTCAAAGAAAGCACAGAGTGCAAAAAGCTCCTAACCCAAAACATCCAGGAAATTCAGGACACAATGAAAAGACCAAACATAAGAATAATAGAAATAAAAGAGTGAAGATTTCCAATTCAAAGGGCCAGAAAACATGTTTAACAAAGTCATAGAAAACTTCCCTAACATAAGAAAGAGATGCCCATAAACATACAAGAAACCTGCAGAACACCAAATAGATTGGACCAGAAAAGATATTCCCCCCATCACATAATAATCAAAACACTAAATACATAGAACAAAAAAATAGGATATTAAAAGTGGTAAAGAAAAATGGCCAAGTAACATATAAAATCAGATCTATCAGAATTACACCAGACTTCTTAAGAGACTCTAAAAGTCAGAAGATCTTAGAAAGATGACATGCAGACCCTAAGAAAACCAAAATGCAGCCCAGGCTCCTAAACCCAGCAAAACTCTCAATCACCATAGACAAAGAAACCAAGATACTCCATGACAAAACCATATTTAAATAATATGTTTCCACTAATCCAGCCCTACAGAGGGTCGAAGAAGAAGGAAAACTTGAACACAAGGAGGGAAACCACACCCAAGGAAAACCAAGAAATCAATCATCTCACACAAACCCAAAAGAAGAGAACCACACAAACGTAATACCACCTCTAACAACAAAAATGACAGGAACCAACAATGATCTGTCTTAGTATCTCTCAACATCAATGTACTCAATTCTCCAATAAAAAGACAGAGGGTAAAAAATTGGATACATAAGCAGGACCCAGCATTTTGCTGCGTAAAGGAAACATACCTCAGTGACAAAGAAAGACACTAACTAAGAATAAACGGCTGGATAAAAATTTCCAAGCAAATGGTCCTAAGAAACAATCTGTTCTAATATCCAGTAAAATAGACTTTTAACCAAAAGTTATCAAAAGAGATGGTGAACGATACATCATACTCATCAAAAAAAAAAATCCACCAAGAACTCTCAATTCAGAATATCTATGCTGCAAATGCAAGGGCACCCACATTTGTAAAAGAAACATCACCGAGGGGCAAAACACACATTGAACCTCACACAATAATAATAGGAGACTTCAATACCCTATTCTTACCATTGCACCATTCATGGAAACAGAAATAA
Source organism: Mus caroli (assembly GCF_978045245.1). Classification (NCBI taxonomy): domain Eukaryota; kingdom Metazoa; phylum Chordata; class Mammalia; order Rodentia; family Muridae; genus Mus; species Mus caroli. Next base: position 121,237,560 of record NW_028227267.1, read on the forward strand.
ACACAGAAACAGTGTAACTAACAGAAGTTATGAACCAAATAGATTTAACAGATATATAAAGAACATTTTACCCTAAAACAAAAGAATATACCTTCCTCTCAGCACTTCATAGGACCTTCTCCAAAACTGACAATATAATCAGACACAAAACAAGCCTCAAGAGATTCAAGAAGGTTGAAATAACCCCATACCATTCTATCAGATCACCATAAACTAACACTGGTCTTCAAAAACAACTAAACAACAAAAAGTCCACATACTTGTGGAAACTTAATAACTCTACTCAATGATAACTTGGTCTGGGAAGAATTCAGAAAGGAATTAAAGACCTTCTAGAATTTAACTAAAATGAAGGCACAGGATACCCAAACTTATGGGACTCAATGAAACCAGAGGAAAATTCATAGCTCTGAGTGCCTTCATAAAGATATTGGAGAGATTCTACACTAGCAAATTAACAGCATATCTGAAAGCTCTAGAACAAAATGAAGCAAACAAACCCAAGAGGAGTAGACAGTGGGAAATAAGCAAACTCAGAACTGAAATAAACCCATTAGAAAGAAAGAGATAAAAAAAAAATCAACAAAACTAAGAGCTAGTTCTTTAAGCAAATCAACAAGAAAGATAAAGTCTTAGCTAAACTAAATAAAGGACTGAAAAACAATATCCAAATACTAAAATCAGAAATGGGAAGGGAGACATAACAGAAAGTGAGAAAATTCAAAAATATCCTCATATTCTACAACAAAACACTATACTTAACAAAACTGAAAAATCTAGATGAAATGGATGATTTTCTCCAACAGATACCAGGTATCAAAGTTAACTCAGGACCAGATAAACTATGTAAACAACTCCATAACCCCTAAAGCTATAGAAGTAATAATTAAAATCTCCCCTGGGCCAAGTGGTTTTAGTGCAGAATTCTATCAGACCTTTAAAAAAGAACTAATGCCGATACTTCTCAAACTATTCTATAAAATATAAACACACGGAATACCACCAAATTTGTTCTATGAAGCCATAGTTGTGCTGATACCAAAACCACAGAAAGATCCAACAAAGAAAGAATTTCAGACCAATCTCGCTTTTTAATATTAATGAAAAAATATTCAATAAAATTCTCACAAACCAAATCCAAGAACACATCAAAACCACCATTCACCATGATCAAATAAGCTTCATCCCAGGGATGCAGGGATGGTTCAATATAAGAAAATCCATCAATGTAATCCACTATGTAAACAAACTCAGAAGAAAAATCACATGATAATCTCACTAGATGCTGAAAAAGCCTTTGACAAAATACAACACACCTTCATGTTAAAAGTCTTGGCAAGTACCCCAGAGCTCTTGTCTCTAGCTGCATATGTATGGAAAGATGGCCTAGTCGGCCATCACTGGAAAGAGAGGCCCATTGGACTTGCAAACTTTATATGCCCCAATACAGGGGAATGCCAGGGCCAAAAGAATGGGAATGGGTGGGTAGGGAAGGGGGGGTATGGGGGACTTTTGGGATAGCATTGGAAATGTAATTGAGGAAAATACGTAATAATAAAAAAAAAAGTCTTGGAAAGATCAGGAATTCAAGGCACATACCTATACATAATAAAAGCAATATACAACAAACCAAGAGCCAACATCAAATTAAATGGAGAAAAACTTAAAACAATGCCACTAAAATCAGGGACAAGACTGCCTACCCTTTCCATGTCTCTTCGATATAGTACTCGAAGTTCTAGCTAGAGCAATAAGACAACAAAAGGAGGTTAAAAGGAAAAATTGGAAAGGAAGAAGTCAATGTATCAGTATTTGCAGATGATATGATAGTATAAATAAGCAACCCCAAAAATTCTAACAGAGAACTCCTGCACCTGGTAAACAGCTTCAGCAAAGTGGCTGGACTCACTCAGCTTTGCCATGCTGCTTTGGGTATGCAAGTGACTTCTTCATTCAAACTATCCCTTAAGTCTTCACACCTGCCAAAACATGACCCTGTGTCACAGTCCAGCTTCTGTATCTCCTGTTTATTCAATTATAATTTGTATTTGTTGGGGGGAAAGGTATCATTTAGAGTTTTGGTTGTTTTCTTATTTTATATTCATGTATATGTTTATGTATATATAGAATATAAATGTACTTTTTTCATATGGGCACATATGTTTGTACACATTTTTTTTATGTAAGTGTTGAGGATCCAACTCAAGTCCTTATGCTTTCAAGGCAAACATATTATCAACTGTGTCATTTTCTCAGATTGTTGATTGTAGATTTTAATAAGTCATCTTTAATATTTTTGCATTAAATTATTTTTAGGCAATAAAATATGCAAACAATAATAGAGGGAAAGTCGTTGCTCCTCTAATTATGGAACACTGAGTTAAAGTTCTGATATAAATCTTGAATTTTGTCAGAACGATGTTGATGTGTCAATTCCAGAACTTTTTTAAGATTTAGGCTTTTTTGTTAGTGTTCTAATCTGTGGATAGCTTTTAGATAACAAAAATCTCCTCAAACAGTAGTGCTAAGGAAACTATACTATAGGGCCAGACTAGTGCTTAGTGGAGAGGATACTCACTAAACATTTGTGTCTGTTTTGCTATATACAAAAAAAAAAAAAAAAACTAACAACAAACAAAACAAAAAACAAGAACAAAAACAGAAAGAACAGTGTGTTGGCAGTGGCTCATGGCAGTTCCTTCATGAAAAGAAGATGTGTTCATGAGGTCATTCCAGAAAGACAGCACTTTAAACAAAATTGGACTTCAAAGAAAATTTCAAATCTCTGAGAGGACAGCATAAAATAAGTTACAACAATATTGATGGCAACAATCATCTACTCCCACATAACCTCTAAGTGGGAACAAAATGTTTTCTACTCAGAGAATAGAAGTTATACTTCCAAGCATTCATGAAAGCACATAGGCCAATGGGTGCCCAGGAACAAAATAATGCCCTGGAGATAGCCAGAACAAAAAATTAGCCTGGAAGGATCTATGGGTCTATAAGCCTAAGAGTCACACAAACACATGTGCACATATGAACAAATATACATTTATACTGTATACATATATATACATAATACATAAATATAAAATGAAAAAAAAAACAAAACTCTAAATGATACCTTTCCCCCCAACAAATATGAGACAAGTGATCATTGAGTAAACAGGAGATACAGAAGCTGGACCTTGGTGAAGGTCGTGTTTTGGCAGGCATGAATACTTAAGGAATAGTTTCAATACAGAATTCACATGCATATACAAAGCAACATGGCAAAGCAAGGTGAGTCCAAAGCAGTGATATTTGGTACTCAGAACACACCAAGCCCTTACTAACTGGGTAATCCAAGACAAATCTCATCTTTTCTCAGTATTATTATCTCATCTCAGTATTCTCACTTTTGTGTTTTACATGATCAAACTGAGACCAAATTAGCACACAGTGAAGCCACCTTCCTTTTGCATTATCTCATCCCTAGATAGGATGGAGTTTGGGGATGGGACAGGGAAAGAGCTTCAGGAAGAAAATGTGGGACTAGCTGTGTTCAGTTTTAGTTACTTTTCTATTATTATGAAGAGATACCATGACCAAGGAAACTTAAAAATGAAAGCATTTAATCTGGACTTGCTTATAGTTTCAGTAGATGAATTTATGATCATCATGATGGGAAGCATGACATCAGGTAGGTATGCATGGCTGTGAAGCAGGTGCAGAGAGTTTACATCCTGATCTACAAATGCGGGGCAGAGAGAAAGCTAATTGCGACCAGTTTGATCTTTGAAACTTCAAGGTTCACTCCCAGTTATATACCCTTACCATTCTTTTCCAGATATTTCTCAAAACAGTCCACTAACTTGTGTTTTGACCCATGTTAAGCACCAGCTTTGGTATGTGCATTGAGATTCAACTGTGGTTCCCTGTCCTCTGCCTCCTCCCTCTCAGGATGTCTAGATGCCACTGCACCCCGAGCTAGAAAGATGAAGTAGAATGCAGATTGGATGGGATCTGCAGGATCCAGGTTGGACTGGGAGTGAATGCTAAAAGGTGGTTGGGGCAGGGGTAGGGAAAAGTGTTTCAGCTTCTGTAGATGAAGGCCTTCTCCAAGGATCTTCAGTGCAGCATTTCTCTTAGACAAACTTAGCTTGTTTATACTTTTTTCCTAGGTGGTAAAGAACTATATATGGACTTTGGAGTTGGAAGGAGTTTTTCACAGTGACTGAAATCATTGGCTAGAATGTTAAGTACTATGAATGCCTCATTTGTACAGACAGGTATTAAGGAATCCCACGTACTTCCTGGCTGTTTTCTTATTGGGAAAGAGGAAGTGGAACTTGTAGGTTTGACAAGTACTACTAGAGGGAATGGGGATCAGGCTTCCCAGACAAAGTCAGAGAAGGAGAAGCCCTGCTGATAAAAGGAGTCATCCATTTTCCCAGGAGCTCAGGAGAGCTGTACATGGAAGACTGCAACCTTAATTAGCAGTGTTTCCCCACACCAACTAGTGTGAAATATATTCATATATATAAGCTTATGAGGGTTATTCTCATTCAACACACAGGCACTTTCACATCACCTTGGTAAGCTAGATGAGGGACTCATCTCTGTTCAACCTATTTTATTTTTTCTTTTTCTTTTTTAAAATTTTTATTAGATATTTTCTTTATTTACATTTCAAATGCTATCCCAAAAGTTCCCTATACCCTCCCCCCATCCTGCTCCCCAACCCACTCACTCCTACTTCTTGGCCCTGGAGTTCCCCTGTACTGAGCATATAAAGTTTGCAATACCAAAGGGCCTCTCTTCCCAGTGATGGCCGAATAGACCATCTTCTGCTACGTTTGCAGCTAGAGACATGAGCTCTGGGGGTACTGGTTAGTTCATATTGTTGTTCCACCTATAGGGTTGCAGACCCCTTCAGCTCCTTGAGTGCTTTCTCTAGCTCCTCCATTGGGGGCCCTGTGTTCCATCCTATAGATGACTGTGAGCATCCACTTCTGTATTTGCCAGGCACTGGCATAGCCTCACAAGAGACAGCTATATCAGGGTCCTTTCAACAAAATATTGCTGGCATATGCAATAGTGTCTGGGTTTGGTGGCTGATTATGGGATGGACCCCCAGGTGGGGCAGTCTCTGGATGGTCCATCCTTTTGTCTTAGCTCCAAACTTTGTCTCTGTAACTCCTTCCATGGGTATTTTATTCCCTATTCTAGGGAAGAATGAAGTATCCACACGTTGGTGTTCCTTCTTCTTGATTTTCTTGTTTTTTGCAAATTGTATCTTGGGTATTCTAGGTTTCTGGGCTAATATCCACTTATTAGTGAGTGCATATCAAGTGACTTCTTTTGTGATTGCATTACCTCATTCAGGATGATATTTTCTAGTTCCATCCATTTACCTAAGAATTTCATAAATTCATTGTTTTTAGTAGCTGAGTAGTACTCCATTGCCTAAATGTACCACATTTTTTGTATCCATTACTCTGTTGAAAGACAACTGGCTTCTTTCCAGCTTCTAGCTATTATAAATAGGGCTGCTATGAACATAGTGGAGCATGTGTCCTTCTTACCGGTTGGAACATCTTCTGGATATATGCCCAGGAGAGGTATTGCTGGATCTTCCAGTAGTACTATGTCCAGTTTTCTGAGGAACCGCCAGACTGATTTCCAGAGTGGTTGTACAAGCTTGCAATTCCACCAGCAATGGAGGAGTGTTCCTCTTTCTCCACATCCTTGCCAGCATCTGCTGTCACCTGAATTTTTTATCTTAACCATTCTGACTGGTGTGAGGCGGAATCTCAGGGTTGTTTTGATTTGCATTTCCCCGATGATTAAGGATGTTGAACATTTTTTCAAGTGCTTCTCAGCCCTTCGGCATTCCTCAGTTGAGAATTCTTTGTTTAGCTCTGTACCCCATTTTTAATGGGGTTATTAGAATTTCTGGGGTTCAGCTTCTTGAGCTCTTTGTATATATTGGATATTAGTCCCCTATCAGATTTAGGATTGGTAAAAATTCTTTCCCAAACTGTTGGTGGCCTTTTTGTCTTATTGACAGTATCTTTTGCCCTACAGAAGTTTTGCAATTTTATGAGGTCCCACTTGTCAATTCTTGATCTTACGGCACAAGCCATTGCTATTCTGTTTAGGACTTTCCCCCTGGTGCCCATATCTTCAAAGCTTTTCTCCACTTTCTCCTCTATAAATTTCAATGTCTCTGGTTTTATGTGGAGTTCTTTGATCCACTTAGACTTGAGTCAACCTATTTTATAATCGATAGAAGACAAGAGGAAAGTTTCTTCCTCCAAACATAGTTTCGAAATCAAGGCAGAACAACTGAATGAGATATAGTGCATGTTCATGTGAAGCATATCTGTCCAAAGCAGGGTTTAAATTTTACTCATTTTTTTTGCCATTTATACAGATTCTTTTTACAGAAAATTAAATCAGAATTCTTTATTTATTTTGTTAATTTAATGTTTTTAATGAATTTTTGTTTAACAACAACAAAAAAACCAGGTTTCTCTATGACATTCTCACACATAAATTATACCATGCTTTTTCTTTCCTCATAGCCCTCTCTACTCCTTCTCCTTTTTACTATCTGATTCCCCCACTATCAAATAACCCCTTTCTGCTTTCTCTCTGTGTGTGTGCATGTATATGTGTGTATGTGTGTGTGTTCACATGTGTGTGAGTATGTGTGTATTTAAATATAGATGAAATAAAAGAAACAATATGTTGTTCTTCTTTCATTTACCTCTCTTGCCACTCTCCATCTTTAGTTTTCTGACCTGCTCATAGTTCCCATACAACTTTCATTCAAAATATATAAATAAATCTCCAAATATAGATTTCACAAATGAAAAAACATATTACTCAAGTCCACTGTGCAAGTACCCACAATGACCCACTAAGGAAGATATATTTTTGCAGGGAGACTCTCTACACTCTGCCTTGTGTTTCTTCCACAAGGGACCCTCCAGTGGCCACAGTATAGACACTTGGGCTATTACAGAGCATTATCCTGGCTTAATTAAATATGTTTATTCAAAATATGGGTCCTCTGTGTCCTATTGTTCAGGTGGGAAAACACTAGGACAATAGTTCTTAGATGCCTTCTTCCAAAAAGTACCCTCAAAGCTAGGAATAACACAGAATGAAATATCCTCTCTCCAGTCACCATGTACTGCTCAACATTGTCCTATTTAGAAGTCATGCTACTTTATGATAACAGTGACGGCCATTATTCAGTTGTTATTCTCTTCACAACAAGCATCCTACTAAGTATTTTGTAGATATAATTTGACATTCTTTGAATATATAAATGAAAGGATCAATGCTAAAGATTTAAGACATATGACACTTGAGTAACATAAAAGAAAACAATAAGGAATAGGCAACTCAAAGCTAAGCTTCAAAAGAAGTACCTTTATTTTATGTATATGATCTTGATCTTTTTAAAAAATGTGCCCTTCAGTTAAACTCTTAATTTTCTCCTAAAGCAGATATTACAGCAAGACACTTGATACAATGATCTCTTTGAAAGCTCTTTAAAACATGTTTTGGAGGCAAAGGAAAATGTTCTATCCCCCTTTGTTTACCATTTAACCACATTTGGCAGTTAGAAAAGCCTAGTAAAACCTAATTAAGATCAAGACATTCTTAACATGGTAATTCTCTTACCAGCAGAGAGGAAATCCTTGCACTTTATAATTACATGGGCTATTGAACATGTGAAGCACGAGGAATTAGACTTCTTATGACTCACTGGCATTCCCCAGAAAACCCCCACTTCAGAATTAACTAGTTTAAGAGAAAATGAATTTGCAGAAAGCTAGGAGGCAGTCTGTCCCCAGATCCATCCTGTTGTCTCTAGGAACAAAACCTAACATTTGGCAGTGGGCTGCCTCCTGTAAAACAGTGGGAAAAATACTGTAGTTGAGTCACTCATTAGCTGGGTGGTTTGAGGTAAGTCACAGATTCTCAGAATCCTTTGTAAAGTGGATGTAAAAATACCTGCCAACTAACATCACAGGATGCCATGGGAAACTCAACAAGATTTTGTAGGAGTGAGGAACACCATAAAGGAATGAGGCTAAAACCTGTGAAACAAAAATCTGATTTGTTCTACTAGAATAGAGTCTAAATGTATGCTGAAAATGTAGTAGGTCAATAAATTCAAGGAGGCAAGAGTCGGAGTACAATGCAGTTGGTTTATGTTGGTGTTCCAGCTTCTGGATTGTTGGATATTATGAATGTGAGTAAGATATACAATCATGTTGTACATATCACAGCCTTTCTCTGAGGTGAGGGCAGTGGGACAGTAGCAAATGAGGCATTATGATATTATGAATGTAAGATATACAATCATGTTGTACATAGCACAGTCTCTCTCTGAGGTGGAGGCAGCTCAGTAGCTCTGAGTTGTGTTGGACCTAAAAATTGTGGGATGTAGTTTTTATAGAGGCTGGCTGGCTATTTTATGTACTTCCTGGGGGGAAATTGCTGTTTCCTCTTCACCCTGGCATCATCTCTGTGTTTGGTTATCTCGTCATGGAGTTTTCCTGCCCCAGGTACCTGGAGCTGCATGAAGCCAGTCTGCCTTGCTTCAATGTCACTGCAGCATTAACTGTGTCCTATTACTTGTGATTACCTCTTCCTGTGATTGTCTTGTTACAGTGGTCAAAATAATACTCCTTTAAGACTGCCTATATCCTAGTTCCTAATATCAAAAATATATATATATGTGACATTACAAGAACCAGGAGTCTTACCAAATAAATAGGAGGACTGGACTAGTGAGATTATCATGGGTTATTGAGTCTCCCCAAGGATAATTACAGAAAATTTGAAAGACTATAAAAGAGAGTGTCCTAGTTTCATTTCTGTTGCTGTGATAAAATACCATACAAAAAGAAAATTGGAGAGAAAAGTGTTAATTTTAGCTCACAATTCCAAGTTATAGCCTATTATAAAAGGGAAATCAAGGTAGCAAGAGCTATTAGCTAGTCACATCACTCAGTCAAGAGTAGAGAGTTTGGCTAGGGAGATGGTTCTGTAGTTAAAGCACTTGCCTTGCAAGTTCAGATACCTAGAACCTAAGTAAATACTGCTTAGGTGAAGTACTCAGCTGTAATTCCAGCCTCATAAGACAGACATGAGTGATTCTCCCAGAGCAAGTAGTGTCACAGGATGTTTCCTGTCCAATTACATTAGGACAACAAGAGGCTTGTGATTAAACAAGGAAAAGGGAGGGAAAGCTTTTGTAGAGACAGAGAGTGCCTCAGGGAAGAAAGGAAAAAGGCTAAGATGGAGGCACATGTGAACCAGTGTGGCTTTAACCAGCCACAGGTAGTTATGATACCGTATGGTTAAAATAATTGGGATAAAGTTTTATCGTTATTCATTGATTTTGAAATTATTATATTGGTTTTCTGTAAATTGAGAATTTATTGATACATAAATCTGATTGGCTAACCATAAGCTTCAAGAGTTTTGTTTCTACCTGGGTGCTGTGGTGGCTGACAGTGGGGTGGACGGTCATTGTGTGGCAGTGAGAGGATCTTGGGAGCTCCGACCTCACAGGAGAGTTGGCTGGTAGAAACAGAGTCTATGGAATATTATCGGGGATGAGAGTTGCCAGCAGAGGTGCAAGAATGTGCTAGTTCCCTTTTTTAAATATTTCCCACAACAAAGTAGGATCAACTCCAGCAATATTAGAGAGTTATGTATTTGATTAAAAGACCCTACCTAATTGATCAATGTGGTAGAGTGATGGAGGATGATTCTAAACTTTAGCTTTGGGCCTTCACTTGTCATACATTCTTTACAAATATAAAATAAGGACATGCAATCCTATCCAATAGCTCTTTACTGATTGCTTCTTTCTTTGCTCCTATATTTCACACTGTAGCCCATTTGTCTAAAGTTGATTTTGAGCAGTAAAAAGTAAATAAATAAATAAAAGTTCTTTTAACCTGGACAAATCATATTTTCTCATGTTATCCAAAGACTTGCTCAAAATGATAAGATATTTTACAAACAGGTGAAAAATAATTGCTCTCAGCACATAACAGTAACATACATATACAGTTTTCCAAGATAATTAATGTACAAATGCAAATGCACAGTACAGAAATGTATTAATCTACAGAGGCAAATTTCTTCATCCCAATATTGTACTAAGAAGTGGAAAGCATTTGATTATTGATGTGGGAAGGCCAAGCCCAAAAAGGGTAGCACTATTCCTAAGCAGGTGGTTCCTGGCTATTCAAGAAAATTATTAGAATATAAGCCAGAGAGTGAGTCAATATGCAGTGGTCTGCCATGGTTTCTGCTTCAGGTTCTGTTTGTTGCAAGGCACATTCCTCTCAGTTGTAGCATTCTCTTTTGATTGAAATATTTGCTCCAGGAAGAAATAAGATGATCACCAGGCTCAGTTGGTAAACAGGACACAAATGTAATGTCACAGTCTAGGAGAACAAAATCTTGGAAGTTCCTTGAAGGTCCCTACCAACAGCATAAAGGGATGAAGGGGAGTTAAGTTTCTGAGCCTGACCAGGCTAAGTGCAGGAAGAAAGACATATGGATGGATCTGACTACAAGCTGTGTGGAGGGCTTTGTGTTGCAGTTTTCAAATTATTATCCATAGTGGGTGGGCTTTCTGGTAATGTAGCTGCTTTTGAATTAGACCTTCTATTTTTTATTGGTTATTTTATGTATTTACAGTTCAGGTTGTTTCTAAGTAACAAGAGTATTGGTAAAGAACTAATACTTCTGCTGGTAACTCATAAAATCTTATTGTTTTACCAAATTGGATGTTGATATAATCATTACTTTGGTCTGTGTTGGGCTACTTATTTTTTTAATGTGTGTGTGTGTGAGTGTGTAAATGTATCTGTCTGTGTGTGTGCCTCTATGTATTTCTGTGTGTATGTGTGTCTACGTGTGTTTGCATATACCTAGGAAAAGTCTGTTATACAAAACTGTTTTAGTTGTGCCTTAGCTTTCTTTGGTGACATATTATGATCAGGAAGCATAAATGAAATAAAATCTTTCCTCCCCTAAGTTGCATTTGTTCAGATTGTTTTATCATAGCAACAGAAAGAAAACTAGGAACCGCCAGAGTGATTGTACAAGCTTGCAATCCCACCTACAATGGAAGAGTGTTCCTCAGAAAATTGGATATAGTACTACCGGAGGATCCCGCAATACCTCTCCTGGGCATATATCCAGAAGATGTTCCAACCGGTAAGGACACATGCTCCACTATGTTCATAGCAGCCTTATTTATAATAGCCAGAAGCAGGAAAGAACCCAGATGCCCCTCAACAGAGGAATGGATACAGAAAATGTGGTACATTTACACAATGGAGTACTACTCAGCTATTAAAAAGAATGAATTTATGAAATTCCTAGGCAAATGGATGGACCTGGAGGGCATCATCCTGAGTGAGATAACCCAATCACAAAAGAAGAACTCACACAATATGTACTCACTGATAAGTGGATATTAGCCCAGAAACTTAGAATACCCAAGATATAAGATACAATTTGCTAAACGCATGAAACTCAAGAAGAATGAAGACCAATGTGTGGACACTTTGCCCCTTCTTAGAATTGGGAACAAAACACCCATGGAAGGAGTTACAGAGACACAGTTTGGACCTGAGACGAAAGGATGGACCATCTAGAGACTGCCATATCCGGGGATCCATCCCATAATCAGCCTCCAAACGCTGACACCATTGCATACACTAGCAAGATTTTGCTGAAAGGACCCAGATATAGCTGTCTCTTGTGAGACTATGCGGGAGCCTAGCAAACACAGAAGTAGATGCTCACAGTCAGATATTGATGGATCGTAGGGCCCCCAATGGAGGAGCTAGAGAAAGTAACCAAGGAGCTAAAGGGATCTGCAGCCCTATAGGTGGAACAACAATATGAACTACCCAGTACCCCCCACAGCTCGTTTCTCTAGCTGCATATGTAGCAGATGATGGCCTAGTGGGCCATCAGTGAAAGAGAGGCCCATTGGTCATGCAAACTTTATCGGCCTCAGTACAGGGGAATACCAGGGCCAAGAAGTGGGAGTGGGTGAGTGGAGGAGTGGGTGGGGGAGCAGGTGGGGGACTTTTGAGATAGCATTGTAAATGTAAATGAAATAAATACCTAATTAAAAAACACACACACACACACACACACAAAAGAACAAGAAAACTAGGATAACCTCTCAGTAAAAAATTTGTAACTGTTACACTTAAACTTAGGTGCTTGTTTGTTTTAAAGTTGGATTTACTAAAATTCCAGCTCAACTAGTATGACTTCTTAGCTGCTATGTCATTCCTCTAGAGATCCTTGACTCATACTGGATAGTGAAGAAAAATGTGCTCACCCCAGGGATATAAGCACCCTGGTCAAAGGGAGGATATGTCAGTGGGAAAGAAATGTGTTCTTATTTTCCTTTAGAGATAGAGGAAGAAGTGAAAATGTTGTTTGGTCAATATGAGGAAAGCTTTCTTTCTTTACTCCTGTGTGTTTGTGTGTCTAGGTTGATACACTGGCATAGTTCCATGTGCTATCTGGAAAACCTTCTACTGTATCATGTCACTCACTGTAGGTCAATTGGTCCAAAGAAATTAGGATTCTTTCTTACCTACACACACACTTACCAATAAGTGCATAATAAGAAAGTTGACATTGCCGTTGTTCCATCTCTATTTTGGGGTTAAGGTACATATAAAACAAACCAGTAATAGAGAATATTGAAATTTTCCCAAAAGAAGTATTAAATTATATTATAGTTCAAATAAAGCTAAAAAGCGAAGAGGCAAATATCCAGCAATCTTTACATTTTTTTCTTCCAGTCTATATATTCAGACTGATTTATGTTGCGGTAAATCTCCAATCCAATAAGCTCTGGGCAATGAAAACACAACTTAATTAATAAGAACACATGCTGTGTACCTAGATTGGGTAGATCTACCACTACACTACCATCTTCCCCATATAAGAGACACCTTATAACTTGTGGTTTCTCCAGGCCATATGCTTCTGCTCCATTTTTTCTTCTTCCTCCTCCTCCATCCTCCTCTGTCTCTCTCTCTCTCTCTCTCTCTCTCTCTCTCTCTCTCTCTCTCTCTCTCTCTCTCTCTCTCTCTCTCTCTTTCTCCCAAAGCCTTCAGCTCCACCTTTCCCTCTTTCTCTGCCCAATCACCGACTCTAGGCTTTATTTATAATTTCAGGTGGGAAGAAGGTTTACAGGAAATCACCTGAGCGCTGACTCATTCCTTGTTCACAGTCCCTCACAGGAGAATAGAATTAACATCAAATACAATTAGACCCAGGGCTATCTGCAATAGAATTATATTAACATTTGTGGGAATTAAATGAAAATATTTAATGTGAAGGGATTATATTTGTGGCTTGTGTAACTGGTTGTTAAAAACACTGAAATTTTTGCCTCAATCTATGGTTGCTCCTCCCTTGACATGGGCATGGAATTTGATAGTTTATAAAACCACTCACATGTTTTATTTCATTTGAGTCCTACTTTTTTCATTAACAAGCATAATACAGAAATGCAAATCAAATTACTTCAAAAATAAAGAGTCACATGTGCAAGATCACACAACCATAACAGGAAAAAATATGAAAAATTCAGTAATTGGGGGTGGAGCTTAAACCAGCATCCATCAAAATAAAACAGTAAATAGATGCAAACTAACTCAATTGAATAACCAGGCTAAAACAAGAAGAAGAAGAAGAAGAAGAAGAAGAAGAAGAAGAAGAAGAAGAAGAAGAAGAAGAAGAAGAAGAAGAAGAAGAAGAAGAAGAAGAAGAAGAAGAAGAAGAGGAGGAGGAGGAGGAAGGGGGAGGAGGAGGAGGAAGAGGAAGAGGAAGAGGAAGAGGAGGAGGAGGAAGAAGAAGAAGAAGAAGAAGAAGAAGAAGAAGAAGAAGAAGAAGAAGAAGAAGAAGAAGAAGAAGAAGAAGAAGAAGAAGAAAGAAGAAGTAAGACTCAAGGAGTAACACAAACTTGCTTATGACTCACATATGAAAGGACAGAGGGGAGAGAATATGAGATAATGATTTTAAAAGATTTATTTATTATATGTGAGTACACTGTAACTGTCTTTAGACACACCAGAAGAGAGCACTGGATCCCATTACAGATGGTTGTGAGCCACCATGTGGTTGCTGGTAATTGAACTCAGGACCTCTGGAAAAGCAGTCAGTGCTCTTAACCACTGAGCCATCTCTTCAGCCCCCAAGATAATGGTTTTAAGTTTAAATATAGTACATCAAAATGTACTGGAAAGTGCCCTACAATAGAGGGTTGATATCCAAAATATATAAAGAACTCAAGAAATTAGACACCAATAAGCTAATAACCCAATTAAAAATGGGATACAAAGTTAAACTGAAAATTCACAACAGCAGAATCTCTAATGGCTGAGAACTTAAAAAAATTTCAACATCCTTAGTATCAGGAAAATACAAGTCAAAATGCCTCTGATATTCTACCTTACATCCATCAAAATGACTAAGATCAAATACTCAAGAGACAGATCATGCTAGCAAGGATTGAGCAAGAGGAACACTCTTTCATTGGTGGTAGGAAAGCAAACTTTTAAAATCACTTTGGAAATCAAGTTGGTGGTTTCTCAGAAAATTGAGAATAGTTCTACCTCAAGACCCAGTTATACCATTCCTGGGCATATACCCAAAAGATGCTCCACTATACTACAAGAAGACTTACTCAGCTATGTCCATAGCAGCTTTATTCATTATAGCCAGCAACTGGAAACGACCTAGATATCCCTCAACCAGAGGATATACAAAGAAAATGTGGTACATTTACACAATGGAATGTGCCTCAGCTGTTAAAAACAAGGACATCATGAAATTTGCAGGAAAATGGATGGAAGTAGAAAACATCCTGAGTCAAGTAACCCAGACCCAGAAAGACAAAGGTAGTAAGTACTCACTTACAAGCAGATGGTATTCATAAAGTACAGGATAACCCTGCTACAATCTGAAGAACTGAAGAAGCTAAATAACAAAGAAGATCTAAAGCAAAATGCTTGAATCTCAATTAGAAGGGGAAATAAATGGACATCAGGAGTTGACAGAGGGAGGAAACTGGGTGAGAGAGGGAGTCAGGAGAAGAGCTGGAAAGATCAAGTGTGGAGAAAACAAAGAGAAAGAACTGGGGGACAGAACTGGGGTTGGTGGCTGGGGTTTGGGGACCTCTGGACCAAACTAGAATGCCAGGACAAGGGAAACTTCCAGGAATCCATAAAGGTGAACCTAGCTAAGAGTCTTAGCAATAGGGAATATATAACCTAAAACACCCACCTTCGTAACCAGGCAAGATTTCCAGTAGAGGGATGAAGACACCAACCCACTCACAATTTGCCCTGCCTACAAAATGTGCAGGGATAAAGATGGAGCAGAAATTGAGAGAATGGACAATGGCTGTGTCAACCTCTGACCCATCTCACAAGAGAGAGCCCACTTCTGACATTATTAATGGTATTTTCTTATACTTGCATACAGGAACCTAACATACTTGTCCTTTGACAGGCCTCATGTAGCAGCTGATGCAAGCAGATACAGATATCCATAGTCAAAATATTAGGCCTAGAAGAGGGAGAAGAAAGATTGAGGGAGCCAAGGGATCAAGGACACTACAAGAAAACCTACAGAATCAACTAACCTGGGCCCATAGGAGCTCACAGAGACTGAACCACCAACCAAAGAACATGCATTGGATGGTCCTAGGCCCCCTATACATATGTAACAGATGTGAAGCTTGGACTTCATGTGAGACCCATAACAAGAGTTGGCTGCCTTTAGACCTCTTCACCTAACTGGGCTGCCTTATCTAGGTTCAGTAGGAGAAGATGTGCATAGTGCTATTGCAATTTGATATGCTAAGGCTGGTTGATATCCATGGGAGGCCTCCTCTTCTCAGAAGAAAGGGAGGAAGGAATGGAGGAGGGGAGGGAAAAGACTAGGACTGGGAGATAGCAAGGGTAGGAATGTACCCTTCAATAGGAATGTAAAGTAAATAAATTAGTAAAAGATAATAGATAGCTAGATAGATAATAGATAGATAGAAGATACATACATACATACATACATACATACATACATACATACATACTACAGCACATCAAAATGGACTGTAAAAGTTTTTGCAATTTCTCATGAGTACTTGGACTTAGGAAAAAGTTGTTGCCTAGATTGGTAGCAGATCTGTTATTCCCTCTTCCTTGTAAACTTTAAGAGTTAAGCCAAAATTAGATCACACACAAATCTTTGCAACTGCCGGGAAATAGAAGAGCTAAAGAATAACTCAATTTTTGCAACATAACACAAAAGGCTTAAAATAATCCCAGCTGGCAATGGCAGCAGCGTAATAGCATGAAACACACAACACACAAAAGATATATACCCAAAAACAATTCTTGACAAAAATATCTTTCTTTGCCCCAGATTTTATCAAAATTTACAACTGAATGTGGATCCAGTAGGTGTATTAGAAAAGATTGAGTAGAATCGAAACCTGGCCAATATCTTTCTTCCTGGAACTTCTGAAGGCTTAATCATAGCTGGGGTTATATAAAACTCTCAATTTTTGTCACTACACTGATTTCTTTCTTTATCTAAGAAGTGTGGACCAAAATGGAACAGATTTCCTGATGGCCATTATCTATGAGTAACAATTTAAAGTTAGAAAATTAATTTTACTATTACTAATAAGAAATTTTATCAGTATCAGAAATTCCCCAGCCATACTTGAAAAAGATGAGACATACACCCTGGGGAGTGAGTTGAGGGGATTTGAGGGACCAGTGCCCAGGAAGAGAGGATTAGTAAGAAGGACAGTAAGCCACAGTGCCTTGTGTTGAACTACAGTGCCTGTGTTGGATATTACTCTCTTCAGAATGTCTTATAGGTAAGATGAAAAAAAGCTAAGGGGAGGGGGTTGTAAGGAGCGACTGGGTGGAGAGGAGAGAGACAGTGTTATGATCAGGGTGTAAAGTGAATAAATAAATAAATAAATAAATAAATAAATAAATAAATATGAAAAAAGAGAAAAAACTAAAATCTAGAGCAATGCATTTTGTGCTATATAATACTAAAAAAGAAAATAGAGTTTAAAGTAGTGATGAAAATACCAAGGTTCTTTGTCAGAATGTTTATAAACATATAAAGCAACCAAAAGCAAACAGAAAGATACAAGTTAATGAAGAAACACACACACACAAACACACACAGAGGGGGGGAGGGAGAGGGAGAGGGAGAGGGAGAGGGAGAGAGAGAGAGAGAGAGAGAGAGAACCATTCACACAGCCAAAAACTAACTTTAAATATATATTTATACTAGAGTAAATTAGGGTTTTATGTTATATGTATGTATAAATATTCTCATGTACATGATACATATAAAAATTTCCACAAAATGTAAAACCATAGAAAACTTATTTTATATCCAAAATCAATAAAAATTAGAAAATTTATCAGAAAAAGTACAAATGCATGTAGAGAAAAATCTGAAAATATTAAAAACACACAAATAAAATGAATATATCTTTTTGCATGTGAGACTCAAGATAAACCACATCTAAAAGGAGAGATGATGAGATAATGACTTCTAAAGCTGTCAGCTGACTTTATCAGAGCTGAGAAACAAGTATAAGACAAAATAAGGCACATTCAGCATAGCACACATAATAAAACGGCTGAAATAAAAGGCAAAAGCAAATCTGCAAACTAGCCAGAGAATAAAGAAACATCAAGTTCCAAAAAGCAGAATTGTGATCACAGGTGAATTTTTAAGACAAAATAATGGAAATGAGAAAACAACAAAATCAGTAAAGTTATGAGAGAAAACAGTTTCTAGACTGGAGATGTGAGCCTAGTACAAAGTCCTCAAAATTAAAACCAGTGCACCTGGAGGTTGTGGCATACCTTTAATACCAGCACTCAGGAGGCAAGGCAGATCTTAGAGTTAGAGAAAGAAAGAGAGAGAGAGGGGGGGGGGGAAGGAAGGAAGGGGAGGGGGAGGGAGGGAGGGAAGGAAGGAAGGAAGGAAGGAAGGAAGGAAGGAAGGAAGGAGGGAGGGAGGGAGGGAGGGAGGGAGGGAGGGAGGGAGGGAGGGAGGGAGGGAAGGAAGGAAGGAAGGAAGGAAGGAAGGAAGGAAGGAAGGAAGGAAGGAAGGAAGGAAGGGGGAAGGGGAAGGGGAAGGGGAAGGGGAAGGGAAAGGGAAAGGAAAGGAAAGGAAAGGAAAGGAAAGGAAAGGAAAGGAAAGGAAAGGAAAGGAAAGGAAAGGAAAGGAAAGGAAGAAGGAAGGAAGGGAAGAAAAAAGAGAGAAAGAAAGAAGACCTCTTCACACACACACACACACACACCTCTAACAGAATTTATAACAAATGGACTTTACTGAAATAAATAACTAAATACTGAAAGCATTAAACAATAAACAGTAATTCTAATGTTTCAAAATAGAAATGAAAGCATGATAATAAGAAATAAAAATTTAATTGCGAGTGTATTGAAAAGTGAAATATATTCACATTTAGGTAGCTACTAAGTATTTAGTGTGGTAATGCAAGATAATTTTGAAAATATTTTATACTGATTTAACAACCATGTTAGTAATGGTAGAAAATAGAAAAGTAACCCAATATCTTTCCAAAATTAAAAAAAAAAAAAAAGCCAGGAGAGCAAAGCAAATGAGCAGAGTTGAAGACAGAGCAAATGAATCATTAAGATGGCAGACTTAACATTCAAGCACACCAGTAAATTGATGAAGCAATAAGTAGAGTAGTCTAATTAGATTTCAAACGACGGTTCATAGTTGAAGACTCAGAAAACTGAAATTTTGAAAGATAAACTCATATAGACACTAAATGAAAGGATACTAGTATTGTACTAATAGCAAGTTTATTAAAACCGGGTATTGTTATTGGTAACTCAATGATTCTATACCGATTTAGAAAATAGGAAAGCAAAAACTGGCAGAGTCAAATGAGACACAGAAAAATACTCTAATTTTCATTGCTATTTTTCTTTAGCTCAATATTATTTATTTATAAGTGGTTTTTTATTTTTATAGCTATCTCAGAATTAACAAAACTGGAGATAAAATAATTTGGATCTGTGGAGAGAGTTCAGTAGGTAAGAGTAGTTTTCTGCACACATGAGAACTGACTTAGAAATCCCAGCACCTAGGTAAAATACCAGGCATAGCTGAAGGTGCCCTACCCCTTGGTGCAGAGCAGTAGAGCTACTTACTACTCAGATGGAACTAACAAACCAGGGAGCCGAAATGACTAACTTCTGGTTTGGTGAGAGACCCTGTACAAAAGATATAAGGAGAACACTAGAGGAAAACTTTATGTCCCACTCTGGCCTACACACACACACCAGACATACACAGATATACACATACACTTTATACACACATTCAGTACAAACACACATACACAAGAAATAAGTTTTTAAATGATCAATGTAATTAACAGACTTGTTGTAACTAACACAGAAAACATTTTTCCAACCACTGACAAGTAAACATTTTGTTTCATTATCACATTTCATTTGTTCTCTAATTACCATAGACTTCACCTTGAAATATGTAATTTACTGTTATAAAAAGATAACTAGAAAATTACTAGATATATTTAAAATAAACAAGTGCTTCTAAATAATCATGGTTCAAAGAAGAAATCACAATGGGAAATAGAAGATAATTTATCTAGTTGATTAAACTGTAACCGAGCAGTGTTCAGCAATTTGACCAAAGCTATGATTACAGCTGAACTGCATATGTACTTAAGTTTTCAACAACTTAGAATCAGTGAACATCACTTTATATTCTAGAAGATTTAAAAGGTGAGGTTTCTCTAAAGAAAATACAAGGGAATAATAAAATGAGGTAATAGAAACATACACAGTACAAAAACCCTAGGAGAAAATAAATCAACTAAGCTAAAAGTACCTTTTTTTTGGAAAAGACTAATAAAATTTAATACATCTCCACAAAACCGTGCAAGAGAAAAGCTAAAATTACTAATTAAAAAAAAAACAGGTATATCTTTACAAATCTTATAAAATATAACCAGAAATAACATGAATGGATACCTAAATATAACAGTAAGTTAAAAAGCCAGGCAAAGTATATATACTATGAAATGCTCTAAACAAAGCTACAAACAGAAAAAAATCATCTACTATATTAGTGGTCAAGCGGGTACTTGTCTTTAGGCTTTAGTGATTGTGGGTGAGGTTCTTGAGGACCTATTAGTCTGCTTCTTATCTAGATTGTGTTTACATAAATGCTTTCACTGTGTAAACATAGTTAGCTCTATTCTTGTGAGTAGGCATTGTATTTCAATAATATGAAACTTTAAGCAGACAGTTTTTAATCTAGAAACTGACACAATATTTATAAAATGGAATTAGGTGGAAACCCATCTTCTTCAATATAGAGCACAACAATGTGAAAGAGAAACAAAAGACTGGCTAATAAAGCAATTTACAATTTTATTTTATTTTTTGTACCTAGAGGAGATACTATATCTTTCAAGAATAAATAAATAACTCAAATTTCTTTCTAAATATCATGTCAGGATATGTAATGTGTAGTCCACCCATTTATTTCCTCATGAAACAATATTCTTGCACCCAATACTGCTACAGCCAGTTACTCAGTACCTTTAACAAGCATGGGTATATCATGCACTCTAAATGGAATCACCTTGGATGCAAGTGCCAATACAAAATTCCCTAGAGCCATAAATACTCCTCTTGAATCATAATTATTTTCTTCTCTAGAAAAATTACCATTTACTGATACTTTTACCCAAGGATGCTTCCCAAGACTGTCATGGCTTTGAGAATCTGAAGTCTTCAGTTGCTGATTGCTAATCAGAATTACATTAATCTGCTCTCCCTTCAAAAGCATCACATTTAATAAAAGCTCCATAGATTGCATTCTCTGTTTGACTAATTTGACTTATTAAATTGAACCTCACATACTGCTTCCCCCTCTTTCTCAGCAGAAGTTAGCTACTGTAGCCAGGTCCAACTGGGTATCATCCAATGGTCCAAGCTTTCAGGTTTATCTACTGCTGCCTATAGATGACATTCTGCCAGTTTTGTTCATCATTATTTTCTCTAACACTCTTTTCAAATGCATTCTAGTAGCTATTTGAGAGTTTTATATGCTGCCTCTGAGGAATACATTCCAACACATTAACAAGACCAAAACCTGAAGATTAAGTCCTTAGAAGACAATTTACATTTATTGGAGTTACAGATAATAGTTTTAGGTGTGTGTGTGTGTGTATGTGTGTGTGTGTGTGTGTGTGTGTGTGTGTGTGTGTGTTGAGAGAGAGAGGAATGGGGAGAGAAAGAGGAAGGGAGGGAGGGAGGGAGGGAGGGAGGGAGGGAGGGAGTGAGGGAGGGAGGGAGGGAGGGAGGGAGGGATGTGGTATTCAGACTTGTGGTGGATAATATTGACTGTAAACTTGACAGGATATGGATTCACGTAGGTGACAAATCCCTGGGTAAGTCTATGAGGGATTACCTAGAATTGGGTAATTTAGGTGGAAAGCCAACCCCTCCTTAATGTGGGCAGCACTATTGCATGGGCTATGCTAAAAAGATGACCTTAAACTGAGGAAAACTGAGTAGCTTCATTTATCAATTTCTACTTCCTGGCTTGTTTTAATGCATCAAGTGGCCTCAAGTTCTTGCTGCTGTAACTTCTTCACCATAGTGGACTGCTTCTCTCTCTCTTCTAACAGAAGCTAGTTGCTTCTGCGTCCTTGAACCATGAGCCCAAATAAACCCTTCCTTTAGTAGCTTTTGTTTATTTTACCAGGACAACAGGAAGTATAATTAATGCTGTGTGTAATCATTCTCTCCCCAAGCTTGGCATTGTTTTTATATGGATGAGTTTATTTTTTATGTGTGAGTTTGTCAGCTTGTATGACTGGATTTTATACAACTTGTAATTTTAAAAAGAATCTTTATCAGGGTCCTGTCAGCAAAATATTTCTAGCATATGCAATAGTGTCTAGGTTTGGTGGTTGTATATGGGATGGATTCCCGGGTGGGGCAGTCTCTGGATAGTCCTTCCTTCCATCTCAGCTCTGAACTTTGTCTCTCTAACTCCTTTCATGGGTATTTTGTTCCCCATTCTAAGAAGGAACAAAGTATCCACACTTTGGTCTTCCTTCTTCTTAAGTTTCATGTGTTTTGCAAATTGTATCTTGGGCATTCTAAGTTTCTAGGCTAATATCTGCTTATCAGTGAGTGCATATCATGTGTGTTCTTTTGTGACTGGGTTACCACACTCGGGATGATAGCTCTCTCTTGTGAGGCTATACCAGTGCCTGGCAAGTACAGAAGTGGATGCTCACAGTCATCTATTGGATGGAACACAGGGCCTCTAATGAAGGAGCTAGAGAAAGTACCCAAGGAGCTAAAGGGGACTTCAACCCTATAGGAGGAACAACAATATGAACTAACCAGTACACCCCCCTCCCCAGAGCTGTGTCTCTAGTTGCATATGTAGCAGAGGATGGCCTAGTTGGCCATCAATGGGAGGAGAGGCCCTTGGTCTTGCGAAGATCATATGCCCCAGTGTAGGGAATGCCAGGGCCAGGAAGCATGAGTGGGTGGGTTGGGGAGCAAGGTGGAGGGAGGTTATAGGGGATTTTGGGGATAGCATTTGAAATGTAAATGAAGAAAATATCTAAAGAAGAAGAAGAAGTAGAAGAAAAAGAAGAAGAAGAAGAAGAAGAAGAAGAAGAAGAAGAAGAAGAAGAAGAAGAAGAAGAAGAAGAAGAAGGAGAAGGAGGAGGAGGAGGAGGAGGAGGAGGAGGAGGAGGAGGAGGAGGAGGAGGAGGAAGAGGAGGAGAAGGAGAAGGAGAAGGAGAAGGAGAAGGAGAAGGAGAAGGAGAAGGAGAAGGAGAAGGAGAAGGAGAAGGAGAAGGAGAAGGAGAAGGAGAAGGAGAAGGAGAAGGAGAAGGAGAAGGAGAAGAAGAAGAAGAAGAAGAAGAAGAAGAAGAAGAAGAAGAAGAAGAAGAAGAAGAAGAAGAAGAAGAAGAAGAAGAAGAAGAAGAAGAAGAAGAAGAAGAAGAACCTATACAGGCCATATCCAGAGGTTAGGCATGGCCCCTGGTTGTGGGATGAGTCCACCCACCCATCTCAAAATTATTAACCCAGAATTGCTCCTAATAAAAGGAAATACAGGGACAAAGTAGAGCAGAAACTGAAGAGAAGGCCATCCAGAGACTGCCCTACCTGGAGATCCACCCTATATGCAGACACCAAACTCAAACACTATTGCTGATGCCAAGAAGTGCTTGTTGACAGGAGCCTGATATAGCTGTCTCCTGAGAGGCTCTGCCAGAGCCTAACCAATACAGATGCGATGCTTGCAGCCAACTGTAGGACTGAGCACAGGGACCTCAATGGAGGAGTAAGGGGAAGGACTGAAAAAACTGAAAGGGGTTTGCAACCTCGTAAGAAGAACAACATCAACCAACCAGACCCCTCAGAGCTCCCAAGGACTAAACCACTAACCAGAGTACATATGGAGGGACCCATGGCTCCAGCTTCATACATAACAGAGGTTTGTCTTATCTGGCATAAATTGGAGGGGAGACCCTTGGTCCTGTGAAGGCTAGATGCCCTAGCAAAGGGGAAGAGGTGAGAGTGAGTGGGTACATGGAGGAGCACCCTCATAGAAGCAGGGGCAAAGGGGGATGGGATAGGGGATTTGTGGAGGAGAAACCAGGAAGGGGGGTAACATTTGAAATGTAAATAAATAAATTAACCAATAAAAAAGAAAAGAAAAGAAAGGTCTTGTGTAGATTCCAACCCAGAATAATAAAGCAAACTTGGCTAAGGTTTAAATAACAAAGGCACATGGCAGAATCAAGTACAATGATTAAGAGGAGACATTAACTTGTCTTTTGGGTGGTTTATGAATAGGCATCTATATATTTCTTACTTTTAGTATCTACATTTGTGCATATAAGTAAATTGTTACTTTTGTAGGTAGAAAGAGCACATAGCAGAGAGAGGGGGAAAGTGCCAACCTTGGTACAACAAATTCAGTAATAAATATATGGAGCTGAACAGTTTAGGAATTGGTTGGTTTTATGGCTCATCTTTACCACACATCGTGCTTCACTTTAAATTTTTATTCACACATACAGCAAACAGATACTGATAAGAAAAGCATTAACTACAAATGTTTTAAATATTAGATTTAATAGACGAGACCTTAACCTTATCTATAACCCTGTTTGGGTTAAGAAAAGCTGAAAGCTACAAAGCAAATGTAACACACACACACACACACACACACACACACACAATGCTAATGACCAAATGACTTCCAGCCTCCAGGATGCATTTATTGAGCAGCCAACAGGAAATTCAGTCCTACTTAATCACAACCATGGGGAATAGGCAAGCATGAGTGGGTGGGTCTTGTGCTAGGGCAAGAGTCAGACACTGGCACTTATGAGAGATACTTCCATCCTGTAAACAGCCTTTTATTGTAAAGCGTCTTATTTATACCAAAGAAACACAGTTCTGTGTCATCTCTCCAGGGCTGAGGTAAAGGAGGATACACACCAAATCATCCTTCACATCATCTGCACATCAGCCAGCTCACAGCTGTGTGAGAACTTTCTAGTTTAAAACCAAAACTCCAAACAGGGCCTACCATTCTGTGAAGAGTGGTCATTTCTGTAGATTGCTGGGTTGTGGAAGGGAATAGATAATATAGTAGAAGACTATGGACAAGGAGAAAAAGGTCATTTGGACATTATCTTTTAAAGAAGAAAATCAATAAGCTTGCATAGGTTGGTGACAATAGGAATTCTGTTGGTAATTCAAAAATTCAAAAGAAGCTACAGTGAATAGTCTGGAGGATGTACTTTGTGAACTAACTTCCACATGCTAAATGGTGACAGTAATCAGTATCATATTTTATGTCCTTATGGTTTGTCCCTAAGTTGGGCTACAATATCAACCACAATGTTATCTTTTCATTATTACAGACTAATTACAGCAACACTTTTGTTAGTATTTAAAAACTGCGATGTTTAAAGTAAACAAGCAGGACTTTATGGTGCAAACTAATAATATTACACCACTCAGAAAATAAAAATTCAAACATATAAGAAAATATTTGCACACCGGAGACATTTCTAATGATGGGAATTGTACTAATTCAGAAGCATCAGTGAGATAACAAGAAACCTTTGTTCATGAGTCTTCATGAAATTTCAGCAACTTCATATACCTTCTGCAATTTTCCAAAAGTCCAAAGGATTTTGAATGGTTTTTTAAGAGTTGAATGTATATTTAATACTCTGCACCTTACAGACAAACTCCAAAATTGCCCACATGCTCTCTAATGGTGCACTCAATAGATGAATCAGATTCCAGAAAACCTGTGCTGATGTTCTGCTGCCCTATTTAGGTGTCCTATGTTGGAGAGAAATAGAAACCTGTACAGAAAGTTACAGACATCACCCTTCTGTACAGTGTTTATGTGTGTTCACTGCTGTCACACTAGCACCCATGTCATCTCATAGCAATCCTGTAAAAATAAACAGATAACATTGTGTTTTATAGTCTAGACAAAGCCAAGGATATAGCCATGGAATGTGTTGTTAGCCTGATACCATCTAGTATCTACAAACTAATCCTCAAACTGCATTCTCTATGCGGTGGAGGCACTTTACACTACTGCCTCTACCAAATGAGTCCCTGGAAAAAGTACTTCACTCCCCCTCATCCAGGAAAATGAAATTAACACCACCTACTTTCTGTAGTGGAGGATGTAAGTTGTAGCATCTAGCGCCTAAAATCTTGGCAGAAGTAGCAATGATAGTTTTATTACTTTCCCTACATTTTCTTTAAGTTTTTCAGGTGTAAAGCCACCAAGCACTTCTTCCCTGCACAAATATGCCTGATTTTCTTTTTCTTCCATTCAAGGCAGCCCCACCTTAAAAAGAAAGGGGGAACAGCTGCTGTCAGGCTTCCTCCACCAAGTCAGACCTCTACGTGAAATTCTGCTCATGAAAAAATCAGTCATCTCATTTGCTAGAATAAAGATGAGGTAATTATTGAACACTCTGAGCCACAGAAATGATTAAGGTTCTGGTGGCATTTACTTATGCAGAAAGATAAGTAGAGTTAAACAGTTGTAACTTGACCAAATGATAAGAAGGATAAAAAAGTCATGAACAAATATTTAAAGGGCAAGATGTAACCAAGGATGTGCAGATATTATTTACAGAAATTTAGAGAGATGAAATGAGACATGTGGTGGAATAAAAAGATGTTAAGCAATGAAATTCTGTTTTAAAGACATTTTCAAGGCGGGGGGCGGAGGGGAATTGTTGTGTTCTGGGGACATGAAGTGAGCAAACAATCTCTTGTCTAACATTTGAAGCACCCTGACAAAAGACACTGCACTTACATGTTAGTGATGGAGCATAGTGATTCCTAGTCACTCTTGGAAGATCTAACAAGAATGCACAATAGAACTGTGCCTGCAGGTTTATTACTACATTCCAGCTGCAGCTTTGAGCCATCTCTCATACCTGAAGAGCCCTTTGTCATTCTGATAGGAATTAAAATAAACAATGGAAAACACAAAAACAAAACCATTAGCTTAATTTTCTTACCAGAGCTCATAATTATAGGTCTGTATGTATTAGATAGGCCTAGAAGAGAATGTATGTTCTTGAAAATGTTTAGATGCAATAGGGAGCAAATGTGTCCTTGAAAACATTCTCCGGAAAGATTTCTCTTCTTGACTTCCATTTCTTTCTACATGGCACTTGAATCTGAGTGAAAGTTTTTACTAAGTATACAAAACAGTATTTTAACTTGCCAAATAATTATTTGCTGTGATAGTAATTGAGGAGTTTAAAAACAGTCACTGCTTAAGGCAAATCTTTTATATTTGAAAATAAAGACAAATAATTGAGGCTTATTCTTTAAAAGTCCATTCAGAATTTTTTCCATATAATGAAGATAAATCATTTGATGTGGACTAAATATGCTCTACAGAATAGTTTACCCTCATAAAGAAATACTGCTGTCTTTTAATGGCACCAGTGAATTAGCAATAGTGTTTGGCAGAAACACAGCCACATACTGGCAATAAATAACTTATTAACACACAGGGAAAAAAAGCCACCTATAGCCAGACTTGGTGGTATATACCTGAAATCTCAACATACTAGAGGCTGAGGTACGAGTGTTGCCGTGAGTTTCAGATTAGCCTGGGCCATACACAGAGTACTAGGTTGCCAAAGCTAACAGGACACTACCAAAAAAAAAATCATATCATAGCTATGAAAATCATATGAAAGCTTAAGATAGTATAAGCTGTAAGTTCTAAATATTTTTGTGTTAATATTAGATAAAATACAGTAAAAATACAAATTTATTGTGAACATCAAAATGTTCAAGGCTATGCAGGTGCGTTAAGATCAGACAGCAGGACCCCAGAACGTCTGTAGCTCATCAGTGATGTTGACAAATCAGGTTCATGATGAGGAAAACTAATGTAAAATCTATTAGAAAGACTGATCTGGGGAGAGGACTAGGTTTTCTTTCAATCAGTGGTCAATAAAAGACAATTCTATAGAAACACACGATCAAGAAAGGATTCCTTCTCAAATTTGGACATATTATCACGTGCTTACATGGAAATGAGATTATGTACTGATAGTTACATTGTGGTTTAGAAAAGATAACAATTATGCCAATGATGAACCTACATTGGAAGAAGATATGTGATTCAATTTAAGGTTTTTGCAAGGTTGGAGAACTAAGGTCTATCCCCAGTTAGGTATGAAAAGGGAGCAAACAGATAGATGTATAGTCTGGCTTCTTGAAACCATGGAACTCTGTAAAAACATATTGTTTATTATTGCTTTGTTTTTTTCAGAGTCAGAAGCTAAGATACTAGTGAGGGTGAAGAAAGGGAGCACTTGGAGGATATTTTAAGAGGAAAAGATAAGAAATATTACTTAGCTAAAGAGAAATCATTTTTTTTTTTTGGTTTTGTTGTTGTTGTTGTTGATGATGATGATTTTTTAATGCAGAAGGGGGCTACTTGAAGTTATTTACTCCAAAGTTTAGGTAGGAACAGTTCAGATGTCTGTAGATTTTTCTCTCCAGACAAAATCAGCCATGCTGATGCTAGCATAAAAAGCATTGGCCATTGGATTAAGCAGTTAGTTTTTCCCTGCCGTGAAAACAACTAGAAAAGGCAGTGAATACTTCAACCAAATCTCTTGTAACTAAACTAATAAGGAGTTGCAGACTTAAACACTCTCCTATGTGCAATATATATAAAGTATAAAATACAACTTACAAGTTGTATTTGTCTACAAGATGTACTTGACTACATCATATTTTATAGAATCAGTACGAAGAATAAAATATAAGAACTTGTTTTTAAAAAGGACTATAAGCCAAGGAGATGATTAAAAACCAGCAAAGCTCAGTAGATTTCTAACCATCTGTAATTTTCATGATTAATTTGTAATCCTCTAGCCTCAGTGGCTTAACTTCATTTTATCATGTAAAATAAGACCAATGATAAATATAATCAATAACACATATTAATGAGTATAAAAGGTATTTAGAATATACTTTCCATGACAAGTAATATAATATTTAACATAGATTTCACTCTTGTTAGTGCAGCAAATATCTGACACAAACAACATAAGGAAGGAAGGGGTTTATTTGGGCTCACAGTCTAAGGGTATAATCACCATGTTGGGGAAGTCATAGTGGAAGAACTAAAGCAGATGGTGATACTGCGTCTGTAGTCAGAAAGCAGAAAGCAAGATAGATGCTTCTGCTCAGCTCTCTTTTTCATTTGTATTCAGTCTAGAATCTCAACCCTTGAAATACTTTGCCCACAGTTAAGATGGGTCTTTCCACTTCAATCAGCCAAATCTGTACAATCCCTTATAGGCATATTCAGAAGCTAACCTAATTTAGATAATTCCTCATGGCATGCCCAGAGGCGTGACTCCTAGGTAATTCCAGATCTATGAAGGTAACAATTATTAACTGCCATAGCATTATTGTATGTAACATCCAGCTATACTAAAAACTAAGTTGCATTTCTATATCAAAAGTGGCTTGGTGAATCACAGAACTTTCTTTTCTTTATTCTTTTTACAAAACTCACAATCTTTCCTTTGAGGTAAATTTGCTTCTGGCATTAGTCTTAAAGTTAATAATGCAGTGTTAGATTGATTTGTAATTAGATCCCTGTTGCAGAAACAGCAGCTAGATGACAGTTAATCTCATCCACATATATACATATTGCATTTCCTATTATTACCTGCAGTAATGTGACTTCCATTAATAAAGAACTTAAAACGTCATAAGGGACTGTAAAGAGTTGGGGAAGAGAGAAGAGTCAGGAAGTTGTATGCTAGTCACAGTTGAGGCCCTGACTACTAACTGACTACTAACTGACTATCTCCTAGTCTCACACCAATATCTATCAACATGAAAGATGTATAAAACACAGGGTGAATCGCATTCTGTAAAAAGTATTTCACAAAATTGAATGACATTATGAAAGAAGAGATTTCCCCCAACCATAAACAAGTAATTCTGATAAAATAGCTTAGAAAAAGGTAGCTAGTTATCCCAAAGAACAGTAAATAAAGACATAGTCATGAGACCTGAGTTTCTTAACAAAGACAGGAGTCATTGCAGATATTGCCACTCAATATCTGGTTCAGAGAGTAAGCAATTTTCTTTATTTTAACCTCCCTAAAGTGATCTCTTATAGATTTACCATTATTGGTCTATTTTTCTCGCTTCCGAGTATTAAAATAATAATATTGAAATTATCATATGCCATTTAGATTGTACAATTATCATAGTCCTTTTAGCTAAAGGTTTCTCATCATTTGTGAAGAAGTACATGAACAGTATAACCAAAGAAAAAACAATTTCAAAACTAAAAATAAGATAGACCATATTGAAAAGCCCCACTTTTAATTTCTGCCATTTTTAAAATTAACCAAATGAAACATAAAATTATAATTTTGCATGAAGCTATGGAAGATTCATGAATGGTTTGAAAAACAATATTCTCAAAATGAGATTAGGAAGAATTAAAAACATCTGCATATGTGTTGCCATTCTATTCATAGAAGTTAAGAAACTAAAACAACCCATGTCCTTTACCTGATGTGAACAAAGAAAATGTGATATGTATATTAAATGAAAAACTACTCAGCCATAAAAATGGAGGACACTTTCCTGTTTGTGACATCTTAGATAGAACTGGAAATAACTAAATTAAATAACCATACATATAGTGGCATGTCTCATAGGCTCTTAGCACATGCAAAGTATAAAAACTTATTTCATAAAGGATAAGACAGTGAGGATGGGGAATAGAGAAAGACTGCTCATTAGGCCCTTGGTCTTGCAAAGATTCTAGGCTCCAGTATAGGAGAATGCCAGGCCAGGAAGTGGGAGTGGGTGGGTTGGGGAGCAGGGGGAGGGGGAAGGGTATAGGGAATTTTTGGAGAGGAAAGTAGGAAAGGGGATAACATTTGAAATGTAAATGAAGAAAACATCTAAGAAAAATAAATAAATCTAAAAAAATCAGCAAACAACAACAACAACAAAAAAAAACAACCCAAACAACTCAGGTGAACTCAGGTGAACTATTGCATAGCAGGATGTAGAGATTAAATGATAAAGCACTGCAAATTCAAAGCTAGCAGAAAGGATTTTTAATATCTTCACTATAAAGTATACATGTTTGAGGAGTTTGATATTCTAATATAACTTAAACAGTGCTTATATACATCAAAGTATCAAAGGGGCTAGACATGCTCTTTCCAGCCTGTGATCCCAGACTTGGTCAGCTGAGACAGAAAACAGCAAGTCTAAAACCATCCAGAGCTAGAGAGTAAGTTCAAAGCCAACCTGAGAAACATAGGGAGAGTTTCTCTCAAATTAAAAACACTGTACTAGAGATGAAGTTAGGTGTAGATTGCTTGCCCAGTATGTCATTGTCCCTCAGTTCAATAGCCAGTACCACACTACCTCGAAGGGAAAAAATGGTTTTCCATTAATCTGAATATTTTGTCTAGAATTAAAAGGATATAAATTGAAAAAATAAAAATATAAATATAAAAATAGGATTACTAAAGACAATGAAACTCCACAGAAATTATTATCTACATGTAATATCATCCCTAAATTTTCACTGAGTGAAATATGAAGGGAAAGCTGTAGTTGACTATGAAACCCATGGGAGTGCAAGCAGAGGAGGTCTCATATTTCTTGGGTGGACTTTATGTTAAAAAAAAAAAAGTCAAAAGGCATTGCTTTATTGCTTTAGTGTGTAGAAATTAAACTCAATGAATATAATTCAACCCAGAACAAACCATATTTTGAATATCTATCTTAATATAGCAATTACATTTACTTCATTAGACATTTTAATTTATTGTACTGCTGAAGCAATGACTACTCACAATGAACATGGGATGTTGAAACCAAAACAAGAAAATCAGTGGGGAGACAATTCAATTATATTCCTATTAGATCTTTAAATGTCCATTTAAAAATAAAATTAAACATTTCAATTAAGAAACAGCATGATTTTCATAGTCATAGTATAATTAACAAAAGATAGAACTCCAGTTATTAAACAGCAACAAGTCTTATCAAAATATGTGTAGGAAGATTCTGGTAGTCTCAGAAAACAAAAACATAAACAGCAAAAATAGAAACAAAACATGCTTAAAACATTTCAAAAAAAAAAAAGTAAGAAGAAATGTGCTTTAGAGGGAAAAGTTTCTTTTACTTTAGTTTCCATGAGCACCTTCATAAGCCTGTGTGCCCATGCCCTGTGGTTGCAGCATCAACCTGGAGGTCCTGTGTTTTTGTCTGTGTTGATCACTTCTTGAGCGGCTAGTTTTCTTTTATACTGTGCTTTGTTAAGAGGGAAGGCTCTTCTCATTTCTTAGGAGATGGAGCTTTTTCACTACCACTTGAGGACAGCTGTTTTGTCTCTACAGATACACATGCATTTTCTGCATTTTAGAACACAGATTAACATGAAAACATGATTTAAGTAGTACATTTTTCATTTCCAAAATTTTAGCTACCCTGCAATTTATTTTAGGCAAGATGTGTTGTTAGCGAACCTGTACCTACTGCCTAAACACAAACAGTGCGTACTTCAATGGCTCCAGTGATCCCAGGTAAAAGTGCAAATAAAATATTAACCTGCAAGAGACAATTACACAGGCCTCAGAGAGTTTTTGAAAGGCTACTATTCTACAAACAGACATGCTCTTGCTTGTTATGCTGCATGATATTTTAACATGTAATAGCAGAAGTGTAATGTTTTTAGGATAAGATCGTTACCTTCAGCTTCTGTTTTAAATTTTCTGCAAAGATTTCAAATAAGAAAACAATTTGCCAACTGTTTCCTGTGTGTTCCTCTTTCTTTATAAAAAGTTAGCATACACTTTAAATGTGTTCCATGTATTATGCAGGTATTAAAATGAGGCAACTGGTATTCTTGATATCTACAGGCCCATTTCTGAAGAACAAATTACATTTATGCAGTTGTTAAGGTAAAGTAGAAAAACATGGAGACTTGAAAGGAATTTTTATTTTAGTATGATCTAGTGAGAACATTGAGGCTGAGGGACAGTTCTTTAGTGTGGATCTGTTGCCATCCCATTCCCCCCCACCCCCAGTTAAATGGCAGAGATGAGCACCCCCAGGGCCCAGAAACTCTATCAAGATTTGAAAACTGAAGAAAATGAACTTTCTTCTTAAACAAAATAGACTAAAGATGTGTGCTAAATAATTTTTATCAGGTATATACAACAAAAGAAATTACAAAATGCCACTGAGGGTTACTTTTATATGATGCAGTTAGTGAAGACTTCTCAGAAGGCATCTTTTCCTAGCTTTCAGAAATAAGATTAATTCTTGTATCCGAGTATAGAAGTGAAGAGAACATTCCAGGCACAGAGCAAAGCATGCATTCATGCAAACACATGCACACACACACACACACACACACACACACACACACACACACACACATACATGTAAACATACATACATGCAAGAAACAAATTCATATGGCTAATTTGCTGGATGCTAACTTTTGATTAAAGTCAGAGGAAGTGAGAAGGCAGAAGTAGAGGAATCTGGGAAGGTGGAATCATCATAGCACCTATCATGCTACAGCCATCCAGCAGAAGGCTCAGGGGCAAATCAAAGCATATAATGAGGTTTTGGGTGGTGGGGTTTTAGTTTAACCCATTTGACAATACAGAAATTGCTATCTAATAGAGTGTTAGTTTTTTGCTTTTTGTTCCTTTGAGAGAAGATTTCACACATTTAGTGCTGGCCTTGAACTCTTGATCTTCCTGCCCCCACCTACCAAGTTTTGTTGTTACATGTATGCATTACTATAGCCAGCTAAAAATTTTTAAAGAGGGAAAAATCAATTCCCTGAGTTTAAAAAATATTTATTGCCTTTCTCCAAGACATAAAATTTACATCTATTGTTTTGTCTTGTTTTAAAGAGTCAATGTATATTATACTTGAAGGTGTGCTTCAAGAGTTGCTATACCTCTTTTTTTTCTCTCTCTGTGAACTAAGATTTTTCCTGCCAGTAGGTTTTTGCATGTATACTCCATTTTTTTTTTTTACCATCTCTCGTGCCGTTACACCCTCACCAACAGGCAGTCCTCAATGTGGGCATCATCCTCCCTCATCTTCACTAAACTCATTCCTCAGCTAATCTTTTCCCTAGTTCTGCATTCTCCTCCTCTGTGCTACAGGTCTGTAGAACTCTGGACATATTTCTCACCCATTTGTTCTCCTTCTATGCAATAACTCTGTAGCCTGTGTATGTGAGCTCCATGGGGAAGAGGCTCTCTTAGTTATTAACCTAGTTATCTATAAGATCTGTAGCAAGGCTTATCACACTATAAACTTTCAATACTCTTTTGTCAGGTTATTGATTTTCAATTATTAAGAATAATATATGAAACTATCATACTTAAAAGGTTATGTCTACCTACTGGCGAATTAGATTTTAAAGGCTTTTTATGTGATGAAAAAGGAACAAAAGAAAATATTGTGTATAAATTTTTTTCTTACACTCTCTCAGCAAAAACAAGGTGACAACATGGTACCAAATGTAATTTTCTTACAGACCATCAAGGAGTGTGTGTGTGTGTGTGTGTGTGTGCTCAGACTTAAGAATATTAAAAAAAGAGTAAACATTAAAAATAGAAAATTGACTATTAGAGAGCCCAGATATCTTTCTAGACTTGG
Source organism: Mus caroli (assembly GCF_978045245.1). Taxonomy (NCBI): domain Eukaryota; kingdom Metazoa; phylum Chordata; class Mammalia; order Rodentia; family Muridae; genus Mus; species Mus caroli. The sequence goes on from NW_028227267.1 coordinate 121,271,987, forward strand.
AAAAAAAATTATCTTGAAATTCATCACAGGTCAAGTAACCCCTCCTTCATCACCCAATATAGCACAAAAGATCCACTGTGTTTATAAAATAATCTAATTGTTGCACATTTTAAGAATGTACATTGTAACCTTTAGCACTGTTAAGCTGTGTTTGTACTAAGATAATCTTATTCAGGAGAGAATATATCCATTGCAGTTTAACTAGATGGCAAGTTCAACTCACTGCTGTGAATGTTGTGTTCCAATGAATAATCTATCTGATAAAGTAGAAAGCAGACACTGTGGTAGTGATGGATACTGGTATGGACAGTAACCAGAACACTGACCTTAAAGATTTCCTGTATAAGGTTCCTGTATAAAGTGCAAACGACAAGTTAATTATTCTTCATAATTGTCACTGCTCTAAAATCTCCTTATCCCTTTGCCTTTATAAGGAAGTTTCTCCTGTTACAGATACACAATTGCATTTCCATTAAAATGTGCATGAGAGCATTTCTTACTTGTGTTCTTTTGAGCTTGATGGCAACAAACAGGAACTTAGCTAAAATTCAGTTATCGACCCTTTTCATATTTAGCATTATTTTTAAAAAGGCATCAAAACTTTTTGTCATAGATGGGAAAAGGCATGGACACATACAAATGCACACAGAAACCCAAGCTTTTCAAGAGTGTCTCTTCCTTGTCTTTAAAGGAGCAGGACACTGAAAGCAAACACAGCTGGGCTGGCAGAATGCATTGTGCTGGGCAAACACAGATAACCATTAATGTAACTATGTTGTTTCCTGCCCACCTGGTTAGATATAGCAAGCATCCCTGTGTTGTCCTCCTAATGCCCCAGCCCCACATGCTCCTAAAACAGCTGCCCTTTCTAACTGGGTGTGGAGAGGGGGCATCTGGCTAGGCTCTGTCTCCTGAGTAAATACTGACATTTTACAGGCAGCAGAAGGTCATCAGGGCACTAACTCTGAAAATATCATAGTAATGTCACACATAGTAAGAAGGGTTCTATGCTGGTCATGTTTGTGTAGTAACTGTTCATGCTCCATATAATTTGCTAGTTTATCATTTAAAAACAGACAAAACAGGAATACATTCTTCCCTCACGGGCCCAGTCAGATTCATTCCTAGGGTAACTCTGTATTCACCCAAGATTTGACTACAGGACACAGAGGCCGGTGAGCCGAAGGGATCAGAGCCCTTTGATAACCAGCTTTCCATTAACTCTCCACTGAGCTAACCCCTTAATTCATGCTCTCCCAGCTGCTCATTTCTTTTACAATAGTCCCAGCAGAGGGTTCCTTTCATCAAGAGATATGAACCATGGGGTTTTCAAGAGACTAAAGATACCAGGTGAGGCGGGGCACACATGATTCCTGACATCTAACTTACTAGGGGTACAACATGCATGACCTGAGGCACTGCGGAAGGCAGACCCTCATCCTGCATTCTAGAGCGAATGCTGTTCTCTGGGGAGCCCTAACGTCTGGAAGAAGAGTGCAAACAGATTTTCGGGAGCTCCTCTCGCAGGAGAATCAGAAAGCAAGAGCCTGCTAGGAGCTAGCCAATTTGAGGGCTCTGGGCGGGCTTGAGTTCCCAGTGGCTGGCTACAGGTTGCCTGGGAGCAGATTCACAGCTACACCGGGAAGGCGCTCTGGCGCGCTGGAGGGAGATCAGAAGGTTGGAGATGGGTGGACAGAAACACGAGGAATGAAGCAGCAAGGGAAGCCCGAAGCGGTTCTATTCAGGTAGTGAAATGCCAGCCATCCCATCCGAGGCATACCTCCCCACCGTGACCCACACAGACCTTGGCGCCGCAACCTGCGCTTCTTGAGGCCGAAGATGCGCACTTTAGAGAAGATATCCACCAGGTTGCCATTGCAAAGCCCGCGGTTCTTGCTGGGGCTGCTCCGCCTCCTGCTGGCAGAGGGCCGGTCCCAGTGCTGCTCCCGCGCCTGCCGCTTCTGACGGATCAAGCCGCTGGCGATGGCCGCGGCCATGGTGGCCCAGGGAATGGGTCCCGGGGAGGGAGGGACAGAAGCAAGGGGAGCTGGGGCACTGGAGAGGAAAGGGGCGGCGCAGACAGCTGCTCGCCCTAAGGGAAGCAGAGGGAGGGGCGGTCTGGAGGGGCTGGGGACAGAGGTGAGGGTGGTCAGTCCCTACTAGGACCCATCGCCCAGTCTACTGAGCTTGGACCAGGCAAGCAGATGCTCTCGGGACACAGCAGAGCCAGCACGGGGAACTGGAGGTCGCAGCTGCTTCCGAGTCCAGAGGGCTGTGGCTGACGGTCACCTCCTATCGCTGGAGCCCTCTCGGGGTCGCCACCGCCACCAGCTCAGCTTTCTTGTCCTGCCTGCCTCCCGTGTGAAAGGTTGGCAGATCTGTGGGCTTCCTTCCTGGGCACAGGATGGAGGGGCGGAGGACAGGTCGCGACAGTTTATCAGCGCATTTGTGGGTCCCTGGACGCGATGGGCAGGTCTCAGTGCCCTGCTCAAGCTGCCCTCAGGCAGGTGCGGCCACAGCGGTCCGCTCTTGGCTTCTGCCTGTGATTGTCAAGTGCTTTGGAAATCAGCATCTGGAGAGAGCAATCTTCTCCCCTGAGCTCTGTAATCAAAGCGCTCCATTCCCACCCCACTATCCCCTCCCAACTATGTGGTCCCCACCCGATGTGTCTACACACACACACACACACACACACACACAAAGTATATGCAGTGATGTTTTAAAATACTAATAAAAAGAGAAAGGTAAAATGAATTGCATGGGGTGGGATGCCAAGATGCTAGACTAAGGAGGTAGAATTGAAAGAATATCCATGCACTTTGGCTCAAATGAAACTCGCATGTTTCCGAGGCTGTCACAGCTTAAGGGTGTAGAGTCCACAGAAAACTCTCAGCAGCAGCTGAGGGGTGAGATGGTCTCTGCTCTCTAGTTAATCTCTCTAGCACCAAAGCATCCCCACACCACAGAGGAGGAGGGAGGAGAGTTAGCCCTGGGGAGGGAGGTGCCCTCACTTATCACCTAGTCACCCAAACTTGTTGGACTCTCTTCTGCTGCCAAGAAGGGTAGGTTTATCATTTTGAACCATCAATACTTAGCAAAAAGAAGAACCAGGGGAAAGAACATAGATAATTTGTTCTAATATAGAATGGAGGAAAGAGCTTCCAGCTCTATTTCCCAAAGGGTTGAAGAGAAGCAGCCAGGGGCTACACAGGTTCTACACAGAGAGCTGGATTAGGATAAGAGCCTGGGAGAATACTGAGGAAGCCTTAGCACAAAGATTAGCACAGTGTGGAGAAAGGGTGTCTGTCACAGCACTCAGCAATAGCAAAGAGCAGTCAGACTAAGGGCATGTCATCATGAGCTCTGCTTTTCTTTAGTTTGCCTAGATGGAAAAGCACCATCAGAGAGCAAAGCCACTTGAGCTGGATCTGAAATTCAAAGATAATACTTTATATCTCGTACCTTCAGTGTTTTGCCTGTAACCTAACAGTGTTCTTTCTCGGGAAAGGGAACACAGCTGGGAAAAGGAAGACTGAGGAAAAGCTCTTCATGCCTTGGGTGAACAGTTAGTAGTTGTAGTTGATCCAAGCACTAGATGCACCACCACCACCACCACCCTGCCCAATTTTGTCTATCATCCCAGGAAGACAAGGAGAAAGAAAGGCAAAAGCTAAACTTCTCACCATCCAATATGGACACAGACATAGCATGCTTTGGCAATCATTGACAGGGTTTTAGAAATCTTCTCCCAGCACTACATGAGAACTGGAAAGAGGGATAAGGAAGACAGGAAGTCTCTGAAGCAGTGTTGAACAAAAATGTACTATTTCCTTTGTTTTGGATAATAGTTAAAAAGTACTACAAAGATATGACTAGGCAAATAAGGAAAGTCTTGCCTAGGATGTATTCCAGGGAAGCTGAACTTCTTCCCCCTACAACTGATCCATATCTTCCCCTTGTAAGGAATTCTTTTTCTTTCACTACTCTTCCTTTAGATCTCCTTTCTTACTAGAGATGTGGAGAACATCTGCTGAAATGATAGTGTGTAAATTTGGATCCAGGGCAGGTATTATTAGGTTTAGGATAATATTGTTTTTGATATTAAGAGGTATGTCCTGTAAGGTTATTCCCATCACTTGGCTGTTACATCTACAAACACCACAATTACTAAGAAGGATATTTTAGAGTTACCTTGTCTAAAATGTGTACTGCTTTGTCACCCATGAGTTTAAAGAGAAAACTGAGAAAAGGGGAACACCAATGTATTTTGAGTGTGTGTTTGTGAAGCAGTGTCGTGGTTCACAAAGAAAAAAGATTGTTTACAGAGAGATGAGCAACCCTAATAAAACACGAATAAAAGTATGACTGTTCTTTTGCTAAATCACAGGGCTTATTAAGAACCCAATAAGCCGGGCAGTGGTGGTGCACGCCTTTAGTCCCAGGCAGAGGCAGAGGCAGAGGCAGAGGCAGGAGGATTTCTGAATTCGAGGCCAGCCTGGTCTTCAGAGTGAGTTCTAGGACAGCCATGGATACACAGAGAAACCCTGTCTCGAAAAAAAAAAAAAACAAAAACAAAACAAAAACAAAAAAAAAAAAACAAAAAAAAAAAACAAAACAAAACAAAAAAAACCACCTTAATAAGAGCCATTACTGCAAAGAATCCATTTGGACATTTGAAAAGTTCTAGTTTGAAATTTCTAAATGACTGCATGATTAAATCAAACAGATTTACCTAAAGGTTTCGTAGTGATTTTTTTTTTCCCGGAGAGTGAGATGAGATGCAAAGTGTAATGACCTTTTAAATTGAGTACAACTCCAGCAGCCAAGACATCATGCTATTAACTTGAATAGGATTGAGCTCCTTATCATCGCAGCTGTGTTCACTGGTTTGTTTGTTTGTTTGTTTGTTCGTTCGTTTCGTATTTCAGTCCTATTTCCCAATCTTTGACTATAGGGAAGTCAGACGTTGGGCTTCATATGCCACCCCCTCTATTATTTATTGCACCTCAAGTTCCCGCTTGTTTGAGGTTCAGCACCGCGGACAGTGACGCTGGCCAGACCACTTCATTGAAGAAGTCAGAAGGTAGAGAAGCGCTGTCTGGCTATCTGTAAAGGTCTCCTAGACTATACCTTTCCTTAAAGGCAGTGTTTTTCCTCCTCTTTTTCTTAAATGGAACGGAAATTAACCATCACTACTTCCACTGACTGTAATAACACACCTCGAGGCAGAAGCTTTCAACTGTTGGATACCAGAGAAGCATCCTGCCTGCTCGATCTTTCTATTAGGATCCCTGATGAAGTGTGTAGAAAGTCTCTCTGGGTCTATTCAGACAGTGAAATTTCTCAAATCTCCAGAGGTCCATTCTATTCGATGTGGCTTCGTATTTCAGGAGAACCTGAAGAGGGGAGTTGTATTAGGCAATCAGGGTCTTTTAGCTTAATCCTCCTCGCATTTTCCTATTCCCTCTTCCAAAGGCTACTAGGCTGTTTACAGATAGAGATAAGTGAAAGAAAACGCAAGAGAGCCATCTGCTGTCTTAAGCTGTGATAAAAAGGCAGCGCGGAGCTGGAGAGAAACCAGGAGGGTGCAGAGGAAACTAAACATAAGGAGAATACAGACAAGGCTTCTTGCCTCAGAATCTCTTCAGACTTATTAATTTCACCTTTAACTTTATATAAAGCAACGAGAAAGATAGAAGGGAGAGAGGAGAGGAGAGGAGAGGAGAGGAGAGGAGAGGAGAGGAGAGGAGAGGAGAGGAGAGGAGAGGAGAAGAGAGAAGAGAAGAGAGGAGAAGAGAGGAGAAGAGAGGAGAAGAGAGGAGAAGAGAAGAGAAGAGAAGAGAAGAGAAGAGAAGAGAAGAGAAGAGAAGAGAAGAGAAGAGAAGAGAAGAGAAGAGAAGAGAAGAGAAGAGAAGAGAAGAGAAGAGAAGAGAAGAGAAGAGAAGAGAAGAGGAAATGAGAGAAGAGGGGAGGGGAGGAGAAGGAAGGGGAGGGGAAGGGAAGGAAAGGGAGGGGAGGGGAGGGGAGGGGAGGGGAGGGGAGGGGAGGGGAGGGGAGGGGAGGGGAGGGGAGGGGAGGGGAGGGGAGGGGAGGGGAGGGGAGGGGAGGGGAGGGGAGGGGAGGGGAGGGGAGGGGAGGGGAGGGGAGGAGAGAGGCTATTTAGGAAGATGGTGTTTTTCTGACTAAGCTCTTAGGTGTGTAAACTTCAATTTCAAGTGCTCTTGGTTCTTGGTTTCTGGTTCTTTTTCTTCTTTTCTTTCTTTGTTTCTTCCTTTCTTCCTTTTTTATTTATTTTTTGAGTCTGGAACTTCTTAAGGTGATCTCCAAAGTCATTTTAGTTTTTCTGCTTCAAGTTTTGCATCTTTTAAGCAGAGAGCAGAATCCATTCAGTTCTAAACAAAGTATAGATTCTATGACAGTATCTTAGAGTATACAACAAATGCCAGCTATTTAGTGTCATCCCCTAGACTATGTACTCATATCTTACACATTCTTTTCCAGTTTCAATGTTTTAATATCACAGCATATAATCTCAGGTATGTTTTTCTCCTCTGTTAATAGACTTATAAATTTACCCCTGTATTTCCATGCCTCCAAACTGCTGATCCAAATATCATCATGCTTCCCAGATGTTATTGAGTCTGTGGGCAGTAAATAGTCCTAGCATGTAAAATACCATAGAAACACCATTCTGAGGGAAGGCAAAGAATTGTTCCACCATTTGCTATACTTTAAGGTTTCTAGAAGATGCATAGTTTCCATGGGCCTGTCAGTCTAGATTTGTTGTTATTCTCTCTAAGTGCTGGATCCTTACACTCATCCTTGCAATATAAAGTCTTGGCTAACATCAGAATCCAAGTGAGGGAAATATACTGTATAAATTCATCCAAATTTTGTTTACACTCTCTCAACACAGTTTTGCCCCCATGATTTTCATTACCCATAGGTTATTGTGAGACTTCAATGATGATACCAAACACTGTTGTGAGTATCACACAACTGGGATTTAATAAATAGTAACTATTGGTGATCATTTAACTTGTCACCATTTATTCAGTTGATCCAGTTCTGATCAGAGTTGGTAAAATAATAGGCGAGTCAACAGATTTTTAAGTGATAAAGAGAAACAAAGGGAGACATAGGCTCTGCCCTTAGAACCTAGAGTTTATGTCCCAACATAGACCTCTTTTCTGAAAAACAAAAGAAAAAAAACAAACAAAGTTTTCTATTTACCCTACCATAATAAAAATGCAACAACAATGCATGCCTTTGCAAATATATCCACAATGCAGATATTACAGGTAATTTCCATTAACTGAAGAGCAAGCAATCTAGCTATCTCTACAAAGATGTACATTTGACATCTCATTAACATGGCCAGCTTTGAACTATTTGTCTTCTTAAATGTGATCTTTATTTAATCTTTCTCATCTCTAGAAAAGCAACTCCTTTCTCTTTCTTCTGTCCAAATATTTGGAATCATACTAGCAAACCCCTTATATACTGGTACAGGAACTACTCAATTTTATTTTAAAAATATACACACAATATAATCACAATGATCATCCTTCGACTCAATCAACCATTCCACCATCTGGACCACTGAGGTAGTAACCTAATGGGTCACTTGAGGTTCAGTGTTTTGTTTGTTTGTTTTCATACCTCAACACCTTAGCCAGATCACTGGAGGCAGGATTTAGATTATATCACAACCTTGTTCAAAATCCTGGCTTGTGTTTCACCTCTGCCTTCTTGTTTAATGAATTTGTAGAATACCCACAGTTTAAAAAATCTCTATGGAGTCTTTAGTATTTGGCTTATTTCCCCCCTTTTAAATATAAGCTTGTAAGAACACAGATTCTGTCTCTCTACTTATTGTCACATGCATACCCAGTCAGCAGTTAACAAGTAATTATTTATTGAATATTAAGAAGTTGAACAGGTAAGTAGAGAGTTAATACCAAATGTTCATGTGGTCAAGTACTGAGACATATACAACGTCATTTGATTATGCACAACCTCATCACCATATATGCAATATACAGAGCATATTTTAAGGCTTATGTTCAACCAATCAGGACGTGCATGTTGAGTTCTGAATGTTAGGATGTCTCTGTGGGGAATATATGACTGATTACTCTCAAATTACAAAGATCTTTATACTGATTTTGATAATTCAACCATCATTACCCCCTTTCAGGCTGTACATTGACAAGTTGGTAAATATGTTTGTGCCTTTGTATATGTTGTTACATACATCTCATCACAAAAATTTTAACCAAATGAACTTTTAAAAGTAATCTATAGATATAAATGTAAGTGGATCTTAAAGAAGGTTTGTATAAACATGAGAACAGCCTTGTCAATAGTGACTGTATTATTTAAGAAATTTTCACAAGTCCTTTGGAGTTTTTATGGTGTTTTAGGAGATTATGCATAGGTGACTACAATTTCAAGCCCATGGAGCTACCAACACTGAGGGTAGGTAGGTGTTCAGCAACCTCAAGCTCTTAAGGATACTGGCCCTAAGCCTAGCCACAAAATCACCCTTACTCAGGGCAACAGCAGGATATTGGAAATATATCTCAGCTATAGTTCAATATTTACCAGAGATTTTGAATTGGACCAATGATTTGTAATAAGTGTTTGCATGTTAAGCATGTGTGTGTGTGTGTGTGTGTGTGTGTGTGTGTGTGTGTGTGTGTGTGTGTGTGTATTCTGTGTGACACAGGGTATTTGCAATGCCAGTTTAATAAATGAATGAGTGATAGAGAGGTGGGAAAGATGGTGGAAAGGACCGACCAGTGCTTGAGCATCAGAGAGATGGTGAACTAGAAATACAACTGCAGGTGTGGGAGCACAGCTGTAGTGGACAAAGGAGCATGTTTTTACTGAATAGGGCCAGCAGAGTGTTATCCTGCAACCTAGACCTCTTGAAGGCTCTTCCCCCAACATTATCACCCTAAATCTGAGCAACAACAAAATTCATGTGATGAAGAATAGTTCATTTTCTGGATTAAACCTCTTTACCTTTTTGGGTTTTTTTCTCATGTTCTTCCTTTGATTCTTATCTTATTCTATTCTTTCCTTTAATGACTCATAACTGATTTTAAACATAAACACACACAGAAGCACATACCAAAAAACACAGGGGTATGTCAGCCAGGTGTGGTTACAATGAACTATTTTGTACTTTAATGATACTTTTCTTGGCTAATTGTTTTTTTTTCTTTTTAAAAAAATTTTAAATTTTTTATTGGTTATTTTATTTATTTACATTTCAAATGTTATCCCCCTTCTCAGTTTCCTCTCTACAAGCCTTCTATACCCTCCTTCCTCCCCCTGCCTCTATGAGGGTGCTCCCCAACCCACCCACCCACTCCTGTCTCAGCAAAGTAGCGTTCACCTATCCTGGGTCCTCAAGTCTCCACAGAACCAAGGAGTTCCCCTCCCAGTGATGCTACATAAGGCAGTCCTCTGCTATATATCCAACTGGAGCCATGGGTATCCACTGTGTACCCTTTGGCTGGTGATTTAATCCCTGGGAGCTTTGGGGGTTCTGTTTGGTTTATATTGCTGTTCTTCTTATGGGATTGCAAACCCTTTCAGCTCCTTCAGTCCTTCCCCTAACTCCTCCATTGAGATCCCCATGCTCAGTCCAATGGTTGGCTGCAAGCATCTGCATCTGTATTGGTCCAGCTCTGGCAGAGCCTCTCAGGAAACAGCTATATAGGACTCTGTCAGTAAGCACTTCTTGGCATCAGCAATAGTGTCTGGGTTTGGTGACAGCAGATGGAATGGATCCCTAGTTGGGGCAGTCACTGTATGGCCTTTCCTTCAACAAATGGTGCTGGTTCAACTGACTATCAGCATGTAGAAGAATGCAAATTGACCTATTCTTATCTCCTGTACAAAGCTCAAGTTCAAATGGATCAAGGACCTACACATGAAACCAGATACAACGAATCTAATAGAAAAGAAAGTGGGAAGGAACCTCGAACACTTTGGCACAGGGGAAATTTTCCTGAACAGAACACCAATGGCTTATACTCTAAGATCAAGAATTGACAAATGGGGCCTCATAAAATTGAAAAGCTTCTATACGGCAAAGGACACTGTCAATAGGACAAAATGGGAATCCACAGATTGGGAAAAGGCCTTACTAACCCTACCTCTGATAAAGGGCTAATATCCAAAATAAACAAAGAACTCGAGAAGTTAGACTCCAGAGAACTAAATAACCCCATTAAAAATGGGGTACAGAGCTAAACAGAGAATTCTCAACTGAGGAATCTCAAATGGCTGAGAAGCACTTAAGAAATGTTCAACATCCTTAGCCATAAGGGAAATGGAAATCAAAACAAACTTGAGATTCTACCTCACACCAGTCAGAATAGCTAAGATTAAACCTCTTTGAAAAACCTCCATGGTTCACATCACTGCCAGAGGCCATATTGATATTCCTGGTCCCTGCTGCAGCCTGAAGCCATGTTGTACATAATCTGTCCTGCTGCAGCAACTGTGTTAATGGCTACGGTCTCTGTTGTTGGTGGAACCATATGGTTGTCTATAGTCTGTGCTGCAACTGGAGACCATGCTAATATCCATGATCAGGACTGAACAGAGGCCATGTTAATGATAGTGATCTGTGTTGCCACCAAAAAAAAACCCTCTTTTGCAGTGGTATCAATGACTACAGATTCATAATTGGAGAATGAGAGAGATTGAAGAATTCTGTGACAGTCTTCCCACATGTCCCCAGAAAGAAACAGTCCAGATAGGAAGCTACTGAAGCATCTTGAAAATTATGACAACGATGCTGAACTGTAGTTCCTCACAGTTCATGCCTTCTGGCAGAGGTGGGGTAGGGTGCGGAAAGTCTCAATTATCTTTAAGGGACTGGCCACTGAGAGTATGAGCTGCTTCAGTGAGTATATGGGCAACACAAACTAGACTAGGTGTATTTCATTTCGTTTCTTGCCTTGCCTTCCCTCCTTCATCCCTTCCTCATCCCTCTCTCCTCTTTCCTTTCTCTCTCTCTTTCGTTCTTTCTCTTTTTTCCTTCCTTCCTTCCTTCTTTCCTTCCTTCCCTCCTCTCTCTCTCTCTCTCTCTCTCTCTCTCTCTCTCTCTCTCTCTCTCTCTCTCTCTCTCTCTCTCTCTCTCTTCTTTCCTTCTCTTTTTTTGTGGGGAGAGGTGGAGGTAAAGAGGTAGGGTGGATCTGGGAGGAGTAGGAAGCAAGTGTAATCTGGGTATGTTATATGAAATTCCCAATTAATCAATTGGGAGATTGTGCGGGGGTGGGGTGGGGAAGATATTTCTAAAAGGACAGGAGTGTCTTGTGGTAAAAACAGAGAAAGCCAAATAATCCAAAAGAATAATTTTAAGATTTACCACTATTTTGTGTACCAAGAAGAGGAATAAGCATGTTATTAAGCCCTATCATCCTAAAAAATCGTAATATATGTGCTAATAACATTAGTGTTTGTATATAAAAATTTTCAACTAAGGGTCAATAAAGTGGGAGAAAGTGACATTAGAGAAGCCATAAATGGACGTCATACCCTGTTAGTCTTTTTAAACTGTGTATTTGGCTTAGGTTTTGCAAAGCTTTCAGTAAAAAAATATTTTCAGACCTTCATCTTTTACAAGGCTGTTAATTTATTTCATTGTGGTTCAGAATTGAGAGACTCAGAGAGTATGAGTTAGTAAATATCCCACAAATACTTCCAGAGTCTATGTGTGGTCTACTTTATACTGTGGAGGAGTCTCCACTCTATGGCATGGTTGACTTTGGTTTTGATCACTTTTCACATTCTTAAGAATTTTCTAAATTGTGAGCAAAATAAGATACATAATTGTTTTTCATTAACAACTTAATATCAACTAATTCATGGTAAGGTTGTCACATTTTTCCCATGACAGAATTATTGCTCTTTACTTTAGATTTAAAGAATAAAATGCAAAAAAACTCCCAAAGGAACTTTTAGTTTTAAAAATTAGCTGCATTTATAGTAATTAAATAGGCACATTCATAGTAATTCAGTGTTCTAGATCAACATTGTCTCCGTTTTAATGCACTTTTAATGCATTTGTGACTGTTGCAGGAAAATGTTCCTCAATCTTTCTCTTCTATATTAATAAGTATGTTTCCATTACCACCTCAAGAATGGAAGCATTATTTTTAAAACTGGAATAATATACGGGACTCTAAAACTTTCAGCAGAAAAACTTAAATAACTTCTTTTAAAGAGGATAATTATATGATTACACATTTCTCAGAATAAAAAAGGAATTACCAAAAAGTATATTAATTCAATGGTCAACAGGGAAATATAAATGAGAAACACAAAAATATTTTATTTCAGCATGGCCAGAGAAACTACTATCAAAACAGCAAATAATAATCAATGATGGTATTCATGTTGAAAAATGGCACTTTTATGCATACAATACCAGTACAATCGTTTTGGAGAATATTAGGAAAGCTACTAAAAGTAAGATATGAGTTTTCAACTACTTAATTAATGTTGGATATTTATATCCTTGTGACAAAGTACTAAGTCACATTTTTCCCATGACAGAATTATTGCTATTTATTTCAGAGCATGTCATTCAGCTACCCAGATACCTTGCTTATACACAAGGGAAATTAAGTAAACACATCAAAGAGTTAGCTGCACTCCCATGTTTCTTGAGCACTATTCATAGTAATCACTAAATGTGGAAAACTTACATTAAAAAGTCTCATATGCACTTTTATTAGGAGATGAATAGGTAAGTCACACATATATGCACATATAACATAGGATATTAATTTGTCATAAAAATGAATTCCTGTCATTTGTGGCATGGGGTATGGAACTGGAAGACAGTTTGCTAAATGAATCAAGCTAGACACAGAAAGAAATAATGCATGCTCTCAATCATCTTTGGAAATTAAAACCCTAGTCCTCAAAGAAGGAAGTGTCCTACTGAATGGTAGAAAAATTATAACCTCCAGCAGTCTATTATATTCTTTGCAAAGAATGAAAGAGAGGTTTAAAGCTCCAAACACAGAGATATCACAAGTGAAAAAAGGAGAGAGGAGTATTGGTTACCCTGACAAGATCATTGCATACTTTCTATGTGAATTGTATAATCTCATTGTGCCTCACTAGTACATATAAATACACAGCTAATTTTTAAAAAGGAAACATATCTTTTTAAGATAATGCTTAAGTAGAAATTAATACTAAATTAGAAGATGTGTACTAGCTGTAATAATTCTTTTAATTTTAACAAGACATTGCCTCTTGATTTATGAAACATCTAAATAGTGCCTGGGCCATAGTTTGTGAAGAGCCTTTAGATTAGTGAGGTAGATATCCTAATCCCAGCTTCATAGTAGAGAGAATTCAGGGATGTTAAATGATCAGCAAATCTCCGTTGGGAAGTCACAGAGCAGAAGCAGTTTTTCCTCCTACATTGTCTGCCATTTGAAAGACAGCTTCTTGAAATGAAACCATCTATCACAGAATCAAGTACAGAATAGGCCCTTACATCACGAAGCTCAGGACTCTTGACATCCTTGTCCATGCCATTACAAATATGCAGCTTCTTCTGAATTTTATATGGGCATACTTGTGTGTATTTTCATAGTATCAGGTTAAAGGACGGGGTAAAGAAAAATGAACACATTAACACCTAATACAATGGTTTCTCACACTGAAAGTAAGACATATTCATTGAAAAATATATAATGTAATGATAAACGCAGGATTCTTTAATTTCAACAATAAACTTTTTACTATTATTTTCTCTAGTATTTGTAAAAGTGATATCAAAATTTTTATAACTTGTTTTTGACATAACTTAACAACAGAGAATTTACAGTTGAGGTAAAAAGTCACTATGTGAAAGATCACACACTTCAAGAATATGATCTGGAATTCCATGGGGACTAGTGTAGTATACAATCTCTAAAATCTCTGTTACTCAAAGACCTCTTCCTTCAATCCTTACCCCAGCGCTTCCATAAGGGTTTCAGAGCCTGTCCAATGTTTGGCTGTGGATATGTGCATTTGTGTCATCAGCTGCTGGGTAGTCTCTCAGAGGATAGTTATGCTAGGCTCTGGTCTGTAAGCATAACAGAGGATCTAAGGCCCTGAAGGGAAGGGGAACAGGGTCTGGGGGTGGGAGGGGGATATTGGGGTGTGGGGAAGGAGAGGGGGGATAGGGGAGGGACTCTGTAAGGGGGAGTGTGAGGGGGAGTGTTTGGGATGTAAATAAATATTTTTTTAAATCCCCCCAAAAGATATTCTGCCTGGTCTAAACTAAATCCTTTCCTTAGTATACAGGGCTTCAGGAAATCTAGCTAAATTCCAGAAGCCTCAGGACTCTAGAAAAGTTGCTATTAATCTGCCTCAATCTTTTGAGCTCTTTCTGATATGTGTAAAAGTAGCTTCCAAAGTACATACACTCAGGAAATGATAAATCATAAACTGATTGATGCCTTGTTCCTAATCCTAGCTGCTACCTTGTTTCAAGCACTGAAAAACAAGAATACATTTTTATATCCCGTCTTCATGTCTTTATAAAATATTTTATTTTACTTTTATTTTTAAGAAAATATGTGCATTGTGTATTTCTGTCTGGGAGCATGAGCACATGAATCAGTTGCCCATGGGGGCCAGAAGAGGGAATCTGATTGCCTGGAGCAGGAGTTCCAAGTCGTTTTGAGCTGTCCAACATAGGTGATGGGAACCAAAGAGAAGTATGTTCTCTTTACCATCCTTTTAGTAATCTACAGTCTAAGTTTTCCATTCGTAAAGAACTCATAGAGTATTATCTGCTTAAACAGTTGCATGGTTATTTTCTTACAGTCCTAGGATGAGGTCAGAAGTGTCATTTTAGTTTCACTGTGCTAAATCAAGATATTAGCTCTGACTTCTGCAAATCCCGAGGAGAGATTGAGCTGTTCTTGCTTTCTGAACAATCCTTTTAATATCATCATTATTCTGTGTCTCTTGGACCATTCTTTGTGTCACACCAACTTCTTGGTTTTGTTTCACATCTACTACTATTGACTTTGATCACATTGTCTCTTTTATTATAAAAACATTAATGGTTTCATTTGGCTCCTTTGCTCAATCCAGGATCCCTGTCTTAAGACCTTTAACACAGACAAAAACATTATGCCTACAATTACTTCTACCATACAGTTACTATATGTTTCAGGGAAATGGGTGTTTAAAATTTTGAGAGACTGTTCTCCAGTCTACCACAGCTACTCTTTACCAGTCATATGTGAAAATAAGACTCATCTTAGTACCATGGTCACTCACTACCATGAAGAGCTTCAGAGTGCCTTTGCCTTTTTAAAGTGGAAATCCTGATTGTTACCTACTTTGTTATTTGCTGTTCATTTGATTGAATCCCTAACTACCATTTATCCTGTCTTTCTGAGTGTTCTTCCCCTTGCCCAGAATATCTTGGGATCATTTGCTGTGACCTCTCTGGAAATACCTGATTACCAGAATATCTTTTGAGTTTAGTAATCAAATCTTTTTGTGGGAAAAAGCAGTTGGGATATAGCAATTCTCTGTTGTGATGGAAACAAAAATATTGTGTCTCTCCTGAGGATTGTGAGAGCACATCTTTCTGAGCTCTACAGAAATCAATCCATGGAGAATCTAATTTCTTGAATTTATAACATGACTTTCCTGAGATTTAGGGCCATAGAATTGAGCTAAATAAAACTAAAAGTAAATGTGGTGCTCTACAAAATGAGATTTGGAGCCTAAGGCTATCATCAAATGAAAGAAATCGATTCAGAACGTCCTTTCTCCCTTTTCCATTTTATTTCTTTTTAATGTAGCTTTAGGGATTGTAGTAGATAATTAGTCTTCATCCTCAGAAATTTAGACTATATCTTAGGCAAGGATTTGTCTTAACTACATAGTTAAACTTGAAGACAAATGAAAGTTATCATTTGAGAGAGTTATAAAAGAATGAGAGTTATAGCCTAGATTGTGCATGCCTATGTGTATACCTGTATGTGTGTGTGCACACTTGCTTGTGTGTGCATTCATTCACATGTGTGTATATATATATATATATATATATATATATATATATATATATATATATAATGAGTGTGTGTGTGTACCTCTATGTGTGTTTGTGTGTACTTCTGTGTGTGTTTGTATGTGGTGGGGAGTTTCAAAAACATTGTAATTTCAGACAGATAACACCACAGTAGTCCTAAATAAACAAACTTCAGGTTACTCAGAAAAGTTCAGCTACAATGTTTTTTGCTCACTCCTACCTACATTCCTCTGGCTCTGTTCTTTCTTTTGAGGTCCACAGATATCTGAACCTGATATCTTCCAGAGATAACAGGAACACATACTCCAAAGATACCTTTGGTTATGAGTTGAAAATGGTAGTTATTTTGTTTTTCTGGTTTTCTTTCATATATACATTTCATTCATTCATTTGAAATCACAGACATTTCGGTAACTGGATCTCTCCCAGCTAACAGGGAGAAACTATTCAAACAAAGCTTTTCATCAAGAAGCCTCATAAATACAGTTAACTATGCTAAAGCAGCGTGGCTGCATTTAGCTTCTGTTCTTTTCTCCATGAAATGAGTTTAGTGATGCTCTCAAGACATTTAATTCTGGCAGGACAAGCTTCAGATTAATTTATGTCAGTCATATTTTACTATACGCAGAAAACTTTAGAATTTAGTTGGACTCAGCTAGTAGTCAGGACATACACTCAGGAACAGGGGCCTTAATTTCATAACCATCCAGGTCTAGCTTGCATGTTTATCTAACTTTTTAAAACATTTTTAATTTTTTTTTTACATTTCAAAAGGTTGTTCTTAACATTTGTCACTACATACATGCTTACCAATGAGAACTCAGCTATTCTGGCTCTGAGGATCATCTGTCCAGCCTCTCCTACTCAAAGCTTCCCACTCTAATGCCTCTACCTTCCTGGGCCTGACAGATATATGTGCATAGTTCAATTCTTTCTGCCACTGCTGGAAGATAGAAAAATAATGCTAGCCAAAGTTCCAGACTAAGATCCCTATGAGTCTCTACTTGCAAGTAAAACCTACAAAATTTTAATCCTATTTCACTTCCTTATCTCAGGAAATAGAATTCACTTTTCAAAAGCCATATGAAGCAATAGGCCTTTAAAAGATAGGTATTTGATAATAGATATTCTCTTGGATACACTGCTCATACTATCTGCTTAATAACAGAGTCCCTGGAGGAGGTAGCTGCTTGGGGGAGATTTTCAGACCATGAGCTGGGATACATTTAGTGTGAGAGAAAGTAAAGATATCACTGTACCAATGGATTTCCTAATATTTTAATAAAATGAGTAACATGAAAAGGGCAAGAAAGTAGGAAATGTCACCCAAGCACAAGACTTCTGTTCCATCAATAATAGTGAGGCTGAATATAAAATCAAGTCTCATTACTTAATCACAAAAATAATGATTGAGATACTTGATAGGACCCTGATATAGCTGTCTCTAGTGAGACTACGCCGGGGCCTAGCAAACACAGAAGTAGATGCTCACAGTCAGCCAGTGGATGGATCACAGGGCCCCCAATGGAGGAGCTAGAGAAAATATCCAAGGAGCTAAAGGGATCTGCAACCCTATAGGTGGAACAACACTATGAACTCACCAGTTCCCCTGAGCTCTTGACTCTAGCTGCATATGTATCAAAAGATGACCTAGTCAGCCATCACTGGAAAGAGAGGCCCATTGGACACACAAACTTTATATGCCCCAGTACAGGGGAACGCCAGGGCCAAAAAGTGGGAGTGGGTAGGTAGGGGGGTTGGAGGAAGGGTATGGGGGACTTTTGGGATAGCATTGGAAATGTAAATGAGGACAATACCCAATTTAAAAAATGTAAAAAAAAATAAAGTTATGTATGTGTTTGAAAAAAATTACTAAAAGCTAATATAACTTGCAAACTTAATATAAAAGTCCAAACATCATAATACGTGTTTTTGTGTGAATGCCCAGGTATGTACATATAATTTATGATTTTAAGAAGCAGAAAAATCACCATGCAACTTTATTCATTTTTTTTCAATTTTAGTCATTTAGAGTTCTGAGTTGAAATCTTAATCTGTTGCATTGCAGTACTCGTCCCCATTTAAAATGTGGACCTTTAGTGATGATCTGGTCCAACAGCCTAATCTTACTGATCTACAAATTTAAGCGTGCCAGGTGATTAATTGACTAAAATCACAAAGTTAACTGGAAGTAGATTCAAGTCTAAGTTCCACATTTAATATCCTGGTTGTATGCATGCTTCAGTGTCCCAACTCCATACTACTGAGACGACTTTAGTTGCACTAAGGTAAAGTGGGCATTGTAAGCTTCCCAGAATACTTTGTAGGCTTAGATTTTTCTAAACCTACTTTATTTAGGGTTTCCAGAATGTTTCAACCTCCCTTCTAACCCACCAATCAGAGATAGAGAAAGAAGAAGATTTATAGGAAAAGGGGATTGTGGACTTGTTTAAACCCTGGGAGCTAGGGGCAATTTTACTCTTTGTTATCAGGATTCCAGTAGTCTAGTCGTATAGGAAACATCAAACACAAGCTAGTAGTAGTGGCTCAATCTAGCAGAAATTACAAGGCTCTGCCCACTCAGCACAAGTCAGCAGAAGTAGCAAGAATCAGCTGGAATACCACAATTATCTCTATGAAGTAAAGACCAGTGAAAACCAGAAAAGACCAGTGAAGTGTTAGAAGGACAATGGAGACCAGCAAGGTATAGGAATGCATGAGCATCCTGTCACTGTTTGAGGGGTTCTGGCTATATACTTTTTAAATATCATGTGCCCTCTTAAGTGTCTGCTCCAGCAAAACACCCTCTTATGTGTCTGTTTTAGCAAAACATCCTCCCACAAGGCAACTTCCACAAAAACACCACATGACAAGTGAATGGTTAAAAAACCAAAACCAAACAAAAACAAACAAAAAATTTCTTCCTATATAGAAACTCACACATATATCCATGTTATTCTTAACTTCAGCTGGTGCATTATTGCATCTGATATGTACATAGTAATTCTCTCTCAATCAACATAGTCATGACACACATCTTGTTTATGTATCTTCCATATACCCATCCATTCACTAATTCATTCTGTTATACAGTCCAGTGAGCACTGCTTCATCATCCCTGAGCTGAATATTCAAAGAATAGTAGGAAAAGAATGGAGAGGATATAAACATGTCATGGTGAGACTAAAGCATCAGAGGGGCAGCCGATGAAGAATGCCACGTCTCCCTGCTGCAGACAAGAAAAGATCTCAGGGAAACAATGCCATATGGAGCTAAGAATCAATAGATTAGTGGGAGTTGCCAGATAGACAAAGGAACACAGGAACTTCAATTAGAAATATCAAGTAAAGAAATCCTAAGTTATAACATATATAACTTTCTAAAATAAAAATAAGCTTGTAATAATTCATGTAATACCTACACGTGTTCTCATATAAGCCAGCAATAAGATGCTTACTTGACTCCTATTATCATATTTTCCCACTATGCTCAGAATGATCTTCCAGTATACATTTTTCTTTTAATATTTGATGTATATTAATTGCATGCAAACACACAAGATCTAATCCATAAGTGTTAAGTATAATTATATATGTGAGCAAAATAAAGATGGAAGAGAAGTATAAATAATGTATATCAGTGGGGAGCAAACTATAGCTTTTTAAATTTTTTTATTTGCATGTTTTTCCTGGCTATTCAAAGGAACATATGCTACCTATATAACCACAAATATTGACCCTTTAAAACAAAGATTTTGATCTTTAAGGAACTGAAGAGGGTAACTTGCATAAAGAGCACTCACCAGTGAGCTATGCATACTCATAGCTGATAATAAATCATAAATTTTATGTAATAGTACTACCCACTTATGTGAGACAGTATTTCATTTATATAATTTCAAAAGCTTTGCACTGAGATTTCTCAAACATTAGTTCGTCATTTACCCATGCTGTCTTCACAGAGGTAAAAAGATTTGTTTCAATGAAATAGTTCTTTAAAATAAATGAAAGAATAAGGAGAAAACAAGATAATTTTATCTTTAAGCACTTAAAAAGTCAAACTTGGGCTTAGTTGAGAGAGCCTTTAGCTGGGCTGTGTATGAATATGAGTAATATGATTCATGGGTTGGGAATATTTACAAGGTCTCCTATCAGAAAGAGCAAAATTAATTTCCTGTGATAAAACATTACTCTCCATGTAGTTGTACCTCAGCTCCTAGGTAAACAAGTTCCATTTTATTTCTGCCACACTTATGTCACCATAGTCTGATACAAATGCTTTATTGATAAATATAGAAATAAACCAATCTTTCTGTGATAGATTGTTTTGATAATATTCCTTGTAGAGTTAGAAAAGCATTTGCTGATTTTGTTTCATCTTAGAGGGAAGTGTTCCCTCTTGGAGAGTGTTCTTCCTCTTTCCCTGAATGGTTAATGGCAAACAGAACTTTACTAACTTCATAGAAACAAAGTATTTTACATGACAGTAACTTTTACATTTGGCATAAATTAAAGTACATATACAAAGAAAATTAAGCCAATATGGCTAAACTCCCTGAATCTGTCAGGGGTAGTAACAGTGACATCTATATAGAAGCCCAGATACTGGTCTGCTAAAGTCACCATAACAGTTTCTGCTTTGTACTAGAAGATGAATGAAAACTGACTAGGTTGCCACCTGAAGACTTCAGGGACTTAACACCAGACAAAGTTACCCCTCCTCTTTTTCAGATGGTTTGACTTATATATTTCCTTTTACAGAATTGGGCCTAACCTTTGGGTTTCCAGAATTTTTCACATCTTATAATGGCCTTTAGAATATAATATTTTTTCATTAGCCACGTGAAAACCTTTAAAAATATTTTTTAAGAACTATACTATTTATTTCTAAACTTTGTTTCTTCTCCCTTTAATGTCTTTTATTGATCTACCATAAGAGCTGTCATCAAATACATAAAAAATCTGCCAATCTTTCCTACAGGTCTCTGGAATATAAATGAGTGTACTGATTTATGTATCTAGCATACTTTATTTTAATGTGTTTCTTCTATTTAGATCTAAAGACTTGTTTATGAAAAGCAGACTTCCCAGTTTTACCAGCATAAATGTTCCATATTTTGTGTGGATTGCATTTCTTGCCTATATCCAAAAGCTATGTGGGAGCAGACAACCTGTGAAATATTGGCTGCTGTGACTAATGATGTATTCCTCATCACTTGTCCTCATCATCTACAGATGTATACATATACATCCAAGCCAAGAAACAACATACTTTAACTTCACAATTAGTTTTGATTACACTCATACGTGCAACACAAGGATATAAACTCCCACATATAAGTCAGCTAATGTCCTCAAATGATAAATTTTTAATCAGCAAAAATAATGGGATACTAAAACTCACTTTATGTACTTATTAGTTTCAAACTTATAATTACAGTCATCACTAATGGCAAGAAGAAGACTTTGATCAAGCCAGCAATTCATAAGATGAAAGACCATGAACTAGTGAATAAATATGGTTATCGTGACACCAGAAAACATTTCTAGTGGCAGGGGCACCCAGAACTCAAGAGAAGGAAATAAACCATATGCCCCCTCCCAATAAGTCAGTGCATGCATAGCATATCCATATGAAGTGATACTATTTGTTTATAAAGGGAAAAAACACTGGAATATAAGATACCAAGAATACGCCCCATAAACATTAATTTGAACAGTTATGAAGACATAGAGGTGAGGATACTGGTCAGAAAGAATCAAAATGGAAGTTGGTATTGAAAATAGCATCTACTGACCTGAATAATAATCACAGAATATATACACTTGATACAAATTGATCCTGATATCTCAATAAGTTGCATTTTACTTTATTGTATTTAATCCCACAAATTATGGTGAGAAGATTATGTTCTCAAATAAACACCATGTCAAAAGCATCAACTCAGATTTCCCAGTTGACCTGTGCATAGCTTCTGCACAAGAAAATGATCAAGAGGTCACAATGTCCACTCTAAGCACCTTAATTATATGTACAAAAGCCACTCTGATAGCTGATAGAAACTATGGAAATGCAACATTCTGACAATGGAGAGCTCCCTTCTTGGATATGTTAGAAAGAAAGCTTGGTTCAGGTTGCTTGTTTTTATTTAATTTATGTTGTTAGCTTTAAAAGACACTAATTTTCAAGTAAAGAGTATTTAAAATGAGATCTTCCTTTTAGCTTATTTTAAGTTGAATAGCAAAGTATTAATATCTCTAGGCATAACTGTGGACTGCTGTTATCTAGAACTTGCTTTTTTATCTAATTTTTCATATTCATAAAGATCCAAATGGAGATTATTAAGTTATAGCAATAGCACACTAGAGTAAAAGGAAAGGATAACAGAACAGAGCTATTCCCAAGAGTATATTTTAATCAAATATTTCATATAAAAGTTAAGATAATTGAGGCAGATCATCAGTTCATAAATTTGGTTAGGACCATTGTGAGTGAACTGAGGAGAAGCACCATTACTTACACTCCTCAGGGATATGTATGAAATAGAAGGTTCTGGCCCCCTGTCAAACACTATGCAATACTTCATAGCCAAATAAGGCTTCTTTTCTACCAATAATCTTACTGTGTGCCTCTTGGTTCAAATTCTTCAACTGACTCCATTCTCAACTTCAAAAAACTCATACAAGAAGGTTTACTGGTTTGTTTGAGTTAATTTTATATCCAGCTACTGCACTGAAGCTGTTTATCAGATTTAGGAGTTCTCTGGTGGAACTTTTAGGGTCTTTTATATATACTATCATATCATCTGCAAATAGTGATATTTTGACTTCTTCCTTTCCAATTTGTATCCCCTTGATCTCCTTTTGTTGTTGAATTGCTCTGGTTAGGACTTCAAGTACTATATTGAATAGGTATGGAGAAAGTGGGCAGCCTTGTCTAGTCCCCGATTTTAGTGGAATTGATTTAAGTTTCTCTCCATTTAGTTTGATGTTGGCTACTGGTTTGCTGTATATTGCTTTTATTATGTTTAGGTATGGGCCTTGAATTCCTGATCTTTACAAGACTTTTATCATGAATGGGTGTTGGATTTTGTCAAATGATTTCTTAGCATCTAAGGAGATTTTTGTCTTTGAGTTTGTTAATATGGTGGATTACGTTGATGGATTTTTTTTTGTATATTAAACCATCCCTGAATCCCTGGGATGAAGCCTACTTTATCATGAGCTGAGATGGAAGGAAGGGCCATGCAGAGACTGCCCCACCCTGGGATCCATCCCATACACAACCACCAAATCCAGACATTATTGCATATGCCCGGAAGATTTTGCTGACAGGACCTTGATATAACTATCTCTTGTGAGGCTATGCCAGTGCCTGGCAAATACAGAAGTGGATGCTCAGAGTCATCTATTGGATGGAACACAGGGCCCAAGGAGCTATAGTACCCAAGGAGCTAAAAGGGTCTGCAACCCTATAGGAGGAACAAAAATATGAACTAACCAGTACTCCCCAGAGCTGATGTCTCTACTTGCATATGTAGCAGAGGATGGCCTAGTCGGCCATCAATGGGAGGAGAGGCCTTTGGTTTTGCAAAGATTATATGCCCCAGTACAGGGGAATGCCAGGGTTAGGAAGCAGGAGTGGGTGGGTTGGGGAGCAGAGCGGGGAAGGGTATAGGGGACTTTCAGAGAGGAAACTAGGAAAGAGAATAGCATTGAAATGTAATTGAAAAAAATATCTAATAAAAAAAATTTAAAAGAAACTAATGCAAAACAGAACAAAACACACAGAAGCATCCTATCCACCCATAAAACTGTATCTTTTATCCACAAGGCTTCTAAGTCAGTAGTTCTCAACCTTCATAATGTTGTGACCCTTTAAAACAGTTCCTCGTGTTGTGGTTACTACCTAGTCATAAAATTATTTTTGTTGCTACTTTATAACTTTAATATTGATAATGTTATGAATCATAATGTAAATATTTTTAGAGATAGAGGTTTACCAAAAGGGTCACAACCCATAAGTTCTAAGTAGTTGTGCAGCTACTATGGCCAGTGAGTCTAAGGATATGTTCATTGCACTGTAGATTTCCCTACTCAGGTACATCTTTAATTTTCTAGCAAGAGATTTGTAAGTATAGTGTTAATCTTGAAAGAGGAATTAGCAATAGTCCTGTGGAAGATCACCAAGGAAGGGAACACTGAAAGTGTTAGTTTCAGACCTGAAATATATACATAATCCACCATCTACTGAGTGCCAGCCATAGAAATGGGTTTCCAGCATGCCTCATCCAAAAGGTTCAGACTGTGGAGGGAGGCTACTTTGGCCAGTCAATATCTGAAATTCACTAACCTGGGAGCTCACTATACCTGTTTTGTTTTTTAGTTTTCAAAGTCAGCTGTCTTTTAGTTCATTATCACCTTCCCAAAACTTAATACTTATGTGCTATAAATCTAAATAACTGAAGGAAGATTAAATGAGTGACAGAGCATAATAGTAAGAGACTGCAAAGCCCCTATTTACCCTCTAGGAGATATCTGTAATATCTGTAAACATATACAATATGTGTGTGTGTGTGTGTGTGTGTATGTGTGTGTGTGTGTGTGTGTGTGTGTGTGTGTGTGTGTGTAATATGCACACATACTTTTTCAAGAAAAACAATGAATTCACAGGAGCAAATAATTAAAAAATGTCATATTGAAGGGAGAAATTGAAACACAGAAGAAAGAACTCTATGTTTTATGAAAATCATATCTCTAATAAATGTGCACAAACCTATGATACTTTATAATTGCAGCACTTCTGAGCCTGCCTACCTGTGGAAGACATGTAAGAAGAAGTCAAATCTACTGTTAGTATGGATAACATTTCTCTCTACATTCATGATCTCATTTGCATTAATGGAACCTACTTGAAATAATGATTGGGTTAGTAGATTTCCTCTCATTTTGTCATTAGCATACAGGCTACTTGTTGAATTATACAGACTTAATTATATTCTCCTTTAAATCTTTTCAATGTACATATTGACCTCCTAGTGCTATTACCTCAGAATATACTCTAGTTGGAGATAGGGTAAATTCAAATGAGGCTGTTTCAATGGCCATAATTTAATTTAACTGATATCTAGATTAGGAGAAGTCCAGACACAAGAGGGACATTAGTGATGCTTCCACACAGAGGAAACCACATAGCAAAAAGGAAGGCAACAGCAATCCTCAAGTTGAAGAGATGAACCTTAGAGTTGAAGATAGGAAACCTACCCTGAAAATTCCATAATATTGACCTTCTAGCAGTTAAACATATGAGGAAATTGATTTTTTATTGGTTAACTTACTTAGTTTCTCATATTTTATCAAATCAAGTTGAATAAAGTAATACATTACTTGGAATTTAACTTGTCTTTCTGCTAAAGCAATGTCATTTTAAAAAATTGCCTTTATACTTGAAACACTGTTCAAATAAGCCATTGCTTCCTACAGGTTCTCATTAAAAAAT
Source organism: Mus caroli (assembly GCF_978045245.1). Lineage (NCBI taxonomy): Eukaryota > Metazoa > Chordata > Mammalia > Rodentia > Muridae > Mus > Mus caroli. The sequence goes on from NW_028227267.1 coordinate 121,297,572, forward strand.
AAACAAACACAAACTACAAAACAAAACAAACTAACAAAACAAAAAATTCACTGAGGCCAGTTCCTTGAAGGATGAGCCCCACATTGTGCTGCTGTGTGGATATAACTAGAGATAACTCTCCAAACTTCTGCTGACAACTTCATGTTTAGTCTTGTGACTAAACTCACTAGTAAATATGAAGTTGCTACACCTTGCCGGCAGAGAACAATGCTTGCCATCTGCTTATAATACAAAGAAGAATTTCATAGAGACAGAGAAAGGCCTTGCACATATATGGCTTCTCTTTTTCTCACACTAGGAAATGTAATTAAAGTGAATGTCTAAAGAAACACCTTCATGAAATCAGTATTTATAATTATTCCCTCTGCTTTTATATCTTGGGTTCTAAGTAGAAAGAAATATAGAAAGAATGTTAATTTTATTCCTAATAAAATTTGCTTAAAACATTATGGTGCTGCCCTTGCCCTGATAAAAATCCAGGTTTGAAGAGAAATTTTCAAACTTGTTACGCTGCTATTCAGATCTAGACATGCAGCTCAATGGTTGAATTTACCTAGCATGCACAAAGCCCTGGGTTCTCTCCATTAAACAAAGAAACAAATTTAATGTCTTCTAAACATCTCTCAGTTAATAAGAATGAGATCATTTGTTTTCTTTTCAAATTGATCCCCTTGGATTGCCAAAACAGTGTCTTCTTTAGATGAAATTGCTACAGCGATGTGTATATTGTCTTTAACTTTCATTATGTAATCTCATAAACATACCAAACAACGTCTTTGTTCCCCCAAATCTTCTATAACTCCTTCAGGGAAACTGATAAGACCTAAATAATCAGTCTGATTCATCAGGGTAAAATAAAAGCACCTTCACCAGAAGCAGTATTTCTTCAGGGGGGTGATTTGGATCCCCAGGGGGAACTTTAGCAATGCCTGAAGACTTGGTTTGGTTATCAGAAATGAGAGCAGAGGGTGGGCTGATGTTACTGGCAACTAGTGGGCAGAGGCCTGATATGCCACTGAACATTATACATTAAAACGCACAGGTCTTTCTCCAGCAAAGAATATTTAACTCACAAAATGGAAAAATAAGCTGGAGAGGCCTTGCCTTGGTAGCAAACTGAGATCAAGAAGGTTGGTAAAATTGTGTGTGATGAATGAATGAAACCTGCAAAGTTTCAGGTTTTCTGCCGCTCTCTAATTCTTCTTATGTTCTAATTCTGTGAGTTATATTTTTGTTCTGGGTTAGGCCTCTTTTTCCCTGATTGTAAATGGCAAGGTTTCTGCAACCCTCCTGGAAATTGATTTAAATGTATCAACAGCATCATTAGACACAATCATTTATATGACTATTAAAAGTGCCTTTGGCCAGCTGTAACCATTTTATTCTCTATTTAATTTTGACTGCATATTCTTGGTCCTAGGAGTTAAAGCACACCCCTTTTCCCTGATGATAAACACACCCTCCATTTTGAGTCATCTTGAAAGATAAAGGCCCTTGAATGAGTCTGATTAAGTCAGAATTCTGAGATGTACACTTGAGCATGGTTAGCTTTGCATCTTGAACATTAAACCTTGTTATAATGGAAACATACAGGCTTTCCTCCTCTTCCTGTCACAGTTCACAAAATGCAAATGCTGATCTACTTTGTATAACATCATTATCCATGGAAAACACCCCTGTTAGGCATAGGATATAATGCATCTAGCTTCACTTATTTGTATTTTGTCTAGCCTTTTAGAAACAAAACTGGGGAACAAAAGCCTACAAAATTCTTTTATAACAAAAGACATTGTCTAGGAAGAAGTCAGGTAAATTGAAGTTGAGGAAAGTTTAAGAAATAGGTGATCCAAAATGGATGGAGCGGAGAGAAAAAAAATAGTTTGGAGATAAAATAGAACTTTACAGAGAAATTAGTACTGCAGGTAGATCAAAGTTATTTAATAAATAACTTCAGAATATTCACATATTTTTGCTTCTTACTCCTCAACTTAGCAAATAAGCCTTGGCTAATCTGTGCAACTGCAAAGCAGACAACTTGAATCAATCACCTCCATGAAAGTTTGTCAAAGCAATAACTGGAAGATATACTTATACAAGCATTTCCTGAGTAGATAAGCTTTTATAATTTTATCTAGGAGAGGATTTTTTTAAGGGTGTTGACTGGTATTACACCTCTTCCTCTGCAAACCTGAGTGGTGAACGAGAAAGGAAGATGGGTAGAGCTGCTCAGTGTAGTCATGATTTTCTAGTAACACAGAGAGGGAAAACATTTCCCAGGTCATTTCTCCTTTTCAAGGTGAAATGGAAGCACTGCAGGGAGGCTGGGTGGCCTACTTTCCATTCCTCAGACATGAAATGCTTGTGCAGTCTTGAAGCAATTTTGTAAAAGTTTGCTTTTGACTATCTGCAATACTTAAAGGGCTGTTTTCTGTCATTCAGATTTTTTTCTCCAATCCCACCTCTTCAGAGAGGCATTACCTGCCCAGTCAATCTAAAGCAACTGTCAATCTAAAGTAACTGGCTTGAACATTTCAAATCCTCTTTATCTTTTCAGATTGTTTTTTGTCATGGCATACCTTCTTGGTGTGTGTGTGTGTGTGTGTGTGTGTGTGTGTGTGTGTGTGTGTGTGTGTAATGTTTATCCCCAATGGAGCTGCTAACCCCTTCAGCTCCTCCGGCCCTTTCTTTAGCTCCTTCATTGGGCACCCTGTGCTCAGTCCAATGGTTGGCTGAGAGTATCCACCTCTGTATTTTTCAGGCACTGACAGAGCCTCTCAGGAGACAGCTATATCAGGCTCCTGTCAGCAAGCATTTGTTGGCATCCACAATAGTGTCTGAGTTTGGTTACTGTATATGGGATGGATCCCCAGGTAGGGCAGTCTCTGGATGGCCTTTTCTTCAGTCTGCTCCATGCTTTGTCTTTGTATCTCCTCCCATGGCTATTTTGTTCCCTCTTCTAAGAAGGACCAAAGGGAAGTATGAGTGAGTGGGTTGGTGAGCAGGGGGATGGGGGATGGACAGGGGGGTTTCAGAGGAGAAATCAGGAAAGGGAATAACATTTGAAATGTAAATAAAGAAAATATTTTATATAAAAAAGAAAGCAAATTCCATAAGACTGGAAGCCCAAGTATTTAGCACCTATTAAATTCAATAAACATTTGTTAAAAGAAAAAGTGAGTACATAAGAAAGACTAGAAATGCAATGAGCAAGAAGAGATATATGGAGGACAGAGATTGGCAAAAGAAAATGTTAAGGACAGATACAGTCCTCAAGGAGCCTACAGTTCCAGATCTTAGAAAAACAGAAATCATTCATCAGACGGAAAGTACAAACTGAGCAGAGACTACCAAGACATTTCCATATATTTACAACCTTCATCAATATGCATAAACTTTGCATATGGTGGATGCTTGCTGCTGGGACTGTAATTACCCAATCTCAAAGCTAATCAACCCTGAAATGCCAAGCTTTTGACTTTCTTAACTAGAATTCTATAACTAGAATAAATAACTACATGAGAATTTCAAAAATTATATCAACATCAAATAATTTCACCTACATATACCCCTTTGTTTCTTTTCCACTGCAGGGAAACTGCAGCCTTTGCAATTCACAAGCACAGACTTCACAAGAGTTAAAGAAAATTGTTACTCATTTTAGCAAGTCTCTGGACAGTTAAATTTGCAGGGCCCTCTGCTGCCTGCTTTTGGCATTGAAACTAGCAAGCTTTTCTAAGGCAAAAGAAATCCTGGAGATGGTCCATCCTTTTGTCTTAGCTCCAAACTTTGTATCTGCAATTCCTTCCATGGATATTTTATTCCCTATTCTCAGAAGGAATGAAGTATCCATGTGTTGGTCTTCTTTCTTGATTTTCTTGTGTTCTGGAAGTTTTATCTTGGGTATTCTAGGTTTCTGGGCTAATATCCACTTATCAGTGAGTGCATACCAAGTGACTTCTTTTGTGATTGGGTTACTTCACTCAGGATGATATCCTCCAGATACATCCATTTTCCCAAGAATTTCATAAATTCATTGTTTTTAATAGCTGGGGTCCATCCCATAATCAGCCACCAAATACAGACATTATTGTATACACCGACAAGATTTTGCTGAAAGGACCCTGATATAGCTGTCTTCTGTGAGGTTTTGCCAGTGCCTGGCAAAGACAGAAGTGGATGCTCACAGTCATCTATAGGATGGAACACAGAGCCCCCATTATAGGAGCTAGAGAAAGTACCCAAGAGCTGAAGGGGTCTGCAACCCTATAGGTGGAACAACAATATGAACTAATCAGTACCCCCAGAGCTCGTGTAGCAGAAGATGGCCTAGTTGGCCATCATTGGAAAGAGAGGCCCCTTGGTCTAGCAAACTTTATAAGCCCAGTACAGGGGAATGTCAGGGCCAAGAAGTGGGAGTGAGTGGGTAGGGGAGCAGGGCAGAGGGAGGGTATAGGGGACTTTTGGGATAGCATTTGAAATGTAAATGAAGAAAATATCTAATAAAAAATGTGGGGGGAAAAAGAAAGGCCAATGTGATTAAGAATAAAGGGATTTTTAAATATAAAAAAATAAAACAAAATAAAACAAAAAAAGAAATCCTGGAGAAACCATTTCTAGTTAAGGCCAAATGCTTTAGAAATGCCAATAGAAATTCTTAGATAAAAGAAAAGTGCTTCTATGATCTAATAAATGAAAATATTCTCCAATATTTTTAATAAATCCAGGGCAAAAATCCTAACTCTATTTTAGTAATCTATTCTTCTCTCAAACCTGTGATGAATGTTTTTTAAAACAATGGTTCTATAGAAATATTGGTGGATTAATATTTGAAATAAAAAACTTACCTATTATATCATGCTATTGTATTCATTAATTTTATGTGAAATCACTAAAACTTGTATAAAAGTATGCTTTTAATATTTAAACCCCTTTTATAATAGGAACTGTTACTATATTATATTTGGAGTTTCTAGAGATACATAGGTTATTCATAAATAGCTAATAACAAAGGAGCATTTATTTAATTCATAGCAGTGTCCATCCAGATGACATGTTTTAAAACTCCTTGAAAATGCTTCCAGGTTAATGTTTGTGCTACCCAGAGCAATGAGAGGAAAGTGGTGCAATTATCTGATTGGACAGTAGTGGCCACTGTTACTCTAGTTATTATGATAGAAAAGAATAGAAAGCCTGCTTCATGTCTCAAGAAATGTCTGCTCTTTATTACCTTAACTAGAGCAGACATCAGTAATATAGATGACTGTACTGGAGAATCAAACTTTAAAAAAATATCAATATGACTGTTGGAAGACAAAGGATTGTTAACAGATTATATTTATATCTTGAGATATATTGCTCTTTGAATTTTTCCAGTATATAGAAAATAGTAGATGAACTGTCAAATATCCGGTCACCCACAAACTCACATGTATCTGATGCGTCTACAAAATTGTCTCCCCAGTAAAAAGAAGATATTCAGTTTCAGAAACACTCTAATCTGGGGGAAAATGACTGAAGTCTTTAGCCCTGGCTTCCTAGGATGTGGCTTTGCACAGACAATCCTCATCCCTGATCTAAGTCTTTATATGCAGGTTTATACAACAATTTTCCATGTGGAAATTGAGTTAAAATTCCAATGGATATTTAAAAGTCTAAGTCATGCCTTAGAAAATCATGATTCTTAGTCTAAGTCTACCCCATTGTTCAGTTTAATGAAGTTTAATCAGAATATAGCCTTGACCATTTCTTTACTTGTTGTAAAGCTTTATATATATATCATAGCATGAATTGTGCAGATATTACCCAGACCTTGTGGACTACAGAGCTTGGAGTATAGATTCTCCGGCTTTAAGACAAAAAACTATGTGAAATTTCAGTCTGTGATATTTGAAGGGCAAAAATTTTAATTGGCCTCCTGTGGCACTTACTGTTCACATTCTCTTCCTACTTTTAATTATCCAGCTACAGAGAGTAAATTCTTTAAATTGTAGTGCAGAATTCCACCCTACTGTCCAAATGATATCTGAAAATTGATTTCAAGTAACCATTCTGAATATGAGGGATTCTAAAAATGGCAAACTCCATCTTTAGCTGTCAATCATTTCATGCAACTTCTGTTTGCCAGCTTCAGCAAGCTGCTGCACTGTTAGAGAATGGAAATCACTGCAGGTTGAACGAATACTGCAGCACTGTTGTGAAGTGCTCTGTAGTAGAGCTCCCTGGACAAGCAACATATAGTCGCCAGAAGATGCCATCATTTGTGGTTGTTCAGATGTTGGTAAATTGTCTGAAGGTTAATTTTATAAATATTTTCTTTATTACAGCTACTGAAATATTATATATTATGTATTACATCTGGAAAGATTCCCTAGTGACTGAGTTTTGAATCACTAGATATCAAATTCTGACATAAAACACTCTTAGAAATTATTCTCCCTTTAAAATGAATTGCCTTTAAAAATTAAAGTAAAAGAAGACAGTTAAAATAATAGTATATAAGAGGTATATTAATGATATAAAATTTTAAATAGAATCCTTTCAGGACAATTAAAGAAAATTAGTTCAAATGCAATACTGAACTCAATTTAAAAGGAAAAAAGAAATGTTTGATAAAACAAATGATGTCCAAGCACAGTGACTATTCATTTTGTCATACTATATAGTTGTGTCCAAGAGATTTCTCACATGTGCAAAATATTTATCAAGGATACCTAATAAAAGAGAAGATAAAGCAAAGGCATGTGGCTATGTCTTTGGAAAATAGACTATATATATATTATCACTGGACTTTATCCTTTATTATTTGTAAAATCAGCAATGCAAGTGTATTGAAAGTTTCTCTGTTCTCATTGCTTAGCAAATACAATGCCAACTGTTTAACAGTTTTTAGTTCCACAAGAACTAAAAAGGAGGGAAAAGAAGGATAGAAACAGAAGACACACAAGATAGAGATAAGAGGAAAGATCTGGGGGAGACCTGTCATATTTGAAACAGTTACATAACGCTTTTACTATAACAAGTAGGCTTAGAGGTCTATCTAATGAAGCTGGCTTGAACACAAATGAAGATATTAAAATGAGCTCGTTAACAAGGATATTAAATAGGTTCCCAATGCACAAGCCTCATTAATGACAAAGAAGAAAAGTGAGAGCTGTTTTCCATTTTAAGGTGCAAACAAAAGAGGAGTTTGACGCACTGTGCTTTCATCAAGGAAGGTTTTAAAACTCATACAATAATCAAACATTCCTGGGTTAGGGCATCTGCCAGCTCTAATTCTCTTCTGAAGTTCTGAAATATGACTTCTCAGAAATTTCTGCATTTGCTTTACTTTGTAATCCAAGTGTTTTTGCTGTTGTTGTTTTGATTCGTTTTATTTATTTTTATTTATTTTTTTAGTAAATTCAGCCTAAGTATCTGTGATGGCTTAGCAGGAACTTTAAGGGAGACCATTACTGGATCTGTCTCATGGCCCATAAGGCTATAGCATTACCTCTCCTTCTTTTTTCCCTTGGTTCTTTATTTTTACATTGAGACAAATAGGTCTGTGAAATGGCTGACGGACTCTGTGTTGAGGTGATTAAATTCTGGTCATATTAAGAGTTAAGAAGGCAAATCAACATTTTATTTTCTCTCAGGAAAGTTTCATGGCAACACCCCAACATTTTTCCTATTCTCTAATGAAACCCCTGCTCAATGTGGGCTTCAAGGATGAGCATGTTCTGGTGAGGGCTGTTGAACAACATGGCCTAGTTGCAAAATTTAATATTCCCTTGGGGGTGGGGTGCAGGGACACCTGCTTCTATGTGCTTGCTCTTCTGAGGAATTAAGCAAATAATTCTTTAGGGTGACTAGGGTATTATTTAGTAAATGGATGCTGTTTAAAGTACTATTAATTTGGTACTCAACTAATAACTCAAAAAAAGCAGAAAATTGAGTCAAAGCACATTTGTGCTTAGAAATGCAAGGTGTTTGTGGCTGTGTCCTAAGAATTTAAAGAGTGCGTGCATTCTCTCAAACATTAACATTTGCATAAAAACATGTTAATTTACTGAAAAGGGCCTGAAGAAGAATTACAAAGTGATTTTAAGGTTTTTGGAGTAACCAACAACAAACATTTAGTGAAGAGAACTCCATCCGTATTTGTCAAGAGAACCCCATTTTTATTCACTGTTACAATATGTTCAAATCAGACAAATGAATCCCAGGTACTCTCTGCCACCTGATGTCCCACTCACTTTTTTGTTCTAGAAACTCACATCTCTTGCTTTCAATGTAGATACATGATGCTGTAGGGAACAGTTCCTGCCACATCATGTAAAATGGAAAAAAATAAACAGGAGAGATACTAAAGAAGTTTTTATTTTCCTCCTTATGAAGTAGAAATCCATTTCTACCCAACCTCTTTCATTTTCTTTAGAACCTTTCTACAAGGAAGTGATGTTTGCAGCTAGGGAAGCTTATCTTGCATCTATCACAAATTAAAAGTCAAACAAACCTAATGTATACTAATGACAAAGTTATTAGTATGCAACAGCTATTGTAGTACTTATAAATGACTATGTTCTTACTGACATACTTGGGTATTTTCTAGGTGATTAAAAGGTTGCCTTAGTTCATATACTAACCAGTACCCCCCCGGAGCTTGTGTCTCTAGCTGTATATGTATCAGAAGATGGCCTAGTTGGCCATCAGTGGAAAGAGGGGCCCATTGGTCTTGCAAACTTTATATGCTTCAGTACAGGGGAACACCAGAGCCAAAAAGTGGGAGTGGGTGGGTAGGGGAGTAGGCGGGGAGGGCATGGGGGACTTTAGGGATAGCATTGGAAATGTAAATGAAGAAAATACCTAATTAAAAATAATATTTCCCACAAAAAAGGTTGCCTTAGTTATACTGAGAAGAGCATAACACAGGACCTTTGGGGACAAGATGACTATTGATCCACTTTAGTTTTTATTTTGTCCCACTTTAGTTTTCTTCTTTCATTAGTAAAGTCCTCAGTGATTGAAAACATGCCTTTCGTTGTATTTAGTAGCCTACCTCTAGCGTCAAGTGCTAGAGAAATACCCAAATAAGTTAAAGTAATTGCCAAATGTAATGTATTTAGGATCACAGAATCAGCTCCTCAGAGATACCTTCTATGTAATCGCACCTCAACCCATCTTTTAATCCAAAAAAGGAAACATTAGACAATGTCTTTGCTCAAAACACACTTAGCTTTTAAATGTTAAACTCTACTTCAATGTTTTAAGCTGATTATCAAGATTTTTTTAAAAATCTGATCATTTAGCTATTTTCTTTTAGGAAACTGGAAGCAGCAAACAGTTGTAGTTGAAAAGTAAATGGTGAATTAAAAAAAAACAACAACTTTTAGGCTGTCAGGAAGATAAAGGGATTTACTACAATGTTCCTATATCCCTTAGAAAAAAGATGAGAACTTTACTCTAAAAGATAATATATAAAATATATCTTTGGGAATGAAGAATAAGAAGTATTTATATTGTAAAATACTGAAAACTGTTTTTAATGTAATGCATGCTATAAAGAATGTAATAGGATATACAATTTAAGCAAAACCTTACAGTTTATAATATGATTATTTTTTCTATATTGAGAAAAATATAAAGTTACTTAAAGTTAATCTGATCAAGTGCATGTGTTGAACACAGCTAAGCCAAAAAAGAAGGAGCATAACAATGTGAGGTCCTAAGTTAGGGTGGAGGTGCTGAAATTCTAAACCAGACAAAGCCAACAGAGGTAGGAAAAACTTCTTTAGCCCCTAGTACTCAGCTATAATTTGTAAGTGAAATAGTTCCAAAATTTCATCAAAAAATAATTGTTTCTATGCATGAGATAGATTTTAGGCTCTTAGAAACATTAGGGACAAGGTAGAAGAATTATAGTGAGCTTGTTTTCTCTGTTCTTATGGGTGGGCCTCCACACTTCCTCATCCTCTCTGTGTATATGTAGCCTCAGTTGTTTTCAAAGTAGTAATTTTCAAGATTTTACCACTATAGAATTTATCTCATCTTCAAGAAATAAGATGTCTTACTAAGAAGCCTAGATTGAAATCCCCCTGACAGAATGGGTAGCCATATCCTTACCTCAGTGTGTGCAGCATCATAACTCATTTATCCTCACTGTTAACAACAGTAATAACCCAGACTACCCTAACCACGTTCAGACCTTCTGATACCGATTAGTACCTGGAGGATAATATCATGCATTGTTAAATTATTGCATCAATCATAATTTTCCAACTCTACTAATATAATAAGTTCTTTTTGTTTAATAATGTGTGCTCCATATCTGTGCAATACAATTTAATTTAATCTACCCTACATTTATTGGGTTCCCACTATGTTAAATATCAAAAACCGTTTCACAGGTGCAATTTCATTTTATCTTTAAAGATAAAATGGCTAACTATGTGGGATTGAATAACTTGTTCTTGGAGAAAACTCATTCACCTGACTACCTATAGATCTTCCTATAGACCTTCATGTAGGAGTGACACATTGTGAAACTTTCTGGACAACATTGGCATATCAACTGGTGTTATTACTATGTGTGTTTTGCTTATGTAACTGTACCATTGAGATTTCATGGATACAGCTTCCCATTCATGTCTTGAAGATACTCTTAAGCATCATGAGTGTTGGTCCTCTGATCTCTTCAATGATGTTCCCTATGTCTTAGGTGTAGGTGTGGCACTGTGGATGTATCAATTAGGGCTGGATATCCACAAGGATTCTCTGCATTTTGATCTCATTAATAGTCTAGAACCTTATTTCTCCCACAATTTCATCTATACTTATAACTCTGTCCCTATCTCTTCTGTTAATCTATTTCTATCACAAACATTAGAAAGTAAATATTATCAAACCAAAGCTAATTTTCTCCCAGAAGAACAGAAAATTGCAGAGGAATAATAAATTTGAATGGCAGAATGATGCAACTAGAAAAAATTCTCTTTGGGTCATATGAAGAATGTGCCTCTATGCAGATCACATTATTTTTTCTCCCTGACATGTCAAAAAACACTCAGGTTTCCAGAAGCAGACAGCAGTAACTATGACCTTACCAGAATGTCTGTCTCCGAGAATAAAAGGATGAAGCCAAATATAATCTCTCACTGTAGAAGATATCTTAGCTATCACACATAGGAAAACTACTACCAAAGTGCTTGTTTGATGGATAGTGGCTTAGAATTTATCAATATCCTAACTTTCTTTCTTTCTTTCCTTCTTCCTTTCTTTCTTTCTTTCTTTCTTTCTTTCTTTCTTTCTTTCTTTCTTTCTTTCTTTCTTTCTTTCTTTCTTCCTTTCTTTACATATTTATAAATTTTATAAAATGAACCCTTTCAATATTACTACATAGAAGTTTGTCTTTCATAACAAATAATTAGTTTTAGGGTTTTTTGTTTTAATTACTAATAAATAATGGCTCTATAGAACACCCATGCCTAAGTTCAGGGAGACATCACCCTTCTCATCTGTAAAACCTGCTGTGGAGACCAGACACTGAAGCTTTCTACATTAACCAGCAGCCTTTGTTTCAGCTTGATAACAATCTTGACTCTTTCTAGCACATTAAAGAAGGAGATGTTGAAAAGACTAGTTTAAGTTTACTGCTCATTGTTGGTATGAAGAACATTCCTATTAAATTCACCATCTAACCAGTTGGAAAGCAGATGATGTCATAGTATAGCTATATCCTAGGAAAGCCTGACTGAGCTTGACCTTGCCTTACTCTTCTAAGCATAATTACCCAGTCTGTAAATATTTACGGATCATCAACAATGTATGAGACACTGGGGAATAGATTAAAGTCGATAAAAATTATACTGTAGCTCTTCAGAAAACTGAAGAAAAAGTGTGAGTTATGTTGATAACTTTTATATTTCTATTAGTTAGAAATATAGAGTCCCATGAATAAATCATAAAGCCCCTGCATATACTAAAGTATGCTGTCACAGCCCCTGAGGAACTCAGTAGAACTTGCAGTAAACCTCCATTCGTGTGTGTGTGTGTGTGTGTGTGTGTGTGTGTGTGTGTGTTTATGTGTGTCTGTCTGCAAACATGTAGAGGGATGTTTTCATTTCCATAATCTGTGAAGCAAGAAAAGGTTAATAGTAGCCAAATGGTGACCTATTACAGCTATGAAAGTTACAGGGGTAAAGGCAATCAGTTGTAGTTTAGCCGTTATGCTTCTCAGCTAATAGATGCAACCTGCAAGAAGGTATTTAAAGTTGGAAGCATAGATTAAATCACTTCTACCCCATGGACTGACTATCTACCATTCTTCAAATTAAATATGAGTAAGATAAAAGTAAATGGCAGGCATTCTGGCTGTGACTCTGTGCTTCAATTCTGTCATTTGAACAAAACTTGCCCAGAGGCTTCTAACTATGCATGGTACTAATGGAGTGCATCCTGTTGGAGACTAGAGATAAATCTAGAAATTCATAAATAACAATGATCAGAGTTCATTGCAGCCTGATCACTATCATTTAGGTGTCTGAAATTGCAAAACACAAGAAAATCAAGAAGAGGGAAGACCAATGGGTGAATACTGCATTCCTCCTTAGAAGAGGGAACAAAATACCCATGAAAGGAGTTACAGAGACAAAGTTTGGAGCTAAGACAAAAGGATAGACTATCCAGAGAATACCCCACCTGGGGATCCATCCCATAATCATCCACCAAACCCAGACACTATTGCATATGCCAGAAAGATTTGGCTGAAAGGACCCTATTATAGCTGTCTCATATGAGACTATGCCAGTGCCTGGCAAATACAGAAGTGGATGCTCACATTCATCTATAAGATGGAACACAGGGCCCTCAATGGAGAAGCTAGAGAAAGCACCCAAGGAGCTGAAGGGGTCTGCAACACTATAGGTGGAACAACAATATGAACTAACCAGTACCCCCAGAGCATACGTAGCAGAAGATGGCCTAGTCAACCATCACTGGGAAGACAGGCCCCTTGGTATTTATATGCCCCAGTACAGGGGAATGCCAGGGCCAAGAAGCGGGAGTGGGTGGGTTGGGGAGCAGCGTGGGAGGAGGGCATAGGGATCTTTCAGGATAGCATTTGAAATGTATCTGAAGAAAATAATAAATAAATAAATAAATAAATAAATAAATAAATAAATAAATAAATATTTAAAAAAGAAAAAGAAAATTATAGCAATACTACAAAGTTACTTTCCACTCAGGACTCAACTTTTCAGGATCGATTGTGAGCAGGAAGACAATTGCACAGAAACCATACTACACTGCAATTAGATTTAGCTTATAAATTGCAAATCTGAGATAGCTTCAATTATTTTCACACAGCAGGCATACAGCCTTCTTCATGATGATAGCTAGCTGTGGTTTATGCTTTGATTTCTCATCCATGAATAAGATGACTTCTTGTGACACTATAAAGGCCCAGAAATAAATACACAAATTCAGGAAAAATCAGTGCTCAAAGCAACCCACTCTTTTATTTCACTTCAATTCTTTATAAAATGGCTTAACATATTATAATATACATATTTATTTAGAAGGGGGAAGTATCTATGTGCTATGTTGCTGGGCAGTGTTGTATACATCACACTGTTACCTTTAAGTTCAAGATTGCTCAGTGAAGGATTAGACCTGAGTGTATAGCACTAAGCAGAAGTATGCAGACAGCTCCTTTTCCAGTAGTCTTTATGGTTGACTTTAATCACATATACATTTCTAAAATTATTGTTTTAGAATTGAGACCCTTTGATTTAACATGACAGGAAAGTCACAGTGATTTATGAAACAGTTGCATGAGTGCCAAAAACATGTCATTAACTGAACTTTCACATAAAGATAAACATTACATTGAACTGCCATTTAAACTGGCTACTGTTGTTGTATTACTCTACCCAGACTAGTAGGAAGAAATGTCTCAGATTTTCTTTTGTGTTTTTCATTCAAGTGTTTGGCAAATAGGTTCACTGATAACGACCCAGAGGGAAATAAGGATAATATGAAGTAGTTTGTAATAGAATTGTAACTTCATCATCTCCTAATTCATTATTTACTTATTCAGTCTCTGAAAATTTCCAAGGGAGCAAGTTAATTCTACTAACTACTGAGACAGAAGAGAAATGAAAATCTCTAGCCAGGTCAACCTAATGACCCATTGGTTCACAAACTCCCATCATAAATTATCATGCTAACATAAACCTTAGATGTCACATTTACATATGTGCAGCCTCTCATATCATCATCTAACGCCTTTCCAATTTTAATTAACTGCTTTCTACTATAATTTTCTTTAGAAGCAAGTAGATAAAAGCCTATTATTTTCCAGGAGTTCCATAAGGAACAGATCATTCCATTCTCTGACAGTGTTATGAGAACAGCCTTCTGTTCTCATCTGCTAAAGTCTCAGAAAGGCTTTCTGTGAGTTCCCAGTCCCAATCTTCAACAGCGTACATACAACAAAGAGGCCCAACCTACATATCTGTAGAGATGATGAGGCAAAGCTGTAAGCTGCCTCTGCCATTTAAATGGTGGAGCACAATAAAGATTAACTTCTATCACTTTTTATTTGCTTTGCAAAAGGAGCCAAACTGTTTGGTGGTATTTAAATGGGAAGATTCCTAGTGAACTTCATCTATTATTTAGTTTACCAGGAAAAAAGGAATAAGGAAATAAAAGGAGAAAAATGCTTTTCCTGGCAGCCTTTGTGACAAAAAAGAAACAGCCTGCTGAGTCTCTCCTTTCATTATTTCATTTTAAATATAGAAAACTGAACCCTGGCTATGATAAGACAATTAATTAGGAGAATAATAAGACCATAAATAAATGTAATCAAGATATTCCAGATCATCCAGATAATTTGCAGAAATATAATCAAGTCTGTTTTTACCAATATCCTCTCCAAGTTATAAAGCAAACACTAAACTCAAAGGAAGACCTGCATTTACAGGATCTTGGGTAACCAAATTTGGATATACATAGAAGACAGGTAGGTATAAGGAGAATTTAAAACAAAAAGATAGTCACTTGAATGCTTCACTTTTATGATCTCATTTCAAAACTTATGCATAGTTTTTTAAAAAATAAAGGTCAGAAGTAACCTAATTACTAAGATTATTCTTTTGGGAAAAAGAAAGCAAAGTGAGAAGAGGAGAAAAAAATGAAGAGAGACTGTTATTTCAAACAAAAGATAGAGAAGAGAAAAACAAAATTTTAAAAGGAATATCTGATAACATCTTGTCTAGATCACACTCCAATCTAGATCCTTTCCCCAAATCATGGAACCAAATTCAAACCTTCTAACACTCATCTACAGATCCAACTTCATTTCTTAGGTCCTGCATTCTCTTTCTCTCTCACTGTGTTCTGTACTACTGAGGTGCATTTAATGTTTGGTGTGTGCCTGGTCATCACTGGCTAAAAGACATTGGCGATTTTTGTATAATGTTGAATGCTCTACTACATCCAGGGCTGCAGTTTTAGTGTCCGGTCTACCTCACTGAATGATATTGGTTTCAATGGGATCTGTGTTTTTGGTCCTGTAGAGGTGAACAGTTTACCCCAATTTTCTTTCAATTGTCACCTTACATTTCAAAGTATACGTTAAATGCTACTAGTTTATAAATCATATATTTATATACTTAAAACTCATTGCTGTCTCCTTGGTGATTTGCTCAGATAGTTTTCAACATTCCTTCTATTTTACTTTTTATTGAATTTCCTCCTTACTATTTGGAGAGTTCATTGGGAATTCTGGTTATGTATAATCTATCACTCTTTGCTGTGGGATTTGCTTAGCTCTCTACTACTTATGATAAAATTTTAATTGATATTGGTTGTATGATATTTGGAATTTCAGTTTCAAATTTCTGTATTAAAGCTGAATTTTTATCAAGTAGTAGTTTTTAATGAAGCTACAGTACTTTGTGCATCTCTTTTAACTGTATACATTTTTACTGATATGATCTCACTCTTTTATGTTGCTTTTCAGATATGTGTATTCCATAGTACAGAGGGTCTGAATTTATTATTGCTTGTAAACACATTTAATGAAATTAGGAGCCCTGGGTTTTTAGTATGGTTAAAACTCAAAACAGCTCTATGCTGATTTTAACGCACATTAATAATTAGGTATGGACATTTGAGCTGCACCTTCTGCAGACTAGAGCATATATTGTTTCTTTGAAAATATTTCATTAAAGTACTCGTCTTACAGAAATTTGTGGACCTTAGCAAAAAATAAAATAAAATAACAATAAAGCTAAACTTTAAAAAAACAACTGAATCTTTCTGAGAAGTAAATTCATTTGTTAATTTCAGAAGAATCAGTTAAGCCTTTTAAACATGTTTTTATAGCAACAAAGTAGAACTTCACTGGACTTAAAATATCAAGGAATTGATTGTTTATTGATTGACATAATTGACATAATTCAACTCCACTTGCCTCAACTCAACATATTTCCTTATTATTTCAATTCAAAAGTATTAAAACTGGTTACTTAATAAGTATTAAATTGAACTAATAATTTTCTAAATTAATATTTGTTTTTTACTTTACCAGAGAAAAAACTTTTATAGGTACATGAAAAATAGAAAATGTCCCAATATTTTGCAAATTAACTTAACATGATGGAAATCAAGTGTCAAGGTTAAATCAAGGAAAAAAGCAAAACAAATAAAAATACAGAACTTTAAGTATACTCCTCAAAGACCAATTTGGAAAACAAGATTAATGATCCCAAAGTAGTGAATTATGCAGGTCTCTGATAGGTGTTTCAAGTAACTTTAGTTAAAATTTCCCATATTTTATGTTCTTTTAAAAAGTATCCTGTGTGTGTGTGTGTGTGTGTGTGTGTGTGTGTGTGTGTGTGTGTGCATATGTATGTGGCAAATGACAACACCAGGTGTTATTATAAAGGAAATATTAACCTTCATTTGACATGAATGTTCACAAAGTAGGCTAGTCCAGGTATCTTCCTGTGTCTGTTTTCCAGCACTGGCATTACAAGCATGTACCACCATACCTAGTTTTTCCTTATGAGTTCCAGGGATCAAACTCAGATTATTAGGCTTGCCAGGCAAGCATTTTATCAATTGAACTGTCTTCCAGTTTCAAATCTCCTGTATTCTGAACATAACATTTATGTTGACTTCATGATGACAGTTGTTGCAAACATGTGCGGTTTTTGCCTCTTGATGTATGATTTTTCAGAGAATGAACAGCACAGTTATTTCAGCACTGACCCAGGCTGCTTGGTTTGACTTAGGGGCTACCATTTTCCCCTTGTATAATTTGGGGCAGAATACTTCATCCCACTGTGTTTCATTTCCTTCATTGGAGAATTGGTGGTACCAAAGCAGAACCTATTTATGTTATTTTCCTTGAAGATTAACATGTATAAAACACAATAGCAATCTACACAGATGAAATAAAAGATGCACATAAACTGTTATTATTATATTTTTCTCATAACCTTCTTAACTTTTCTCCTGGCCTGATTACTTCAGATACAATGATTTGTGTGTGTGTGTGTATATGTGTGTTTCTGTGTGTGTGTGTGTGTTTCTGTGTGTCTATGTGTGTCTGAGTGTATCAGTGTGTGAATGTTCCTAATTACCTGTTGGATTTAATATTATGGTATTCAAGCGATTTAATTCATTCTCCTCTGCTATGTGATTTACTATACTACTCCAGCCAACCCAGACCTTGTGGCAGTATTTTCACACAGCCGTGTGTTCATATTTATATTTCTATGCTAGGATAGATATCAGTTCCCCAATTACATTCACCTAGGTGTTCTCTTGCCGTCTCACCACTGTGTGTGTTGATGAGGTTGACCTTAGCTGTGCCTTAGGCTCTGTTAGCTGCAGTAATTGCTCCATCCTCTTCTTTCCCCACCTTCATCATTTCTCCAAGTAGTATCTCTGACACTGACGTTTCTGGATCACCCATTTGCTCCTTTCTTTTTTTATATTTTATATTTATCCTTTGAAAAAATTATATTTTATGCAAATGTTGTATTCATTCTAATTAATGAGAATTTTGTATAATATATTTTGATCATGTTCACCCTTCCTCATCTCCCCCCAGATCTGCCTTCCCTGCCTTACCTACCCAGCATTGTGCCTTCTTTTGTTTCTAAACCCATCAATCTCACAGTCTCTAAGTCCCTACACAACCTGGATGTGTAGCCTTCCCCTGGCATGTGATCAATTCACCATCAGCCATATCGTTAAAAAACAAACAAACAAACAAAAACCAAAGAAAGCCAGAACAAACAAACAAACAAACAAAAACCCTGATGTTACTTTTTCCAGTATCTACCAATTGTTAATAGCTTCTTTTTTTTTTTATTACGTATTTTCCTCAATTACATTTCCAATGCTATCCCAAAAGTCCCTCATACCCTCCCCCCCAATTCCCTACCCACCCATTCCCATTTTTTGGCCCTGGCGTTCCCCTGTACTGGGGCATATAAAGTTTGCATGTCCAATGGGCCTCTCTTTCCAGTGATGGCCAACTAGGCCATCTTTTGATATGTATGCAGCAAGAGCTCCGGGGCACTGGTTAGTTCATAATGTTGTTGCACCTACAGGGTTGCAGATCTCTTTAGCTCCTTGGGTACTTTCTCTAGCTCCTCCATTGGAGGCCCTGTGATCAATCCAATAGCTGACTGTGAACATCCACTTATGTGTTTGCTAGGTCCCAGCATAGTCTCACAAGAGACAGCTATATCTGGGTCCTTTCAGCAAAATCTTGCTAGTGTATGCAATGGTGTCAGCGTTTGGAAGCTGATTATGGGGTGGATCCCTGGATATAGCAGTCTCTAGATGGTGCATCCTTTCGTCACAGCTCCAAACTTTGTCTCTGTAACTCCTTCCATGGGTGATTGTTTCCAATTCTAAGAAGGGGCAAGGTGTCCACACTTTGGTCTTCATTCTTCTTCAGTTTCATATGTTTTGCAAATTGTATCTTATATCTCGCTATACTAAGTTTCTGGGCTAATATCCACTTATCAGTGAGTACATATCATTTGAGTTCTTTTGTGATTGTGTTACCTCACTCAGGATGATGCCCTCCAGGTCCAACCATTTGCCTAGGAATTTCATAAATTCATTCTTTTTAATAGCTGAGTAGTACAGACTGGCTACACAAACAGGACCCAACATTCTGCTGCTTACAGGAAACCCATCTCAGGGAAAAAGACAGACACTACCTCAGAGTGAAAGGCTGGAAAACAATTTTCCAAGCAAATGGTCTGAAGAAATAAGCTGGAGTAGCCATTCTAATATCAAATAAAATCGACTTCCAACCCAAAGTTATCAAAAAAGACAAGGAGGGACACTTCATACTCATCAAAGCTAAAATCCTCCAAGAGGAACTCTCAATTCTGAATATCTATGCTCCAAATGCAAGGGCAGCCACATTCATTAAAGACACTTTAGTAAAGCTCAAAGCACACATTGCACCTCGCACAATAATAGTGGGAGACTTCAACACACCACTTTCATCAATGTTTATAGCTTCTTATCTAGGAGCTAGAATTTGTGCCCACCTTTCCTCTTCATCTTGAGATTTTCTCTGGCTTGAGCTTGCACAGGTCTTCTTTTATGTTGCCATAATTATTCTCAGTTCGTTTGTGCAATTGCCTTGTTCTCTACCCGAAAACATATTTTCCCTTCAATCATCCACCATGTCTAGTTCTAATAACCTTTCTAATACCTCTCTGCAGTGATTCCTGAGCCTTGGGTTGGGGAAGAATGCGGTGGACAAAACATTTTGATTAGGTATATCTACCATTCACTCTAATTAACTCCCCTAACCCACCACCCCCAATCAACTTCATGTTATTCTTTTTGTTGTTAGTAACCCCTATTTTCTCACCTATGCTTCCCTAACAGTTCCCATACATCACTGAAATTTTATGTAAGATACAATGAATTTTTTTAAATATATTTCTACAACAATGTGTGAAATCACAAACATGGTATACAAGAATGCCCATAATATGAATGTGATCACCTTTCATCATTGTGTTGTATGAATGAATTTGTCTTCAGCCATAATTTATATATTATATAACATATAAATATGCAATATATCATATATAAATATCTATAACATATACAAATATATGAGTATATACTACACATAAGTATATGACATATTGTATATAATATGTAGTATATGGTATATGATTGATATGTGATATATAATATATGGTATATGTTAGCTATAACTATATCATTTATATTTATTATATTTATAATTATATAATAAAATTATAGAAACAATTATAAACAAATATATTTATATTCACAGAAAATTCAGAAATTTAGAATTTTCTGACCAATTATGACTTGAACTTGCATCAAAATAGTTTAGTAACCAAAAGATTAAGTAAAATTGATAGCATAGCCACTCAATATCTTGACATATTTTATTTTAATACAAATGCAGAAGAGATAAAATACTTCCCACGATCAATTATCAGAATAATGGGAAATCTTACAAAAGATTGAGTTGAATTTTTTTCCAGTGGCCTTACAGAAATGATTGTTTAATTGACTATATATTTTTTATAGTATTCTAAGAGATAGTAACCAATATCTGAGAGATAATATATGGAGAAGAAAGTCAGTTTTCTCAAAGGAATAAAGAAATGTTTCATATATAAGCAGTTTCAGTGGAATACTTTTTGTCTCTAAATCTAGAAGCCCAGAAAAGATTCTCTTTTGCAGGCTTTTGCAAGATCAGAGTTGCACATATACTTGACTTTGATGTTCTCACCCTCCAAAACAAGCAGTACATGTTTTTTGTTTGTTTGTTTGTTTAAAGTACGTATTTTACAAGACTTTGATAGCATACCTAAGAAGGCAATCCACAGGTCTCCTCATGGCCATTTAAATTTATCATGGTCTGCCTAACACATTCCAAGGGTAGAGTGGAAAAGTGTCATCTCAGAAAAGAAGAAAATATTATCTTTTTCTTTTTTATTTCTTTTTATTTTTTAGGAGTCAGGAGTCACACACACCACAGTCATTAGAAATACAACTCCATTATTCTATCAATTTCTGACAGCTAAAATGTATTTACAATGTAATTGAGGGAGAAAAGGATGTTGCGGATACAAATATTTTGCCTCCTCCAAAAAATAATAAAAAAGAAGATGTTTTGAATTCTTGAAGCCCATTCATGAAAATAACATCTATTGCTGAAATGGATCCTTATAGGGATAATAAAGTTGAAGTGAGTTCATGAGAGTGGGTTCTAATCAATATAATTTGTTTCCTTGGCATCAGCAACAGTGTCAGAGTTTGGTGTTTGCAGACAGGATGGATCCCAAGATGGGTGGTTTCCTTACAAAAATAGAAAGTTTAAATGCAAAGTGGCATGTATGCACAGAGAATACTATGTAAAAATGAAGAGAGACATGAAGGTGATAGTTTGTACAAAAATTTCAAGGTCTGTCAAGGATTAGCAGAAGCCAGAAGGCACCCAAAAAGTATTCTTCTCCGAAGATTTTGCAGGTTTCTTCAGACACTTGACTCTGAAGTTCTTACCATACAAAATTTATGTATACATTTTGTGACACTTTGAGAGCAGACCTAAGAGGAGAACTCAGAGGGCTCATGAGAGCAAATTGAGGCAGCATTTCAGATTAGATAAGAAAAGGAATTTATAAGGATGTTTGGGCAATTGCTCAAGCAACATCATAGCGTGATTTGTCATTTCAATCTCAGACTCACAGCTCTCTAAGACAGACTTGGACTAAGCAGATCAAGAACTCACACAATGCTATAAAGTCCTGCACATTGAAACAGGGTTATCCTAACACTGCTGTGGCCATCAGCAGCCTCTAGAGTATAAAACCTCAATGAGTGGGCATAGGCTTTGCACGACTAAGTCAACTAAAATAAACCTCAAACTCCAACTTTCCAGGATGAAATTAACAGATAAGATGTTGAAAGTTGAATCGAAATATATAAAATCACTTTTAACTAATCTCAGATAATCTTTGCACACATAAAATGTGAGTAAAACACTTCTATATTTCCTTGATTGTTTTCCTTTCTGGCCGTGGTTGAGTTAAATGCCAATTTTGGCAATCTTGGTTTCTTCTGCAGTACAATACAAATTCTTCTGCAATATGAGGTTATTTTGAGGTCATGAAGTAAGAACATTTATATTGTGTAGGATGGACCTTTTACTCCTTTCTATGAGTAACAAACATGAATTTCAAGAAAAACAGTAGAAATGCTGGAGGTCCTGAGTAGGAAAATGTATTTCTTAAATACTTTCATTTCATGGCTTTCCTAAACCAAGACACTACACATTGAATCTTTTAGGTTCTTAGACTCTATCCCCTATAACATTGAACATTCTTTGGGAATATGAATGATATTATCTGCTGCCCTGTATATCTATTTTATTTAGGAGTATGTGTGCATGTGTGTGTTTTTGTGTGTGTGTATGTGTCAGTATGTGCATGCAACACAGGATGTTTGGGGAGGTCAGAAGACAACTTGCAGGAATTGATTCTCTTTTTCCAACACATGGATACTAGGGATAAAGATAAGGTCATCAGGGCTGCCAGAAAGCATCATTTACTCATGGAACTACATTTGCCACACATTTCACATTCTTAAACATGTTAAGATCCTGATAAACTATTACTGCCTCATTAAAAGGAAAGAAATTTCATGCATGAATACTTGAGATCAAGGGGTGATAGCTTATGCACATTGAAAAGGCATAATTTTCTTTTTTCTGAATTATATACTCACCTACGATTGTAATGCTGCTGAGTCACTAACTCAATGATAATCTAGACAATTTGTAGCTCTCTGCTAATGCCTTAGGTAGTATTTAAAACAATTGTCTTGTTTTAGCTAAGACTGATGACTTGGAAGAGAAACTATAATGGATTGTATTGTATAACCAATCTCTGTTCAAGAGAAACATCAAGAATAAGAAAAGAAATATTGTTTCCTAGATGAAGATGAATGTAAATGAACAAAGGTGAAACTCTGAAGTAATGATGGTATTCAATTTATTAGGCATGTCATCACAAATCTGACAAAAGCCTAAAAAAAATTATGTTTGTTTTTACAGCTCATCAAACAGGAATAAAATATGTAAGCTATTAGCTACATAAAACCACGTTCTCTTATAACAGTTACTGGACAATTTTTATTTGCTCTTTACTTTCAGTAATATTTTGTACTTAAAATTACCACAATGACCAAAAATCTAGAGCACACATTTTATGTTTTTCCCCCACAGCCCTTTTCATCTTTTCTCATTCACTCATTTATTTCATGAACATAATTTTTTTTGATGACTGAGTTGTTTGTTGAGAAAAAACAATGAATGTTTTACACTTTGAAATGCAACAATCAGAAAGGCCCAAGTGAGGAGGCTTCAATCCAACCTAGAAGGGGGGAGGGATTGCTGGATCTTCCAGAAGTATTATGTCCAATTTTTTGAGGAACCTCCAGACTGACTTCCAGAGTGGTTGTACAAGCTTGCAATCCCAGCAATACCTCTCCTGGGCATATACCCAGAAAAAGTTCCAACTGGTAATAAGAGCACATGCTCTACTATGTTCATAGCAGCCTTATTTATAATAGCCAGAATCTGGAAAGAACCCAGATGTCCCTCAACAGAAGAATGGATACAGAAAATGTGGTACATTTACACAATGGAGTACTACTCAGCTATTAAAAACTGGATTTATGAAATTCTTGGACAAATGGATGTATCTGGAGGATATCATCCTTAGTGAGGTAAACCCAATCACAAGTCATTAGATATACATTCACTGATAAGTGGATATTAGCTCAGAAACATAGAACACCCAAGATACAATTTGCAAAACACAAGAAAATCAAGAAGAGGGAAGACCAATGGGTAGATACTTCGTTCCTCCTTAGAAGAGGGAACAAAATACCCATGAAAGGAGTTACAGAGACAAAGTTTGGAGCTAAGATGAAAGGATGGTCTATCCAGAGAATACCCCACCCAGGGATCCATCCCATAATCAGCCACAAAACCCAGACACTTATTGCATATGCCAGCAAGATTTTGCTGAAGGGACCCTGTTATAGCTGTCTCGTATGAAGCTATGCCAGTGCCTGGCAAATACAGAAGTGGATGCTCACAGTCATCTATAAGATGGAACACAGGGCCCCCAATGGAGGAGCTAGAGAAAGCACCCAAGGAGCTGAAGGGGTCTGCAACCCTATAGGTGGAACAACAATATGAACTAACCAGTACCCCCAGAGCTCATGTCTCTAGCTGCATATGTCGCAGAAGATGGCCTATTCGGCCATCACTGGGAATAGAGGCCCCTTGGTATTGCAAACTTTATATACCCTAGTACAGTGGAATGCCAGGGTCAAGAAGCAGTAGTGGGTGGGTAGGTGAGCAGGGCAGAGGGAGGGTATAGGGAACTTTCAGGATAGCATTTGAAATGTATATAAAGAAAATATCTAATAAAAAAGTGGGGGAGGAAATAATCACAGGAGACAGAGGGAGGGAGGGACTTGTGTGGGAAAGGGTAGGAGGAGATAAAAGGGGGAACAGGATCAGATATGATGGGGGACAAGAGGGAATTCCAGAGGTCCAAGAGAATGAATGGAAATAAGCAGCCCTGGCAGGGTAGGAAGTAGGGTAGGACCTCTAGAAAGTACCAGAGACCATGGAGGGAAGAGACTTTCAGGACTCAAAATGCCCAACACTGGGAAAAGAGAACAAGAAGAGTCTACCTTCAGTAGATAGACATGGCCTCAAGTGGAGGGACAGGGTTAACAACCCACAGTCAAAATTTCTGACCCAGAATTGTTCCTGTGTAATAAAGCTTCAAGGACAAAAATAGAGAAGAGACTGAAGGAAAAGGTGGTCCAATGATCGGCAAAACATGAGATACATCTCATGGGGGGACACAAGGTCTGACACTTACTGATGCTATGATGTGCTTACAGACAAGAACCTGTTATGGCTATCATCAGAGAGGCCCAACCAGTGGCTGACTGAGACAGACACAGATACTTACACCCAACAATTGGACTGAAGTTGAAGACCTCTAAGGTTAAATTAGGGAAAGCATTTAAGAAGCTGAAAGGGAGAGTGACCCCATAGGAAGACCATATGACTCAACTAACCCACACTCCAGGGAGCTCCCAGAGACTGAATCACCAACCAGGAGCATACATGGTCCTGTCTGAGGCCTCTGACACATACATAGCAGAGTTCTGCCTGTTCAAGCCTCAGTGGAAGAAGATGGGCATAATTCTTGAGAGACTTGAGGCTCCAGGGAATGGGGAGACCTGGTGAGGGGGGAGCACTCTCTCAGAAGCAAGGTGAAGGAGGAATTGGATGAGGAACTGTGGGTTGGAGGGACCAAAGGGTCTCCCCCTCCTCCTTCTTCTCCGACTCCTCCTATTCCTCTTTCTTCCTCTTTGAGATAGGGCTTCTCTGTAGCCCCTGGCTGTCCTGGAACTCATTCTGAAGGCTAGTCTGGCCTTGAACCTCCAAATTACTGTGGTTAATGCGCCACCAATGCCCAGCCTTAAATTTATGTTTAAATACTGTAGTTTGAACCTAGGACCTTGTTTGTGGACCTTAAAAAAAAAACTTAATAGCACTTTTAGGTTCAAAATGAAAACTGGAGAATTTTGTCAGGGAAAAGACATATCATAAGGGATATTGTTCATTTATATATTCTTTATGTATGTAGGTTTAAAGTTCTTGAAAAATAATTTAACTAGCTGGTCTGGGACATAGTGGAGGCTGAATAACACACAGGAATGTCTTAATAAAGTCAGCTTCTTCCTATAGGGGCCATAGCCATGGAAACATTCTGGTGCCTTTAATGAAAATATAATCATTTTGCCAGCACAACACTGTGTACCATGATAAATATTTTATGAAATAATGCAAGTTGGCTTGGAGATATTCCCCCATGTCACAATAACTATGGTAATTATTTCACTTTCTCTTTTGTGTTTGATAAAGAAATTCCCACTAGGCAGAGGAGATCATTCAGTGAACCTTTAGTTTGGTGTCCTTCTTTATACATTTTCTTAAAAGTCTGAACTTTTATTTTGACATGTTAGAATAAAAGATCAACTTCAGGTTCATCTGTGCCAGTCCTGGAATGCTGCACAATAGACAATCCCAAAGCTTAACTAAAAAATAATATGTGTTATTAGTCCATTTTATTTTGATTTAGCATCTCCTACTCAGGCAACACATAGCTAACCTTAGACACCAATAACATAGGATTAATTAAGCAGGTTTCTGTCAAATTCTAAAAGCTGTAAAAGAACCCTTATATAAAATTTCAATGTCACATAATGATAATTTTAATATGGACTACTTTAATATGATAAACCCCTGCTATGTGAAGTAGGACCACTGTATTGTATCACTCCAAGGTCTACACTTTCCACTAAATTCTGTAGGAATTGTCCTTTTGAGAGTCAGGTATTCTGTACCCTGCTCAACTAACCAAGATGGTCTTGGCAATTAAGTCTCCCTGACTCATCAGATAAGAATTAATCTCACTGGCAGTGAAAATAGTGAACAATGTAGAGAAGACTTCCCATTTTTCTTTGGATTATTCACAAGTTCATGGCTACATAGATTTATAATAAATTCCTGTAGAATGTGCATCTAGGTCCTAGCCAGAAATAACAGGTATTTTGTCGAATCCTAAAGCAATCCTAAAGCACAGAAGTAGCAGAGTAGGTCAAAGGCAGAAGAGGAAAATAATAAAATGGCTGAGAAAAAATAAAGGGGTGAGTGCTGACATGTTTTAATGCACCTTAGTACTCCTCTTGAGCTCTCATGTTTCATGACTACTAAAACCTTTCCTGACTGGGCACAAAACTTCAACTACAAAATCTAGCTCACATTCAGAAAATAAACGTGAATATCAACCGCACTCCTCTCAAGCTGTATTCCAGACTTGTTTCCTTTCTCTGTTCTCCTGTGAGAGCTTCTCATCCCTCTGTACAAGCACAAGAGCTTTTCTGACACCCAAACCAGCCCTTCCTCAGCCAGAAGACCTCACTGGCCCTCTTCCCTATAGCTAAAGTACATTCAACTCCACCTTTGCCTAGGACAAACACCCATGCATAAGGCCCCACTGGGAATATCATGTGCATCAAAAGCATTTTCTAGTCTTTTCCTTCAGAAATTAATCCTTGTTTCTAGTTCCATTACCTTTCAAATCTCCAGCATCTTCTTGCTGCCTCTATTTCTGAGCTATGGCCTAGTTCATTTTATACATGCTGATTTTTTTTTTCCTGAGACAGGGTTTCTCTGTGTAGCCCTGGCTGTCTTGGAACTCACTCTGTAGACCAGGCTGGCCTCAAACTCAGAAATTTGCCTGCCTCTGCCTCCCAAGTGCTGGGATTAAAGGCGTGTGCCACCACACCCGGCCCATGCTGTTGCTTTTTAAAGATAGAACAAAATCTGCTCTGTAGTTTTGCTTCCTTAGGCAGAGAGGAGAAACAATGTAGACAATTTTTAAATAATATATTGATAGTATGTTTAAAACTGCTCTGCATAAGCTAAGCTTTGTGCCAAGTAACCACGGTGAAACATGTAGTGTCTTCTTGGCCTCAAGAATACTAAGCTTCTTAGTACTAAGGAGACTCAAGTTCATAAAAAGTAAAAACCACATGGGGACCAAAATCTTAGCACAAAGATGTAAGAACAAGCGTCCTCTCGTTCCTTTCTCCCATTTTTTCTGACAGGAGAAAAGAAAAGCCACTTGAACACAATGGAAACATGCTAACAAGACTCTAAAACATATTTATAACAGTTGTACCATAAAGCCACATGTGGTCCCTAACTATGGCCTGTCGAGTACAGTGGGTTCTTCAGTGAAGCACCTGGAATCTTGAGCATCTGTTCAGAACTGTGTGCCTGAGTTATGATAAAATAAACATTACCCGTTCAACATGCTCTTTTTAAAGACAGAACTGTAAATTACTTCTTGATTCTGTTAGTCTCTTATCTTCTGACCTGAAT
This sequence comes from Mus caroli, assembly GCF_978045245.1. Lineage (NCBI taxonomy): Eukaryota > Metazoa > Chordata > Mammalia > Rodentia > Muridae > Mus > Mus caroli. Next base: position 121,325,626 of record NW_028227267.1, read on the forward strand.
TAAACAATTGTAGGTAACTGATCAATTAGAAATTAGTATAATGTAGTTATTTCAAAATTTTATCAGCTCATAGTACTCACCATATTACTAACATTTTCATTATATCTAAAGCAAAGAAATAGATGCCAATTACATGTATGAAGACATTATGCCTAAGCAACTTAGTGATGCCCAACTTAGAAGCCCACTAACAAAATTAACTCAATACCATATTTACTTCCTTCTCAATAGGCATAATTGCCAGAGGATTATACTTTCTTCTGGGTACTGTACAATTTCTTAAACCTTTGAACATATTTCCATGTTAGATGTTACACCTCCTGCACCTTCCATTCAGTTTTGTTATCACAGCACTTGCAGAAAAATAAAATCAGGCTTTCAGATCTAAGACTCAAAATGATATAGCCTGAAGTCCTATAAAAGATATGAACCACCCCAGTTACAGTGTGTACAAAACCATATTGATTGGCAGTTGCTGAATATTCCTGCTTCCTTCAACATTTGAAGATATGTCCTGTCCTCACCATTTTGCTGATATTCCATGTTGTCTCAACGCTCTGTATGAACCACTGGGAGCAGCTATCAAATTTCATTCATGTAAGTTATTATGCACAGACAACTGGGCAAATTTATACTCTCACTAAGTTTTACTAATGGAAGTATAATTAGTGGAGAAAGGTGTTTATATCAATAATATATAGCTGGCTAAAAAGGTGAAAAGACCCATGATATATCTACCAACCAGATAAAGGAAGAAAACTTTATCCTATCTCATGAGGATCCAGCATGCTATGTTCCAGCACTGTCCAGAGTTAATCTTAGTCCTGACGTCTGATACCACAGGTGAGATTTTTCCTGTTTGTTAACAGACAGTTTCTTTTAGAAAATGAAAACTTTTTTTATTTAGCTACAGGGACTAAAATGGATGTTTCCTGATTGCTTTTCTGCCTTTCATTTCATAAAGCCACATGATAACAGGAACCTTTATCCTAGATTATTCTAAATATTCAGGAATGGACTTCCAGCCTGAGTTTAAATAATCTACTCTGTAGTTTTTCCTGGTGAGAGTGACTGGATGACCCAAGGTAACTGAGTAAGAGAGGTTGAAGGGAGGTCCTTTCCTCCTCCTCTCACTTCTTTCTTTTTCCTTCTTTCCTCATTCCTCTCCTTCTCCTCTCCCCTTCTTTCCAACCCCTTCATTTTCCCTTAAAAATATGATTCTTTGAGCTAACAAAGAGAGCCAAAGAAATAAAGGCAGGAAGCTCTCAATCTCTGGATACAACCTATACCACAGAAGGCAAGTTCCAGTAAAGAGAACAGAGGAAGCTGAATGTTCCCTGTGATCTAAGACCCAAGTACAGATTAACATTCATGTGGTCAGTACATCAAAGTCACATGCCAGTCAACTTGTGTTTGTATTTCACTCAGATTAAATACTTATTAAGTCGTAAGATCTGCTGAACATTGACTAAGTGGGAACTTCAGGAATGTAAAACAGCTGATGTAAAGGGATTGGGATGTAATTTCCACAACAGAAATGAAAATAGAAGTGAATTGAAATTTCCATTTGAATGAAAAAAAATCACCCAGGCTAGTTTTATCATAATAACTTTGCTTTCTCTATGATATCCCCATTAAGAAAGAAGCTTAAGCAGGTTAGCAAAAGTCAGGGTGCTTTGTTGTTGTTTTTAAGTTGTTCTGTCAAATGCACACTATATGCTATAAATGATTAATTTTAATAGAGTTGCATTTCAAAGTATATTTTCCTTGCTGGCCCTGCCTAGCTAATGAAGTTTTACACTTATTTATAGCTTGTGTAGAGTGGGAGATACTTGATGTGACATTTTCTTAACATTTCTATCCTTCTATAATCACACTCTTTTGTCTCTTCCTCATCTGTATATGATAGCTGCTGTTTCAGATCAGCTTCTGATTCTTATCATAATACCATGCAACTAGAATTACCTCTAAGTGGCAGCCAGAAAACACTGTTATCAAGAATACTTTTGCTAACGTTTTTAAAATGCCAAGGTGGATAATAAAAATGAGGTAATTTACATTTGTAGTAAATGGAGAAGATAGCTTTAAAAACAAATGCTAAGTGGGATTTCTAAGTATTTAAATAAGTCTAAAACCAAACAGAAGTGGTTCTCCTAAGCCTATGATGATAACATTATCTGAATTCACTAGGTGTTCATGGAAAACTAAGATAATTGTAGTAAATGCCTGTTGTATTTTTGTAGCAAGTCCATTACATCATATAAATTAAGAAGAAACTGGACAGTTTGCCTAGTGGATGAACCACCTCTGTGTAAGGTGGGCAACTATTTTCCCAGGTCTGCCGGGCACACTCTCATTTTGTATCACACCACTCATGATAAAATTGTGGGGACCTTCTTGGTACAATAGGCACATCAAAGAGCCAATGGAAAGTCTAGAAGTTAAATAGAAGCCAGGAGAAAATTCCCTGTCCTTAAACAACAGCCTGTATCTCCTTAAATCCCATTTTCTTTAACATCAAGGGAGGAGTACTCATGATGGTTTTAGGATTAGGACTTAGTGGCCTGACCTGCCTAAAATACACCTTGGGAGAAAGGCCAGCTGTGTGGGCTTTACCTTAATACTTTACCTTAACCTAACTCTTCAGAGGTTGAATTTCTCTTGAGTGTGGTAAGAGAAGTACAACAGGTGCATGTATTTGTATGGAGGCAGACTTATGAAAAGTTAGCTCATATCTATAAAGTTCTTAGGACAATATTATCATCACATACTTTGATTAAAAATGCAATGAATATTTACTGTGGTGATGAATTGCTCCTTTATCCTTTTAATTCCTCTCACACTGGAAAAGAAATGGATATTTTACCTTCTTTGCCTTCCTGTAACAAGCTGCTGCAAGGTAGGCATTATAATCTTTGTTTTAAAGATAAGAAGTCTGAGTTCAAAGCATATATCTATCCACCCTACCAGGCAGAGTGATTTCTATCCTGGTCCTTATTTTACTCAATTGTGACATGTTGCTTGTTTGCACATCTATCCATTTCTCAGCCTTGTATCTAGAAGATAGAATTGGATAATCAAGGATTGAAGCTGGAATTAAAAGACTAGAAAATAAACGAAGCAGATGGAGATGTATAAATGCTGAGTACAGTAGGGCAAACACCCCAGGTTTTTCCCATCTGTATTGTCACACTCAAATACAGTAGTACACACTATGGGATAACAGAAGAAGCTTGGCATGAAACCAATTAGGATAAAAAAAAGTGACATGAAAAAAACAATATGAATTTCCCTTCCATGGCAAGGCAGACTCACTTTCTATAAGAAACAACAACAACAAAACAAACAAACAAAAAACTAGAAAAGACATGAGAATTGCAGAAACTACTATATTCCAATCAAGGTGTTAAGTCAGCATTTAAGGCTACAAGGGAAACAGCATCTATAGTCAATCTTAAGGCCACCTAATGCCCTGTAAATTCAACTTTTATTATCTAGAAGTCAAAATGCAGAACATTGTTACTACCTTTTAAAACTAAATAATGAAAGAAATAAACTTAAAGCATCTCCTTACTTCTGGCATCCTATAGTATAAGAAACACCTGTTCTTTCATAAACAGATGTGCAACACAGTTTATTAACTAAAATTTCAGAAAGATTAGAAAGATGAGCTACGAGACTTCCGGCACCCTCCCAGCCGGAGGACAGTGACCTGCCCTGCAGGGAGCGCCATCTTGGCTCCGGGACTCCGCCGAACTTAGTCTGTACAGGTAAGACTGAGGACCACAGAGGCAGACAGCTTCTGGGACAGGCGGGAGCCACAGAGCCGCTGAGGCAGCACCCTTTTGGGGCCGCAGACATCCGGCACCCTCCTAGCTGGAAGACAGTGGTCTGCCCTGCACAGGAGCCCTCTGCCTCAGGAGCAGGGAGCACATCTTGGATCCAGGACTCCACTGAACTTAGGAACTTAGTCTGCACAGCTGAGAGTGTGCACAACAGAAGCCTACAGCTTCTGTGACCTGCCAAAGCAACACAGCATCTGGGAAAGGTCCTGTTTTCCGCCTTCTTCTTCGGCCAGGAGGAGGTCCAAACGCCAGATATCTGTACACCTTCCCTTTAAGAGGAAAGCTTGTCAGCAGGGAGTGCTCTAAACACTGAAACTCAGAGGAGAGAGCCTGTCTCCCAGGTCTGCTGACAGAGGATACTCAGAATCACCAGAAGAACAATCTCTGAACAGAGACAACTATAACAACTCCAGAGATTACCAGATGGCGAGAGGTAAAGGTAAGAATCTTACTAACAGAAACCAAGACCACTCACCATCATCAGGACCCAGCACTCCCACTTCGCCCAGTCCAGGGCACCCCAACACACCTGAAAAACTAGACCTGGATTTAAAAGCATATCTCATGATGATGGTAGAGGACATCAAGAAGGACTTTAAAGAACTACAGGAGAACATGGCTAAAGAGTTACAAGTCCTTAAAGAAAAACAGGAAAACACAACCAAACTGGTAGAAGTCCTTAAAGAGAAACAGGAAAACACATCCAATCAGATGATGGAAATGAACAAAACCATACTAGACCTAAAAAGGGAAGTAGACACAATAAAGAAAACCCAAAATGAGGCAACACTGGAGATAGAAACCCTAGGAAAGAAATCTGGAACGATAGATGCAAGCATCAGCAACAGAATACAAGAGATGGAAGAGAGAATCTCAGGTGCAGAAGATTCCATACAGAACAACGGCACAACAATCAAGGAAAATGGAAAATGCAAAAAGATCCTAACTCAAAACATCCAGGAAATACAGGACACAATGAGAAGACCAAACCTACAGATAATAGGAGTGGATGAGAATGAAGATTTTCAACTCAAAGGACCAGCAAACATCTTCAACAAAATTATAGAAGAAAACTTCCCAAATCTAAAGAAAGAGATGCCCATGAACATACAAGAAGCCTACAGAACTCCAAATAGGCTGGACCAGAAAAGAAATACCTCCCGACACATAATAATCAGAACAACAAATGCACTAAATAAAGATAGAATACTAAAAGCAGTAAGAGAAAAAGGCCAAGTAACATATAAAGGCAAGCCTATCAGAATTACACCAGATTTTTCACCAGAGACTATGAAAGCCAGAAGATCCTGGACAGATGTTATACAGACACTAAAAGAACACAAATTCCAGCCCAGGCTACTATACCCAGCCAAACTCTCAATTAACATAGATGGAGAAACCAAAGTATTCCACGACAAAACCAAATTCACACATTATCTCTCCAGGAATCCAGCCCTTCAAAGGATAATAACAGAAAAAAACCAATACAAGGACAGGAACCACGCCCTAGAAACAACAAGAAGGTAATCCCTCAACAAACCTAAAAGAAGACAGCCACAAGAACAGAATGCCATCTTTAACAACAAAAATAACAGGAAACAACAATTACTTTTCCTTAATATCTCTTAATATCAATGGACTCAACTCCCCGATAAAAAGACATAGACTAACAAACTGGCTACACAAACAAGACCCAACATTTTGCTGCTTACAAGAAACTCATCTCAGAGAAAAAGATAGACACTACCTCAGAATGAAAGGCTGGAAAACAATTTTCCAAGCAAATGGTCTGAAGAAACAAGCTGGAGTAGCCATTCTAATATCAGATAAGATTGACTTCCAACCCAAAGTCATCAAAAAAGACAGGGAGGGGCACTTCATACTCATCAAAGGTAAAATCCTCCAAGAGGAACTATCAATCCTGAATATCTATGCTCCAAATACAAAGGCAGCCTCATTCATTAAAGAAACTTTAGTAAATCTCAAAGCACACATTGCACCTCATACAATAATAGTGGGAGACTTCAACACACCACTTTGACCAATGGACAGATCATGGAAACAGAAACTAAACAGGGACACAGTGAAACTAACAGAAGTTATGGATCAAATGGATCTGGCAGATATCTACAGAACATTTTACCCTAAAACAAAAGGATACACCTTCTTCTCAGTACCTCATGGTACCTTCTCCAAAATTGACCACGTAATTGGGCACAAAACAGGACTCAACAGATACAAAAACATTGAAATTGTCCCATGCATCCTATCAGATCACCATGGACTAAGGCTGATCATCAATAACAAAATAAATAATAGAAAGCCAACATTCACGTGGAAACTGAACAACACTCTTCTCAATGATACCTTGGTCAAGGAAGGAATAAAGAAAGAAATCAAGGACTTTTTAGAGTTCAATGAAAATGAAGCCACAACATACCCAAATTTATGGGACGCAATGAAAGCATTTCTAAGAGGAAAACTCATAGCTCTGAGTGCCTCCAAAAAGAAACTAGAAAGAGCACACATTAGCAGCTTGACAACACACCTAAAAGCACTAGAACAAAAGGAAGCAAATTCACCCAAGAGGAGTAGACAGCAGGAAATAATCAAACTCAGGGGCGAAATCAATCAAGTGGATACAAGAAGAACTATTCAAAGAATCAACCAATCAAGGAGCTGGTTCTTTGAGAAAATCAACAAGATAGATAAACCCTTAGCCAGACTAACTAGAGGGCACAGGGAAAGTATTCTAATTAACAAAATCAGAAATGAAAAAGGAGACATAACAACAGATCCTGAAGACATCCAAAACACCATCAGATCCTTCTACCAAAGGCTATACTCAACAAAACTGGAGAACCTGGATGAAATGGAGAAGTTCCTAGACAGATACCAGGTACCAAAGTTGAACCAAGATCAGGTTAATGATCTAAACAGCCCTATATCCCCCAAAGAAATAGAAGCAGTCATTAATAGTCTCCCAACCAAAAAAAGCCCAGGACCAGATGGGTTTAGTGCAGAGTTCTATCAGACCGTCAAAGAAGATCTAATCCCAGTTCTTCACAAACTATTCCACAAAATAGAAACAGAAGGTACTCTACCCAACTCATTCTATGAAGCCACAATTACTCTGATACCTAAACCACAAAAAGACCCAACAAAGATAGAAAACTTCAGACCAATATGCCTTATGAATATTGATGCAAAAATCCTCAATAAAGTTCTTGCTAACCGAATCCAAGAACACATCAAAACAATCATCCATCCTGACCAAGTAGGTTTCATCCCAGGGATGCAGGGATGGTTCAATATACGGAAATCCATCAACGTAATCCAGTATATAAACAAACTCAAAGACAAAAACCACATGGTCATCTCGTTAGATGCGGAAAAAGCATTTGACAAGATCCAACACCCATTCATGATAAAAGTCTTGGAAAGATCAGGAATTCAAGGCCCATACCTAAACATGATAAAAGCAATCTACAGCAAACCAGTAGCCAACATCAAAGTAAATGGTGAGAAGCTTGAAGCAATCCCTCTAAAATCAGGGACTAGACAAGGCTGTCCACTTTCTCCATACCTATTCAACATAGTACTTGAAGTCCTAGCCAGAGCAATTCGACAACAAAAGGAGATCAAAGGGATACAAATTGGAAAAGATGAAGTCAAAATATCACTTTTTGCAGATGATATGATAGTATATATAAGTGACCCTAAAAATTCCACCAGAGAACTCCTAAACCTGATAAACAGCTTCGGTGAAGTAGCTGGATATAAAATTAACTCAAACAAATCAATGGCCTTTCTCTACACAAAGAATAAACAGGCTGAGAAAGAAATTAGGGAAACAACACCCTTCTCAATAGTCACAAATAATATAAAATATCTTGGCGTGACTCTAACTAAGGAAGTGAAAGATCTGTATAATAAAAACTTCAAGTCTCTGAAGAAAGAAATTCTAGAAGATCTCAGAAGATGGAAAGATCTTCCATGCTCATGGATTGGCAGGATCAACATTTTAAAAATGGCTATCTTGCCAAAAGCAATCTACAGATTCAATGCAATCCCCATCAAAATTCCAACTCAATTCTTCAACGAATTAGAAAGTGCAATCTGCAAATTCATCTGGAATAACAAAAAACCTAGGATAGCAAAAACTCTTCTCAAGGATAAAAGAACCTCTGGTGGAATCACCATGCCAGACCTAAAGCTTTACTACAGAGCAATTGTGATAAAAACTGCATGGTACTGGTATAGTGACAGACAAATAGACCAATGGAATAGAATTGAAGACCCAGAAATGAACCCACACACCTATGGTCACTTGATCTTCGACAAGGGAGCTAAAACCATCCAGTGGAAGAAAGACAGCATTTTCAACAAATGGTGCTGGCACAACTGGTTGTTATCATGTAGAAGAATGCGAATCGATCCATTCCTATCTCCTTGTACTAAGGTCAAGTCTAAGTGGATCAAGGAACTTCACATAAAACCAGAGACACTGAAACTTATAGAGGAGAAAGTGGGGAAAAGCCTTGAAGATATGGGCACAGGGGAAAAATTCTTGAATAGAACAGCAATGGCTTGTGCTGTAAGATCGAGAATTGACAAGTGGGACCTCATGAAACTGCAAAGCTTCTGCAAGGCAAAAGACACCATCAATAAGACAAAAAAACCACCAACAGATTGGGAAAGGATCTCTACCTATCCTAAATCAGATAAGGGTCTAATATCCAATATATATAAGGAACTCAAGAAGGTGGACTCCAGAAAGTCAAATAACCCCATTAAAAAATGGGGCTCAGAATTGAACAAAGAATTCTCACCTGAAGAATACCAAATGGCTGAGAAGCACCTGAAAAATGGTTCAACATCCTTAATCATCAGGGAAATGCAAATCAAAACAACCCTGAGATTCCACCTCACACCATTCAGAATGGCTAAGATCAAAAATTCAGGTGACAGCAGATGCTGGCGGGGATGTGGAGAAAGAGGAACACTCCTCCATTGTTGGTGGGATTGCAAGCTTGTACAACCACTCTGGAAATCAGTCTGGCGGTTCCTCAGAAAATTGGACATAGTACTACCGGAGGATCCAGCAATACCTCTTCTGGGCATATATCCAGAAGATGTCCCAACCGGTAAGAAGGACACATGCTCCACTATGTTCATAGCAGCCCTATTTATAATAGCCAGAAGCTGGAAAGAACCCAGATGTCCCTCAACAGAGGAATGGATACAGAAATTATGGTACATTTACACAATGGAGTACTACTCAGCTATTAAAAAGAATGAATTTATGAAATTCCTAGCCAAATGGATGGACCTGGAGGGCATCATCTTGAGTGAGGTAACACAATCACAAAGGAACTCACACAATATGTATTCACTGATAAGTGGATATTAGCCCAAAACTTAGGATACCCAAGATATAAGATACAATTTGCTAAACGCATGAAACTCAAGAAGAATGAAGACCAAAATGTGGACACTGTGCCCCTTCTTAGAATTGGGAACAAAACACCCAGGGAAGGAGTTACAGAGACAAAGTTCGGAGCTGTGATGAAAGGATGGACCATCTAGAGACTGCCGTATCCAGGGATCCATCCCATAATCAGCTTCTAAACGCTGACACCATTGCATACACTAGCAAGATTTTGCTGAAAGGACCCAAAGATAGCTGTCTCTTGTGAGACTATGCAGGGGCCTAGCAAACACAGGAGTGGATGCTCACAGTCAGCTATTGGATGTATCACAGGGCTCCCAATGGAGAAGCTAGAGAAAGTACCCAAGGAGCTAAAGGGATCTGCAACCCTATAGTTGGAACAACATGATGAACTAACCAGTACCCCAGAGCTCTTGTCTCTAGCTGCATATGTATCGAAAGATGGCCTAGTCGGCCATCACTGGAAAGAGAGGCCCATTGGACTTGCAAACTTTATATGCCCCAATATAGGGGAATGCCAGGGCCAAAAGAATGGGAATGGGAGGTTAGGGAAGTGGGGGGCGGTATGGGGGACTTTTGGGATAGCATTGGAAATGTAATTGAGGAAAATATGTAATAAAAAAAAACAGTGAAAAAAAAAAAAGTTCAGGCATTAAAGATACCACCTGTCTCAAAAATATAAATAAAAGACAATGTCTAAGAGATGTCCACATGTCAAATAGCCAGAAAAACTAGTGACACAGATCGCACCGTCTTCCTTTCCTTTAAGGACTTAGTAGATCAGAAGTCTTGCAACAACTGACTGAAAAGAAACTGGCATTTGGGGAATTAACATGTTTTCACAATCATTCCAAATAAAAGCCAGAAGGAAGATAAAAAAAAAAAAAAAAAAAAGAAAGATGAGCTACTTTAATGTCATCCTTTATGCCACCAACCAAAAAGTATAGATACAGGCCTAGCCAGTACATTTATCTTGACTTACATGGATTTAAGGATTGACTTTGCAACATTATTCATTAGAAAACAGTGATGATAAGTGTCAAGAGATTTTAATTCCAGGACCATCATAACAAGCCAGGTTTATCCCCAAATAATTGTAGCTCGGATGGAGCCCACCTCTTCTTCTGGCCTCTGTGATTGTGTAGGTACACTACCACCCTCATAAACAGAGAGTGATAAAATAAGGATTAAATTAACTAACTAAATTTGGAATAAAAATGAATTGGGACAAAATACAAATCTCGTGTATGGGGATGCTTTAAATTATCTGCATGTAAAGAAATTGAAAATAAGCCTAAAGTTAATGGAAAAAAAATGATAAAAAAATTATAACAAAGAATCATGATTTTGGAAAAGTTTCTACTGGGAACTAGTTGATGAAAATTATGTCCGCGGGTGGATTTATGTTTGATTTCCCTAAAAGTTGGAGGGCTGATAAATGGCAACCTCCAGTAATATCTCACTGGATCTCTGAAACATTCTGATATATTTGTTGCAGTAAGCAAGGCATCTTCTATCCACAGCACCTCTTCTGGCCAAGTGCTATCTGTTGGCATCTTGATTGCCTTTGGTTCCAATGAACACACAAAATACATATATCTCATTTTAAAATTATAACTTCCACTATGTACAATGGGGTTCAGATTTAAGTTTTCAGAATTCAATTCATTCTCTAACTAAGCATTGTAGAGTATTTTAGAATATCTGTCACCGTGAAGTTTCATATAAGTATGATACTGCATGAAACAGCATTGTGAAAGAGGACCACTGGCAGGGTTCTGAGTGCCTCAGTAAACTATAACAAAGAAGTTCACACCACACTACCCTGCAAAACGATGAATTAAATGGTGACATCTTTTGTATGCTTGCCTGGTTTGTGCAATATGCTTTCAAAATATATCACAACAATTCATAAATTATCTTAAAGTGCAAATTTGCATTTTAAACATGTTAGGAGCTGCTATGCTGGATGACAGAACAAAATCTAAGAGGCTGTGTTATACAGATGCAGAGCCTTTATTCATCTTTCTTAGAATATTCTGTGATTATAGTTTCCTTGTCTGTCTCTGAGAAGACAAAGAGAAACTGGGAAAATCAATCCTTTAGTGTCTGGTGGAGTAATTTTGCCTTGTACAAATATGCACTAAAGCAACTGAATTATTTCCCATAAATCAAGCTTCTAGCAAGCAAGTGGGAAAACAGGAAAGAGTTAGACTTAGTGTCTAAACTCATTAACCAGGTTGAACCTCAGAACCCTCAGAACATCATAAAGGTAGAAAGAGGAAACTGACCTCCAACCTCCACATTTGTGTCATGGCATCTGCATATACCCACACGTACCTCATAGAAGCCATTAATTAAATGTCACAATTTATCTTTGGTTAACATGAAGTCAGTCTTTTATCTATTACCACCATTAACATTAAATAATATAGATAAGCTAAAATAGATAAGCCCTGGGGTTCCCCTGTACTGGGGCATATAAAGTTTGCAAGTCCAATGGGCCTCTCTTTGCAGTGATGGCCGACTAGGCAATCTTTTGATACATATGCAGCTAGAGACAAGAGCTCCGGGGTACTGGTTAGTTCATATTGTTGTTCCACCTATAGGGTTGCAGTTCCCTTTAGCTTCTTGGGTAATTTCTCTAGCTCCTCCATTGGGGGCCGTGTGATCCATCCAATAGCTGACTGTGATCATCTACTTCTATGTTTGCTAGGCCCCGGTATAGTCTCACAAGAGACAGCTATATCTGGGTCCTTTCAGCAAAATCTTACTAGTGTATGCAATGGTGTCAGCGTTTGGAAACAGATTATGGGATGGATCCCTGCTTATGAAAATCACTAGATGGTCCATCCTTTCATCACAGCTCCAAATTTTGTCTCTGTAACTCCTTCCATGGGTGTTTTGTTCCCATTTCTAAGAAGGGGCAGAGTGTCCAAACTTTGGTCTTCGTTCTTCTTGAATTTCATGCGTTTAGCAAATTGTATCTTATATCTTGGGTATCCTAAGTTTCTGGGCTAATATCCACTTATCAGTGAGTACATATTGTGCGAGTTCCTTTGTGATTGGGTTACCTCACTCAGGATGATGCCCTCCAGGTCCATCCATTTGCCTAGGAATTTCATAAATTCATTTTTTTAATAGCTGAGTAGTGCTCCATTGTGTAAATGTACCACATTTTCTGTATCCATTCCTCTGTTGAGGGGCATCTGGGTTCTTTCCAGCTTCTGGCTATTATAAATAAGGCTGCTATGAACATAGTGGAGCATGTGTCCTTCTTACCGGTTGGGACATCTTCTGGATATATGTCCAGGAGAGGTATTGCGGGATCCTCCGGTAGTACTATGTCCAATTTTCTGAGGAACCGCCAGACTGATTTCCAGAGTGGTTGTACAAGCTTGCAATCCCACCAACAATGGAGGAGTGTTCCTCTTTCTCCACATCCTTGCCAGCATCTGCTGTCACCTGAATTTTTGATCTTAGCCATTCTGACTGGAGTGAAGTGGAATCTCAGGGTTGTTTTGATTTGCATTTCCCTGGTGATTAAGGATGTTGAACATTTTTTCAGGTGCTTCTCAGCCATTCGGTATTCCTCAGGTAAGAATTCTTTTTTTTAAAAGATTTATTTATTTATTATATGTAAGTACACTGTAGCTGTCTTCAGACACTCCAGAAGAGGGAGTCAGATCTCATTACAGATGGTTGTGAGCCACCATGTGGTTGCTGGGATTTGAACTCCGGACCTTCGGAAGAGCAGCCGGGTGCTCTTAACCACTGAGCCATCTCGCCAGCCCTGGTCTTTTTTTTTTTAAGCTCTATTTATTTATTATATGTGAGTACACTGTAGCTGTCTTCAGACACACCAGAAAAGGGCATCAGATCTCATTACAGATGGTTGTGAGCCACCATGTGGTTGCTGGGATTTGAACTCATAACTTCTAGAAAAGTAGTCAGTGCTCTTATCTGCTGAGCCATCTCTCCAGCCCTAAACATAATTCTTATTCTTCATCTTTTCATGAGGCATTTTCCTTGATGTCAGTAATGTATTAATTTTTCAGTTATATTTCCATGGATTTCTTTTATACAAAACTGAAAGATGTCTTCTGATCTTTCTGCTGGTATGTCCCATTTCTTGCTAACATCTACTCAAGAACTATGATGTAATAATAAAAATACTTCCTTGTTTCTTGAATGTGAAGCAGTTCATAACAGGAGTTGTTACCCTTTCATGACTATTCTGGCTCATTATCTTCCTAACTGTGGCCCCACAGAAGAGTATTTGGTGAAATCCTTATGATCCCCTAAAGGACAGGAGTGGTCTGTGTCAGATAGGAAAGGGAACTGAGCAGAAGTAAAAGAGGTCTTTCCATTCATTTATTTCTGAGAACAATTAAGATGCAGCCTGGAAAACATTTTCAAAAGGATACATCTAGTTCAGAGCTCAGAAGCAAGTAGAATCTTGGAGATTTTAAAGTAATATAATCAACTATTAATCTAGAATCCATGAAGTCTTCACTGGATGTCTAACAGAAGTGTTAAAGCCTGTCTAAATCCAAGCTCTGGAAACTACCCTCTGGATTCTATCTATATCTACATCCTATTTATTTCACTACATATAAACACCATTATTTTCGCAGACTCCAGGTAAATTGTTTTAGAAATAGCTAATTTTCCTAGTTGTTCTCTTTCCCAACCAGCATATATACACATACATACACACACGCATACACACATTACAATCTGTTGTGAAATTCTGTTTTATCTTTATAATTATTGCTTTATAACTCTCACTATTTTATTTGTTGCCAACTTATCAAAGGCATCGTTACGTCTAACATTTGCCAACACCTCTAATTATTGTTTCCACTTGCTGACTACAATATAATCTCCATAGGGTATATACTTCCTTTTATTATATAATTCCAATTATATTACCCTCCTAGTAAAAGTCCTCCAACACTTTCTATACCATTCAGGTTGCAAACCCCCTATTTATTTTTTATCATAACTCTGATGGCTTCTCTACAACTCTTAGTATTTCATCCTTAGCACACTAGGCCGCTTGCATTCCTCACCAGTTCAACAAGCAGCATGTGTTTCTCTGTGTCCTCTTCTAAGATTTCTGCATCCCTATTTTTTTACAGTGAACTTTGGATATAATTTTACATTTTATTTTAATTAGTTAATTTTCTTGTCCCTCCTCCAGAATACTGGTCTAGCAATAGCATGATGTCATCTGCTTTGTGTTTCAGTTATCTGGACCCAGAGTTACACTTTATCTTTGGACATTCAATAGATGTGCCACATTAGCAATGTTTCACAAAATTTAATATATTTCAAGGGAAGTTCTTAAACCTGTTCATTGTCAGAGTTTAATGGACAATTCACAGTGTATTTCACTGGATTCAATGGTCAAATGATCTCCCGTCATGATAGCACAAGACCAGAAGAACAGAGCTAAGGTTTGTTCTGTTCTTAGATCTATTGCCAGTTCCTTCAAAATGATTGTCACATTTGTCTAATGTTTGTTAAGTGAATATATCAGATTAATTTTCTTTCCTATTCTAGAACTATTAATGAACTGTACATAAAGCAATATTTCTTACTTTATAAGCCAAAAGCATTTAATAATTGTATAAAAGCAATTAATTGTACAAAAGCAATTGTACAAAAGCAATTAATAATTGTATAAAGCTCCACTTCACAAATAAATTGTCAAGTGTATCTCAGAGACATTAACTCTTTTACAGAGTTAGGAAGGTGAAAGATTACGAGTTATTTGCAAGGAAAGATGAACTATGGTTTTAGATACTTGCACCAACAATGGTAACAAACAGCAATCAAAATAACAGGTTACTTTTGGTATTAATGAAAAAACAACAAGATGAAATTAGAAGTACAGAAGTGGTTACCACAGCTAGGAGGACATAAAGAAAAATTACATCATCTACATCATTAGATGATGGCTTCTGACCAGAATAGTTCTGACAATAGAATGAAGGAAATGCTACTACTGTGGACATAGCTGAAGTCAACACCATTTACTGTTAGCACAATGCAATGCAAAACTTACTTTTTAGCTCCTATGAGGACAGCTCATACTTGAGTTAAAACATTGCCATTAAACACCTGAATTTAAAATACTACATTTAATTTCCTGGTATTGGGCAGAGTTCAGAGGTTCACCTGACTACTCCAAAAATGGTTTTCAGAAAACATCTTAGTCTTTCAATCTCTTAGAATTACAGTTATTTAGAATCTTAAAAGTAGCTTCTGTCATTTATTAAGTAATTTTTCTAAAAATTTTAAATGTCTAAGATAATTAAGAGTCTTTAAGACAATTGGTAAATGCAGGGCCTCTCCATTAAATATTATATATAAGATTAATTTTATATAGACATTTGATAATTAATAATTGCATAAAGCTCCACTTCACAAATAAATTGTCAAGTGCATTGATACATCTTTCAAATTTATCACAAATGAAAACTAATTATGTTTTTCATTTTTCTGAAAAAATGTAAAGAATCTAAACTTGCTGATAACAGAAGATGGTGTGTGTTTGGTTCCCTATACCATGACATGTTGTCTTCTACTGAACAAATATCAACTAATTTTACTCAATTCTAGAGTGATTACTTCCCCAATAAATAGAGATAATAAATAAATCAATGAAATCTTACAGCTATTCTTTTGATAAAGCTCATGTAGATTCTCATATAGATATGTTTATAGATTTTATTTATAAACATAAAACTGTATAAATCTTTCAAACAAATAAATTACATTCATAGACTATAATTTTTAATTATAAATATTTTAGTCTTCTGGTTCTTGGTAAACACAAAAGAATATTATGCTTATTTTAATTATTTTATTATTATGTAACTATACATTTTATATATTAAGATTATACATTATTTTTCTACTAGGTATTATTATTTTACTACCCATAATTATTCTGGGTTCTCCTACATTGACATCTCCTGTGTGATGAAATAAATAGCGTTCTTCTGCACACAATGCTTTTATTCCTTTGGCTAGCATCCTGAAGTTACTACTGTGAGATCTTTAGCTATAAATTCTTGCCAATTTTCCCTATTATTCACACTAAATAAAAGCTAGGTTTATTATTAATGTAGTATCTTACCATAAACAAACCATCTCACAGTATCTTTAAACATTTTTATCTGTCTTTTTTATCAAAGAGTGACTTTTCAAAATTCTATGAGTCATGACCATCACAAAAATATTATTAGTCAAAGCTCAGAACACTCAAATGGAAATATCCACATTTCACAAATGGAAATATCCACATTTCACCAAACATGGTTTTCCTTTGAACATGACTGGAAAGCACAAGGCCTGTGTACTCACACTTTAATACCCCAAATGTGGCAGTCATGGTTCATCAGTCACAAACATGACAAGCATGTCCCACCAATAGCCATTCTTCTTTAAATTTTGTATTGGATACTGATATTTTACTCTCATTTTCTAACAACTATTATAAATGCATTTTGAGCTCAAGAGACTGAAAAACCATCAGCTACTGGTCATAAACCCATAAGTCACAATTCTATAATTCTATCTTTACTTCCTAACTCAATCTAATTGTATGTCAAGAAGTAATTTGAAGTTCATAGGAACTGCAGGAAGCAAAATTAGTAAAATGTAAGATTAAAATGAAATAATAAACAAATATTGCTGTATTTATAATAGCATTTCACTCTATTCCTTATTGGAAAGCTGCTTTTGGAGTTAATCTGGTTATGAGAAAAATAGAAATATGCTGCAATATTTTTCTAGACACAAAGGAACTACATGGAACACAACTATGAATTGTGTTATATAATTAGACATTAGGCAATGAAAAATACCTGTCTTCCTTACTTACATGTTTTGCACTGGCATAGCAATCACAAGATAAAAATAATTACAGCAATTTGAATAGGACATCTGCTAGTTAAAACAAAAACCATAATGTGTGCTATCAACTGTCATAAGTGGTCACAAAAATATCCAAAGGGCAGCAATTTTCTAAAACAACATTAAAAGCCTCATTTTTTTCTTTTGCAGATTTGCTTGAAAGAATTATATTTGCATGTGTGTGGGTTCATGTGTGGGTTCATGTGTGGGTGTAAGTGTGTGTGTGCTGTTACTCAATATAAGATGGAGATATGTGAAGTTTTCTAAGCAGTATGGTCCTAAACCAAAATGTATTATATCTTAGGAAAACAACAACAGTTCCAAGTTTCTAGGAGTTTATAAATAGGAAATGAATGTGTTTTTGAAAAACTGACATGGATTTTTTTTTCAGCTTTATGATAACAGGGGTGTGGCAATGAGTCACACTCTGCATAAGGAAGAGCTAATTCATGTACTTACAACACAAACTAGGCCAATGTCTGACAGTTAATTGAATACAATTGAACAAACCCTATGTGCATCACATTGCTTGAAGAATTGGAGTTATGCAAATATGACAAGCTGGTTCCAAAGACTCATTAGGTCTCATTTGCTTCTAATTTGTTTGAAAATAGATTAGATATAAGGGGAGACATTAGCCCAGTAATCATCTAGTACTGCTATATCTAGAATTGACTTCCCACAGTACATTAGAGAATAAAAACCTTCCTTCATCATAAAATCAGTGAGTTCTTCATGGTACAACTGGCTGTGGAGTGGAAGTGGTGGCCATGATTAAGGGGATTTTAGAATACGTAAGGTAAAAACTGAGAAGGGGAGAAAATGAAGAGCCACAGTCATAGGAATTGCTAAGACATATAAGTGATTAAACAACTTAGATGGAAGGATCAGATGAAGAAAGCACAAGACATTAGTAGTTTAAGATTTTGGAAGTTTAGAAATCTTACTTATGCATCAGAATATAGATTAGAATAGATATGAGAGTAAAGAGGTGAGAATTGTGAGATCTTGTGTCAGCAATGTAAGCCAGGTTCACAGTGGAATTCTGTAACAGGAAGCTACTTCTGATTCTCCATGAAATCTCCCGTTATATCTGCACTGTCATTTTCTTTTCAAATGAATGACTACAAAAAGGCTGGTTTATAAATTTTTTATTGCATAGAATAATTGATTCACCACCTCCCAAATACAGAGCGGGAATAACCCAGACCAACAGTCTGCCAGCACCCAAAATACAACATAAATACAACAGTATTTTCTGATGTCTAGCATTTTTTTTAACTCACATTTCCACCTGCAGTTCCCTCTGATGAGGATATCTGGATATCTGCTTTTAACTTCATTTGTGTGGACTCTGACCAGAAAGACCTCTACAATGAGAGTCAGCGGCCCATCCTTGCTGACACACTCTCCTATTTTATCCATCTGGTCTTGATAAAACATCCATGAAATTTTGTCTATTGTCTAACTACCTTCATCAGGAAAACAGAACCAAATTCTTCCATGACCCTCTAGAGAACTCTGACTAATTCAGGCTTGAGGAAACATTTGAAACACTTGCATGACTCATAGATTAGGCCATAGAGATTCCAGTGCAGATCCATGTTGTAAAAAGCAGTCTTAACAGTTAACAGAAGATAGTACCCAGCTCCTTTCTCCTCATTGGAGGACCCCAGCACTGTTCAAATTACAACCTGTCATTGGCATAAACCACAGCTTCTTTACATTCTCTGTACCACATGATAGAGTGCATCCGTTTTGGTAACCTTCCTTTTATACCTCCTGTGTCTGATCTTATGTATTAGTTAATTTTGCATAGCTGTTACCAAAATACATGACAGAAAATAACATTGCTTAAATTAAAATAAATAAAGGTATTTATTTTAGCTCATGATTTATAAACATTAGTGTACCATGGCAGGGAGTATACAGTATAGAAGAGAGTCCATACTATGACAGCCTGGAAACAGGAAAACAAATGAATAAATAAAGTGTACAGAGTAAAATATCACTTCCAAGAGCATATCTTCATATTTAAGATATAGATATCAGAGCTGGGGAGACAGCTCAGTTAATAAAGTATCTTTAGTACAAGCACAGGAACATGAGCTTAGATTCATAGAATTCATTTAAAAAGATAAACATAGTTCACATGCCTGCAACCTCATCCTTAATTAAGAGGTGTTGGTTGGATCCCTAACATGAATTGGTCAGACAGGGTAGCTAAATCTATGTGCTTCTGGCTCAGTTAGAGATCCTGTCTATGAAACAAGCAAGCAAACAAACAAACACAGTTGTAGAATTATGGAAAAAAATTTCAGGCTTCCACAAGTATGTATACACATGGGTATGTACGTTTGCATGTATACATACATATATATATATATATATATATATATATACATATACATACATATGCATATACGTATATATTCAATTCCCCTCCACACACTTACATAAAAACTGTTCTACAGCATACCTGTAACCCACATCTGATTATAGGACCAAAGTAAATTTCTCAAAGAAGTCTAAGAAAAACATTTCCCACAATATGGGTCACACCAAGGTGACTTTTTCTACACCCAATAATAAGTACGATTAGATTGAATATCTGAAATGATTTATGAAAGCTCAGAATGCTGTTCTCCAAGATGTTATGTTAAAACTAATAGCAGACTCACGTCACTTAATGGGAACTTAAAAGTATAATTGCACATGCTAAAGTTAACCAGATATTGCTTATTTTTAAAGATTTATCTATTTCTTTTTTAGATAATTTTTAAAATATATGCTCATATACAATATCCCAACTGCAGTTCTCCCTCCTTCCTCTACTTCCAGTTTCTCCCTACCTCCTCCTCTCTTCCTCCAATCTACTCCTCATCAACTTCCCTTCAGAAAAAGGCAGGCCTCTCAAGGATATCAACCAAACATCACACACACACACACACACACACACACACACACACACGTGCGCGCGCACACACACACACGATTGATTAAGCACCTCCCTTCATATTAAGGCTAGACAAGAAAAACCAATAGGAAAAAGGGGGTCCCAAAATCAGGCAGGGATAGCCCCTTTCCTCACTATTAGAAGTTTCACACAAAGACCATGATATACAACTATAAACATATAGGTAGAGGGTGTAAGCTAGACCCATGCAGGCTCCCTGACTGTCAGTTCAGTCTCTGTGAGCCCCTATGAGCTCAGGTTAGCTGATTCTGTGGATGTGTGTGTGTGTGTGTGTGTGTGTATGAGAGAGAGAGAGAGACAGAGACAGAGACAGAGACAGAGACAGAGACAGAGAGACAGAGAGACAGAGAGATAGAGAGAGACAGAGAGAGACAGAGAGAGAGACAGAGCGAGAGAGTGTGTGTGTGTGTGTGTGTGTTCTTTACCCCTCAGGCTTCTACAATTCTTGCTCCCTGTCTTCTACAAGATTCCCTGACTTCTACTTAATGTTTGCCTGTGGATTTCTGCATCTGTTTCCATCAGTTGCTGGATGAAGCCTCTTTGATGACAATTATGCTAGGCTCATGTCTATGAATATAGCAGATTATCATTGTGAATCATTTTCATTGACTTTTTCTTCTGGTTGTATTTGATTCTATCCTACATCACTGCTATCCAGTTTCTGGTTCCTAACCCTCCTGGCAATGTCAGGCTTGGGCCCCCTCTAGTGGCATAGGTCTCACGTGTTGGCCACTCCTATAATTTCTGCACTACCCCACCACATTTTTTTTTAGATATTTTCTTTATTTACATTTCAAATGTTATCCCCTTTCCTCATTTCCCCTCGGAAAGCCCCTATCCCATCCCCCTTCCCCCTGCTCATCAACCCACCCACTCCTGCTTCCTGATCCTGGCATTCCTCTACACTGGGGCATTGAGCCTTCACAGGAGTAAGGGCCTCTCCTCCCATTGATATCCAACAAGAGCATTCTCTGGTACATATGCGGTTGGAGCCATGGATTCCTTCACATGTATGTACTCTTTGGTTGGTGGTTTAGTCCCTGGGAGTTCTGGGGGTACTAGTTGGTTCATATTGTTGTTCCTCCTATGAGGCTGCAAACCCCTTCAGCTCTTGGGGTACTTTCTCTAGCTCCTCCATTGGGGACCCTGTGCTCAGTCCAATGGTTGGCTGAGAGCATCTGCCTCTGTATTTGTCAGGCACTGGTAGAGCCTCTCAGGAGACAGCTATATCAGGCTCCTGTCAGCAAACACTTGTTGGCATCCACAATAGTGTCTGGGTTGGTAACTGTATATGGGATGGATTCCCATGTGGGGCAGTCTCTGGATGGCCTTTCCTTCAGTCTCTGCTCCACACTTTGTCTCTGTATCTCCTCCCATGAGTATTTTGTTCCTCCTTGTAAGAAGGACTGAGGTATCCACACTTTGGTTTTCCTTCTTCTTGAACTTCATGTGGTCTGTGAATTGTATCTTGTGTATTCTGAGCTACCCACCACATCTTACAGGCAGAACAATTGTAAGTGGTTTTGTGGCTGGATTGTGTCCCAATCCCTCCACTGGAATTCTTACCTGATTATAGGAGATGGCAGATTTGGGCTCCTTATTCCTTATTACTAGGAGTTTTAGCTGGAGGTACCCTCACAGATTCCTGGGAGCTTCCATTTTACTAGGTTTCTACCTCTCTTCCGAAAATGACCCCAGTTCCAGATATCTCTTCCAGTACTCTCTCCTTCCATCCTATCCTCACCTGATCCCTCCTGTTCTCATCCCCCACCCACCCCAACTCTACACACAATATGTGTTCCATTTTTCCTTCTCAGGGA
This sequence comes from Mus caroli, assembly GCF_978045245.1. Lineage (NCBI taxonomy): Eukaryota > Metazoa > Chordata > Mammalia > Rodentia > Muridae > Mus > Mus caroli. The sequence goes on from NW_028227267.1 coordinate 121,347,649, forward strand.
GAGTCATGCATCACACACACATATATACCCGTGAGCCCTCCTTGTTTCTTATCTCCTCTGAGTTTGTGGATTGTAACATGATTGCCTTTTACTTTACAGCTAATATTCATCTATAAGTGAGTAGGTATCATGTTTGTCTTTCTGAGTCTTGGTTACCTCACTCTGGATGATTTTTTTTTCTAGTTTCATCCATTTGTCTGCAAATTTCATGATGTCAGTTTTTAAACAGCCAATTAATACTCCATTGTGTAAATACTTATCATTCTTTGATTGAGGGATATCTAGGTTGTTTCCAGTTTCCGGATATTATGAGTAAAGCTGCGATGAATATAATTGAGTAGGTTAGTATACCTTTGGTAGGATGGAGCATCCATTGGGCATATGCCCAGCAGTGGTACAGCTATGTTTTGAAGAAGACCAATTCCAATTTTTCTGAGAAATCACTAAGATACTGCTTATTATTGTTTTACATTATTGTCTAGGACTGGGAGTTCTTTTTTTTTTTTAATTTACACAATCCTTACCATGGGACCAGAAAGTATGATGCCACTTATAGCCTACCTTCCTGTCGAGTATCTTCAAAAATGTTTCCTACTCTGATCTGTAAAGTACTGACAAATGCTATTCCTAGGACATATCAAATTATACTTTCAGTTTAGTGAAGATCAAATTGATAATCTCATTAAATTAATAAAACAAGAAAATGAAATTCCATTTTCTGGAATAAACAACAAAGCTGAAGAATAACAAAACATGGAGTAGATTCCAAACTTCCAACATTTAAAATAAACACTTGCTTTTTCTCCCTTTCTTTTCTTTCTCCCTTTCTTTCTTTCTTTCTCCCTTTCTTTCTTTCTTTCTCCCTTTCTTTCTTTCTTTCTCCCTTTCTTTCTTTCTCCCTTTCTTTCTTTCTCCCTTTCTTTCTTTCTTTCTTTCTTTCTTTCTTTCTTTCTTTCTTTCTTTCTTTCTTTCTTTCTTTCTTTTTTCTTAGGATGTTTCTCTGTGTAGCCCTAGCTGTGTTAGAAATCGCTCTGTAGAGCATGCTGGCATCTAACTCAGAGATCTGCCTTCCTTCCCCTCTCAATTGCTGGGATTAAAGGTCTACACCACCACAACCTGAAGTAAACATTTACCTTAATGATTTATATTAACAGTTCCAGCTGGGAATTAAAGTAAAGGAAAGAATAATTGAACCCTGTGATATTGGATCCCCAAATTTTTGGTATTGTCTGTGATGAGTTTATGCTTAACAAGAACATTTTGCCCAACTGAGAGTACTATGCTAGCAAATGTATTTCTTGGAATAAGTCCAGAAAACCATGACTACACAATGAACAGAATAATTTTTATGAAGAACGAAAGGAAGTAGTGTAACTGTTTATATGTATCTTATTTCTAAGTTTCAATGTGAAAACAACAATCTGAATGTTATAAAAGACAGATATTTCTCTTAGGGGCTGGAAAACAGTTGATGCAACTGAATGATTGGGGATTTATTTGTCTTATGATAGGAGGTGAGTTTAGGAGCTGAGCAGACCCAAGAATCATGTCTCCATTTCTATAGAAATACAAAGCTCATACTTTAGACCACAGGCAAGCCCATTTATATCAAAAATTTCTCCATCATGGTTTTTTTGTTTGTTTGTTTGTTTTTGTCGTTGTTGTTGTTGTTTGTTTTGTTTTTTGTAATATAGACATGGGAACAATTTATGTAGAAAATGCATTGTCTCACAAGCCTTTTTAAAAATTAATTAACTAGTTAATTAATTTTTATTATAATAACTAGCTCCAGAGATTACCAGATGGCGAAAGGCAAGCATAAGAATCTTACTAACAGAAACCAAGATCATTCACCATCATCAGAACCCAGCACTCCCACCTCAGTCAGTCCTGGATACCCCAACACACCCGAAAAACAAGACTTGGATTTAAAATCATATCTCTTGATGCTGGTAGAGGACACCAAGAAGGACTTTAATAACTCACTTAAAAAAATACAGGAGAACACTGCTAAAGAGGTAGAAGTCCTTAAAGAAATACAGGAAAACACTCCCACAAGTCTTAAATCACAGAGATAGAGGCAGAATTTCCACAATTTAAGACCATCCTGGTCTACGAAGGAGGTTGAGGCTATATAGTACTACAAAGTCTTAAATGAACAAACAAAATATCCACAGTTACAGTGGCTTTGATTTGCTAGGCCTCTTTTGGTTTCAAAAATGATAATGTCTATGTGAGGGGAATGGATCTATTAAATATTTGTAATGTTCATATACAAATCCACATGAATAAATAATAAGTGTTCTGCAAAAGTTGCAGTTTCATGTACTTAGTGGTCTTATGAAAAGCAGTTCCTAGACTTTAAATTCACTGTGTAATCTTTCTTGTCAGAATTGCCTCCTCTGTTCTCCCAGGGTGCTAACTGGGATACTCTGAAAGAGGAGCTGTCAAGGCTAGCAAATGAATATAAGTTCTTGGTTTCATTGTGGACCTGTTATCTCCTGCACCGCTACTAACCAGTGTTATACACACAAAAGAAAAAAAATAAACAGAAACTGTGTTGTGTTAGTCTCCCTATCTTGTTCAGTAAGACCTGGCTGATTCACTGGAAGCCTCCTATATGTGTTACATTTATATTGTTGGGATCAAATGCCTGGCAGAAACAGCATAAGGGCAGGTTTTTAGGCTTGCTATTTCAGAGTGCACAGTCCTTGCTTGTTGGGTCACAGTTTCCTAGACAGAACATCTGTTTCCTTGAATATGTTGTGAAGAAGATCTCTTCATTACATGATTGATATGGAAGGAGAAAAGGAAATAGCCAGATAGAGAAAAAAAAAAAAAAAAAAAAACCTCCAAGGACAAGTCCCCAAGGACTGCTTACTCACTCTGGGCTCCATTTCTAGGAGTCTACAGACTTTAAATAATTTATTACTACTACTACTACTACTATTATTAATGTGTGTGCGGTATGTGCATGTGCTTGCAGATGCTGGAAGATGATATCAGGTTCCTTACAGTTGGAGTTAGAAGTGGTTGTGAACAGCCAGATATGGGTGTTGGAAACCAACCATGGATCCTCTGGAATAACAGCAAGTGTTCTTAACCACTGAGCAATCCCTCTAGTCTTCTACAAACTTTCAACATGTCATTATCTTCTGGAGACCAAACATTCTTATGGGCATTATTATATGTTAAAATTAGATTTCCTCCACTTAAACCATTTACTCTTTAGTCTAAAGTTTTCTCTGTAGGTATTAAAGAAACATAACTTCCAAGAAACAAAAGCTTGTGAACTTCTCCCCATTCCCCTTTTATCATCATCCACCCCAACTCATAATTACCTGTTGAAAACCTGGACCTGTGTAGGGTTATTTTGTGCCTCAGTTACTGTGACCAAATTGTCTGTGGAGAAACAAGTACCCTCTCAGAACCACCAACTCCTTTCCACAGAAAAGAGCTTACTAGAAATGTCAGGAAACGAATGATACTTGGACATTTATCTTAATCTGGGCATCTGTTCTAAGGAAGCAATCTAAAATTTAATACAAACTGTGAACGTTTTGCTTTACTATCTCTTTTGCACAGAGAAAACTTTTTAGCTTTTGTATCCCTTTAACGATGCTGTTTCAAAAGTCTCGATTAAAGACAATCACATGCAAACAAGCATGAGATTTGTATTTTGCTTTTGTATTACATTATGAAAATAGCAGCTTTTAAATTGTAGTTTTCTCTGTGCAATGCCAGCACCATTCAGCACATCTCAGTGTGGCATAGGCTTCAGATTTACTGCTTATTAATTCTTTATGTAGACCAAGAATAATGTCAACATACTGATGGCTTTAGTATGCCATGCTTGTTTTTCTGGTTAGGTCTTCAAGTTCATTGTCTATCACACATACACTATGCATAGTGTTTTCAGAGATGACTTCTAGGAGATCCAAAGTCATCTTAGAAAGTAACTTTGGGGACATATATTTAGGGATTCTACGTCACTAACCAAATGTGGAAGAGGCTGATTTTATATAACTAGTTTGTAAAATAACTAACACAAAAGAGAACAGCAGTTATTGTTGAAGTAATTGATGATAAATTTGGAGAGATAAACCAACTTTGTCTCTCCCACATTTCTGCATTAAATTATGTAAAATCTTAGAAAGATTTAAAGTCACTATTATAATTTGGGGAACAGCATAAGAAAACAAATGACTTCTTACAGAAATTTTAAGCACACTGGGTATGTACATTATAGTCCTAATAAACAGCACTTTTATCTATACTAAATGTATTCGTTAAAATATCTTCTCTGTCATCCAGGTATCTAGTGAGTAAGGACTAGATGAAAGAAAGTGGACATTGTCATTGAGAACTTCAGTGTCTTAAACTGTTAACAATAAAGGATGCCAAGATGGTACAGAAACTGTATACTTCATCTTATCAGGTTTGTATAAACCAATAAATTTTCTAAAATTATTACCCTACACCTGAATTTATTAATAAATTATATTAGTAAAATATAGTACTATATAATTATAGATAGATGATGAAAATTAATGATTCATATTTCTACTTAGCATGATTCTAATATATATTAGTTGAATTTAACACTGTGACTCATTAAAGCCCCAAGATCAACTCAAAAGGAGGAGTCACTTATTTTGGCTCATGTTTTCAGAGATATTGGCTCATCTGAAGACTTACAGAATAACAGAGCATGCCCAGTCATATCATAGTGAACAGGGAACAGAAAAATGAAATACAAAAGGAATGTATGCAAGACATAACTCCAAGGACACACCGAAGGTGACCAACTTTCTTCAATTAAGCCTCATTCCCAACTTTTCATCAACATATTTTAAAGGCTTAAGTCATCTTATCAAAGGGTTGGTTTATTAATCTAACCCCCTCTGTCTGTGGTCCTAGACACATCCAAGGGTATTTTATTGATCTAGTCAATAAGATTATTATTATAATCAATACTCCTGACATGACAGTTGAATCAGGAGGAGCTCAATGTAAGTGGGCAAGGAGTCACCAGGTAGGTTTGGTGAAATGCTTCAATGTAAGACTTCTTAATTTTCATTTATTGCTATCATTTCGCAAAGCAATGAATGCAAATTGATTTTGCAAATACTGCTGATGCCATAGAAATCTCTAACCTTTTATGAAAGGGGATTCTTTTTCTTTATATGCAGAAAAGAGACAAATGAACTCAAAACATCAACACTAAATTTTAAAATGCATCAATAACCTAAAAATAAGCGAAGTATATTATCTAGAAGCCTTGGGAAATGTCAGGGTCTGAACCATGAGACTCAGGAACTGATTGTGGAGAAAATCAAAGGGGCAGAGAGAAGTCTATTTTCTAGGGAGAAATGATGTTTTAAAAATAAAAAAAAAAAAAAAACATGTTCTTCAACAGAGGAATGGATAGAGAAAATGTGGTACATTTATACAATGGAGTATTATTCAACTATTAAAAACGAATTCATAAAATTCTTAGGCAAATGTATGGAACTAGAAAATATCCTGAGTGAGGTAACTCAATCACAAAACACATATAGTATGCACTCATTGATGAGTGGATATTAGCTGAAAATCTCAGAATACCCAAGATACAATTTACAGATTACATGAAGCTCAAGAAGAAAGAAGACCAAAGTGTGGATGCTTCAGTCCTTCTTAGAAGAGGAAACAAAATACTCAAAGGAGGAAATATAGAGACAAAATGTGGAGCAGAGACTGAAGGAAAGGCCATCCAGAGACTGCCCCACCTGGGGATCCATTCCATATACAGACAGCAAACCCAGACACTATTGTGGATGCCAAGAAGTGTGTGCTGACAAAAGCCTGACATAGCTGTCTCCTGAGGCTCTTTCAGAGCCTGGCAAATACAGAAGAAGATCCTCGCAGCCAATCACTGAACTGGGCATGGGGTCTCCAATGGAGGAGTTAGAAAAAGAACTGAAGGAATGGAAGGGGTTTGCGACTCATAGGAAGAACAACAATAGCAACCAACCAGACCCCCCCAGAGCTCCCAAGAACTAAACCACTAACCAAAGAGTATACATGGAGGGATCCATGGCTCCAGTTGCATATGTAGCAGAGGATGACTTTATCGGACATCAATAGGAGGCAAGGCTCCTGGGAAGGTTCCATGCCCCAGTGTAGGGGAATGCCAAGGGTTGGCTGGTGAAAGTGGATGGGCAGGTGGGATAGGGTATTTCAGGAGGGGAAACCAGGAAAGGGGATAACATTTGAAACATAAGTAAATGAAATATCCAATAAAAAATATGGAAAAATAAAGGGTTTAGCTAAAATGCCCAGTATAGTCATTTATACTCTTTATCCCTTTAAAATGTGTTTTAAAGTGATGAGAAGGAACTGGAGAAGAGGGAAGAGGAGGGGAGGGAAAAGTATAGGAAGGGATTTCATGAATGAGGTTGTCAGGATTTCATCCTGTTCAATTATAAAATGATCCAAAGTTAATCAGATGCAGTACACAGTACATTTAATGAACTAAACTTGCCACTTTATTAACAAGTTTTACTTTGAGGCTAAAATATTCAGTATTCAAAATTCCAGGAATATCGAGATGTGATAACACAAGGTTGTAGTCTAGGCACTCAGGAGGCAAATGCCTAAGAGTCTCTGCAAGGCCAAGGTCACTCTTGCCTACAGGGCTACCTAGTGAGTAGTGATCCATTCTCAAAATAAACAAACTGAAGCCACTCACATAGATATAATATATGTAACCTACTCTTATATTTATAACATTGATGTGAAAAATGAGATACAACTCAGAATATGAAGAGTATAAAACTATATTTCTTAACTTCAGAAGAGACAGTATGGATATGATGTGAAGGTCAATGCATTTTAATTTGTTACCATAATCTAACTATTTAATATTAATCAAACACATTCTCACTGCATATATTTTATCACCACTAAAGCTGACATCCAATCCAAACCCTCCCCCAGCCCCAAATATTGTTAGACAGAAAAGACTGAAAAAAAATAGTTTGTTGTTAGATAGAGGTTTCTCTTCTTGAACTAATTTGATCATTTCTAAGCCTATATCTGTGAGGATTAACTATAACCATCATGATTCACAGAAAATTAAAAATTTAGGCCAAAGATCATAGTTTTATTTTTGAGGAGAGGAAAGAAAGAAGCCAAGATTAGGCACAAACCACACCCAAATACCTGTTTTCACAAAGAGATTCTTTATTAACAGGGGAAGAAATATTAAAGTGCTGCTCTGACTCAGGAAGAAAAACAGCAGCAAATACTTTGTGTAAATTTTAAGAGAAAAGGGGAAGGTCTGTGTTTGAATATGGTGGCATGCTTTGATTGGGTATGTTAATTAGGTAAAACAAAGATGGCTTTTGTTTGCTGTACCTTTTGTTAACTGGACCTTGTTAGTCAGCCACCAGGAGGAGGAAGTAGCCCAAAAAGGAAATGGACCTTGGGGGCTAGGTTTAGGAATGTAATCTAAAGGATTTTAGCAAGGCGGAGGGAAAGGAAGAAAAGGGAAAGGCCTGCCAGAGCCATTCTCATCATACTCAAACTGGCCAGAGTCCCTTCCATGTGTACAGGTAAAGCATGTGTGTTGGTTATAATTCGGAATGAAACCACAAACTCTTACATCCCAATCTCAGAAACAACTAATTTCAGCCAATTCGAGACTGGTTAAAATTTAAAAGAAAAAAATTACCATGTAGCTAGATAACATTATTTTATAACCCCTTCTTATCTCTATCAACTGCCTATGTAAGCTGCTTACATAAAAAATGGTTGCAATATATTGTGGTTTGCATGTCAGTGCCAGCTATGATTCCATGTCCTTTGTTTCTTCCCTGTCAGGGTGTCCAAATACAGCACACTGGGCTGAAAGGATGAATCTGAGTCCAGAATAGGGGGGCTCTTCAGGATTCCAGTCTGGCTGGGAGTGAGTGCAATAGGTGTTAGAGGATGGAGAAGGATTTTTTAATGAAACAGTTTCCTTAGCTGATCTTAGCTATGCATGTACCTTTATTTACTATGGACTTATATGCATATACTTTTTTTTCTTCAGGGCAAACCAGAGCTATATATGAACCTTGGAGAGTGGGAAGGGGTTCTTCTTATGATAAAGTTTCACTGGGTGGAGTTTCATTGGCCTAATTTGTATGGAGAGGCAATTCCAGGAATCACAGGTACTTGCTGGGCTTCTAGGAGGGAATCCCCACTGAACAAGGGTATCCTTCACACCAGAGTTCTCTTTAATAATTACATACTAAATTATAGACCTGTCACCAGTCTATAAGGTTACTTTGTGCATATCTTCACAATTCTGGGGTATTATGTTTGGCCACAAAGGTTTTATCTTATTTGATACCCAGGCTTCTGAACAAAATAAAGTAGCATTGTACACAGGTCTTCCCTTTTCTAGTTTCTCAGCACAGGTAGCACTGTATTGTAATAGAGCATCCTATTCCAAACATTCTAGAAACAAGCAGAGGTGAGACAAAGCTCGACAATTCTCTCCCTCCAGAAACTCTGTCAACATTGACCACAACATATAATGAGTCCCCAAATCTTGAAATTTGTCTGGTGGAAAAAAGTCAGAAATAAAGGGAAGACTCAAGTTTTTCAGTGGAGAAGAGAGAATTCTGCTGCTACCTCTGGGCCCTTTTTAGTTATTTTCACACTTTAAAGTAATCATTCTCTTCTTACTAAGTAAGTGGTTGAAATAGCATAACTCTTCACTTTAGAAACAGAACATTCTCTCACAGTGGGTTTGTGTTATGTAAATGGTCTGAAAGAGAAAATAAAGTTGATGTAAAACCATTAAGTCAAGTCATTAAAGTGGCAGCATATGGTGCCAGTGGCAGGGAGGCAGGGGATATTCCTGAGAGGGGAAAGAAGCCTGCAGGACAAATGCAACCTAGTTTAGTCCCCATTTTAGAATGCTGAGATGTTCCAGTTAGGTAACACAACTGAGATTAGCCACTTCAACCCCAAATATGCTTTCTTCTCTTAGGTGCAAGCAGCAAAGCAAAGCAAAGTGTTTTATTTTTCTTAAAAAGAGATATGCATACATGCATATAACAATAATTAATGAAAATAGAGGTCACAAATTTAAAAGATAAGAAAGAGGAGTATATGAGAGAGCTTTGAAGGTGAAAAGGAAAGGGTACGATGTAATTCAATTATAAAAATTGTTTCTAAAAGGAAAATAACATTTGTTTATTTACAAAATAAGTGACAGTTAAAATTTTCTTTTGTGGCCAATATTAAATAAATCCTGGGAAGATCATAGCTCAGTTCCTTTAAAAAAACTATTCTCTAAATATTTTAGACTTATTTATTTTTATGTGTATGAGTATTTTGCTTTTTCATGTATATTCACCATATGCATGAGGTCAGAAGGCATTAGATACCCTGGAATTGGAGTTATGAATGGTTGTGAGCTGAAAAATGAACTCAGAGCAACAACTGCTCCTAAACACAGAGTAATCTCTCCAGCCCTCAATGTAATGTTCAGTTCAAAATCCAGCTTATCAGCTTGGCTGTTTGGACAGGTTAATCCCTGTCAATTTCAACATTCTCTGCTCACTAGGTCATTGGACACTGTATTACAGATAATGCACGAACACGGAGCAGAACTGTCAAAGATGAGAACCGGTGATAAGTTATCAAACATGTGCTCATTTTCAGTCATCTGTGGGTAGGGATGAAGAATAAGGGAATGTAACAAAACTGATTTAAGAAAATCAACGTGGGATTTTGTACTAAGCCTGCATATGTAAAAATGCTAAATTTAAATAGTGACTATGCTTGGGCTTTGTCTTCTATTTTAATAATGCCATTGTTCATTTTGGATATTATTTTAGTGATGTATCCTCATGAGAATCTGGGAGTCTTATTTCCATGGGAACATGACTTTTTAGATGTAAAGATTATATTTGTTATAGTTTGTTACTTTGAGAACCATTTAGGATGGTATTGTTATAACAACATTTTATTAATTGCCTAATTTCCCATGATAGCCTTCCAAACTACATGGAGATAATTACTATGGCAACATACTTTCATCCTTCTCTCATGGTGCTTCTAATAAAATGTACCCAACATGTTAAAAAGAAAATTGAAATCAAGGGCTTTCAAAACTGAATGAGAGAGAGAGAGAGAGAAGCTATACCCAAGCTGGGGATTCTGAGTATAGAATTCCTGAGCACAGTCCCTTCAATATTTGATTTGACTGTTTTGATCTGAAATATTGATGGCTTTAACTGTGTGACCAGTTACCCATTCAAAGTGCCCCCCACCTTCACTCTTTCCACCTCTCTCTGTCTGTCTCTTTCTCTCTCTGCTGATGGATCTAGGTAAAATGAAAAGAAAAAAAAAAGTTAATTTTTAAACAGTAAAATGTCATTTGCTTATCTGAGCAACTCTATCGTACCCAATGCAACCTCACATTATATGTGAAACTGATTATACATGTGCATGTAAAAACTTTAACCTTGAAAATATTAACATAGATTCATCCTCTATAATGGAAAGGATCAGGGGAGACAGGAGAGAATGGAATTCAACAGCAAGACTCTCTTTTGTAAATTTACCATGTGAGAGTTTCTGGATTAGAACATGCTTTGTTCTAGCTAATACAACCACTTATTATTATTGAGAAAGTAATATATGTGTGTGTTTATGAACTTACATGTAACTGTGGCTACATTGTCTGTTAAAGATATTAAACAGTCAATATATCACCAAAGAGGAAGAAAACGTATGAGGATTATATATAATTTGTATCCCAATCCCTAGTAATATAAAAATGTCATATTTCAAATAAGCTGATCATTTTAAAATCTCTACCTCTGATCTCGTTGGTTGAATTTCAAAATTAAAAGAGAAAAAGGTGATTACCATGGAGCACAAGAGGAAAAGGAAAGGCATAAGCAAGAAAGAGGGGAAAGAAGTGAGTGTGTGTGGTATATATGTATGTGTGTGTGTGTATGTGTGTGTGTGTATGTGTGTGTGTGCGTGTGCGTGTGCGTGTGCGTGTGCGTGTGCGTGTGTGTGTGTGTGTGTGTGTGTGTGTGTGTGAGAGAGAGAGAGAGAGAGAGAGAGAGAGAGAGAGAGAGAGAGAGAGAGAGTTAGGTATGGTGTGCATTGTTTCTAAACCCTCATACTAGCATCCATGGAGAATCACATGCCTTCATTAGCAATTAATGCAATTAAGTAAAATTGTATCTAAGTAGCTAAGTTTAAGAAATAGGAAAGAAACCACAAAGACTGCAATACTGTATATCATATCAAATATGATGACTTGTATCCCAAATTAACTGAAGTAACGCAAAATATGATACACTCCCATTGACTAATTTGAATTTTTAAAGTACAAAAAAATGGCTATTTTTGTTCAAAGTCAAAAGTTACTCATTTTCTACTCTTTAACAATTCATTTCATATGGCAGATTATATCTATTCATAAAATAGCCAAAAACCATAATAAATAAATATAACTTTTTCTTCAAAAATATAATTGTCATTATTCTTAGTGACAAATAATGAAAAGAATAAGTAGTGTGAATGAAAGTCATATAATTTATGGCTAGATTGATCAGGTCAAAAACTATTTTCTCCTGTTAAAAGTTATAATAAGAGCCTGCAGCTAAATTCAGTCTTTGTTTTCAATGATGGCCACATTACTCACTACATCTTCATTCTTTTCCTATTCTGGTAAAGGGGGAAGATTTCTCCTTTTATGTTAGCACAAGAGTATATTAGTCTGTTAACCTTCTGTCATGACAAGCCCAGTCAAAGCAAAGGCTTTGCATGCCCGGGAGTCAATGAAGAACAAGGTCAACCATCAGTTACCTTTAAGACCAGCAATGAAAGAACACACTACCAATTACCCTTTAACCACTCATATTTGCCATCCTTTGTGTACATGAAATACATCATGGAAAAAACATTCTGAGAAGAATTTGAGAGAGACTGTCCCTGAATATGGTGTCTGAACTGCTCATCACAGATTTTTTTTTTTTTTTTTTTACTCACAACAGATACACTGCTCTGTGCTATTCCTACAAAGGATCTAAGGCATCAGTATTAATAAGATTAACAGTTTGATGGATGTTGTTCTGGTCTACATGGAAAATATCTGCCAGGTTCACAACTTGCATTCTTTTTCCAGGTATAAAATGAAAGATGTCTTGTTTCAGGCTTAGTTTTCTAGCTTCTGTAGAGTTTTCAGCAAGCAGTGTTTAAAAGTATCTCAAAAAAAAAAAAAAGCAGAAATATTCACTGAAATTTAATACACCAAAACAGAGCAAAAAAAAAAAGATATGGAACCATTAGTTCCAATTCCAAAGTTTTCTTGCAAGACAGTTATGTGAATTAGTTACATAAGTATTGTCTTTTATTCCTTAAAAAGGTGAAATTCACATTTTCCCCATGGTTAACAACTAATTTTTAAATTACCAATATAAGGCATTTAAACTGTGTTTTAAAAATTCAATGATCAGCTTTTCTGGAAGCCTGCCAGCCCCAGAGACACCAGATAAGCCCTTCCCTCTCCCAACCCCAGGCTGCCAACTCCCCTGATAATACTCTAAATAACAGTGAACTGCATTAAATACTCTGCCACCCATCTCCTGCTCCACAACCCTGCCTGGTTTCCTTGAAGACCTGGGACAGTTATCAGGGAAAAACCCTTTCCCAAGCCCTTGAAATCATATTCCTCTAAAACACAGCCATCAGCTTTTAACTAATCTCATTGCCTGGATTTCATTTTCCAGCCAAAAACCTAGCTTGATTTCCTGGAGGCCCACAAGCACCAAGGACCCCAGACTACACTGGTACTATATGTACCAGTACTTTGGTACCAGTACTGGTACTTTGACCCCACGGTCAAAGGTAGCACCGTAAACCCCACAGAACACAAAAGCCACAAAAACCAAGAGGAAGCACCCTATTGGACTTGAGCACTAAGTAGTCACTAGAACTCCAGGCCACTCAGGCCAGAGAAGAGTAAAAACATAAAGAAAAAGGAAAACATTCAAACAAAACAAAACAAAACAAAACAAAACAAATAAACAAACAAAAGCCACTCATCCAATAAAGATAAACTCTGAAATCAGCATCTAAACCTATAATAACTGCAAAACCCCAGACAGGAACCCAGCTAGCCTGCTATAAGCCCTGGATATTGTAACAGCTGAAGCACAAGAAAATGTCTTTAAATCTAATCTTATGTAGATGATAGAGGCATTTTTTTCCTTTTTTTTGTAATTTTTTTCATTTTTTATTAGATATTTTTTTAATTTATTTTTTAATTAGGTATTTTCTTCATTTACATTTCAAATGCTATCCCAAAAGTCCCCCAGACCCTCCCCCACACACACACTCCCCTACCTACCGACTCCCACTTCTTGGCCCTGGCGTTCCCTGTACTGAGGCATATAAAGTTTGCAAGACCAATGGGCCTCTCTTCCCAAGGATGGACCATCTAGAGACTGCCATACCCAGGGATCCATCCCATAATCAGTCTCCAAATGCTGACACCATTGCATACACCAGCAAGATTTTGCTGAAAGGATCCTGATAGAGGCATTTAAAGAGGAAATAAATAAAAACTTTAAAGGAATACAGGAAAAAGCAATCAAACAGATGAAGGAAATGAATAAAACTGTTCAAGACCTAAAAATAGAAATAGAAACAATAAAGAAAACTTAAACTGAGGGAAACCTGGAGATGAGAAACCTAGGTAAGAGAACAGGAACTACAGACCCAAGCATCACCAACAGAATTCAAGAGATGGAGGAAAGAATATCAGATATTGGAGACACAATAGAATAAATCAATATAAATGTTAAATCTAATGGGTTTCTAACACAGTACATCTACGAAATATGAACACTATGACAAGAGCAAACCTAAGAATAATAGTAGAAGGAAAAGATTCCCAGATCAAAGGTCCAAGAAATAGTTTATACAAAATCATAAAAGAAATTCTCCCTAACTTAAAGAAAGAGATGTCCATAAACATACAAAGAAGCATACAGAATAGTAAATAGACTGGAAAATTCTCCCACCACATAATAATCAAAACACTAAATGTACAAAACAAAGAAATTAATGCTTCAAATGAAAAAAAAAACATCAAGTAACATGTAAAGTCACACTTATCAAAATTACACTTGGCTTCTCAACAGAGAATCTAGAAGCCAGAAGGGCCTGGGAAGATGCCTTGTGGTCTCTAAGAGACTACAGATGTCAGCAGCCAGTAAAACTTTCAGTCACCATAAATGGAGAAAGCAAGATATTCCATGACAAAACCAAATTTAAATAATATCTATTCACAAATCCAGTCCTACAGAAGAGACTAGAGAAGGAAATCTCTAAACCAAGGAAATTAACCACACCCAAGAAAGTACTGGAAATACATAATTTTACACCAGCAAAACCAAAAGAATAGAAACACCACACACACAAACACACACACACACACCAAAAACAATAACAACCACCTACATCAAAATAACAGGAATTAACAATCGTTGGTCATTAATAAATTTTAACATGGATGGACTCAATTCTCAAATAAAAAGACACAGGCTAAAAGAAAGGATGTGAAAATGGATCTATTGTATACAGATAAAAATACTGGACATTACCTCAGAGTAAAAGGCTGAAAAAATTATTTTCCAAGGAAACAGGCCTAAGAAGCAAGCCAAGTAACCATTCTAACATCTAACAAAATAGACATTCAACCAAAATTCATCCAAAGAGATAAGCAAGGACACTTCATACGAATCAAAGAAAAAATCCACCAACATGAAATATCTATTCTGAATATCTATGTTCTAAATGTAAAAGCACCCACATTTGTAAAAGAAACATTACTAAATCTTAAATCACACATTGAACCTTATACATTAATAGCAAGACACTTCAATATCCCAATCTCACCAGAGGACAGGTCATCCAGACAAAAACTACACAGAGAAATAATGAAAGTAACAGATGTAATGAATCAAGTTCATGTCTATAGATATCTATAAAACATTTTGCTCAAACATAAAAGAATATATGTTCTTAGCACCTCAGGAAAATGTCTCCATAATTGACACCATACTTGTACACAAAGCAAATTTCAAAAGAAAATTGAAATACCCTTGTATCTTCTCAGACCAACATGGATTAAAGCTGGATGTCAACCACAGCACAAACAACAGAAAGCCTAGAAACCCATAAAAACTGAACAAGTCCCTACTCAATCACTACTGGGTCAAGGAAGAAATCAAAGACTTCATAGAATTCAACAAAAATGAATACAGAACATACCCGAACTTATGGAACACAATGAAAGCAATGTTAAAAGTGCCTTTAACACTGAGTGTCTTCATGAAGAAATCGAGAACAGCTCATATTAGTGACTTAATAGCACATGTGAAAGCTCTGAAACTCAAGAAGAAGGAAGGCCAAAGCGTGGATACTTCAATCCTTCTTAGAAGGGGAGGGTATAGGGAACTTTTGGGATAGCATTTGAAATGTAAACAAAGAAAATATCTAATAAAAAAAAAAAGAAAAAAAAGAGAAGAAAATTTTTTAAAAAGAAACTCAAAAATGACAATTACTTCTGGTGAATAAAAGTTACTTTTACATTCAAGTGCTTAAAACAAAATAAACTAAACTATAAATAGCAATGTCCTCCATGTAAATCATATATGACCCATCATAATGAAAGTATTTGAGGATCTTTACCTATCCCAAATCGGATAGGGGACTAATATCCAATATATATAAAGAACTCAAGAAGGTGGACTCCAGAAAATCAAATAACCTCATTAAAAATGGGGCTCAGAGCTGAACAAAGAATTCTCACCTGAGGAATACCGAATGGCTGAGAAGCACCTGAAAAAATGTTCAACATCCTTAATCATCAGGGGAATGCAAATCAAAACAACCCTGAGATTCCACTTCACTCCAGTCAGAATGGCTAAGATCAAAAATTCAGGCAACAGCAGATGCTGGTGAGGATGTGGAGAAAGAGGAACACTCCTCCATTGTTGGTGGGATTGCAAGCTTGTACAACCACTCTGGAAATCAGTCTGGCAGTTCCTCAGAAAATTAGACATAGTACTACCGGAGGATCCCTCAATATCTCTCCTGGGCATATATCCAGAAGATGTCCCAACCGGTAAGAAGGACACATGCTCCACTATGTTCATAGCAGCCTTATTTATAATAGCCAGAAGCTGGAAAGAACCCAGATGCCCCTCAACAGAGGAATGGATACAGAAAATATGGTACATTTACACAATGGAGTACTACTCAGCTATTAAAAAAAATGAATTTATGAAATTCCTAGGCAAATGGATGGACCTGGAGGGCATCATCCTGAGTGAGGTAACCCAATCATAAAGGAACTCGCACAATATGTACTCACTGATAAGTGGATATTAGCCCAGAAACTTAGGATACCCAAGATATAAGATACAATTTGCTAAACGCATGAAATTCAAGAAGAACGAAGACCAAAGTGTGGTCACTTTGCCCCTTCTTAGAAATGGGAACAGAACACCCATGGAAGGAGTTACAGAGACAAAATTTGGAGCTGTGACGAAAGGATGGACCATATAGTGATTGCCATATGCAGGGATCCATCCCATAATCAGCTTCCAAACGCTGACACCATTGCATACACTAGCAAGATTTTGCTGAAAGGACCCAGATATAGCTGTCTCTTGTGAGACTATGCCAGGGCCTAGCAAACACAGAAGTGGATGATCACAGTCAGCTATTGGATGGATCACACGGCCCCCAATGGAGGAGCTAGAGAAATAACCCAAGGAGCTAAAGGGAACTGCAACCCTATAGGTGGAACAACAATATGAACTAACCAGTACCCCGGAGCTCTTGTCTCTAGCTGCATATGTATCAAAAGACGGCCTAGTCGGCCATCACTGCAAAGAGAGGCCCATTGGACTTGCAAACTTTATATGCCCCAGTACAGGGGAACCCCAGGGCCAAAAAGGGGGAGTGGGTGGGTAGGGAATTGGGGGGGTGGGTATGGGGGACTTTTGGGATAGCATTGAAAATATAAACGAGGAAAATACCTAATAAAAAAATAAATTAAAAAAAAAAGAAAAAGAAACTCAAAAATGGGGGGGGGGGCAGCACAAAATCCCCATGGAGGGAGTTACAGAGACAAAGTTCGGAGCAGAGACTGA
The DNA here is from genome assembly GCF_978045245.1 of Mus caroli. Classification (NCBI taxonomy): domain Eukaryota; kingdom Metazoa; phylum Chordata; class Mammalia; order Rodentia; family Muridae; genus Mus; species Mus caroli. The sequence goes on from NW_028227267.1 coordinate 121,364,877, forward strand.
AAGAATGACCATCCACAGACTGACCCACCTGGGGATCCATCCCATTAACAACCATAAAACCCAGACACTACTGCAGATGCCAACAAGATTTTGCTGACAGGAGCCTGATATAGCAGTCTTCTGAGAGGTTCTGCCAGTGCCTGTCAAATACTGAAGTGGATGCGCACAGTCATCCACTGGACTGAGCACAAGGTCCCCAATGAAGCAGCTAGAGAAAGTATCCAAGGAGTTGAAGGGATTTGCAGCCCTATAGAAGGACCAATAATATGAACTAATCACTACTCTCGGAGCTCCCTGGGACTAAACCACCTATCAAAGAAATCACATGGTGGGACTCATGTCTCTAGATGCACATATAGTAGAAGATGGTCTAGTTGGCCATCAATGGGAGGAGAGGCCCTTGGTCTTGTGAAGGATCTATGCCCTAGTATAAGGGAATGCCAGGGCCAGGAGGTGGGAGTGGGTGGGTTGGGGAGCAGAAGGATAGGGGAAGGGATAGGGGATTTTCAGAGAGGAATCTAGGAAACAGGAAAACATTTGAAGTGTAAATAAAGAAAATATCTAATTTAAATAACTAAATTAATTAATTGATTAATTAAAAACAACAAAAGCAAACAGAACCTAGAGGAGTAGATGGGAAGAAATAATCAAACTCAGGGACAGGACAAAATCAATAAATTAGAAAGAGAACAATACAAAGAATCAATGAAATCAAGAATTGATACTTCGAGAAAAATCAACAACATAGACAAGTCCTTATCCAATCCAAAAGGCAGACAGAGAATATCCAAATAAAGAAAATCAGAAATGAAATAGGGGATATAGCAATAGACACCAAGTAAATCCAAAGAATCATTAGGTCTTAATTAAAAAAATCTACATTCCAAAAAACTGGAAAATCTAAATGAAATGGGTGGTTCTATTGATAAATACTATATACTAAAGTTAAATCAAGATTAGATGAATAATGTAAATAAGCCTATAACTCTCAAGGAAATAAAATTGGCCATTTACAATCTCCCCAACCTCCCACACCCCAAAAATGGGCCAGATGTTTTTAGTGCAGAATTCCACCAGACTTTCAAAGAACAGCTAATACCAACACTCCTTGAATTTTTCCACAAAATAGAAATAGAATAAACACCGTCAAATTCATTTTATGAGGCCACAGTCACCCTGATACCTAACCCACACAAAGACTCAACCAAGAAAATTCAGACCAATCTCCCTTATGGACATTTAGGCAAAATTCTTAGTGAAATACAAGCCATATCCAAGAATGCATCAAAACATCATTCACCATGATCAATGAGGCTTGATCCCAGAGATGCAGGGATGGTTCAGCATACAAAAATCCATCAAAGTAATTCACCATACAAACAAAATGAAAACAACACATATTAGATGCTGAAAAGCCTTTGATAAAATTCAACATCTTATCATAAAAATCTTTCACTTGCTTATATGAGTCACACCAAGGTATTTTTTATTATTTATGACTATTGTGAAGTGTTGCTTCCCTAAATTCTTTCTCAGTCTGTTTATCTTTTGTATAGAGGAAGGCCACTGATTTGTTTGAGTTAATTTATATCTAGCTACTCTGTTGAAGTTGTTTATCAGGTTTAGGGGTTCTCTGGTGGAAAATTTGGCAGCTATACATTTTAAATTATCTATCTCCAACATGCAATAAGGACACATGCTCCTTTATAGCGGCCTTATTTATAATAGCCAGAAGCTGGAAAGAAGCCAGTTCTCTCAACAGAGTAATGGATACAGAAAATGTGGTACATTTACACAATGGAGTACTACTCAGCTATTAAAAACAATGAATTTATGAAATTCTTAGGCAAATGGATGGAACTAGAAAATATCATCCTGAGTGAGAAAACCCAATCACAAAATAACACACATGGTATGCACTCACTGATACATGGACATTAGCCCAAAAGCTCTGAATACCCAAGATGCAATTCACAAACCACATGAAACTCAAGAAGGAAGACCAAAGTGTGGATGCTTCATCCTTCTTAGAAGGGGGAACAAAATCCCTATGGAAGGAGATACAGAGACAAAGTGTGGACAGAGACTGAAGGAATGACCATCCAGAGACTGCCTCACCTGGGAATATATCCCATATACAATCACCAATCCCAGCCACTTCTGTGGATGCCAACAAGTGCTTATTGACAGAAGCCTGTTATAGCTGTCTCCTGAGAGGCCCCACCAGTGCCTGACAAACACAAAGGTGCATCCTCACAATCTACCATTGGACTGATCACAGTGTCCCAAATGAAGGAGCTAAAGAAAGGACCCAAGGAGCTGAAGGGTTTAGTAGCCCCATAGGAAGAACAACACTGTGAACCAACCAGTACCCCCAGAGCTCTCAGGGACTAAACCACCAACCAAAGAGTGGAACTCATGGCTCCAGCTGCATATGTAGCAGAGGATGGCCTTGTTGGCCATCATTGGAGGAGAGGCCCTTGGTCCTGTGAAGGCTCTATGCCCCAGTATAGGGGAATGCCAGGGCCAGGAAGCAGGAATGGGTGTGTTGGTGAGAGGGTGAGGGGAGAGAGAATAGGGGGTTTTCGGAAGGGAAACCAGGAAAGGGGACAACATTTGAGTTGAAAATAAAGTAATTATCTAATAATAATAATAATAAACCCAGGGACGTTAAAATAATCTTGTACAATAAAAGAAATTCTGGAATTACCACCATTCCTGATTTCAATCTGCCCTATGGAGTAACTGTAATAACAACTGCATTGTATTGGCATAAAAATAGGTTGATCAATGGAATCAAGCTGACAGCCCAGAAGTAAACCCACATACCTATGGACACTTGATTATTTTTTTTATAAAGAGGCCAAAACTACACAGGAGAATAAAAGAAAACATCTTTAACAAATGGTGCTGGACTTACCGGATGTCTGCCTGGAAAAGAATGCAAAGAGATCCATATCTATCTCCCTGTACAAAATTCAAGTCTAAGTGGATCAAAGACCTCAACATAAAACTGGAAAGTGAGGAGAAACCTTGAACAGCTAAACAGAGGAGACAACTTTCTGAACAGAACACCAACAGCTCAGGCACTAAGATCAACAATTAATAAATGGGGCTTTATGTAACTGAAAAGCAAAGAACACATCAAAAGTGAGGGAGAGATTGGGAGGAGAGGAGAGGGGAAGCTATGATCTGGTTATAAAGTAAATAAATTAATCAATAAAAATTCAATGATTAAAGTATTCCTAGGGAGCTGTTTAGTTTCATCTGTATAGTTCTCCTTTATGCATGAGAAATGAAGTTTTAGAGAAGTTAAGAAAAACAGCTAATTCTCTTCCCGTTCTATAATATTCTTAATCATATGTATTTAGAATTACCTAAATAACCCTTTATCAAGATCATTTGAAAACTTCTTTGAAATGCAGAACACAATATAAAACATATATTTGACACTGTAAAAGCCAGATAAGGTCACCTAGAAGAAACAGAGAGTGATTCATGAAAATTGAGATGTATACAATACCACTGCAGATCTTGCTCAGAAGTTTTTGAGAGGCAGAACTTATGCAAACCCAAAATAGATGTTTTAAACCAGACAGTAGTTAACTCTTTGTAACTGTTGAACATCTCAAGCCCTGTAGAGCTCACAGAAGTATAGATTCCCAGAGAATATTTTAGATCTGCTGAAACATATCCTTCAGGATAGGGCTCAAATATGAACAGTTTTCAAATGTCTCATGCTTAGCTAAAGTGGAGGCAATGTCTCAGCACAATTTGTGACATTCTAAAAACTCCTTTTGCCTCAATTTTCTATGCAGACGAAATGAAAAGGAAGCAACTCTAATTTTTAACTCACTGAAAGCATTTTCCAAGCCATCACAGTATGCTTAGCTATATGATGAGCCAATCCAACAGTCAGGACAATTTTGAGTTTACAAGTAGTTGCTCACAGTTTGTTCCTGCATTTGAATCCATTCTCACTCATTAACTGAAGCTTCAAGTGAATTGGAGTCCATTCCAGTATTTATCTGAAGGGGTTCATCAGTATCTCTTAGCCTATAAATGAACATGGCTCATAATTCAATTTGTGATGTTCTTTGATACTAATGATCCTTACTCCAGGTCATGGTATTCACATGCCTGATCACCTTCCTTCCTCCTCTACTCAAAACTTCCAAGATTCTTGGTTTTCTAGTCCTGAGAATAATACCTGTATTCCATTTCCATATTGGCTAAGCACTGCAATTCACCTGGACAAGCCTGGCTGATGGTCCTGTTTCTCTCTTGTAAAAGTTAGAGTTCAGGTTCTCTTAAGTAACAAGTAGTAGAGAAGATAATTTCTTATGTTGCACTTGTACTGCAGGCATGTTCTTCAGTTTATGTAAGACATGAACACTAAATTCTTAGTGCTCTGAGAGGCAGAATTGTCCCTCTGATATTAATGGGTGAGAGATGGACTTGCATTTCTGTTGAAAAGGAAAGTCGCCTCATTCCTCATTTCAGTGGAGGTGCAACAGTCTATATGTCTTCATTTGAAGGTGATATTTAGCTCAAAATGAAAAAATGATTTATTTTTATTAGATGCTTGACTTCAGCAAAAATTTTCGATTATTATTATTATTATTATTATTAATTTACATTCCAGTCATTGGCCCCCATCCTGGCCCCCATCCCACAGTTCATCACCCCATTCCGCCCCCCTTGCCTTCAAGAGATTTCTCCCTACACCACCAGACTTCCCCCTTCCCTGGGGCTTCAAGTCCCTGGAGAATTACATCTTCACTCACTAAGACCAGTCCAGGCAATCTTCTGCTATATATGTGCTGGAGGTGCCTTGGACCAGCCCCTGTATACTCCCAAGTTGGTGACTCAGTCTCTCAGAGCAACCTAGGGTCCAAGTTAGTTGAGACTGCTGGTCTTCCTATGGGGTTAGCCGCCCCCCCCTTTCACTCCTTCAGCTTCTTCAGTCATTTTCCTAATTCAACCATAGGGATATCTGACTTCAGTCCAATGATTGGGTATAAGTATCTGTGTCTGCCTCAGTCAGGTGCTGGCAGGACATCTCAGAGGACAGCCAAGTTAGGCTCCTGCCTGCAAGCACATCATAGCATCAGTAATATTGTCAAGCTTTGGTGCATCCCTTCATGAGATGGATCCCAAGTTGGGCCAGTCATTGAACTGCCTTCTCTCAGTCTCTTCTCTATTTTTGTCTCTGCAGTTCTTTTAAACAGGAACAATTCTGGGTCAGAAATTTTAACTGTGAGTTGGTAACCGTGTTCCTCCACTGGGGGTGGATTTTTAAAGTTCCCTCTCCCCATTGAATCCTAGGATTAACATAGTAAAAAGTAGGATTAACATAGTAGGATTAACATAGTAAAAATGGCCATCCTACCAAAAGCAATCTAGAGATTCAATGCAATCCCCATCAAAATTCCAACACAACTCTTCACAAACATGGAAAAAGCAATTCTCAACTTCATATTTTAGAAAACCCAAAATAGCAAAACTAATTCTCAACAATAAAAGAACATCTGGGGGAATCTCCATCGCTGACCTCAAGCTGTATCACAGATCAATAGTGATTAAAAACTGCATGATATTGGTACAGAGACCGATAGGTTGGTCAATGGAATAAAACTGAAAACAGAAATAAAACCACACACTTACAGACACTGGATCATTGACAAAGAAACCAAAAACATACAGTGAAAAAAAAAAGTATCTTCAATAAATGGTGCTGGTCTAATTGATGGTCTGTATGTAAGAGAATAAAAATAGATTCAAATTTATCACCCTTCACAAAACTCAAGTCCAAGTAGATTAAGAATCTCAAAGTAGCTCTTCCGGTCAGAAAAGCACCTGAGCAGCTGGGGTGCAGGGTCTGCTGACACTCGCCAACTGCCCACAACACCCGCCACAGGATCTTAAGACTTCTGGTGAGTGGAGCACAGCTTCTGCTCCAATCCAATTGCGTGGGACCTGAGACTGCATTAGTTAGGGAAGCAGAAACTGGCCTGAGTAGGGCCACAGGCCTCACCCGGCCGGATCAGCGCCAGGGTAGCGGGAGCGCAGGGTTGCCTGACACCCGCCAGCTACCCACGACCCCCGCCGCAGGATTTTGGGACTGCTGGTGAGTGGAACACAGCTTCTGCTCCAGTCCAATCACGCGGGACCTGAGACTGCTCTGGTTGGGGAGAGAGAAATCCGGCCTACATAGGGCCACAACCCTCTTCCGGTCAGAAAAGCACCTGAGCAGCTGGGGCGCAGGGTCTGCTGACACTCGCCAACTGCCCACAACACCCGCCATAGGATCTTAAGACTTCTGGTGAGTGGAGCACAGCTTCTGCTCCAATCCAATTGCGCGGGACCTGAGACTGCATTAGTTAGGGAAGCAGAAACCGGCCTGAGTAGGACCACAGGCCTCATCCGGCTGGATCAGCGCTGGGGTAGCGGGAGCGCAGGGTTGCCTGACACCCGCCAGCTACCCACGACCCCCACCGCAGGATTTTGGGACTGCTGGTAAGTGGAACACAGCTTCTGCTCCAGTCCAATCACGCGGGACCTGAGACTGCTCTGGTTGGGGAGAGAGAAATCCGGCCTACATAGGGCCACAACCCTCTACCGGTCAGAAAAGCACCGGGGCAGCTGGGGCGCAGGGTCGGCTGACACTCACCAGCTACCCACAACACCCACCACAGGATCTTAAGACTTCTGGAGAGTGGAACACAGCTTCTGCTCCAATCCAATTGCACGCGGGACCAGAGACTGCATTAGTTAGGGAAGCAGAAAAACGGCCTGAGTAGGACCACAGGCCTCTTCCGGCTGGACCAGCACCGGGGTACCGTCAGCTACCCACGACCCCCGCCGCAGGATTTAGAGACTGCTGGTGAGTGGAACACAGCTTCTGCTCCAATCTTTAAATAGTGACAACGATAACAACTAACCCCAGAGATTACCAGATGGCGAAAGGTAAACGTAATAATCTTACTAACAGAAACCAAGACCACTCACCATCATCAGAACCCAGCACCCCCACTTCACCCAGTCCAGGGCACCCCAACACACCGGAAAAGCTAGACATGGATTTAAAAGCATATCTCCTGATGATGATAGAGGACTTCAAGAAGGACGTTAATAACACACTTAAAGAAATGCAGGAGAACACTGCTAAAAAGGAAGAAGACAATAAAGAGGAAGCACAAAAATCCCTTAAAGAATTGCAGGAGAACACTGCTAAAGAGTTACAAATCCTTAAAGAAAAACATGATAACATAATCAAACAGGTAGAAGTCCTTACAGAAAAACAGGAAAACACATCCAAACAGATGATGGAAATGAACAAAACCATACTAGACCTAAAAAGGGAAGTAGACACAATAAAGAAAACCCAAAATGAGTCAACACTGGAGATAGAAACCCTAGGAAAGAAATCTGGAACCATAGATACGAGCATCAGCAACAGAATACAAGAGATGGAAGAGAGAATCTCAGGTGCAGAAGATTCCATAGAGAACATCGGCACAACAATCAAGGAAAATGGAAAATGCAAAAAGATCCTAACTCAAAACATACAAGAAATACAGGACATAATGAGAAGACCAAACCTACGGATAATAGGAGTGGATGAGAATGAAGATTTTCAACTCAAAGGACCAGCAAACATCTTCAACAAAATTATAGAAGAAAACTTCCCAAATCTAAAGAAAGAGATGCCCATGAACATACAAGAAGCCTACAGAACTCCAAATAGACTGGATCAGAAAAGAAATACCTCCCGACACATAATAATCAGAGCAACAAATGCTCTAAATAAAGATAGAATACTAAAAGCAGTAAGAGAAAAAGGCCAAGTAACATATAAAGGCAAGCCTATCAGAATTACACCAGACTTTTCACCAGAGACTATGAAAGCCAGAAGATCCTGGACAGATGTTATACAGACACTAAAAGAACACAAATTCCAGCCCAGGCTACTATACCCAGCCAAACTCTCAATTAACATAGATGGAGAAACCAAAGTATTCCACGACAAAACCAAATTCACACATTATCTCTCCACGAATCCAGCCCTTCAAAGGATAATAACAGAAAAAAAACAATACAAGGACAGGAACCACGCCCTAGAAACAACAAGAAGGTAATCCCTCAACAAACCTAAAAGAAGACAGCCACAAGAACAAAATGCCAACTTTAACATCAAAAATAACAGGAAACACCAATTTCTTTTCCTTAATATCTCTTAATATCAATGGACTCAACTCCCCGATAAAAAGACATAGACTAACAAACTGGCTACACAAACAAGACCCAACATTTTGCTGCTTACAGGAAACTCATCTCAGAGAAAAGGATAGGCACTACCTCAGAATGAAAGGCTGGAAAACAATTCTCCAAGCAAATGGCATGAAGAAACAAGCTGGAGTAGCCATTCTAATATCTGATAAGATTGACTTCCAACCCAAAGTCATTAAAAAAGACAGGGAGGGACACTTCATACTCATCAAAGGTAAAATCCTCCAAGAGGAACTATCAATCCTGAATATCTATGCTCCAAATACAAAGGCAGCCACATTCATTAAAGAAACTTTAGTAAATCTCAAAGCACACATTGCACCTCATACAATAATAGTGGGAGACTTCAACACACCACTTTCACCAATGGACAGATCATGGAAACAGAAACTAAACAGGGACACAGTGAAACTAAGAGAAATTATGAATCAAATGGATCTGGCAGATATCTACAGAACATTCTATCCTAAAACAAAAGGATATACCTTCTTCTCAGCACCTCATGGTACCTTCTCCAAAATTGACCACATAATTGGTCACAAAACAGGCCTCAACAGATATAAAAATATTGAAATTGTCCCATGCATCCTATCAGATCACCATGGACTAAGGCTGATCTTCAATAACAAAATAAATAATAGAAAGCCAACCTTCACGTGGAAACTGAACAACACTCTTCTCAATGATACCTTGGTCAAGGAAGGAATAAAGAAAGAAATTAAGGACTTTTTAGAGTTCAATGAAAATGAAGCCACAACATACCCAAACTTATGGGACGCAATGAAAGCATTTCTAAGAGGAAAACTCATAGCTCTGAGTGCCTCCCTAAGGAAACTAGAGAGAGCACACATTAGCAGCTTGACAACACACCTAAAAGCACTAGAACAAAAGGAAGCAAATTCACCCAAGAGGAGTAGACGGCAGGAAATAATCAAACTCAGGGGTGAAATCAACCAAGTGGAAACAAGAAAAACTATTCAAAGAATCAACCAATCAAGGAGCTGGTTCTTTGAGAAAATCAACAAGATAGATAAACCCTTAGCCAGACTCACTAGAGGGCACAGGGAAAGCATCCTAATTAACAAAATCAGAAATGAAAAAGGAGACATAACAACAGATCCTGAAGACATCCAAAACACCATCAGATCCTTCTACCAAAGGCTATACTCAACAAAACTGGAGAACCTGGATGAAATGGAGAAGTTCCTAGACAGATACCAGGTACCAAAGTTGAATCAAGATCAGGTTAATGATCTAAACAGCCCTATATCCCCCAAAGAAATAGAAGCAGTCATTAATAGTCTCCCAACTAAAAAAAGCCCAGGACCAGATGGGTTTAGTGCAGAGTTCTATCAGACCTTCAAAGAAGATCTAATCCCAGTTCTTCACAAACTATTCCACAAAATAGAAACAGAAGGTACTCTACCCAACTCATTCTATGAAGCCACAATTACTCTGATACCTAAACCACAAAAAGACCCAACAAAGATAGAAAACTTCAGACCAATATCCCTTATGAATATTGATGCAAAAATCCTCAATAAAGTTCTTGCTAACCGAATCCAAGAACACATCAAAACAATCATCCATCCTGACCAAGTAGGCTTCATCCCAGGGATGCAGGGATGGTTCAATATACGGAAATCCATCAACGTAATCCAATATATAAACAAACTCAAAGACAAAAACCACATGGTCATCTCCTTAGATGCGGAAAAAGCATTTGACAAGATCCAACACCCATTCATGATAAAAGTCTTGGAAAGATCAGGAATTCAAGGCCCATACCTAAACATGATAAAAGCAATCTACAGCAAACCAGTAGCCAACATCAAAGTAAATGGTGAGAAGCTTGAAGCAATCCCTCTAAAATCAGGGACTAGACAAGGCTGTCCACTTTCTCCATACCTATTCAACATTGTACTTGAAGTCCTAGCCAGAGCAATTCGACAACAAAAGGAGATCAAAGGGATACAAATTGGAAAAGATGAAGTCAAAATATCACTTTTTGCAGATGATATGATAGTATATATAAGTGACCCTAAAAATTCCACCAGAGAACTCCTAAGCCTGATAAACAGCTTCGGTGAAGTAGCTGGATATAAAATTAACTCAAACAAATCAATGGCCTTTCCCTACACAAAGAATAAACAGGCTGAGAAAGAAATTAGGGAAACAACACCCTTCTCAATAGTCACAAATAATATTAAATATCTTGGCGTGACTCTAACTAAGGAAGTGAAAGATCTGTATAATAAAAACTTCAAGTCTCTGAAGAAAGAAATTATAGAAGATCTCAGAAGATGGAAAGATCTCCCATGCTCATGGATTGGCAGGATCAACATTGTAAAAATGGCTATCTTGCCAAAAGCAATCTACAGATTCAATGCAATCCCCATCAAAATTCCAAATCAATTCTTCAACGAATTAGAAAGTGCAATCTGCAAATTCATCTGGAATAACAAAAAACCTAGGATAGCAAAAACTCTTCTCAAGGATAAAAGAACCTATGGTGGAATCACCATGCCGGACCTAAAGCTCTACTACAGAGCAATTGTGATAAAAACTGCATGGTACTGGTATAGTGACAGACAAATAGACCAATGGAATAGAATTGAAGACCCAGAAATGAACCCACACACCTATGGTCACTTGATCTTCGACAAGGGAGCTAAAAACATCCAGTGGAAGAAAGACAGCATTTTCAACAAATGGTGCTGGCACAACTGGCTGTTAACATGTAGAAGAATGCGAATCGATCCATTGCTATCTCCTTGTACTAAGGTCAAGTCTAAGTGGATCAAGGAACTTCACATAAAACCAGAGACACTGAAACTTATAGAGGAGAAAGTGGGGAAAAGCCTTGAAGATATGGGCACAGGGGAAAAATTCCTGAATAGAACAGTAATGGCTTGTGCTGTAAGATCGAGAATTGACAAGTGGGACCTCATGAAACTACAAAGCTTCTGCAAGGCTAAAGACACCATCAATAAGACAAAAAAACCACCAACAGATTGGGAAAGGATCTTCACCTATCCTAAATCAGATAAGGGACTAATATCCAATATATATAAAGAACTCAAGAAGGTGGACTCCAGAAAGTCAAATAACCCCATTAAAAAATGGGGCTCAGAACTGAACAAAGAATTCTCACCTGAGGAATACCGAATGGCAGAGAAGCACCTGAAAAAATGTTCAACATCCTTAATCATCAGGGAAATGCAAATCAGGACAACCCTGAGATTCCACCTCACACCAGTCAGAATGGCTAAGATCAAAAATTCAGGTGACAGCAGATGCTGGCGAGGATGTGGAGAAAGAGGAACACTCCTCCATTGTTGGTGGGATTGCAAGCTTGTACAACCACTCTGGAAATCAGTCTGGCGGTTCCTCAGAAAATTGGACATAGTACTACCGGAGGATCCAGCAATACCTCTCCTGGGCATATATCCAGAAGATGTCCCAACCGGTAAAAAGGACACATGCTCCACTATGTTCATAGCAGCCCTATTTATAATAGCCAGAAGCTGGAAAGAACCCAGATGTCCCTCAACAGAGGAATGGATACAGAAATTATGGTACATTTACACAATGGAGTACTACTCAGCTATTAAAAAGAATGAATTTATGAAATTCCTAGCCAAATGGATGGACCTGGAGGGCATCATCTTGAGTGAAGTAACACAATCACAAAAGAACTCACACAATATGTATTCATTGATAAGTGGATATTAGCCCAAAACTTAGGATACTCAAGATATAAGATACAATTTGATAAACGCATGAAACTCAAGAAGAATGAAGACCAAAGTGTGGACACTGTGCACCTTCTTAGAATTGGGAACAAAACACCCAGGGAAGGAGCTACAGAGACAAAGTTCGTAGCTGTGATGAAAGGATGGACCATTTAGAGACTGCTGTATCCAGGGATCCGTCCCATAATCAGCTTCTAAACGCTGACACCATTGCATACACTAGCAAGATCTTGCTGAAAGGACCCAAATATAGATGTCTCTTGTGAGACGATGCCGGGGCCTAGCAAACACAGGAGTGGATGTTCACAGTCAGCTATTGGATGTATCACAGGGCTCCCAATGGAGAAGCTAGAGAAAGTACCCAAGGAGCTAAAGGGATCTGCAACCCTATTGTTGGAACAACATGATGTACTAACCGGAACCCTGGAGCTCTTGTCTCTAGCTGCATATGTATCGAAAGATGGCCTAGTCGGCCATCAATGGAAAGAGAGGCCCATTGGACTTGCAAACTTTATATGCCCCAATATAGGGGAATGCCAGGGCTAAAAGAATGGGAATCGGTGGGTAGGGAAGTGGGGGGCGCTATGGGGGACTTTTGGGATAGTATTGGAAATGTAATTGAGGAAATTATGTAATAAAAATAAAAAAAAAAAATAAAAAACCCTGATTTCCTACCCTCAAAAAAAAAAAAAAAGAATCTCAAAGTAAAAACAGATATACTGAGTCAAATTGAAGAAGAATTGAGAAAAAATCCTTGAACTTATTAGCAGAGGGTGAAATTTCCTGAATAGAACTTCAATTGGTCAGGATCTATGATCAACAATTGATAAATAGGACCTCGTGTAACTGAAAAGCTTCTATATGGCAAAAGACATTGTCAATAGAACAAATCAGCAACCTACAGATTCGGGGAAATTTTTTCACTAAACCATCATCTAATAGAGGGTGAATACTCAAAATAAATAAAGAACTCAAGAAGTTAAACTCCAAAAAAACCAAATAACCCAACTAAAAATAGGGTACAGAGCTAAACAGAGAATTCTAAAGAGAAGAACCTCAAATGGCCAAGAAACACTTAAAGAAATGTTTAGAGTCCTTAGTCATCAGGGAAATGCAAACCAAAATGACTGAGATCTCACCTCACACCAGTTAGAATGTCTAAGATCAAAAATATAAGTGACATCAAATACTGGCAAGGATGTGGGGAAAGAGGAACACTCTTCATTGCTGGTGAGATTGCAAACTGGTACAACTTCTCTGGAAATTAGTCTGGCATTTCCTCAGAAAATTGGACATAGTTCTTCCAAAAGATGCAACTATACCACTCTTGGGCATATACCCAAAAGATGCCCAATCATACCACAAGAACACAAGCTCCACCATGTTTATAGCAGCCTTATTCATAATTAACAGAAGCTAGAAGCAACTCAGATGTCCCTTAATGAAAAAATGGATACAGAAAATGTGGATCATTTACACATTGGAATACTATTTGGCTATTAAAAAGGAGGACATCATGAATTTTGCAAGCAAACAGATGGAATGAGAAAATATCACCTGACTGAAATAACTCACACCCAAAAGGACATACATAGTATGTATGTAGTCACTGATAAGTGGATATTAGTCCAAAAGCATAGAATAAATAGAATACAGCCCAAAGACTGTAAGAAGCATATTAACCAGAAATGCCCAAGTAAGGAGGCTTCAGTCTCAGAAGGGTGAAGAAAATAATCACAGGAGGCAGAGAAAGGGAGGGATCTGGGTAGGAGAGGGAAGCAGGGGTGGTGGAAAGGTAATAAGATCAAGTATGAAGGGATATGGGGGACAGGAGAGAAGCCCAGGGGACCAGCAGAATGAATGGAAATATGCAGTCATGGGGGGACTCTCTAGAAAGTACCAGAGACCTGGGAGATGAGAGACTCTCAGGACTTTAGCAACTTTTAAAGACAGTAATGTATGTGTGTGTATATATATAAAAATATATATATATATATATGTATATATAAAATTAAGGAAAACACAATTGTTGGAACATGGTCCAGGTTTGGAGTCATGTGAGAACCTTCCAATCAAACAAGAGTTGTGTGATGTAAGTTCCATTAAAACATGGAATTATCCTTGCAATGTGCTGTTTTCTTTCTCCTAGGTGTAGCAGATAGAAGTGCATTTATTTCAGGTTGCTTCATTATTGCTTGCTTTTGTTATTCAATTAAATGTTTAAACTATCCTTTATGTGCCTCTGTGGGGGGAAAATGTTATTGCCACTTGCAGGTTGTCTTGCGGATGTATAGAGCATAAACTTATGAAAACTTTACTAATGTGACCATTCTTAACCCCCAGAGGATAAATCGTCTGTGGCTCTGAATAAAGCTGGCTATTGAGTGAGACTTTAGACCACCTCATCTGTTGGCTCCATTCTCTCAGTTCCTACAGCCTCTAGAGCAGTGATGGCACGTGAAACAGTCACCAGGTAATCATGGTGGTAGCATGCTAGCATTTCATAAGCAGAGAATGGTTTGAAGGATTGTGGAGAAACAGGCTTGCTGCAGGGTTGATGTGTGACTAGATTCAGATATGGCTAACATTGCAAGTTTGGTAGTAGGAATTGGAGGAAATGAAAGAAAGTCTATCAGAAGTAAGATAGAAAAGAAAGAGAGAGAGAGAGAAGGAAGGAAGGAAGGAAGGAAGGAAGGAAGGAAGGAAGGAAGGAAGGAAGGAAGGAAGGAAGGAAGGAAGGGAGAGAGAGGAAGGAAGGAAGGGAGAGAGAGAGAAAGGAAGGAAGGAAGAAAGAAAGAAAGAAAGAAAGAAAGAAAGAAAGAAAGAAAGAAAGAAAGAAAGAAAGAAAGAAAGAAAGAAAGAAAGAAAGAAAGAAAGCAAGCAGACAGTAGGGAGATCAAGTACTTAGAGAAGACAATAACTCAGCATGTGGCTTTGAGTAGTGCTAAGAGCACAATTCAGACAGGCTATGAATTTGTGTTTCCTGAATGTTTGTGACTTTTCCCAATGACACTTAGTCACCAGAGTGGAGGAGCACAATGAGTACCCAGTCAGGTTAGCTTTAGGGCATCAGCAGTGAGGAACATTGGAATGACATCTGAGAAGAAAATGAGAAAATGAGTGTTCAGAAAATACCAGGCTCCAAACAGGCTTGAATTTTAGTACCAACACAGAAGACAAGAAGTCTGGAGGGAAAGTAGACCTATAAACAAGATATTAGAATTGGTAGTTTCCAGTGAGAAAAAAATGTAGGGTATAGTGGGAAATTCTATTCTTTTAAAATATTATTTTAGCATTTATTTTTTGTGTATCCGAGTAAACATGCTTCACAGAGGACAACTTGAAGAAGTTGGTCTCTCTCCTTCCACAATGTGTGTTCCAAGACTCAAATTCAGGTCTCAGGTCTCAAGTCCCCAGGCTTGGTGACAAGCAGCTTTAGCCATTGAGCTATCTCGTGGGCCTAAAAGGTCTGTTCCTTAGAGTACATAACAGGTTGCCTATGTCAATACTCTAAAGCATAGCAAACAAGCATAGCCCCTTCTGAGTGCCTGAATGCATCTCTGACTTAAATGAAAGTGAGAGAAAAGAAAGCAAAGTAAGTGCAGCTAACGATCTAGCGAGTCTTCATCATGCAATGTTCACACAATGTTCTTAGGAACATTTTCACATATTCCTTGTGTATTTTGACCAGATTCCCAATCTCATTCTCTTCCACTATGTTTCTTTTCCTTCCTTCTCCTCCTTTTAGATCTTCATTCACCTACCTAGTTGTGTTCTACTTGCATGCCATAAATATATATATATGCTATGCACACACACATATACATATATGCTATATATATATGTATATATATAATTTTATCACTTATAGAACATAAACAATCCACAAATTATAGAAAATGTGCTATTTGCCTTCCTGAGTTTGACTTTAGACCATAAGAGCAAGGAATCACATATGATCAAGATGGCAAGTGAACCCTTCTCAAAGAGATAGTGACATTCATTCCTAATTTTTGTAGGCATTTGATTTTTCTTGCACTGAATCTTCCCATAGGAAACAAATATGTCCTTCCTCAATTGCTTGAAGTCTTCTGGAGAGGTTTAAGGGTTTAAGTAATGCAGGAACTCAGAAAAGACCAGTAGATGACCCAATATCAGCTTTATATCCAATATTTTCTCAGTTTGATGTCCACAAGAACAGCAAATAAACCATTCACTTAGAATGTTGAGAATTATTTGGGTAAGCTAGTATGAAGTAAAAATATATGAAAAGTCCCATTTTAAATTTCAAAAAGAAGAAAATCATTGTATAAGCCTCTACATGGAACTTGGGTTCTAACCATGATGCTGTTAGCAAATGCTTGCATCTGCTAACAATTCAGAGCACTTATGCTTTGTGAAGCTGTGCTAGGCTTTCTAGCAAAAGCAGACATGGAACCGGGAGATGCCTTCTCTTTAGTTTACAGCCTGGTGGCAAAGTTCCACACACACAGTGAGATGTTTTCAAACATAAAAGTAACATCACCCACATAAAATACAAAGCAGATTACCACCAATGACATCTGCTTCCACAGGTTGCAACTATTTTGAACCTCTTAAGTTTCTCCGTCCTACACATTCTTAAAAGTCAAAATGATAAATACATATTCATAGATCTGTGAAAAAATGTCAAATCTATGCCAGAATTTCTGCAGTGTTTGACTTTTGACTAACTTCACATCTTTAACTATCCACCTTTTTCATGGCTTACTATAACTTTATTTGCTACCTAAAGCTTTTTATATAAAAGAATAGGACAACCTGGAGAGTGAGTTCTGCTGTATTTGCACTTGACCTGTGCTAGCGGGTTCTCTACCTCAAGACTAATTTGTTCTTTACAGGCTGGGTTACCCATGTTTCCTTAGCAACATGACTCTTGCTACTAGGGCTATGTTACCTATCAGGAAATAATTCTTAGAGGTGTTTTTTCTTATCAGTGGAGAAACTAGTCAGTGTAGATAAGGTATGATAATTCATCATACCTTAATTGCCAAAGAGAAAGGCCATTTTGGTCTCTCAAATTGTTTGGTTATTATTTAAGAATTACATGCATTCATATAATTCATTTTGATCAAATCCACCCACCTCCTGTAACCTGTCCCCATCCTTCTTGCCATGAATTCTTCCCAACTTCACATTCCCCTTTTGTAAACTCACCAAGTCAAATCAGTGTGCATGAGGATAGGAACATTGCTAACCTCTAGGGGAAGAATCTTTAAAGAGAATTGGCATTTACTCTTCCAACAACTATCACTTGCCAATAAATCCCCAGGTTGTTGTAGAATTTCATTACCTGCTTTCCTCCCTTGCTGGGATTCAGACTGATTGATTTTTGTGCAGGTCATATGCATGCAGAGAAAGCTGCTGTGATTTCTCTTTTTTTCTTATTAATTAATTAATATTTTTATTAGATATTTTCCTCATTTGCATTTCAAGTGCTATCCCAAAATCCCCCTATACCCTCTCCCTGCTCTTCTCCCCAACCCATCCACTCCTGCTTCCTAGCCCTGGTGTTCCCTTGTACTGGGGCATATGATCTTTGCAAGACCAATGGCCTCTTTTCCCAATGATGGCCGATTAGGCCATCTTCTGCTACATATGCAACTAGAGACACAGCTCTGGGGGGTACTGATTAGTTCATATTGTTGTTCCTCCTATAGGGTTGCAGACCCCTTCAGCTCCTTGGGTACTTTCTCTAGCTTCTTCATTAAGGGCCCTGTGTTCCGTCCAATAGATGACTGTGATCATCCACTTCCACCTCACACCAGTCATAATGGCTAAGATCAAAAATTCCAGTGACAGCAGATGCTGGCAAGGATGTGGAGAAAGAGAAACACTCCTCCATTGCTGGTGGGATTGCAAGCTTGTACAACCACTCTGGAAATCACTCTGGCAGTTCCTCAGAAAATTGGACATAGTACTACAGATGGAAGAGCTAAACTATACTATATAGTTAGCAATTCCTCTCCTGGGCATATACCCAGATGTTCCAACTTGTAATAAGGACACATGCTCCACTACGTTCATAGCAGCCTTAATATATTAGCCAGAAAGAACCCAGATGTCCCTCAACAGAGGAATGGATACAGAAAATGTGGTATATTTACACAATGGAGCACTAGTCAGCAATTAAAAACAATGAATTCATGCTGTGATTTCTTAAGTGTAATTTCACTATCATATCTCGCAAGTGTTGTTCAGCTGCAGATGTTCACTACCTTTGACCCTCTGGCCTTAAAGTCTTCCAACTTTCCTCTTTGGGGTTTCAATACTTATGTCTTTATGCAAACTGCAAATTTTCTCCACCTTTTATATAGTATAGTTTAGCTCTTCCATCTGTACCTGTTAGATCCCTCCAAAGGAAGGCAGAGGGGAAACAAAAGCTTGTCTGTTAAAATGGTAGCATAAATTCTTTTTCTTTCCTTTTTCTATCCTAGATGCTATGGTATGAATGTTTATGCAGTCTATGCATATAGATGTTAAAAGTTAATCACAAATGTGACTAAGAGGTGGGCCTTGAGAATGGTGATTAGGCCTTGAAGATTTGGGTATTTTTATGATAGAGGCTCAAAGGACCTTCTTCCCCTTCCACCATGCAAGGACTCAGAGAGAATGCACCATCTATAAATAATTATGTAAACCATCATACAGAAAGTCTACTGATAATTTGATACTGAATTTTAGGGCTTCTGGGAACTATAAAAACCAAACTTAAAGTGTTTATAAGCTATCTGTATCATGACATTTTGCTATAGTAATCTGAACTAACTGAAACATTTCTTAAGTGCTCAATGTTTATCAAATGCTTACATTTATTCAAGAACTCATCTAAAGACCACAAACGATTTAAAGCATTTGGCAAGATACTGCAAAAGAACATCATTGCCCTGGACCTTTGGTATCCACAATATGAGATTTTGTTGTTGCTGTTGTCATTTAAGCTCTAATTATCTACCACCTTTCAGAATAAACAGACTCAATAAGGACTTGTAAATAAAATTCATGCAATGATTTTACTTAAAAGCATTTGGGTTTCCCAGGCTTTGTTAGCACAGTGCTTTTCTAGACTGGAGATCTTAGAAGCAGGAATTTATCTTCTTTTTTCACAAAGGAAGGAGGGCTCAGTTTAAGCCCAATATTATGCAATCTCTGTGCACAGTAGAAATGCACAACTTGACAGTGTGTGTGTGTGTGTGTGTTTGTGAGAGAGAGAGAGAGAGAGAGAGAGAGAGAGAGAGAGAGAGAGAGAGAGAGAGAGAGGAGAGAGAGAAGTTTTACAAGAAAAAATTATTACCAAAGCTTAGAAGCAAGATGAGAATAAAAACCTCAGTGTGGGAAGGTTGAGTGTGGGAAGATAGCTCATAAGGCTGTCAGATACTTTGAGATTACATCTTTCCTTTCACGGAATCATGAAAATAAGAAATTCTATATAGATCTTGAGTTATTTTGAAATATGTTGGTTACATTGATTGAATTACATATTATATCCTTAACTCTTTAGAGGTGAGATATCAGGTCACTGTGTATGTGTGTGTGTGTCTATGTTTGCCTGTTTGTATGTATACACACAAATGTTTACATATAAATACATGCATACCTGTATATATACATATATATTGAAGGTGCATAATGTGTTGCACAATTGTGTGAGGATCCATACATGGCACCGACTATCACAAATTATCTGTCTTTTCTCCAGAAACAATGCTGTCATTTCCAATTACAATGTGGTAGCCAAACCAGAAAGGCATCATGCCATAGGCACCCAGAGGAAAAGTCTCAGAATAAGACACTTCAAATCTTGTATATTCTTTATTTTACACTACCAACCAAATATTTCATTCCCTAGGAGTTCTTTCTAAAAATTTTTGCAAGAAAGAATAAATTATAAGTATGAACTTATAAAAGACAAAGTGGGCCCAAAACTCTTCAAAATAATAAACTTAACGACAACAGCCTCATCATAAGTTGACCCTAAACATGAAACTAATTTCTGCATTCCTCCATACACTAGCAAAATGTTTAAAATATGAAAATATTTGAATATTGTTTGTATAGATTTTAAATGTTAGGATCATAAATCAAATCTCATGAATACACATTCTAGTATTTATAATCCTTCCATATTGGCATTACTTTCTGACAGCATTTCAAGTATATGAAAGATTTCAGGATATTTAAAATCACATCTGGCTGTAATTTACCATATAAAAAATCTTAGTGATTCTTGAAGAATACAAGTGTAATGGAGTAATATGTAATAGAATCATCATGAGGAGTGAAAAGCTATTAGATCAGACCAGATCAGTCCAAAGAAGACAAAGCATACTATTTTAGTAGAACATTAAGTTTAACATATTAGTGTAAATCACTTGATCTTACCATGGATGCACACAATTCCACTATGAAGTTTTTGAGGGACTTAAATCTACCTTAGGGCTTATCAGCTCAACATCACTTTCTTCTGATTTATATAGCATTCCTCTCAGAACAAGATCCAAGATATCCATTCTGAAATACATTCTCAGAGAGGAGAGTAGAATCTAGCATTTAGCTATATTAAAATGCAATGTCTATTCAGCACAACATACCGATTCTGAAGCATGTTTATCAATTTTAAGGTTTTTTTTTAAAAAAAAAAGAAATCATGTAGACTCAGCAAATCACAGACATGGAAATAGCTTCACTGAATTGCTTTCAACACTAACACTTCCCATCAGCTCTGTTCATCAGCATTGAGATGTGATGTGTGGCAAGGTGGGTTGTGTATATTGCAAAGAGTCAGCATGCCATCTGTCAGAAAAAGCCTTTCATAGCAAAATGCTGAATCTACAGAGAATGAATCTAGAAGCATGAGGCCCACATATCAGAGAAATATGCAAGCATTGCTTCTGTCATGACTTCAACAGCTGTGCCTCCCTAATTTTCTGGGATCTATTCACTATTTTATCTAATAGGGGAAAGAAGACTGTTTAATGTGACATCTGATACAAAAGAAGAGAATGTTAATACAAAGGCTCATTTTCTCTAGAGATACACACACACACACACACACACACACACACACACACAGCCTTAGAATCCATAATAATGAAACAGAGATGACTAGTAGAACATGACAAGCCATCCCTTTAGCAGTCAGCTGGAACACTGGGTAGGAACACAAGAGTTTCCTCACTGAGGGAAAAACAATGACTAAGAAGGCTTTGAAGAACAGGAAACTGAGCTGTGGGGCTAGCAATTTGTAAACCTTGCATCTTTGTAATCCTGGCTATTTAGTAAACAAAGGTTACTCATAACATCACTGTTCATAGCACCTATAGTTTCTATCTATCAAATAAGGAAAACCCTTCTTCTAGCTCTTCCCTCACCAGCAATGCAGGAAAAGCTTATAATCAAGCCAATAATCAAGATATTTCCAATATAGCATTTATAACAGTAAGAACTAACGAAAACATAGTTATCATGAACAAAATCTACATCTGCCATCCTATCCATCCACCTACTCACTCACCTACCTATCCACCCCTTTTCTCTCTGTGTCTGTGTGTCTGTGTGTAGTCTGTAATACTTGGGATAGAACTTAAGAGTTTTTTACAGGCTATATAAGTGTCCTATCATTGAACCATATCCCAACAATTTAAATGTATTTTTTGTTATGAGATAGGACTCACTAAGTTGAACAAACTGATTTGGGCTTGTGATCTACCTACCTCAGACTCCCAAATAGCTAGTGTTATAGGTCTATGCCACAGGATTCAATTCAAAATTTCTAATTGTTTTTTTTTGGTTTTTTTTTGTTTTTGTTTTTTTTGGTTTTTTTTTAGTTAAAAACAGTCCTGATGGCTGACAGCCAGTCACAGCCAGTCAGCTCATAAACCTTGTCAAGGCCTGTTCCTATTCCTCGGAGGGCTGTTTTAGCATTACATCGAAGTCTACAAGCTTTATAGATAGAGAACACCACTGTTCCAGAGAAAGAGTAAATTCCATAAAGTATAGGCCAGAACTGTAATCACTGTTTTGTTTTATTCTCAGAATCCTTTGAGGCAGATGTTAATGTTTTATTTTTCAGCAATCACAGTTCTCATAAACTGAGATCTTTACCAAGAATTGGGACCCCAGACTCTGACTCCATCTCCTAATCATGAAACTTGTATTGATGTACAGCTGGAACTGAAGTATGAAAGTGGAGTCAGATGGGGCTCTTCAATACTTGAGCTAATGATTTTAAAAACCCATGTTTTTTTAAAAAATGTCATGTTCCAAATTTTAATCCTAACAGTGAAACCCATGTCAAAATTAAGGTTCTGGGAATAGTTACATAGGCATCTGAACAGGGCGCAGAAAGAGGAGGCAGAGAAAATTGCAACATGCTATTTTCATAATGCTTACCTATTAGTTATTTGAAGCCACTTGTTTCTACTTAAATTGATCAACCAGGTAGATTCCTAAATGAACCTAAAGGACAGAAAGAGACTGTCCATATCATAGATGTTCCACTAGAAGATATTCTTCATGTGTATAGCTCCTGGTGTAGCTGTAATGCCTTGAAATATTTTTCAATTAGGCCCAACAATCATAATCATGTGATTCCCAGGTCAAAGCTATGGACATCTACATTCTGCTTCTGAGAAATGTAGATTTCTATGTACTTAATCACTAGATATCCTGATTACACATAGCTGACGGCATATATGTGACTTTAAAATGAACATGGCCATAAAATAAGCACTACTAACCAAGCAGTTGTTGATTTCACCACTTCTTCTTTGATACCATTACACCAACACCCCTAGTTGGTCCAAGACAGTCAATTCAGCAATATCTGCCCAAGAATTTCACCTACATTTTAGACTGTACTGCTACATTTCATTCTCATTGCTGGATCTAGTCTTATTATCTTTATTTCCACAGAAAAGAAGAATAGATAGTTCCAATAAAATCTAAGCATTTTAGTCAAAAGTTCTTTTAGTCTAGAACTTTCCTCTTGAATCAGTTACTTATAGATCTCTCTTCTCTACTTAGGTCCCAGGTTAGATGGCAATTGCTGTGTTTGTGTAAACCTATTATCAGCGTCCCTGATAGTCACCTCTAGTCTCCTATCTGTATGCCTAGGAAGATACTCTGTGAATATGAGATAAACCCTCATTCACATGATTCCAGTCCTCTTCAAGTCTGATACCTAATAGACTAAATAAAGTACAGTATCCATGTTTTTCTTTAAAGATATAAGCCCTCAATTAATTATATCATCAACAAAATGACTATAATGGAAGTCAACGAACTCTAAGAACAGTTAAGATCATAGAGGAGCATTAGGAAGATGTGGATGTGGAAGTGCCTTCCACACCAATACCCATGTTTCTAGGAATATGGTAAGTGTGTGATACAGAACTGTCTGCCCCAGGAATTGGATTCTTCTGGGCAAAAGGAGACACAAAGTTGACTCTCATAGGAGGATAAAGGGATATGGCTGAGCTCAACATGGATTGACCTTGGTAAGGAGAGTCAGCGGTAGAAACTGTGTACAGCTATGGTATTATAGCTTACTGAATATACCAGAAATTTCCAGAGAGATGAGGGAGTTAGGGTTTGTAAGAAAAAGAGGAGAGAAGATGAAAAAACATTTTTTCATATTTCCTTTGAGAAGTATCAACATGTGATTCCCAGGTCAAAGCTATGGACATCTACATTCTGCTTCTGAGAAATGTAGATTTCTATGTCACAAAAATAAATGAGAGTAAAGGACAATATTAATTGATAAAGAGAAAATGCTAATATTTATTTTCCCTTCTGACATATTAGATATTGAATATAGAGCTTTGTGCATGTTAAGAAAGCAGTGCACCACTGCGCTATATTCTCAACTCAGTAATGTTTATTCATATGCTTTAATGATTTCAGAGAGGATCTTGAGGATGCAAAGTCCTTCCTCCTTCACAATCTCTAAATGACCACAGCTGAATACAAATGGAGTGTGTTTTCTGAGGAGCTTATGGTCTAAGCTGTTTATAACTCTTATTCAGATATGTTGAGCAACATATTATATTTGGTAAATATTAGTCTTGGGTCAATAAGAATTTATTGGTAACTAGTTACTATTATGGATTAAAACAGAGGATTTTACTCTTAACTAGTTTTAATTAATACTTGTTATTGCATAGTTAATTTCAGAGGTCCGAAGTCCAACAGGTCTCTATGAGATAAACTGAATCTATCACCAGGAATGTGCACTCTTCCAAGGCTCCAAGAGAGAATTTGTTTCCTTCTCATCCCCTGTGTATAGAGGTCTCCTGTATTCTTTGGTTCCTGTCCTCTAACATCTATCTGAAAATCTGGCAAAATTTTTCCTTGAATTTGTCCTCCAGTTTAACTCTATTTATACAACTATATCTATGATACAGAATATCCTTGATTCCTGTGTCAATATCATAAAAATAATCACAAATCTTTAAAAAGATAAAACAAAACAAAACAAAAACCCCTTTGTTTGTAATACAGCCTAAAGAGGACTACAGGCTCATAAGATCAGAACATGGAAACTTTTGTCTTCAGAGGTATCACATACAACCCTTTTAATTATATTGATGACATGTTGTATGTATTTATGTATGTATGTACATATATATATGTGTGTATATATATGCATAATCATGTGACATATTTAAGTAAGCACTATTTTGAACATGAACAAAATAATTTTAAAACAGCTTAAGATGCCATAAACTAGACATTACTGAAAATTTTTACCTTTGAATAAATATAGAGAGGATGAAGAAAGACTACACACACACACACACACACACACACACACACCAAAACAAAACAAAACAAAAGGTAAAGGTGGACATTATTATAACCGAATGAATGCTTGAATACTTAGTCTATGCCACAACCTCTATCCATTAAAGAGCATGAAGCCTTGTGCTAAAAATGCTAAATAATGTATTTTTTAATTTAGTTGGACATTGAACACCTACAGACTGTGAAAACTGAATTGGGGTATTTATGTCCTCAGTACCAATTCACATCATGCTTTCCAACAATAGCAAATCAAGCCACCTGGCTCCCTGCAAAGGGTATACTATAAGGGTATATGTAAACAGAACTACAGGTTCACAGGATCAGAACATGGATACTTTTTTCTTCAGAGGCACTACATACAAATATATATATATATAGAGGGGGGGGAGTCTTTGTATATGTATATATATATGTGTGTATACATATGCATTTGACATTTAAGTAAACACCATTTCAATTATGAACAAAATACTTTAAAAATACAGCTTAAGATGTCACAAACTGGACTTGCCATTATTTCAAATATTTGGTAACTCTAGGTTATGCTTTCAGTGTGAATAAACAAATGAGATAGAATGAGTCAGAAACATTAACAAAACTGATGTTTTGTGTTAGTATAAGGAAGTTTGAGATATGGATAAAGACAATGGGATAGACACATAGAGATAGATAGTAAATAGATAGATAGACAGACAGACAGACAGATAATAGTTAGATGACTGAGAAAACAGATACCTTTATGTTGGAATCCATTGGAAGATGTTATTTTTCAGTAATTAATATAATAACCTAGTTTAGAACTGTTTTCATTGAAGCAAATGGCCATGAAGCAATTCAAAAGACAAAAGAATAATTATGATCTATTATTATTTAAAGCTTCTTAACTTCTCTTCTTCCAGTTAGAGGTTGAGGGAAAGGTATTTGCATGAAGCTTTTTGAAAAAAATTATTACCTCCCATTCTAAAAATATCTTTAAAATATCATGGTTCCTCATGTATGTTCACTAGAGGAGGCTGGAGTCCCACCCTTAAGAAACCCAAAAAATCAAAACAATATAATTGCCTGAAATATTTGAGTTTTTAACAAAATTTTCTCTATGAGACTCCCCTACTTCCCTAAAACACTCTTCTTTTTGGCTCTCTGACACACTGTTTTCTCTCTTATAATTTCTACAGTCAATTCTTCCATATCATCTCCTATTTTGTTGGTTGTAGGCACAATGGCTTTAGTGTGTCATATTTGCATCTGTACAATGCCTCTTTTTTAGACATTAAGAGTGTTTTACAAATTGACAGATTTTCAGTGACTGCTGATAGAGAAACAGTAACAAAGTCTCTATTGTCATTTTAAATTGTTGAGCCCAGATCACACATCTAAATCTGTAAAATGTAGATAGTCAAAACTACTTAACACAGACAGCATAAAGATAGGAGAGACACAGGAAAACGTTCCACAGGGTATGTTAGTTAGCCATGTTAAACTTTGCCTAAATATTTGTTGGCTATTATTGTGTTTATTTCCTTACTGCTTTGGTTTGTTAAATCTCTGAAAATTCTAGAGTCTTTGTAAAGCATATTAGTAAGAAGCCTTAATTGTGTATTCTGGATATTTTATTTTTCTAAGCAGGTGATCTAAGTAGACTTCAGAAAAATATAATTCACATCTACTCTTTCTTTCTTTTTTTTTAATTGGGTATTTATTTCATTTACATTTCCAATGCTATCCCAAAAGTCCCCCACATGCTCCCCCACCCACTCCCCTCATCCACCCACTACCACTTCTTGGCCCTGGCGTTCCCCTGTACTGAGGCATATAAAGTTTGCACAACCAATGGGCCTCTCTTACCACTGATGGCCGACTAGTCCATCTTCTGATTCATATGCAGCTAGAGACATGAGCTCGGGGGTTGGGGGTACTGGTTAGTTCATATTGTTGTTCCACCTATAGGATTGCAGATCCCTTTAGCTCCTTGGGTACTTTCTCTAGCTCCTCCATTGGGGGCCCTGTGATCCATCCAATAGCTGACTGTGAGCATCCACTTCTGTGTTTGCTAGGCCCCAGCATAGTCTCACAAGAGACAGCTATATCTGGGTCCTTTCAGCACAATCTTGCTGGTGTATGCAATGGTGTCAGAGTTTGGAAGCTAATTATGGGATGGATCCCCGGATATGGCAGTCTCTAGATGGCCCATCCTTTCATCACAGCTCCAAACTTTGTCTCTGTAACTCCTTCCATGGGTGTTTTGTTCCCAATTCTAAGAAGGGGCAAAGTGTCCACACATTGGTCTTCGTTCTTGTTGAGTTTCATGCATTTAGCAAATTGTATCTTATATCTTGTGTATTCTAAGTTTCTGGGCTAATATCCACTTATCAGTGAGTACATATTGTGTGAGTTCTTTTGTGATTGGGTTACCTCACTCAGGATGATGCCCTCCATTTGCCTAGGAATTTCATATATTCATTCTTTTTAATAGCTGAGTAGTACTCCATTGTGTAACTGTACCACATTTTCTGTATCCATTCCTCTGTTGAGGGGCATCTGGGTTCTTTCCAGCTTCTGGCTATTATAAATAAGGCTGCTATGAACATAGTGGAGCATGTGTCCTTCTTACCGGTTGGGACATCTTCTGGTTATATGCCCAGGAGAGGTATTGCGGGATCCTCCAGTAGTACTATGTCCAATTTTTTGAGGAACTGCCAGACTGATTTCCAGAGTGGTTGTACAAGCTTGCAATCCCACCAACAATGGAGGAGTGTTCCTCTTTCTCCACATCCTCGCCAGCATCTGCTGTCACCTGAATTTTTGATCTTAGCCATTCTGACTGGTGTGAGGTGGAATCTCAGGGTTGTTTTGATTTGCATTTATCTGATGATTAAGGATGTTGAACATTTTTTCAGGTGCTTCTCTGCCATTCGGTATTCCTCAGGTGAGAATTCTTTGTTTAACCCCATTTTTTAATGGGGTTATTTGATTTTATGGAGTCTAGCTTCTTGAGTTCTTTATATATATTGGATTAGTCCTCTATCTGATTTAGGATAGGTAAAGAACCTTTCCCAATCTGTTGGTGGCCTTTTTGTCTTATTGAAGGTGTCATTTGCCTTGCAGAAGCTTTGCAATTTTATGAGGTCCCATTTTGACAAGGGAGCAAACACCATCCAGTGGAAAAAAGACAGCATTTTCAACAAATGGTGCTGGCACAACTGGTGGTTATTATGTAGAAGAATTCGAATTGATCCATTCCCCTCTCCTTGTACTAAGGTCAAATCTAAGTGAATTAAGGAACTCCGCATAAAACCAGAGACTCTGAAACTTATAGAGGAGAAAGTAGGGAAAAGCCTGGAAGATATGGGTACAAAATTCCTGAATAGAACAGCAATGGCTTGTGCTGTAAGATTGAGAATCAACATCTACTCTTTCTATCGGGATCAAAGGCTATTTATTTTTATTAATTTAAAACCTGACTTACTTTTCCTAAAGGCTAGAAAAGCTGGGTCCTTCATTAAGACTGGCTCCCATACTGTTCATCCATGGTAATAAAACCTGTATCTAAACTTAATATTTACTGAACCTATTACTAAATGCAACATATAGTCAATCAATGATGGCTTGAATTGACTCCCATTCTCTTAATATTGTGTTTCCTGTTAAGACTAGTACCCCCATTCAAAATAAAATATTGAATATTATTACTATTTGCTTCACTGAAATAACTTTTCTTCAGATGTTTATCCAAAAACAAAATCAAAATAATGCCTAAGTGCAATACAAAGACACAAAGAAATAATGGGAATATATGCAATTTACTTACAATGGGAATATATGCAATTCAATATATAAACTATACTTCAAGAAACTCTCAAGCTATATGTTCTACAATGTTAGCACAGATGTGAAAACATGAATGGCAGTGTGAAATTACATGCATATAATCTGTTCAAAGAATCTTTGTGACCATGACAGTTACCAATTAAAGTTGAAAATCTAAGTTCTAGTCCACTTTCATAAGACTTTCCAAAGTGAGGCCCTGACAAAATGCTCCACAAACACATTACCCTCTGATTCATAGTGAAGGAATGTTCTTGAAATTTTTGGTTTATAATTAATAGTAAAATCATTTGTACTCTTTTGTACAAAAAAACATAGCCACAGAAGAGAAAGCTTATTTTTCTAAGCCATACTCCTTCAGATAATTTTTTTCTCAAAAACAGAATCAGCTCTGTGTCAACTATTATGTAGCACATGATAGGAACCCATAGTTTTAATTAAAGACTGATGGTAAGACATGGAATGTAAATAAAGACATGGCATCATTTAGTAGGACAGGGCTTCTGTGTGTGATACTCAGATGTGAAATGTGCACTGAGCCATCTCATTACCAAATGATTACTGAGATTCCTCATCTATTTTTCATTTATTAGTCACTGCAGCCTAGCTCATTCAACTTGTAAAGGTCAATATTTTGTTCCTTTCTGACCTTGTCTATCCTTGTGTATAATATCATTTAAGTGGCACACCACACAGTAAGTGCTCTTCAGTGGATAGAAAATAAATTACACCAGGAAAGAATTTTGCTTTTACATTACATTCAATGATGTGTCCCAAGAATAAAGAGCATGTCTAGCACTCAGTAAAAATTTTGAATCTTGGATTGAGTGGATGAACACTGTACAACATCAGAACAACTGGCACATTTCATCTTACTGCTAAACTGTTCTTGTAGATAGAACATGGCAGTCAGAAAGATCTCTAAGTTTCCAATGCTCATGTTCTGTTAAGTTTTGATTCCATATTAGTAGGCATGTACTGCATAGAAAGGGCACTCTCAGGTGAAAGCCAAAGTTGAAGGCAGATTCCTATCAGCCCTACTGAGCAATTTTGAAATCTTTCCTATCCTAGGGAAGCACTACCTCAATAGCAGTGAGCCTCACCTGAGCCACATTCAGGATAGCTAGATGATGGACACATAATACCTATGACGCTCTAAAGGAACTGCACTTGAAGTGCCTTTTAATGGATCCTCCACTTCCAAAGAAGCCTCCTCCCTCAAGCCCTGCTGCCCTAGATGCTAGTCATCTAAGGTGGTATCCAATCATAACACTCTTTTTTCCTTCTTACTCCAGTTGTCAACATGAAAACCTCTCTGTTTTTCTGAGAAAATAAATGTGGAGAAAGCAGAAGCCCAAAAACATCTGTGCTATTGGCACATCCTAGCGCAGAGATTGTCCTTAAGAAGTGAATCCTGTTGAATGACAAATGAAAGAAAGGACTTCCCCTCTTTTATAAAACACATCTAGGTATATTCTCTAGGTTTTAGGTGCCATGGGATTGTTTGAGGAAAGAAAACTAAGCACAGTTTCTAAAGGCCCTATTGAGTGACCACTGCATGAATTAATTTCTAACCCATGTATCTACAGTTATATAATTGTTCCTTCTATAAGAAGAATGTAATCTGAAAACATTCACCAACATTGATGAAACCCACCATTTTCCCCACATCAAAATTCAAGAATATTAGTTGATCAGACACAAGAAGATTATCTTCAGTTTGATGAAGTATATCAAGTTTAATAGAGTCTATCAAGCAAAATATTCTAAAATCTGTTAGAGAAATGTTATCACCACAGTACACAAGAATCAAGCAGCAGTGAGAAGATCAACACCTGTAGCTATAACCTCATTAGCATTCCTCATCCACATAAAAATGTTAGCACCACTTAGATACTTTGTAGGGTTTTCTACATATAATGATGTTGAAATTAAATTTAGATAACTAGATAAACTTGGACAGTCTTTCAGTCAAACCTCTAGATGCATTTATAGATAAAGGTTGTCACATCAGATAACAAAATATCTGTGCATGTGAGAGACAGGTAGCAAACAGGCTGGGATACATTATACATAAAACTCATTTTCATAAGCAACAAGTTTTCAGAATTTCATGGAAAGTAATGAACATTTTTCTAAATGTAAATACTGGGCTAGTATTCAGATAAGACTCATGACTCATCCTTCTAATGGTGATTACTATGCTCCAACTGTAATTAGCCATCATGAAAATTTCTTTAAAAGCTTGAGGAGAATGAAAATGGACCCACAGGTGTAGGATAATAGGGATAAAGAACGCATATGTCTTACACAGAGATATAGGAAAAGGAAGATTCACAAACTATCTCTGTTCAGTAACAATATTTTGTTCCAGATACAGTTTATGCATTTTAAAATTGAGCAAATCAATAATACTATTGAAGTGTTTTAAACTTTGTTCTTTGATCTCTAGAGTTGTCTTACTATACTAGTTGAAGACATCACACCATTAAAACTGGCAATAATGTAGAAGAGTACAGAATTGGATCATCATGATGGGTGATGGCAAAAAAAGTGGAATAGTGGCTTCTTATTAACTACAAACTTACAATTTCATTCCTTTCCATGATCTATTCACCATTTCTGTAGCTTCTATTCTACCAACAAGCAAAAGCATAGTAGTCAAATGTTAGCAAGGGGTCACATCATAAGGAGTAGATCCATGTTATCAAATTAAATAATGTTATGTGTAAACCTTCCCAAAAGAGGGAAGCGTTGATTTTAGGAATTCCCAGAAAACATGCCTTGTGTCCAGAATTAAGATTGTCCGGAGACTCACAGTAATATCTTAAGTTTTTTTGAGTAAGAGTTTTATACATGCACATATGTTTTGATCAAATCCATCCCCCTTATCTTCCTCCATCTCCTCCTATATCCACCACCAATTTTCCCTCCCAACCTCAGGTATCATTTAAAGACACATTGAATTTGATTAATGCTGCCTATACATACAAGGGGATAGGGACACCCAGCAACCTTTCAAGGGCTACATCTAGAGGAAACTGCTTCTTCTACCTCCATCAGCCATCAATTGCCAACCATTTCTCATCTACAGGTAGGGCTTTATAAGCCCATTCCCACTATGAGTTATAGTATTTTTTTAAGTCTTTGCACCATGCTTGTTCATTTTTATAGATTCATTTTATTGGTTGCTTAAAGATCTCTTCTTCTTTAATATTGCCTTCTTTTAGTTGATAATGGGAGCATAATGTTCAAAGGAGAGCAACAGAAGTTACAATAAGAAATAAGAACTTTCTCTCTCATAGACCCTGCTTACAAGATGTGCAGGGTCAAACAGAGCAGAGAAGGAGGAAATGACCAACCAATGACTTCCCCAAATTAAGACCCATCCCATAGGCAAGAACCAATCCCTGACAATGTTAATGATACTCTATTATGCTTGCAGACAGGAATCTAGCATAAGTGTCCTATGAGAGGCTCCACCCAGTAACCAATGGAAAGGAATGCAGAAACCCATAGCCAAACAGTCAATGAAGCTCAGGAACTCTTATGGAGGTGTGGCAGAAGGATTGAGGGAACCATAGAGGACAGACACTCCAGAGGAAGAACAACAGAGTTAACTAACCTGGACACTTGGTTGCTCCCAGAGACTGAATCACCCACCGAATAGCAAGCATAGGCTAGACTTAGGCCTCCTGCACTTACATAGCAGATGAGCATCTAGGTCTCCAACAAAGGTTTGGAGGCTCTACATGAGTCTATTGCCTGACTGCATTTGGATCCTGTTTCTGTGCCTTGCCCGACATCTTCCTGCAGTGACCTGATGTACCAGTGAGGGGAGCTACACAGAGAGGGGCTCCTTCTTCTCAAAGAAGTAGTAGAGGAAGTAGTAGAGGGAGGTTCTGTGTCAGTGGGTACTGAAAGGAGAGGAGGCTGATATTGGGATGTAAAGTAAATAGAAAAATAAAAAGAAAAGAAAAAAAAAAGAAAAGAAATAAAACTTGAAACTATTTCCTGAGGAAAAAATGTATAATGTTAGTAGTCAAATAAAAATTTTCAATTATTAAAAAAAGAAAATTTCAGTAAAAAGATACAATCAGTATAAATCTGTGAAGCCATTAGTTTAATTCATACTAGTAAATCCTAAGGCCATAATAATTTTAATGAAAGACACAATCTTTGACTTGCATGATTAAATATTCTTTTTATTATGCCCACATTCTTGATTGTAATTAATCAAAAATGTACATGTTCTCTACCTAAATAACTGAATATCCAATTTCTTGCTTGTTTGTTTGTTATCCCTCATCTACAGACATTATCCCCGGCCTTGTTATTGCTAAGACTCAGAGCTCTGTTTGGGATGAGTCTACTCTTAATGTGTTCAGCTTCAAGGCAAAACTAAACAAGTAATCAGGAGACAAAGACAAAAAGAATGAAATAAAAGTATGGCTCAGTGTTCCATCTTATAGATGACTGTGAGCATCCACTTCTGTATTTTCCAGGCACTGGCACAGCCTCATATAAGACAGCTATACCAGGGTCCCTTCATCAAAATCTTGCTGGCATATGCAATAGTGTCTGGGCTTGGTGTCTGACTAGGGGATGGATCCCCAGATGGGGTAGTCTCTGGATAGTTCATCCTTGGAGAAGCTAGAGAAAGCACCCAAGGAGCTGAAGAGGTCTGTAACCCTATAGATGGAACAACAATATGAACTAACCAGTACCCCCAGAGCTCGTGTCTCTAGCAGCATATGTAGCAGAAGATGGCCTAGTCAGTCATCACTGGGAAGAGAGGCCCCTTGGTATTGCAAACTTTATATGCCCCAGTACAGGGGAATGCCAGGGCCAAGAAGTGAGAGTGGGTGGGTAGGGGACCAGGGCCGGGGGAGGGTATAGGGATCTTTTGGGATAGCATTTGAAATTTGAAATGTATCTAAAGAAAATATCTAATAAAAAAAAAAAGAAAGAAAAAAAGTGGCTCATCATTAAGGATTTATTGTTGGTTTTCCTGAATATTATAGTTTTCTCTATGTCCCTCTAAAATTTATACACTGAATTTCTAACTACTATGACCTAGAATGCGGCCTTATTTGGAAATGAGAACAACAAAGATATAATTAGTTAAATCAAGCTGAAATCACATTGTGTGGGTACAGCAGGTTTCACTGATTCAGTATATCTAGTATCCTATGGTGTGTGTGTGTGTGTGTGTACACATACACACATATATATGTAGATTTTTTATATATGTGTATATATATATATATATATATATATATATATATGCTACATTTTGAACAGGAAAGAGACATTTGCAAAAAAAGGAAATTCTTACAAAGCCAACGAAGTACCAGGATATAAGTGACAAGCAAAGAAAAGATCCTATCCCATAGTACTAAAAAAATGTTTTAGTATGTTTTGCTGATACATTGACCTTGGAATCTCCAAATTCTAGCAACCTGCACTGTGAGCCTATCTAGCATGTAAGAGTTTGTTATAACCCCCTTCCTAATAAATATATTCATAGGCATCTCAGAAACATGTCCCAGGCTTCAGTACATTGTTTATGTTTTTTGGGTTTTTTTTGTTTGTTTTGTTTTTTTTAGGGGAAGCAGCTGTAAAGTGCTATGAAATAACAGTGCAAAGGCCACTACTTCCCCACTGTAAGTAAAAGAGACCAAGAAGATATTATTAGTCATCATCATCAAAGACACTAAAACAGGCTATCACTTTGGTTTTCTGATATTTGCTGCTGAGAATTATTGGGATGTTTTATACTGATGTCAGTTGCACAAAGACAACACCACATAATAGCAGAGTAAACATTCTACTCTCCTATACACATATCTCCTGTGGGAATTTCTTTTTACAATGAGATTTATCCAGAGTCTGGGGAGATGATTGAGTTATCAAATGCACAGACATCAGTGCAAAGCAACAGATATAAAAACCAAGAAGACAAATCACTCATGAAGGAAGATCAGAATCACAAAAAAAGCAGACTTTGAAGAAATGGAACAATATGAACTGTCTGACAAATTATTCAAAATGAATGTTTTAAGGGTGCTAAGAAAACATCAAGAAGAAAATTGTGAAACCTATAAAACACCGAAGAACTCGGAATTTTAAGAGACATTGAAATTATCTTTGAAAATATCAAACAGAAATTTTAGGGGAAATTAAAAATGCAATAGAATAGATCCATATTATAAACATTCAAAGAACAGAAGAAATTCGTGATCTTAAAAACAGGTGGTTGCTATAGGAGGAGCAACAATATGAATTAACCAGTAAACCCCACCCCACCCCAGAGCTTGTGTCTCTAGTTGCATATGTAGCAGAGGATGGCCTAGCCGGCCATCAATGGGAGGAGAGGCCCTTGGTTTTGGGAAGATTATATGCCCCAGTACAGGGGAATGCCAGGGTCAGGAATCAGGAGTGGGTGGGTTGGGGAACAGGGCAGGGGGAGGGTATAGGAGACTTTCGGAGAGGAAACTAGGAAAGGGGATAGCATTTGAAATGTAAATGAAGGAAATATCTAATAAAAATGAAATAAAATTAAATAAAAAGTTATAAAATACAAAAACAAACAAACAAAATCAAACAGGTGGTTGTATCCCTTTGACCTCCTTTTGTTGTCTAATTGCTCTAGCTAGAACTTCAAGTACTAAAATGAACAGATAGACTGGACAGCTTTGTCTAGTCCCTGATTTTAGTGGGATTGCTTCAAGTTTCTCTCCATTCAGTTTGATATTGGTTATTGGTTTTCTGTATATTGCTTTTACTATGTTTAGGTATGGGCCTTGAATTCCTGATCTTTCCAAGACTTTTAACATGAAGGGACATTGAGTTTTGACAAATGCCTTTTCAGCATCTAATAAAATGATCATGCGGGTTTTTTTTTCCCTTTGAGTTTGTTTACATAGTGGATTACATTGATGGATTTTCATATATTGAACCATCCCTGCATCCCTGGGATAAAGCCTATTTTGATAATAATCTTGATGTATTCTTGGATTCAGTTTGGGAGAATTTTATTGAGTATTTTTGCATCGATATTCATAAGGGAAATTGGTCTGAAGTTCTCTTTCTTTGTTGGGACTTTGTATGGTTTTGGTATCAGCATAACTGTGGCTTCATAGAACAAATTGGGTAGTGATCCCTCTGTTTCTATTTTGTGGGATAGTTTGAAGAGCATTGGAATTAGGTCTTCTTTGAAAGTCTGATAGAATTCTGCAATAAATCCATCTGGTCCTGGGCTCTTAAAAAGAAAAGCATTTAATTGGGGTTGTCTTACACTTCAGCTGTTCAGTCCACCATCATTATGGTGGGAAGCATGGTGGCAAGCAGGCAAACATTGTACTGGAGAGGAAATTCTAACTCTGGATTGTTAGACAACAAGAAAAGAGTGAGACGCTGGGCCTGGCTTGATCATGTGAGACCCCAAAGCCCACCAACAGTGACACACTTCTTCCAACAAGGCTAAACCTACTCCAACAAGGCCACACCTTCAATAATGCCATTCTCAATGAGCCGATGGTGACCATTTATATTCAAGCCACGACATTAAAAATGTATGTATGTATGATGCATGTATGTGTGTATTAAAAATGAACACAGAAAGAAATACAGCCATGAAAAACCTATAGAACATGACAAATACAGCCATCAATGTGAAGTGACCCAGCTTATGATACTTACTACAGTATATACATAGCTATACTATACTAAACTATACTGTACTATATTATATTATACTATAGTTAAATAACTATACTTAAAAGTTAGAACAGCATAAGTGCATTCCAAGAGTCAGATGCTTGCCTGCCCAATAGATATAAATCTTACTCACATCCCATAAAAAAAAAGCCAAACCAAACCAACCAACCAACCAATGAAACAAACCAACAAAAACAGAGAAGTTAAATCAACATATATAAGGAGCTAGATTTCTTATAATTTACAATCAAGATAATGACATGATTATCTTTTTTATAAGAAGCCAAACAAATCTTCAAAATTCTATTTGCTTTTGTTTTCTTTAGGCTTTACTGGAACACTGGTCTCCTATGAAAAGGCTCACCACCTGCACTACTCGTATCATGTGCAGGTATTCAATACAGTATCAATAGTATAGTACTGACTTGTGATTTAAATGAATTAAGGAAGAAAATTTGATTGCACAAGTTCCCTTAAACCACAGACACATGAGCAGCATTGGTCAGTGGTTTACAGAAATACCCATGTGGTTATAGACACTTACTGTGCTTTATAAAACATCCTTGGGAACAGAGATAGACAGAATTGGCTAAATTAAGAGAAGAAAAACCAATCTGTTGTCACTTATATAAGAGAATATTGACTCACATCTTTAAATGTATAGGTTAAGAAGTAGGTTCATATTTTGTGAAATAATAAACACAATTCTTTAAGGCCTTGACTTTATAACTACCTTATTGTATGACACATCCTATTAGCAATATAATTTCATCTATTCTTCACAATTCCATATACATACACATATAATTTGATTGTATTCCCCCAAAAGTATCCTCTTATTTCCCTCCCACTTCCACAAAACACCTCTCTAAAATGGCTTTCATTCTATTTTCATGGCTTTTACTCTCTTTCTTTCTCTATGCCTTTCTGTCTGTCTTTGTCTCTCTCTCCCCATGTGTGTGCATGCACATGTGCATGTGTGTGTGTATGTGATCTGCTGAATTTAACTAAGATTTGTTTCATGAGCCTGAGTTTTGAAGAATAAGTATATTTAAATGTGCTCTTTCCAAGAATTCTTCCTCCTCTTTTATAGTGATGCACTTGTAGAATATACATTTACTTGTACTTAAGATATCTGAAGTGTGCAAGCGATGCTGCAGAAATGCTTCCTGGCCACTCTACTGTAACTGAGGAAGTACAGTAGCATTCCAGTAATACTTTAATATTTCTCAGTCTACTTCACAGGCTAATGCTAATTACATTGCTATTCTCTGTTGTTTTCCTGATCTTCAAGTTCAAGGCTTTTCCTGGGTATTCTCAGCTCTCAGGAAGACACCACTTACTACTTATTGCTGTGGATTCCCAAATATTTTCGTATTTCTTGATTTCCACATCTTACTAGACATTGGCCCTACATATCCCAATCTAAGTTCAAAAATGTATCTCTAATCATTATATTTCTCTGCTTTCTCCTCCAACACAGATGGCTGTTATTTTTGCATCCTCTAGTAGTCATCCCTGTTTTCCCCCTGTAACATGAATATCAACATAAAAGTAAAACCAACCAGCAGCTCCCATCAGTGTTATGTGCACAGTTACCTTCTCAGACCAGTTCCCCTCTTTCCTTTCTACTCCCACACATCCTATCTCCTTTTCACTATTCTTTGGGATGGCCAGAGTCAGTTCTGTCTATGGAAGGTCAATATCCACTCTACTAACAATATTTTCTATCTAATAGTGAAAGATCACTACCAGCACTCAAAAACTTTGCTGGCTTCATGATTATTTCTCATAGTTCAGTGTGCCATTTGTATAAGAATCAAACTTAGTTTCTAAGTCTTATCTCTACTCACCTGTCTCATGCAAGTTCTATTCAATTACAGTTTTTAAAAATCATCTCCAACATTTGCTTTTCCTTTTTACACCTTTAGTTCTACACATACATTTCCTCCTTATGAAATGTTTTCTTGAGCCTGGCCAAGTGCAATTCATTTCTCATGATCCATATCAAATACCATCTGCTCGCTTAAGTGTGTACTGTTTCCCCCCAGAAGTATTAAGCTCATTCCTTACTCTTGCATTATGTTATTCATTTTTCAAACTGCTTTATGTGAGCTTTAAGTCCTAAGTCTACGTGTTTTTCTTTTGGGTACCCTCTAAGGACCTTTGATTTGCATAGAATGAAATATAAACTATTTCCTCATCTTACCAGCCAAGCTTCCTTTAAGAGTAGATCGTGGTCTCAAGATGGGCCAGTCATTGGTTGGCCATTCCCTTGGTCTCTGTGACATCTTGCACAGAGATGTACTTGTACTTCTTGTAGGCAGCACACATTTTGGGTCAAAGGTTTTGTGGGTGAGTTGGTGTTCTTATCCCTCTACTGGAAGTCATGCCTGGCTACAGGAAGTGGCCACTTCAGGCTCCATATTCCACATTGCTAGAAGTCTCAACTAGAGTTACCCTCATAGACTTCCTGGAGCCTCCCCCCATTCCAGATCTATGGCACAACCTAGAGATTCTCTTCTGCCAATTTCTGTTCACTCTTTGGGCCTTTTCTCCCCATCTCTCCCTACACCTGAGCAACTTGACCCTGTCACTCTCCCCATCTCTCTCCCACCCAGTTCCTTCTCTCCATACATCACTGATGACGATGCCTATTTTTTTTCTTTTCCATGTAGAGTTATCAGTCTACAATTAATTATCCATCAATAAAAATATTACCAGTGGGCAATGGGGAGGAGACAAACATATTATTTATGTAATATTTAAAAATTCAGGAATTTCAGGGAATGAATACTAATAAGCAATAAGCAGACGATGCCTATTTTATTTCCCCTTCTTAGTGAGATTTAAGCATCTTCCCTTGGGTCCTCCTTGTTATTTAACTTCTTTGGGTCTGTGGAATGTAGCATGAGTATGCTGTACTTTATGGCTAATATCCACTTATAACTAAGTACCTGCCATAGATGTGCTTTTGGATCTGAGTTACCTCACTCAGGATGGTGTTTTTTAGTTCCATCTGTTTCCCTGCAAATTTCTTGATGAAAGAGCCAATCTCTTACTTTCAGATACTCTGTTATGCCTACAGACAGGAGCCTAGCATATTTGTCCTCTGAGAGGACACACAGCAGCTGACCAAAATAGATACAGAGACACACAGCCAAATAGTACATTGAGCTCAGGAAGTCTTGTGGAAGAATTGGGGGAAGGTTTGAGGAACCTGGAGGAAGTAGGGACTCCACAAGAAGACCAACAGAGTCAACTAACCTGGATCCTTGGGGACTCCCAGGGACTGAACCACCAACCAAAGATCATACATGGGCTGGACCTAGACCTCCCTGCACATATGCAGCAGATGTACAGCTTGGTCTTCATGCAGATCTCCTAACAGCTGGGGCAGGGGCCGTCTCTGATTTTGTTGCCTGCCTAAGGATCCTGTTTCCCTAAGTGGTCTGCTTTATCTGGCCTCAGTGGAAGGGGATATGCCTAGTCCTCCAGTGACTTGAAAATACACAGTTAAAAGCCAAGTGAATTGCCTCAAATGGCCTAGCACCAGGGGTCACATAATGTCACTGTCATCTTGTTCTGTTCATTGAAGTGATGATAAAGGCTCATCATTTCCTAAAACATGTGAAATAGGAAAAACTATTTTCTTATTTCCCCTTTCTTGTTTATTTAATTTTAACTATACTTTCAGTGACGTAAATACAGATATCAAAAATTATGAGGTAGTTAGCTTCATCACACTTTAAAACTTGTGTTGGAACTTTTTTTCTTTCTATTAATTTATTTTTATCCTTAATAACTTGAATTTTTGCTGAATTTACTTCATCTTTTATCAAGCACAGGATGTCTTACCCAGGACATATGTTTTCTAAGTCTCTTTATCTTTTAGTGTTTATTGTTGTTTTCTATGCTTCTTTAGAGTAACATGTCTCTGCATGGAGTCTTTGAGTTCTCAAGCTTCACTTTAGGGTCATATGCCTTTCACTTTAATTGGTGTGAACATTTATACCAGAAGTGAGTTGATACCAGAAGTAGGGTGGGTCCTCTCTGAAGCAGGAAATGGGAAAGAGCATTGATATTGTGAAATTAAGGTTGCTTTGTATAATAATGTTTATCTGTCTTCATTCTAAGTTACTCTGAATCCAGAAGCTGCAGGCCTCTGGGCAAATTAGTATCTGTCACTTAACAGTGTGTAGGGGGATGGGGGTGGGCTAAGTAAAGGATTAATTGCTAGGGTTCCTCTCTTTGCCAAGAAATCTTGCCTCCTGCTTGCCAGATGGGAGAGAGATTTAGAGCAATGAACTTTTATTGAATCAGAAGGAGAAAGGTACTCTCACAGACAGAAAAATAATTATACAAGCAATTATGAATGACTAAACATACATTTATAAACACATTCATGCACATACATTCACACATCTTCATACACTCCTGTTGGAGTATTCAGCTACTTATCTCATATTTATGTACTTACACACACACACACACACACACACACACACATATCCACACTTGCATATGCATATGGAGCTAAAGTCCAAGTCCCAGTGCAAAAAGAAATCACTCATTCTGCATGAAAAATAAACTCCAAACCTTATTGCATAGGAAAAGAAAAAAAGCTGTTATTCTTTTATTGTTAAATTAATTAAACCCAAGTCTGTAAGAAAAATGGTTTGTCCTCTTAGTAAGACTGAAACTGCCTTGCTGTTAAGAAAAAAAACCTAAGGAGAACCCTGCCTGCTCTTTTTGCTCTCTCTGCAGCTTCTTTTTTGTCTCTCTTCATCTCATTCTCTTATGCTGTTATATTTTACCATGTTCTCCACCTTCTGCCTTAGTTTCTAATTATCTTTCTGCATTCTGCACTCTTCATTCTGCTCCCTCCTTCTGTCTCCTAATTCTGTTCTCTCCTTCTGCCACCTAATGTCATTGTTTCTAGGTTTTTTGTATGTTATTTAAGAGAATAGATAACATGGCTTTTCCAAGCATTTTTTAAATAAAATTTCTCTCAAAGTTCAAAAAAATTTAAATCCTAAATTGAATAAGAACTTTACAACAAAGATGTTTACATGTGTTTTCATTTGAGACTAGTTAACTAGCTAGACGTTCATTATCTGTCACTAGCTCCACAGCTTCATTGAGCATCTAAAACATAATTTTTGTGTCTAACTTAGCACTAAAGTTTTATATAGGTAAACACAGCCAATGT
This sequence comes from Mus caroli, assembly GCF_978045245.1. Classification (NCBI taxonomy): domain Eukaryota; kingdom Metazoa; phylum Chordata; class Mammalia; order Rodentia; family Muridae; genus Mus; species Mus caroli. The sequence continues at coordinate 121,406,526 of NW_028227267.1, forward strand.
TTCATCTTCTGCCCTTGATCCTACAATAAATTGTTCATTCTCAGTTTTATATCCCTAAGGAATGTATTCTTTAATTGTGAGTCTGCTTTTTATCTTCCCATGACACATGAAGACATGCAGAGTTCTAGTTGCAATAGCCATATCACAGAAGGCCTTAACTGCAGTCCTATTATAAAATGGCTTAATAATTACTAGTATAATTTTAGGAATTCTTTTTTATCATATATTTTCTTTATTTACATTTCAAATGTTATCCCCTTTCTTTGTTTCTCCTTCTTATAGAATCATCCATAATTAAGAAATCATCTATAGCATCACTACAAGACTACATTTTTGTTAATCTGTGAAAAATCTGCCCAATAGGGTTGGCTAATGCTCAGAAACTATATATTAATTTAATATTGACACGAAGGGCATATCAAGAGCAGGAATCAATCCTGAAAATGTTATTTATTGGGCCTTGCCTATAAGGGCTTATTCATCATAGTCCACAGTCCATTGTGAAACCATCTCAGGAAGATCACATGCTAGCTTTTAGCCTACCCTAGATGGCTTCTGACAAAAGTGTGACTGTCTTATATGTTCTTTATAAAGACTCTAGTGTTAAGAGTTAAAGGAAGCCAAACTGTGTTTCTATTTTCCAGAAGACTTTTATCATGTCTAAGTCCTGTAGGAGCATGGGCCCATAGATACTTCCACTTATGCCCTAGACAGTCTAGACTTTAGAATATTAGATTTTAGTTGCATCTTTGAATTGCCTTTGTTACCTTTCTTTAATCCTTACTCAGAACTGGTTCTGACATATAAAGTAACATTATCTTTACTGTTCCTTATAATTAAGAGAGAAGAAATTCTTGGCTTCCTTAGCAATTATGTTTTTTAAAAATGTGATTAAAAAGCATTGCCAAGGTCCAGCAGCTAGAGCAATACATGATTCTTCATTGTCTCCCAGTCAAGCAGCAGTTGAAATTCTGGGACAAATTAGGCTCCTTTGTTAGATGACATAACAATTTATTAATATGGAAATTAAGTTTATTTTTATTGAAATACTTAAAAAACAAAACAATATAATCTATTCTCTTGCTTTGAAAAATGCATGTATGCATATGTTTTATGTCAAGAGTGATACCTAGAACCCACATGTTGGAAAGAGAAAACCAAAACTCTAGTTCTCCTCTGACCTTCACATTCACATGAACATATGCCCGTGTTTGTGTTTGTGTGTGTGTGTGTGTGTGAATGTACAGAATAATAAATGAATCAATAAAATAAAGTAAGAATAGTCATTTGCTTTAAACAAACAAAAAGGTAAAATTTCTGCTTATATTTTAAAAAGTCAAGATCACACACACACACACACATATATATATATATGTGACTGGTGATGTCAGAGCATCTTGAATTCCTAATAGCAATGTGTCATTATTGATTATGTCCTTCAAAACACCTGCTAATTGTGAGAAAAAAAATGCCACATATTTCATGTTCTGCTTTGAACATTCTCTTGGTAAATGAAGTGTCCTGAGTTAATTGCTGAGATGCAGCAATGCAATGGTATGGCTGTCAGTAGAGTATTTTACAGGCTTCCACAAAAGTAACTCATAGGTATATCTAATAATTAAGATATTGACCCAAGATTCAGAGTATATAAAATATTTGTCATTAACATAATTAAGCCAAGTTCTAAATCTAAAATAAAATTAAATCCAAAATTCTCATTAAGTGAATTGAGAATGGTCTGAGTATATTAGATATTGTCCAATCATTTGCTTGGTTAAGCATTTAGTTCTTAAAAAAGAAAGAAAGAAAGAAAGAAAGAAAGAAAGAAAGAAAGAAAGAAAGAAAGAAAGAAAGAAAGAAAGAAAGAAATACCTGTTAGTATGATTGGATTAAGTTAGGAGGACTTACTATTGATGCAGAGGAATCCACAGCACCAGATAATCATGATACCTATCTTAAATATGTGTCCAACAAATAGGTTCTCATTGAACATCTTCTTTGTTTTCCTATGTGTCTTAGTTACTTTTCTATTGCTGTGATAAAAATCACAACCAAGGTAACTTTGAAAAGTGAGTGTTTAAATTTGGATTATGATTTCAGAGAATTATAATCCATGAAGGCAGAGAAAACATATGTCTATAGGAACAACTGAAAGCTAACATCCTTGATCCATAAATAACAGAGGAATAGGACATTGAGAATGGCAGATGTTGACAAGTTTTTCTTTCGGTCTAGATAATTACAGTAGCTGAATTTAGGGAATAGATTTATATTAGGGTCTGACAAGGCCAAGTATTTTTAGCTCTCAATACTATAGTGTTTATAAGGACTAAGCTACTTTATCACTGCAGTGTAAAAGCAGGTTTGGGGAATAGACAAATGAGTGGGTGTGGCTAGGTTCTATTAATGCTTCATAAATTTTGAAGACAGTTCTGGCACTTACTGTGGTTTTCCACTGCCTGCCTTGCCTTGGCTGTGCTATCATTGAAGGTTTATCTCACATGGAGGCATAGCATTATCTAATGTTATTTGTTATGGGTGTGGTTCCTATGTGGTGTTGAGTGGGCATAGGAAAGAGGCCCCACTAGCCACTCATATTTATTCATTCATTCATTCATTCATTCAATCATTCATTCATCCTGATCACAGCTCCCTACCTTCTCTCCCTCTGGTTCAACTCTCACGAACACCTCCCTCTAGTACCTCCTCCTTACCCTTCTCAGAGAAGGGTAAGCCCTTCTTGGGTACTACCCTACCCTGAGAAATCAAGTCTCAGAAAGGCTGAGTGATTCCTCTCCCACTGAGACTCTAGGATTGAGTGACTCAGAGTGGTCAAGTATATCGCTATCTACTCTTTTTCCCCCACTCATTCATTCATTCATTCATTCATCTTATATCCTGATAACAGGCCCCTTCCTCCCAGTCCCTCCTCATATAGACCCTCCCCATCCTCCCTCCACTTCTCCCCTGATAAGGGATAGCTGCCCCGCTCCCCAGGGACCAACACACTCTGGCTCATCAAATCACTGCCAGGACTAGGTACATCCTCTTCCACAGGATCCTCAGGCAGGCAACAGAATCAGGAGTAACCCCACTCTAATACCTTTGTCCCAACCAGACTGTTATTTTATTATTACAGATTTCTTGATTTGGTTCTTTATTCTATTTATGCAGTGTGAGCAGGTCTTTTTGTTCTCATGTCATTTATATATATGGATGATAATTTTCAACTTGATCTCAAACACCACTAAGTCAGTGATGCACTCAGATATATTTAACTGATAGACTTAACTGATGTAGGGAAGCTTCTACAAATAATGTCCAAAGCTGAAGTCATTCTTCTAAAACTCATAATTTAAATACTCAAGTAAAGAATAATTAGTCTACAGAGGCAATCACACTGGCAGCAAGGTGCTGAATAATTATTCTATCTGAATAAATAATGATTCCAGAAAAAAAATATCTGAAGTAAGTTACAGAAAATACCTGCTTTTTCTAATGGTATGATGACAATGTGTTTTATATGGGCTCAGAAGATGTTCAAATCTTTTAAAGTTTCAAATGTGTTTTATTGCTTATATTAACTTCATGAATATTACACATGTACTCTTGGATTCCATTATCAGAAAGATATCTATGTCTAAGTTGCATTTTCTTATATCACATTGAGATCCTTCAACTGTTTTTGAAAAATTCAAAAGAAGAAAACATTACCTCACAATACAGATTGTAAAAAGATAAACACATAAATGAATATTTATGAAGAAGGCTTGCCTTAAAATTAAATAATTTTATAAAACATACAATTCAAATATGTATGATTGATTCCATTTATAGTATATAAGAGAAAAAAAGGTAATGGGATGCAGTTTCTGTCATATGTATCTGGTAACAATTTGCTGTTCTCTTTTAAATTAAAACCTTTCCATGAAATACAGTTTCAAATTTTCAAACACTAGCCTTTGTTCCAAGTAAAATATTATTTCAATGATTAACCATGCTGTGCTCAAGCCAAGAGGTTCATCAACTTCTGTTGAGCCTGGGTATATTTCATATGAAGGGAAAGGGAGGCAGGGCTTTTACTAGAAGTTCCCAGCATAGAAATACCACTTTCCCCAAAGAGCTATGCACCATCAATCTGAAAGTTTGTTTGTGTAACTTAAGCTGGAGGCAGACTACTCAGAAAGCATCCCTTGTACTCTGTTCCACAAGATGAGGCCAATGGATCCCAGGAATGACCTTGATCGCCTGCAGTCACTCACTTAAATCAGCAATGATGGTCACTGAATGGACAGTGATCCAGGTTAATTCCTTCTTAAAACATCTTTTCACATTAGCTTCTCTACAACTATGAAGATTAGTTTCAAAGATCTAAGGGATAGTTCCTTTTAAAATAAGCAGACAGTATGTGGGTACTGTAGTACATCCCTATAACCCCCACTCTCAGAAAAGGGAGGCAGGAAGACTATAGAGAGAAGAAATAACACACACTTGAGTATACAGACATATACATATATACATATATTAAACACTTAATTTATTGTTAATTTTTGTTCTCTAAAGTTAAAATATAATTACACAATTTCCCCCTTCCCTTTCCATTCATAATACTTCAACAATATGGATGCCTGACCAAGACCTGAACCAGAACAAAACCAGTAGACATGCTAAACTGGAAAGAAAAAAATTTACAGGACAATAACCCTATACTAAGTAATACCAACAAGTAGTGGCTCCTGAGAGAAGGAGAATTAGTATTCTTCAGGAATGAGGCCCTTATGTAGTCAGGCCTGAAATATATATATTGAGAACTTTAAATGATTAATTATGAAAGCTGAATGACACTCTTTAGGCAATTCTACCTCCAACATAAAAAAGGAATAATTTCCAAGATACATACAGTGAGTAGAATGTAAATCCAAGTTCTGTTTAACTGTGTTTAATGTAAAAGTGTAGAGTCTTAGCACTTAAGAATACACATAATTTGTTAATAATAGCATTCAGCTTTCAATACACCCTGCTTTTAACAAGGGTTATTAAGGGTTATTAATGTGTTATGACTCCATAATTACCATGGTAGAATGCTCCCACTTGAAAATAGATGGCTAATTCATAATAGTAACTTTGAGAAATTAATCTCTGCTTGATGTCTAATAAGTGCTGAGAGTTCTCTATCATTGTTACCAATATGTGATCCAAGAACAATTTAAAAACTCACTGCTTTTCTGACAGTTATTTTGCATCAGGTTCTTAATTTTCCACTAGAAACAAATTAGGTGCTCAAACTTTATTAATAGTGGTACTATTTTATCAAAGACTGAACAGAAACAACACTGACATGCATGAATATTTTATCTCTAAATATGGGTTATTCCTATAAATTCACATTTACAAACTTCTTTTCTAGTATATCATAGTGCTAAACTATTATATAGTTTATTCCCTCCAATATGCTTCTGAATTTCTGAATTATACATACAATGTTTCCAAATATTCTAACGGGAAATATACTTAACAAGGTTCTCTACTAGGTTTTTGTTGCTGCTGTTGTTTATGGCTTTTTTCCCTAAATCCTGAGTCTGAGTAACTTTCTCTAAGGAATGGTTCTCACTGGACAAAGGCCCAAGCTGCTCTCAAAGGAGCTACAGGAAGTTAAATGCTGCAGCGCTGGGAGTTATCTTACTCTGGATATGATGTATGATAACTTATGTGATGATCATGAGCACAGTTACTGATCCTGCTCAAGTAAATAATGGCTCCTAAATCATGCTCATGTAGCAACACTATTAAATGTAGTGGGTGACAGGAGAAAAATGGTGTGATAATAGGAGGCGAACCTGGAATTTGAGAAGAGATTTGATGGGAGGGAAAGGAAAATAAGAGAGGATGATGGAGTAAATTTGACAAAGAACATTGTATATGTTTACATCTGTATAGTTATATGAACATATTCAAGAATAAATACACTTTAAATTTCTCTCCTTAGCAAGCAATCCAACTTCCTCTTCATCTTCTGCCCCTTGCTGCATATCTAGATGTGTAGGATCATCTGGGTCATGGAATGTGCCTCCTCTAAGGTTCTCTATGGTTTTCAAAAAATAAAAAAATAAAATGAAATAAAATCCTCACTCAACTCTTTCTGTAGCATAACACAGCTTGACTCTCACCACGTGTTAACTGCTTACCAAGAATCCTCTGTCTTACCTCAAATACAAATTCTAAAGTACATTTACTTAAAGGCAAACTGTTCCTCCTGTTAATTCTTCTCCAGCTAAAGTTTGTAAACAAACAAACAAAAAAACAAAGCAGTGTGAATGTGAGATTTACATTTATTTTAAGTTACAGCAAAGTCTAAAGGGCAGTATAAATAAATGGGAACCCATGAACCTGAAAAGCTTCTGTAAGGAAATGATACTGTCAATAAGATAAAATGGCAAACTATAGAATAGGAAAATACTTTTCACCAACTCCACAATATCCAAAATATATAAAGAACTCAAGAAATTAGACACCAATAAACCAAATAATCCAATTTAAAAATGGAGTACAGATCTAAACAGAAAATTCTCAACAGAGAACTTTCAAATTTCAAATGTCTGAGAAACACTTAAAGGTTTAACATCATTCTTAGTCATCAGGAAAAAGCAAATTGAACTCCTTTGAGATTCCATCTTACACCTGTCAGAATGGTGAAGATCCAAAAACAATGCTGCCTAGGATGCGGAACAAGGAGAACATTCCTCCATTGCTGGTGGGAGTACAAACTTGTTCAGGCATGTTGGAAATCAATACACCTGTTTCTTGGGAAAGTGGAAAATGATCTACCCCCAAACCCAGTTATACCACTCCTGCACTTACCTAAAGAACACTCCATCCTACCACAAAGATATTTGCTAAACTATATTCATAGCAGCTTTATTCATAGTAGACAGAGACTGGACACAACCTAGATGTACCCCCACCAACAAGTGGATCAGAAAAATGTGGTGCCTTTGCACAATGGAGTATTACTGTTTTTTTGTTTTTGTTTTTTTTTAAAGTGACATCATGAAATTTGCAGGCAAATGAATGGGGGAAAAAATCATCCTGAGTGAGGTAACCCAGGCACAAAAATACAAACATGGTATGTACTCACTTGGAGATTAGCTGCAAAATAAAAGATAACAATGCCACAATCCACAGATTCAGAGAAGCTAAGTAACATGGAGGGTTTGAGGGGAGGAGGTACATAGATATTGTGGGTGGACTAGGAGCAGGTGTGGATGGGAACAGAAGTGATCAGGTGGAAGGTTGTGGGGAAAGAATATGGGAGAGAGAACTGCAACTCTGGGGTATTTCAGGGGCAAGGTTGAAACCTTGTGCAATGGAAACTCCCTGGAACCTATGATGTGACGCTTGCTAAGACATTTAATAAACAGGGATACAGAGCCCGAACTTGCCATCTTTTGTAATCAGGCAGTTTCCAGTGGAGAGTTTTGGACACCAAATCTACAATTTGTATGGCCTACAAGATGTGCTAGGGGTAAAGGTAGAACAGAAATTGTAGGAGTGGCCAATCAATGTCTGATCCAACTTGAGACTCAAGCCACAAGAGGGAGCATATGCCTGACACTGTCTGGACAATCAGGAACCAGAGGCTGGATAGCCCAGAGACCTAGGATAGATTCAAACGTGTTTGAAAAAAAAATGTCAATGAAATGATACCTAATGGTATTTGGGTAGACTAGAGTCTAGTATAATCATCAGAGAGGCTTCATCTAGCAACTGGTAGGTTGCTAGAGGAACAGATGCAGACCCACAGCCAAACATTAAAGTGAGCCTGGGGAATCCTGCAGAAGACAGAGAGGAAGGATTTTTGGGAACCAAAGGGGTCAAGGATACTACAAGAACATTACCCACAGAATCAATTAGCCATAGTTCATAGGAGTTCACAGAGACTAAAGTGACAGGGAGCCTTTGCTAGGCCATCTGCATATAAATTACAGTTCTGTAGATTGGTATCCTTGTGAGACTTCCAACAATGGAAGCAGGGGCTGTCTCTGACTCTTAGCCCCCTTTGGGGACACTTTTCCTCCTACTGGGTTCCAACATCCAGACTTGATATGAGCCTAGTTTTATTGTAACTTGTTATTCTAAGTTTGCTTGATAAAACTGAGAGACCTCTTTTCTGAAATGAAACAAAGGGGTTTGGATCTGGGGAAGAAATAAGGTAGTAGAGAGGGACTGGGAAGAGAGGAGGGAGGAAAAACTGTCCTAGGGATGTAATGCATGAAAGAATCACCCTGCAAGAAACAGAAGTAAATAGGTAGGTAAGTAGGTAAGTAGGTAAGTAGGTAGGTAGATAAGTAGATAGGTAGATGTGTGAGAGAGAGAGAGAGAGAGAGAGAGAGAGAGAGAGAGAGAGAGAGAGAGAGAGAGAGAGAGAGGACAGTGCCACCTGCAATAGGTAAGAGACCTGACTCAGGGGTCATGACTGCAGGAAAGCTACCCCCCCCCTTACCAGCTATAATACCAGGGAAATCTGACCCTTGCCTGGGCACCACAGTAGAACTGGCCTTGATGGCATGGCTTTGGAGTAGGTGAGCTGGTCAGAGAACATGAGAGTGGAAGAGCTGGCTCTGTCCCTTGTTAGCTGTATCATTGAGTAAGCTAGCCAGGGCAGTGCTGGAGAGCTTGCACTGGTGGTGTGGGTGCTGGAGAGCTGGCAGACTAATCAGCTTAGCTACCACCAAGTCCCAGATACAGAACTTTGAGTTGACCCACCCCAACATCTACCCCATCTATGAACTGCTGGAATAGGGTGGTCCTACAGATCCAGAGCTTCAGAATTTCCATGACTCAGGCAACAACAGGATATCCAGGGGGAGTCCTGGTGAAAATTCGGGATTGATAGTATAGTAGAAGCCTGGGGCCAGGCCTCTAACCTGACCAATGACACATTGCAATGAACATTTTGTAAGTAATAAAGCATGGACAAAAGGTATTCTGTGAGACATGATGTGACACACTACAGCTTCCACAATGAGACTTTTTCTTTTCTTTTCTTTTCTTTTCTTTTCTTTTCTTTTCTTTTCTTTTCTTTTCTTTTTTCTTTTCTTTTCTTTTTTCTTTTTCCTTCTCTCTTCTCTTCTCTTCTCTTCTCTTCTCTTTCTCTTTCTCTTTCTCTTTCTCTTTCTCTTTCTCTTTCTCTTTCTCTTTCTCTTTCTCCTCTCCACTCCTCTCCTCCCCTCCCCTCCCCTCCCCTCCCCTCCCCTCCCCTCCCCTCCCCTCCCCTCCCCTCCCCTCCCCTCCCCTCCCCTCCATTCCCCTCCCCTCCTCTTCTCGTTTCTCTTCTCTTTTTTCTTTTCTTTTCTTTCCTTTCCTTTCCTTCTTTCTTTCTTTCTTTTTTTTTTTTTTTTGTTTTTGTTTTTTGTTTTTTGGTGGGAAAGGTTGCAAGGGCAGAGTCCTGGGTAGGAAGGGATCAGGAGATGAGCAATTTGGGGTACATGATATAAACTTCACAAATAATATTACTTAAAAATGAAAAACCCACACATTGGGTTACCTCACTCAGGATGATATACTCCAGTTTCATCCATTTGCCTAAGAATTTCATAAATTCATTGTTTTTAATAGCTGAGTAGTACTCCATTGTGTAAATGTACATTTTCTGTATCCATTCCTCTGTTGAGGGACATCTGGGTTCTTTCCAGCTTCTGGCTATTATAAATAAGGCTGCTATGAACATAGTGGAACTTGTGTCCTTATTACATGTTGGAACATCTTCTGGGTATATGCCCAGGAGTGGTATAGCTGGGTCCTCAGGTAGTACTATGTCTAATTTTCTGAGGAACTGCCAAACTGATTTCCAGAGTGGTTGTATCAGCTTACAATCCCACCAGCAATGGAGGAGTTTTCTCTTTCTCCACATTCTCACCAACATCTGCTGTCACCTGAGTTTTTTATATTAGCCATTCTGACTGGTGTGAGGTGGAATTGCAGGGTTGTTTTGATTTGCATTTCCCTGATGATAAGGGATGATTGTGAGGAGCTGGTGCACCGCTGCAGCCTGCACTGCGCAGATGCCATGCCTGTCAGCTTGCCTGAGGTGTTGTCACTTGCTGTGAACCTATGGACTGCCTTTAAGTGACTGGGGTGATTGGGAGGAGTCAGTAGGGTATTTAAGGCGCCCCAGGGTTGTTCGAGGGATTCCTGTTCCTGCATTGCAATTCGAAGTGTTCCTGAATAAACCTGCTTGAAGAAGGACAAGGTGGTGTTGAGTCTTTCCTGCTGGTCGGGGTGGATGTGACATTTGATGACTAAGGATGCTTTTTTAAAGGTGCTCTTCAGCCATTTGGTATTCCTCAGTTGAGAATTCTTTGTTTAATTCTGTACCCCATTTTTAATAGGGTTATTTGGTTTTCTGGGTCTAACTTCTTGAGTTCTTTGTATGTATCAGATATTAGCCCTCTATCAGATTTAGGATTGGTAAAGATCTTTTCCCAATCAGTTGGTGGACTTTTTGTCTTATTGATAGTGTCCTTTGCCTTACAGAAGCTTTGCAATTTTATGAAGTCTCATTTCTTAATTCTTGATCTTATAGTACAAGCCATTAATGTTCTGTTCAGGAATTTTTCCCAAGTGCCCATATGTTTTAGGCTCTTCCCCACTTTCTCCTCTATAAGTTTCAGTGTCTCTGGTTTTATTGGAGGTTCTTGATCCACTTAGACTTGAGCTTTGTACAGGAGATAAGAATGGATCAATTCGCATTCTTCTACATGCTAACCGCAAGTTGAACCAACACCATTTGTTGAAGATCCTATCTTTTTTTTCCACTGGATGGTTTTAGCTCCTTTGTCAAACAATATCCATGGAAGGAGTTACAAAGTTAAAGTGTGAAACAGGCTGAAGGAATGACCATCCCAAGACTCCCCTACCAGGGGATTCATCCCATAAACAACCACCAAACCAGACACTATTGTGGATGCCAACAACTCTTGCTGACAGGAGCCTGATATAGCTGTCTCCTGAGAGGCTCTGTCAGTGTCTGGCTAATACAGAAGTGGATGCTCACAGACATCCATTAGACAAAGCTCAGGGTCCCCAATGAAGAAGCTACAGAAAGTACCCAAGGAGCTAAAGGAATTTGCACCCCCTAGGAGGAACAACAATATGAACTAACCAGTATCTCCAGAGCTCCCAGGGACTAAATCATCAACCAAAGAAAACACATGATGGGACTCATGGCTCTAGCTGCATATGTAACAGAAGATGGCCTAGTAGGTCATCAATGGGAGGAGAGGCCCTTGGTTCTGGGAAGGTTATATGCCCCAGTAAAGGGGACTGCCAGGGCCAGAAAGAAACAGTGAATGGGTTGGTGAGCAGGGTGAGGGGGGAAGGGATAGGGGGCTTTCGGAGGGGAAACTAGGAAAGGGGATAACATTTGAAATGTAAATAAAGAAAATATCTAATAAAAAAGAAAAAAATACCAAAAAAATACAAAAAACAAAACAAAACAAACAAACAAAAAACAGTAAAATAGTCAAGGAGAAAGAAACAAGGAAAAACTAGAGCTTCCTTCCACCAGAGGTTTCAGAATAGAGTCACTGCATAAGCAAAGACAAATCTGCCAGAGGTCCTCCTTTGTATAAATAGTTTATATTGGAACATCATGTGATAAGGTAGGGTTGATCATCTGAAATCCCCTATTACTTTCAGGGGCATTTAGTTTTACATGAATCTATCTGATATATTAATAGACTCTTCTGTTTTCTCCTTTTCTTCTGTTGTTATTTGACACACTTTTCCTGTGTGTGTGTGTGTGTGTGTGTGTACATGTGAGTACTTGTGTATACACATGGCCACATACCTAGGCACACCTCTACAAGCCTCCATCGAAAATAGGGAAGAAATCATTAGTACTGAAAGGTAGAGTGCCCTGCTGCCCTAGAGCCTTCATGAGAAGGCACAAGTATATATAGACTTTCTAGAAGAAAACATTAAACTACAATACAGGCAAAAGCAGAAAATACAATGTAAAACCAGATGACACACACAGAGAAGGTAGAATTTCAGAGTACAAAATATCCATCCTCATTTGAGGGCACAGGGTAGAGTGAAGTCTGGGCAAACTGTGCCACCAATTTTGGAGGATCATCTGCACTTTCCAGTGAAGCCTCAGAAACATAAAAATTCACTGTAAACACAGTGACAGCAAATAATACAAGAAGAGGGATGAGTCAAGGAAAGCCACTCCATAAGCAGTCATTTTTACCCTATGAAAATAAACATTTTAAATAAACAGAAACTATTTGGTGTCCAACCTCCTACAAACTTAGAGCATAGATAGGGAACTTGTACACGAATGTACAGTTTTAATTTAAAGAACAAACAAAAAACTTTTATTATGTATTAATCCCCGCCCACAGTCAAGTTGCTTTTTTTGTGGGAGGCAACAGAAAGACATATTCATGTGGGAAAAGTGGCCTTAATATTACTCCTTAACATTTCCTGAGAGTAAACATTACTCAAAATATCAGTAAACAAATGGGAAAGTAAAAACAAAGAATGGGGAAATTGAAGTTGTAAACTGAGGTCTCTAAAACAAATGTCATATAGCAGAAGCTAGTGATAAAACATGTAAAACAACAGAAAGCAGGGTTCTCTGCAGGGAACCAGAGAATTTAGACCCCATATAAGGCCATGGGACTAAATGTGCCTAAAAAAAACCGCATCAGTTGTCTCTGCACCACTAGGGGGCCGACACTTTTTGACCTCAAATTTCCCTTTCTCAAGTTTCTTCTGCAATCTCTACAAGAGATATGAACTATCAAGCAGACTCAGGTCCATGAAAGCACTCAGTTTTACAGTGTGTTACCAGTAAAGCTGTGAATCACAGCTCTTGCATTACTTGCGATACAGCAGGCCACAGATTTTACCATGCAGACCATGTGAGTTTAGCATGGCTTTGGTGGTGAGTTAAAACAACCACAGCTTATATCTTATTGTAGTACTAGCAAGCAATGCCTTTTATATATGATTGAGACACTGAACAAAGGGATTAAAATGAAGACATTTAAAATCCAATGATTTATAAATCTTTCATATCAATTGTCAAAACCAATAGTTTTCAAGGATTTTGTCATGTGATGTTTTTATCTCAGAGGCCTATGATTATATCATGTTTAAAAATTAATATTTATATCCGGGTATCTACGTGTTATGGACAGGTCATAAATCTCAGTACTCAGGAAACTAAAACAGGAAGAGTATAGTTTGGAAACCAGCCGAAACTATACAATAAATTCAGGGCTAATATGGAATACTCTGTATATGGAAATTCATATTTATACTTGTATTTAACTTGTATTAAATTAATGAAAACACTCTAAATGAGTACAAGAATTTTATGTCATTGTAAATTTTTATATCAATATTGATTACATTAAAATTCTACAGGAAAAAATTAACATTTATGCCTAAGTCTGTAATAAAAATAAACTTGAGAAGCTGGAAAGATGGCTCTGTTATTAAAGGTGCCTTCCATCGAGCCTGACAGTCTGAGCTTCATCACTGCACTGTGAGCCATGTGGTGTAAGGAAAATTGATTCCTACAAGGTGCCCTCTGACCTCCAAAAGTACACTGTAAAAAAATTAACTTACTTATGGGGTGTGTGTATGTATGTGTGTGTAGATATATGTGTACACACCCAATAAATAAGTTATTTTTTTAATTACAAAAACTAGGGCTGATTCTTTGTTCTTATGAGTTCTGGGTTCGCCAAGCACACACATGATCTACTTAACAGACATGTAGTCAAAAAAAAAAAAAAAAACCAAAAAAAAAACAAAAAAACAAAAACAAACAAACAAAAAAAGAAACCACTTTAAAAATATAAAATAAACCTAATTTTAAAAAAGGAACTAATATTTAAAAATAAAAAAGATAAAAAATTACAAAAATAAAAAGCCCTGACATGACATTATAAGGCAAAATACCTCCAAAGACACTATAGAGTTTATTTTCTTTTGGCCATCTGCTGCTATGCAGGTGATCTACACTTAAAAGTTGCCAGTGAGAGTCCTTTGGAAAAACCTAAATTTTCATTTGTAAATGGTTATCAATTGGAGATAGTTTCTGGATTAGGGAGAGGGTATGTGACCTCTTCTCTGTTTGCTGTAGGACCCTATCTGGTGGAGACCCTTATAAGCCCTATGCATGCTGCCTCAGAATCTGTGAGTTCATGTTAGCCTGAGAGGAGGGATTTGATGGAGACATCCTGTTTAGGAATGAGTGTTTTCAAAGTCTTTCACTCTCTTCATACTCTCTGGCTGTATGTTTCTGTATTTGTTTGCCTCTGGTACAGGAGGAAGCTTTGTAATAGGTATATGAGAGGGAGAATCTATTTCAATAAGAGAAAAATAAATATAGGCTATTTTATATCTTATACCAATTTGTTGTTATAAAATATATGATTTTTTTCTCTTCCTTCTGCTTTTCAGTAATTTCTAGATGTACCTTAAATATGAAGTTAATAACAATAAGAGTATGAAAATTAGAAAATTTTTTCATTAAATAACAAGAAATTGATATTAATACAACATATATTTCAAATATAAAATTTTAAATGTATATTGTATTAGTCCAGGACAGATGATGGATTCTGGTGGAGGGGAAGTCAGTTTTCTTTAGAAAATCAACCATGCTCTAGTAGATGGTACTACGCTCAGAATTAAATGGATAGCACAAATTGGAGTTGATGGATCATTAAATGAAAACTAAGTTGAGAGGTAAGGAGGTGGGGATTGATCTGAAAGGAAATGAGAAAAGGAGTTAGGGTGATTATTTTCAGTATTCCTTATATGAAATTTTCAAGAAATTAATCAAAATATTCATTTTAAAATTATAAAAATTTCTAAAATCATATGACATTTTTTACTAATAATAGCAAATTTAAGTTTTAAGTATTGTTCTAAATTTGTGTTAATTAGTGTGGATAATCATTATGGAATGATATCTTTGAAATAATTATTCATAATGTCTATAAAATTATAATATAACAAAGGTCTAATCTCATCGTTAGAAATGCAGACACTCCTATCAAAAGAAAATGCAGGGACAACGAGTGGAGCCGAGACTGAAGGAAAGACCATCCAGAAACTACCCCACCTAGGGATCTGTCCCATCTGCAGATAGGAAACCCAGACACTATTGCTAATGCCAAGAAGTGCTTGCTGACAGGAGCCTGGTAAAGCTGTCCCCTGAGATATTTTGCCGGATGCATGCAGCCAAATGTCATACTTAGCATGGGGACCCCAGTGGAGGAGTTAGGGGAAGGCCTGAAGGAGCTGAAGGAGCTGAAGGATTGCCTTATCAGGCATCACTGGGAGGGGAGCCCCCATGATCCTGTGGAGGCTCCCAGTGTAGAGGAATGCTATGGTGCTGAGGCAGGAGTGGGTGAGTGGATGGGTGGGGTGGGGGAGCATCCTCATAGAGGCATAGAAAGGGGATAGGGGGTTTGTGGAGGGGAAACTGGGAAGGGGGATAACATTTGAAAAGTAAATAAATAAAATAATCAATAAAAAATTGTTTTAAAGGAAAAGAAAAAAAAGAAATACAGACATATCACTTTGAGAAAATGCTAGTCCGAATTAATAAAATAATGGTTTGATAGTATGTAGCCTAAGCCTTGGCACAAATTAATAAGTAGAAGTCATTTTGTTCAAGACTACTTTACAAATGCCACTAATGAAATAGAATATTAAGGTTAGCACTTGCCGTAAGCCTTTTTTCAATACTAAATTATAAGTTGTTAAGATGCAAATGTTATAAATTACTTGAAAAGATGCCTCTGTGTGTGTGTGTGTGTGTGTGTGTGTGTGTGTGTGTGTATGTGTGTGTGTGTGTGTGTGTGTGTGTGTGCCAAATCACACAGTGTAACAGAAACAAAAGGAAAAAATAAAGAGGGGAAATACTAACAAACTAAATCTGTGAAAAACTGTTAATATTGCCAGCTAAAACTCTCTAATGAATAATATGACACATTCCAACAGAAAGACATAGATAAGACATAATTTGCATACATAGCAATTCAAAATTCATTAAATAATAATTTAGTCTTTTCAAAATGCTGTCCAGGATAATGAATATAAGGAATGTAAAAATTGGTAATACTATGAGATTAATTTTTAATTCATTGAGAAAAAGGATTTTTTTCCTTAAAACAATATAGTATGAAAAGTCTCATTTTTAATACATTGCTTTGATTTAACAATTCTATATCAATGAGTTTATATTGAAACATCAATCATAATCAGGAAATTATTTGTATATGTGAATCAGGATATCCATAGCACCCATGTATAAAGATTTAAAGAACTAAATCTCACTAAATAACATAATAATTAAATTCACTACTTTAGTAGCCTGTAACTTGATACACCATACAGCTAACAACATTCTATTTTCAAAAAAGTTGAATAATGAGAAATTCTCATAGTAAAATGTTTATGAAAAAATATTATTACAATATGAGTTCACCTAAATAAACAAATGTAGCAAAGTATCTATCACAGTTATCTCAGGGGGTATATATTTTCCATTCTTAAGTCCTACAACAAGCACTACTATACACCTTCTTTGATAATAGGTCTTATCATTCATTTATTCACTTTATACTTGTTGTGCACTTAGTTAAGACAGAATTCAATGAGTTCTGCTTGCAAAAGTTCATTATTTTGTGTCTACGTATATAATAAAACAGCAATTTTATTTATAACAGTCACCTGAAATTTGCAAAACAGAGCAATGTAAAACAGCTGTAGTGGAAGCTTGAACACTAAAATTTCGTGTGTGTGTGTCTGTCTGTGTGTGCCTGTGTGTGTGTGTTTATGTGTGTATCTGTGTGTGTGTGTGTGTGTGTGTGTGTGTGTGTGTGTGTATGTGAGAGAGAGAGAGAGAGAGAGAGAGAGAGAGAGAGAGGAGAGGGGGGGAGAGGAGAGAGGGAGAGAGAAAGAGAGGGGGAAGGAGAGAGGGAGAGAGAGAGAAAGGAGAGAGGAGAGAGGGAGAGGGAGAGAGAGGAGAAAGAGAAGGGGGAAAGGAGAGAGGGAGAGAGAAAGAGAGGGGGAAGGAGAGAGGGAGAGAGAGAGGAGAGAGAGAGAAAGGAGAGAGGAGAGAGGGAGAGATAGGAGAGAGAGGGGGAGGAGAGAGGGAGAGAGAAAGAGAGGGGGAAGGAGAGAGGGAGAGAGAGAGGAGAGAGAGAGAAAGGAGAGAGGAGAGAGGGAGAGGGAGAGAGAGAGAATAAATGACATAGCACTTGTCATTTCATTCTGGCATAAAAATGCATTCAAATATCACACAGCAATTAAAGCAAATGTGCAAAATCTCTTATTATAGTACACAGCACAAATAGATCTTACTTTAAATATCCACTCCAAACAAAATTATTCTTTTATATTGACCCTTTTAAGCATACTGTATGGGAAAGTGGTATTTAATGAGTTGGGTTTAAAAAAAAAAAAAGACTGTTGTTAAAAATAAACTCTGATTTTAAGTGGTTTCATCCATCTAAAAATTTTTCACTGACCAAAGTGAAGATCACAAGAAAGGCTTATAAAAAGTGGCCAAGAACTCTTTCAGGATGTCTCAAACAGGTGGCTTACACTGGTTGTCTGGCTAGTCCCTTCTTCCAATAAAATTAGCATCCACAATGAAGAAATGCTACAAGAGAAAGAAGAAAGAAAGAAAGAAAGAAAGAAAGAAAGAAAGAAAGAAAGAAAGAAAGAAAGAAAGAAAGAAAGAAAGAAAGAAAGAGGAGGGGAGGGAAGGAGGGAGGGGAGGGGAGGGGAAGGGAGAGGAGGGGAGGGAAGGGAAGGGAGAAGAGAAGAGAAGAGAAGAGAAGAGAAGAGAAGAGAAGAGAAGAGAAGAGAAGAGAAGAGAAGAGAAGAGAAGAGAAGAGAAAAGAAAAGAAAAGAAAAGAGAAAAGATCCTTAGCAGCTGCACCTCCACTGGTTTACCAACATGAACTCTCCAGATATCAGGTTAAAAGTCTCTCTAGTAAAGGGGGATGCTAAGACTTGTACTTCTAGGGCTGAGACCATTTATCAGACTTGATCTAACTCCTTGATTTTCAGTGGCTTTGTTTCTGTTCCTTGAGGGCAAATTGTGGTACTCACATGTATGGGCATGTACTTAAGCTCACAACTTAGGTCATTTACCCAATATGAATTTGACAATTGAATTACAACTGATTGTGATTCAAATCACAACTAATTATATATTTCTTTCTGGAAGTTGACTATTAAGAAGTCTTGATAAATCCTTCAGTGCAGCAGCAAGTTGCAAGGCATTCTCTGCATGTCCTCTAACCTTGCTGAGTGAGTGTTCTGTCACTCAGACAAATGACAAAACCTGAACAAAGTGTTATTCAATGATCACGATGTAACAGTCTCTTGAATCTAAGTATTATTCACAAATAGAGTGCAGGACTGGCATGCAAAAATAAATGCCAGTCATAGAATGAAACATTTCCAGTTTTAGGGTGCCCCAGTGATAACCCTGGAGTCTCATCAGGATAACATTTATAGGGCTTGAAAGGGGCTCAGTGATAAGAAGATGCTTTGATCCTAGATATTTGGAAACTTTATCTGAACTTTGTCATTTATGGCTACCTGCCCTTAGACAAAATATTTAGTGTTGCAGGAAGCAGCACCAGACTCTGCCAACTCGTTATACTCAGTTCCTGAAAAAATACTGTGTGTCCTAAAAGCAAAATCAGAGGCTTAGTCTTTCTGGGCACGATGTCTGCTAGGCAAGTTATAGGGCTGTCTTGTTGCTTATAACCAGTTGTACCTGATAATCTAGATAAACAAAAACTTTGTGTGGGAAAACTGTACTCAAGTCATGACCAGTAACAAATGGGGTAGAAAAGATTCAGAGAAAAGGAGGAAACAAAGGCTACTCTGGAAAAGAAATTCAAAAAAATGATGTTTAAGTTTTCAAAGATAAGTTGATAAGCCTAAAAATAATCTTGGAGGTTGATAAAACATACACCCAAAAGTTGTTCATAAGAATCCAGATGCTTGTCTCTTCTAAACTGAATATATCTACACTTCATATCACCCACCATTCTTTCTTATCTTTGTTTTCTGTATGCCAGAGTAGAATATGCAATGTTGCCTATAGGCTGAAGTACCTAGTACTTGTCCACTATTTCTAGTTGGGTTTGACAAATGAGATACAGTTGGAGGAGATCAGAGTACACTGAAAAGGAATGACTGGATAATTTTTACCCAGCCCCTACTTGTTTATTCTTTGACAGTGAGGTAGTTCATTCCTTCTATGAGGTAACTCTCCCCCATGTCACCAGTTTTCAATGGACTATGAAGCAGCATACTTCATGCATAATGGGTAGAAGTTCCTCACTTTTGGTGGTGCTGGGGTGCATCCTATCCCTTGTCTGTTCCCTCAGCAGTATTTAAACCTGTTCTAATAGGTTATTATTTACAGATTTTAGGTTGGTGCAGAATTAACTACTTTTTGTTGCTTAAAACATTATCAAGACATTATCCTAATAGATACCCTGATCAAAGCCCAGTAGGAGTGTTCCTAAAGACAAGAAACATCCTGATGAAAAGTATTTTTGAAAGTAGAATAAATATTTCTACCATTCTTGCATTTAATCTTTGTGTCCCAACCCTACAAAGTCTAAAAGAAAAGTTTTACCAATGGAAATGCTGGGTCACAAGTACCTGTTCAACACATATTTGCATCTGAAAAAAAAAACAAGTCTTGTTTTTTATTGAATGCTTTAGTTGGGGAATATTATTCTATGTCCTGACTCCCAAATGCTGGCATCTAGAGAAAGCAGCCACTCATCCAACAAAACTTAACAGTCTAATGTGAAATAGAAACTGCATTAGGTATTAGAAACACATAAATCAACCAGGGAAATTTATACCATAACTTTCAAAAATACTAAAAAAGAAGGAGTACTTCCAAACTCAGATGATACCTATAAACTTTTTATTTGCTAGATGTACTCATCTAGCACATGTTTTTTTTTTTTATATTTTTATTAGGTATTTTCCTCATTTACATTTCCAATGCTATCCCAAAAGTCCCCCATACCCTCCCCCCTCCCCAATCCCCTACCCACCCACTCCCACTTTTTGGCCCTAGCATTCCCCTGTACTGGGGCATATAAAGTTTGCAAGTCCAATGGACCTCTCTTTCCAGTGATGGCCTATTAGGCCATCTTTTGATACATATGCAGCTAGAGTCAAGAGCTCCGGGGTACTGGTTAGTTCATAATGTTGTTCCACCTATAGGGTTGCAGATCCCTTTAGCTCCTTGGGTACTTTCTCTAGCTCCTCCATTGGGGGCCCTGTGATCCATCCAATAGTTGACTGTGAGCATCCACTTCTGTGTTTGCTAGGCCCTGGCATAGTCTCATGTTTTATAGTTCTTTCTGAACTCCAGCTGCCTGGTTTAACTCAGCTATCTGGCCCAAACTCCTATACAAGCTGTTGATTCAAACTGGCTTCTTTGGCTTTTCACTGAATTACTCGGCTTGGCCTCTAACTTTAGCACTGTGTTTTAACCTTTGGTTCCTACTCATTCTCTGGCTCACTCTGTATTCACAAACAACATATTTTTGTAAAACTGTCCTAGTAAAACTGCCTCTACTGACCTGCATGGAACTGAACAAACTCAGGAACAAACTCAACTTCACTACACTGACTGAATGGAATTCAACTGTACTCTACTCTGAACTGAACTGCAGAAAGCTGAACTGCATCTCTCTTCCTCTATTTGTACTGTTCTCTTAAGTCACCTGTCTTTCTTGTGTGACTTGGCCATATCTTATCTCTGACTTATTCTGTGAAATCTTTCTCTGATTCATCATTTTGTCTGACCCTCAAATAGATATTACTTTCAAATATGGCTGCTTCCTCCTATAAACTAGCCTTACTTGTTTGGGATTGAAGATGTGTACTAAGGACATGTCTGTATTCCAACAAAGGAATTAAAAGTGTGTGACATGTCTGTATTCCAGCCAGATTACACAGATCTAGATCTTTGGATGTAATACCTTGCCAGAGCAACCATGTTGCTGGATTACAGTTCCCCTACAGACACCCAGGTGAGTAGCAATTAAGAAAAAAATAGATCCATATTTATCATCCTGAAAAAAAGTCAAGTCCAAGTGGATCAAAGACCTCAATGTAAAACTAGATAGGCTAAATCTAATAGAGCAGAAAGTGAGGATATCCTTGAATGCACTGGTACATGAGACAACTTCCTATATAGAACACCAATGGCTCAGGAACTAAGGTTAATAATTAATAAATGGGACCTCATAAAACTGAAAAGCTTTTGTAAGGCAAAGGACACTGTCAATAGGACAAATAGACTACAGATTAGAAAAAGATCTTCACCAACCCTACATCTGGCAAAGGGCTAATAACCAAAAATATATAAAGAACATAAGGTGTTAAACACCAACTAATGAAATAACCCAATTTAAAAATGGGTTACAGAGCTACACAGAGAATTTACAACAGAAGAATCTCTAATGGCCGAGAAACACTTAAGAAATGTTCAACATCCTTATTCATCAGGGAAATGTAAATCAAAACAACTCTGAGATTCTACCTTACACCCATCAGAATGGCTAAGATCAAAAACTTGAGCAACAGCACATTATGGTGAAGATGTGGAGCAAGAGGAAGACATTGCTGGTAGGAGTGCAAACTTACACAAACATTCTGGAAATCAACTTGGCAGTTTCTTAGAAAGTTGGGAATCATTCTACCTCAAGACCTAGCTATACCACTCCTGGGCATATAACCAAAAGATGCTATAACATTTCACAAGAACACTTGCTCAACTATGTTCATAACATCCCTATTCATAATAGCCAGAAACTGAAAACAACCTAGATGTCTCTCAACCGAAGAATGGCTAAAGAACTGTGGTTCATTTATACAGTGGACTATCACTCAGATTTTAAAAACTAAGGACAACATGAATTTTACAGGCAAATGAATGGGACTAGAAAATATTGTCCTGAGATAGGTAACCCAGACCCAAAAGGACATGCATGGTATGTACTCACTTATAAGTGTATATTAGCCATAAACTACAGATGACCATGCTACAATCCACAGACCCAGAGAAGCCAAATAACAAAGAGGCACCAAGTGAGAATGGTTGAATCTTTCTCAAAAGGGAAAATAAATTAGATGCCAGAGGTGGAGAGAGGGGGATAACTGGATGAAAAAGGGAAGGGTAATGGGGCATGGGGGATCAGGTATATAGAGAGAATGGAAATCCACAGTGTGGGGATCATTTCTGGGACTTTTTTGAGACCTGGGATGGAGGTAGGGTGTAGGCCCCAAGGTGTCTATGGGGGCAACTCTAGCTGGGACTCCTAGCAGTGGGGGATAAGGAGCCTGAAGTGACCACTTCCCATAGCCAGGCAGAACTCCCAGGAGAAGGATATGGACAGCAACACACCCACAAAACCTTTGACCTAAAATGTGTCCCTACTACAAGATGTGCAGGGACAAAGGAAGGATAGAGATAGAGTGAATGGACAACCAATGACTGGCCCAACTTGAGACTGATCCCATGACACTATGAATGACACTCTGTTATGCTGGCAATTAGGAGCCTAGAATAACTGTCCTCTGAGCTGCTCTATCCAACAACCAATGGAAACAGGTACAGAGACCCACAGTCAAATGTTAGATGGACTCTTGTGGAAGAGTTGGGGGAAGGACTGAGGGAACCAAAGCGGAGAGGGGCTTCACAGGAAGACTAACAGACTCAATTAATCTGGACTTTTAGGGCCTCCCAACTGAACCACCATGGAAAGAGCCAGCATGGGCTGGCCCTAGCCCCCCCTACTCTCAGACCCCCTCAAATATGTAACAGAAATATAAGCTTGGTCTTCATGTTTGTCTCCAATAACTGGAGATGTCCCTGAATCTTTTGCCTACCTGTGGATCCCATTTCCTTAACTAGGCTGCCTTGTCTGGCCTCAGTAGGAGAGAATGCACCTAGTTTTTCAGTGACTTGATGTGCAGAGGATGGAAAGGAGGGTGGTCCTCTTCTCAGAAGAAAAGGGGAGAAGTGAATGATGGGAAGATCTGTGTGGTGTGAAAGTGTACTGGGAGGATAGGGGACTGATATTGGCATGTAAATTGAATAAATTAATTAATAATAGAAAATGTTTGTTTTAACCAAAATCTTCAGTGACTTGTTTACTTAAGATGTCCAAAATTAAGAAAAATAGCTATAATTACTTAAACAATTAATACAGTGAATCTCAAATTTTATAGTGTTTAGAACTTATGCATTATATCATTAACATAAATACTACATTTAAAATTATCATCCCAGCTCACATGGAATTAAATGTAGAAAAACTAGAAGCAATTCCACTAAAATCAGGGACAAGACAAGGTTGCCCACTCTCTCCTTACCTAGTCAATATAGTACTCAAAGTTCTAGATAGAGCTATTAGACAACAAAAGGCAGTCACAGAGATATAAATAGTGATGGAGGAAGTCAAAGTATAACTATTTGCAGATGATATAATAGTATACATAAGAGACCCCAAAAATTCCTCCAGAGAACGCCTACAGTTAATAAACAACTTCAGCAAAGTGGCAGGATAAAAAAATCAACTCAAACAAATCAGTAGCCTTCCTTTATACAAATGATAAAAACAAAAACAAAAACCCAGCTGAGAAAGAAATTAGGAAAACAACACTCTTAACAATAGCCACAAATCATATAAAATATCTTGATGTAACTCTTACCAAGCAAGTGAAAAATCTGTGTGACATGAACTTCAATTCCCTGAAAAAAAGAAATTGAAGAAGACCTCAGAAGATGGAAAGATCTCTCATGTTCAAGGATTGGTAGGATAAACATAGAGAAAATGGCCATCTTTACCAAAAGTAATCTAGAGATTCAGTGCAATCCCCATCAAAATTCCAACATAATTCTTTACAGACATGGAAAGAGCTATTCTTAACTTCATATGGAAAAACAAACAAACAACAACAACAACAACAAAAAAAAAAAACCCAGGAGAGCCAAAACAATTCTCAACAAAGACCTGACTTCAAGCTATTTTTACAAAGCAATAGTAATATGAAAAAAAAAATTGTATGGTATTGATACAGAGACAGACAGGTCAATCAATGGAATAGAACTAAAGATCCAGAAGTAAACCCACACACCTATGGACACTTGCTCTTTGACAAATGCAAATCAAAACCCTGTGATTCCACCTCACACCAGTCAGAAGGGCCAAGATCAAAAAACACAAGTAACAGCACATGCTGGCAAGGATGTGGGGAAAAAGGTACACTCCTCCATTGCTAGTACAATTACAAACCGGTACAACCACTCCAGAAATCAATCTGGCAGTTCCTAAAAAAATTGGAAATAGCTTTATCTGAAGACCCAGCTATAGCACTCTTGGGTATATTCCCAAAAGATGTCCCATGATACCACAAGGACATGTGCTCCATGATGTTCACAACAACCTTATTTGTAATAGCTAGAAATTGGAAACAACCCAGATGTCCCTCAACCAAAGAACACATACAGAAAATGGGTTCATTTACACAGTGGAGTACTATTCGGCTATTAAAAATGAGGACATGATGAATTTTGCAGGCAAATGAATGGAACTAGAAAATAACATCCTAGGATGGATACAACTCACAGACCATAAGAAGTGTAACAAGCAGAAAGGCCCAAGTGATGATGCTTCAATCCCACTTAGAAGGTAGAAAAAAATAATCATGAGAGGCAGAAGGAGGGAGGGAGCTGGATGGGAGAGAGGAGGGAGAGTAAAAAACGGAAATAGGATCAGAAGAGAAACCTAGTGTGGAGAGCCCTGCAGCGAGCAATTGAGCAATTGCTGTGGAGAGCTGTGCGCGTGCTGCGAGCAATCACCATTATAAGATGGCGCTGGCCTCCGCTGTGACTAACTAGGAAACAAGCCTTGTGTGCAAGTGCGAGAGTGAACTCACTCCTAGTCACTGCCCATTCTCGGGGTGTAATAGTGGTGTGATGAGCGAGCAACGAATCAAGAGCTGTCACGCCACATCAGGTGCTGAAACGTCATGGCTGAGTGCTATATAAGGGACTCCATTTTCTGGGGTCAGGATCTTCCTGAGAAGTAAGCAATAAAGCTTTGCCACAGAAGATTCCGGTTGTCCTGAGTGTGTTCTTGCCGGCGGGGACAAAAGCTCGGGAACCTAGAGGGTCTAGAAAATGAATGGAAATAAGTGAGGGGTGGGGGGAGTGGGGAGGACCCAGAGACCCAGGAGAGAAGAGACTCTCAGTACTCAATAGGGGTGACCTTAGCCAAATTGCCCGACATTAGGAAGAGGGAACTCAAAGAGTCCATCTCCAGTCTTGTTGTTATAATAGAGTCTTGAAGTCACTTCTCCTCACTATTAGAGATGTTCATATTCATTGTTGAGAATGCTGTGAAAGCAGGTAGCACTGACTAAGCCTTTGTGAGATGATTTTCTTTCATCTTCCCCCAAACTAGGTGTCTGTAAATTAACCACAGAAATCAGAATCAAACTCAAAGTAAAAAAACAGCTATAACAACAAACAACAAAAATAACAAAGTGGGTATTAGTAGATTTAAAACCCTGCATTGTTCAAAAAAGGGAGCTATAGGAGACAATGTCATTAATCAAAAAGCAGTTAGATAAATCTTTGAATGATAAGTAGAATACTCTAAATTGGAATTAATGAACTGTCTCTCAGTGGGTACCTCAGAAACCCCATTTAAGAAGTCAAGGAAACTGTCCTATACTGTAATTTGTTTCATTTTCTTTACTCACTCTCAAGAATATTACATCTCCTCAACTAAGAAATTGTAATTAATCTTTGGTCATTTTTTTTATTCTCTCAATATCTCCAAAAGTTCATCCAGAAATTTTACCAGCTGCCTTTAAACGTATCAGTGCCCTGTATCAGAACCACTATTTCCTCACCTCATACTCTTCACATCTTTTGCTTCAATTACTGAAGTGAGAAGTATTGTTACTGTGACTTCTTCATCTATAATATCAGTGTAGAATTTAATAAAATAATGAGTATGGAGACAAATATAATAGAGGTTGCCTTTGTCCTTACACAGTGGTGCCTCTCATCCAAGCTGTGAAGGGAAACAAAACAAAATAAAACAAAGCAAAAAAGAGGGGGCATGCATGCCCAGTAAGTGAACTTCTACTTACATAATCCCTTTGTTTGCTTTAGTTTGTTCTGAATTTTAAGGTATTTATTTACAGTCATGTAAATGAATCAATTTAACACTATATTCAACCCAAGTATTAAGGTTTTGCTTGTTGCCCTCTAGGTCCTATATAACCCTCAGGGTTAGAGTTAACCCTAATCCTAACCCTTCCAAGTCCTATATAACTTGTCTCTCAGACCTCTCACAGTTCATCTCCAATTTTTCTTTCTCTCTTCACTCTAGGAACTGGCGGCTGTTCCCACAGGACTCACATTTCTGGTCCTTCCTCATGAGGACACCCTCGAATCCCAGAATATTCTTTCAACATAGCCATAAAGTAAGCTTCCTCTTGACCTCCAAGTATTTACTTAAACACCATTTTATCAAAGAAGCTAATGTAAAATTGCAACTGCCTTCAGTCTTCCCAAAAACCTCACTCTATTACATTTGTCTCCATATTCATTGTTTTATTAAATTCTACACTTGTATTATTTGCTGTCATTTTCTTGCCCAAATATAATATATATTTTATATTGCTAATGAACTTTTGTCTGTTTGGATTCATAGATTTATTTGTTTTTATCAAGAACTATTTGGTTATAAATATTTGTTGAGAAGTAATTCAACAGTATTCCTAACTTTATACTGCTCTTAATTTTTCCCATTGATATTATTTTTTAATCTTTCCTATCAGTAATGTATTTCAATTTCCATATTTCTAATTTGTATGGATATTCAAGAAGAAATATTAGCTATAGACCAATCATCAAGATGCTTAATGCTATATTTGCTGATCATTTAAAGTGCAAAATTAAGTTTTGCTACAGCACTGAGATGTAAATAGCACTGTATTAATAGTTTGAGTTATATATAGTCAGAAGAAGCAGGAAGCTATTGAGGCAATCACAAGAGACAAGCAAGCAGTGACAAATTCTTCACAGAATATTCCCCAGGTATTTTCCTCCCTAATCATCCCTTGGGAAGTGAGTTCTTGTCCAGGTGTGCTGTGCAATTTCTTTAGAGTGTCTAATTGCTTTTTAAAGGGCAATATAGTTATGGCAATTTGCTTCAAAGAGCTTAACAGTAAGAAATGTCTTCCTCAAATACTGTTTAATACTGATTCCTATTGCCTATCAGTAATACAGCTTCTGTTGCTGTTTTTTATCCTTTAAATGGAAATTTCTTCTCCAACTGACAATTGTCACCTGATTATACCCTAAATTCTCATAGAAATGGCCAATTACAAAATTTAAGGCAACACAAAGTTAAAAAAAGGAAGCTAATAACAGCAGAATTACCCTCAGTATTTTCTACCACCCCTTCATGTCATATAGTGCCTATGAACTTTTCTAATTAAAGTGAATTCTATTAAGTATGTGTCTTCTGGAAATGACCTAGTATTGCACACATTAATTAATAGCAGCTTAGTTGTCCTCACAATAACTTCACAATACTTGGCTCTCAGCCATTATTGATAGCCAAGGAAATGTAAGTCTTTATCCCTTTGCTGGGGCTACTGGCAATTTAAAGTTATAAGGATAAGGAAAGTCATATTCCTCTGTGTCATAACTACTGATTACTTAAACCAAATGTTTATAAGCATGCCACCTCACATGAATTTTTCACATGTATTCTGGGGTTTGAACTCAGTGTTTTCATGGTAAGCACTTTGCCAACTGAACCACTGCTCTAGCCTTTAGTGACTGTAACTTTTTTGGGGGTGGGGGAGGGTTCAAAACAGGGTTTCTCTGTCCTGGAACTCACTCTGTAGACCAGGCTGGCCTCAAACTCAGAAATCTGCCTGCCTCTGCCTCCCAAGTGCTGAGATTAAAGGAGTGAACCACTACTGCCTGGCAGATTGTAACACTTAACATAGGTCCTGGTATAAATCAACCAATTGGCAAGAGTGGTATTGGATGACTAATTGTATCTGTTTTTCCCACTCCAAACTTCCTGTAGCTCAGATACTGCACTAGACTTTTTGTGCACATCAACTGATTTGAAACAGCTGCAACTTTACAGGTTGCAAATGCAAATTGCAGAAATAAGTGTAGAAGATGGTATTCATGCAGGGCTTCACATACCTAGGGCTCTTCTGCTTTTCAATGAGTCTGTAAACATATCGCTGGGGATGATTTACCGGGGCACTTAACTTTGTATTATTTTTTTCACTTAAAACTTACAAATAACCTATGAATTTGGAGCAGGCTTTTCATGTGTCACAGAAAGGATGTGTTGTAACAAAATCCTACTTTTATTTAGATCCTTGGTGAGTGAACTTCTCTAATCAATCAAGTCAACAAACCCATGGATGCTCAGGTTTTAAATTAACTTTCAAGTTGTTCTTGATGTTTCATCAAGTTTTAGAATAACTATATTTGGTAAAAGTCATTCTGCTGACAATTGGCAAGATATAATTCACATTATAAATTCGTGAACACAGTAAATACTTTGTATTAGAAATATTAGATATATCATAGTACATATTAAGAAACGCTAAGTTACTGTTAAAATGCAACATGTGTAATATAAGAATTTAATAAATCTTGTATTCTCTCATTCTTCAAGGTATTGAATAGTATTTAGGTCATACATGTGTATTTTAGATCTTCATGGTAAAAATGCTTCATTATTATCTCTTGGCAAGTGGGAAATATCAATATGATTTTACTAGAATAAAGCAGATTTTACATAATCTAATAATATAAATGAAGATTTTTGCCAATTTAGACTCCTTATATATTGAAGTGCATGTTTATATTTACAAATTTTCATTTCAATACATATAATAGAAAATATTAGCCACCAGAACCAGAATATACCAGAATATGTGTGTATATTTCATGCATTCCTGGTGCCTATAGAGACCAGAAGAAGGTGTTGGATCCCTCTGGGACTGGAATTACAAGTGGTTCTGAGCCTCCTGATGTGGGTGTTGAGAATGGAACCTTGATCCTTTGCTATAGCATCAAGTACTCTTAATTGCTGAGCCATCTACCTAGCCCCCAGCTTCCTAATTTTAACAGCCCACCTAAGAGTGTGTTTCTAGTCTGCACCACTACCTAAGGATGCCACATTTATATTTATGGACATTTACATTTAGCATTTGACTATTTTTTTCCAGACAAGGTTTCTCTGTGTAGCCCTGGAAATCACTCTCTAGACCAGGCTGGCCTCAAACTCAGAAATCCTCCTGCCTCTGCCCTCCCCCAACCCTGAGGTGCTGGGATTAAAGGCATGCGCCACCACTGCCTGACTTAGCATTTGACTATTTTAAATACCTGCTAAGAAGAACATAGATTATATATAATGACTATAAACAAAATGTTCCCTGTGACATTAAGCCTTCAAAAGTAACCTGCTTCATCAAATCTTAGAAGGCATAGCAAGAGAAATAGTGATGGTTTTGATGAGTCTCCTTTTCCAACTGGCTGAGACAAGTACTTATCCACCATATAACTGCTTTGGGTCTCTTACTCCTGATTGTGTCTTCTAAGTACTTCTGAGCTATGAAAGTGTATCTTAGAAAGGAACTTCATTTTACTTAAGAAGCCTGTCTGTGGAAGACTATACTGATTAGTTAACTAAATTTGGAAGCCTACACTCAGTGAAGGCAGAAGAAGAAAGATAATTCCACATGCAGGATCCTGGACTGAATAAAAAGGAGCTTAAATACTGTCTCTGATTTCTGGATATGAATATAGTATGACAATATGCCTCATGCTCCTGCTGTATCTTCTCTACTACATTTGTTTATATCCTTTGCAACTCTGAACCACAGTCAACCCTTTTCCCATTAAGTTGCTGCTATGAGATATTTATAGCAGTTATGAGGCAAGTAACTAAAGTTATATAAGTAGCTTTACAACAGAAACACTACTAACTATATTCAAGATCAGAATGGGTCAATTTGTCAACTATCATTATAACAAAAATTTGTTATGGATACACTTACAACATATAACAATAGATTCTAATATATACCAAATATTGTTATTAATGTATGTAAATAGTAATGAACCTCTTCATAAATCAAATAATTATATAATTACAAAAATAATGTAGCATAAAATACATTTTATGTATGTATATGTGCTAGGGACTTATGTCAAAAATCAGGAAATTTCTTACTAGCTAGAACTGTGATCACAGGTTAATGGCAGAGTCTCTGTAGTCAGGAACCACATCTGTTAGATGGAGAGTTGAACACATTTGTAAATTTGTATGTGATTCCTCTTCAAGTGCCTAGTTGCTGCAGCATTAAATAATATTGAATAGTGTTCCTTAACATGATTTTCATAAAAAAAACTCAGGGCTTGTTTACAACGGCTACAAACATCACCACCATCCTCCATGGAAACTGCAGATTGGACTCATACAGAGGGTAATCTCCTCTGTGTGTCTTTAGAGCCTGCAGAGAGGGCCTGAAAAGTTGAACAACAAGCATGAAGGGAGAATCCAATAGCATGGAAGCTCTTTGTGGTTGAGACAATACAATGTATTTGTCCTTGCCAGCTCAAACATGTAGCTATGTCTAGCTAACCTACTGATTTACTAACTTAGTGTTTTAAAATGATTATAATTTTAAAGTGATTTATACTTTACAAAATATTTAAAACTATCTTTCATATGACCACTGTCATTTCTGTTGCCTTACTAGAGTCATAAGGACAGACAGGCCTTAGCATAGCCAGTTCTTGTCCCTGCTGTCTTACTTATCCTTCCAATAGTATCTGCCATGTATCGTTCTATATCCTCCTACTCATATCTCACCTAACAGATAAGCAGCCACACTGTAATAACTGAGATAGTGCCTCAGTATCTCCATTGACAAAATGACCACTCAGTCATACACTGAGGAAATTTCTTTAAAAGTGTCATGTTCATTACTATCAGGAAACTACTAGATCTTAGCTCACTCCAGTAAATGATACAAATATTGTCTCTTCCTTTGTATAGGTGCAGACAGTTGCTATCTATAGCACTATACACCCCTATCAATTCTTTGGGTGTATTAGTAAAATGCAATTTTTTTAATTTGGAATGTGAAAAAGGAAGTAAAAAACAAGTGTTTACAAACACATTAAAAAAAAGACTCAATGGATGACAAATTGTTGGCTAGCAAGTCACTCCCAGCATTGTCACTTGTGACTTGATAGAGCTATTTTCAAAAACAGTGAATAGTCCTAAACAAAAAATTGAATGAAGAAAATAAACTATAATCTCTTCTTATTTATATATAACAGGTTTGTTCTCAGCAAACTTATTCAATTGTTGAAATAACCCTTTGTATTTTTATGTATTAGATAACCAAGGAATTCAGGGAAAGATTCCTGTATAAAACAGTTTCATGCATTTGCATCTCAGAAAAATATTCTGACTTCTTTCTACTATGTGAGATCTTATCTTGAGCATGCTGCTTCTATATTCTCTAAAATCACACAGTATACAGGCTAAGAACTCTAATTCAAAAATCTGATATGCTGCACAATCTGATCCTCTTATGTATCAACAAGAATTTATTGGTACGACCCTTTAAACAAAAATTATGAGGAGGAAGAGAAGTGGAATTCCAAACTGACATCATATAACAACTTGAAGATGCATACAAAATATGTTACTAGTGCTGGAGAGATTGTTCAGCAGTTAGATGTACTTGTTGCTTTGAGAAAGAGCCTAAATTCTGTTATCAGAACCCATATCAGGTTGCTCACAACCACCTATAGTTTCAATTATAGGGGATTCAATGTCCTTTTCTTAATTGTATGGACACTTGCACTCACTCTTACCAGTACATTCTTGCCCTATGTATATATAATTTTTTTAAATTCTAAAATATTGTACTAAATAGCCTTCAGGCTACATGTAAAGATGTGTATTTTAAAAAAAGAATATTTGTATTGGGGGTTTCTTCCTAATGATTAAGATTCAAAAGAAGATCAGAAATTAAAAAACTGAAACATTCTGCTTCTAATCATTTTGAATAAAGGGTACTCAGTGTATGTACTTTACACATTTGAATCAAGTAGTAACAGAGCAACAAAGGCCATTTCTTCTATGAATTAAGAAACAAGTTACACCAGGCAATGGTGGTACACGGCTTTAATCCCAGCACTTGGGAGGCAGAGGCAGAAGCAGGTGGATTTCTGAGTTCAAGGCCAGCCTGGTCTACAGAGTGAGTTCCAGGACAGCCAGGGCTACACAGAGAAACCCTGGCTCAAAAAACCAAAACAACAACAACAACAAAGCAAGTTACATTCTATGTTGAGGTTAGTTTTCTGGTTGCCCTCAGGGACAAGAGAATCTTCATGCACATCAAGGAAAGCTACATGACCTTGCTCCTTAGTTTAAAACTATTGGTTGAATAAAGATGTCTACAGCCTATAGCTAGGCAAAAGAGAGTAGGTAGGAATTTGGTTCCTGGGCTTGAGGTATGAGGACCATGAGGAACAGAAAGAGAGAGAGAAGGTAGAGAGAAGAAGCCACAGGATAAACAATCACGAGAACTGGTCATGAAGGCTAGTCAGTCTGAGAAAGAGTGGTCCAAACAGAATATGGGAAGTCATATCTCTGGGTTATTAGCAGGGGAGTAGACATAATAGCACAGAGGGTAGATATTTGGCCAACTCTAGTGCTGAGTAAGGTTTATTATAAATTTAAGTTTTGTGTTCTTTTTTTTTTTTTTAAATCTGGGAGCACAATGATAAAAGGCAGAGTAGAAACTCTGATGGAGACTAATTACTACTACAACCTTGCCTTTCCACATGGCAGAGCATTTCCTTGGATTTCTTGTCACTTAATAAAACATTTGAAGATTTGAGATGAAATGAAGAAATGTTTTCTGATAGTAAAATGAATTATTAGCCTTTGTAAACATATGTTTACACGTGCATTCATGTGTGTGCAGGTGCCAGAGGACAATCTTAGTTGTCATTCTCAGAAATATCATCTACATTCTTTGAGACACTGGCCTGGAACTCACTAACCAAGCTAGAATTGTTATTCAGGATGCCTCATAGACCCTCCAATTTCCCCCATGCTAGGATTACAAGGACATATCACAACCCAGTTTTACATCAGTTCTAGCAATAAAACTCTGGTCTTTATAAGGCAAACATTTCACAAATTGACCTATTGTTGGGCGCTATTAAGACAGCACTACTGTCCTGATCTCTGAATTGGGCCTCTCCCCCCCCCAAAAAAGAAAAGGGGGTCAAAAGCGGGCCACCGACTCACCGCTCCGAAAACAACCACAGATTGTTCCAGCCCTAAGTCAGCGCCAGATGCCCTGACCACAAGATGTACCCGGATATCACCAAGTTCCTGCTTCCCTGTGTAGTCGCCAAAAGAAAAATTTTCACTGCCCATCCCTCAGGCTGAGAAGTACTTCCCCTTTTTGCTTGTGCATTTAAGCCTAGAGCCTTGCTAATACAGTGACACCTTGATGTTATTCAGAATGGTTCTGTGTCGTTCCTTGTACTTGGTGTCCGTCTTTTCTCTCCCCTCATTTGGTTCTTAGGATAAGGTCCCCTCGAGACCCTCAAATAACTGGACCTGTTGGACGGGTCAAGCTATCACACGAGGACCCATGTACACACATTTTAAGATCATAACAAAATAATAAACAAGCAAACAAATAAACAATAGTAAATAACATGTGTATATTAATATCAACAAAATATTGTTATATAATAATAATGTAATATGTCATTGATTAAGGAATAAACTACACTAGAATCTAAGACTGAATATGATTATCAATCTAATTACTATGGAGGACCTTGACACATATTCCAGAGAGACAATTACGTTTTGAGAACATCAAGCATCTCTTGGGATTGGGAAGTGGTTAGAATGTATCAGGAATAAGAAGAGAACACATATACACAATATACATGTGAGTTTTTACTTTGAAAACTATTGGTATAGAAAGAGATATATACCTATATGAATACAAATTCCATGATTATCTTTGCTGCATTTGTATAAATAGATTCTCTATTTCATTCTTTATTTCAACATTAACTAACCATTAGGATTTGGAGACATTATTTTGAATATTCAGCATATCAAAGAGGAGCCATTGGTTTAGTGCCACACCCTCTGGTCAGGTCTGCTTGACAGGCTGAAAAAGTCTGTAAGCACTCAACAAGGAATAGAGTTTCAAGGAAGCTCACCTCCTGGAGTTTTGGCGTTCTCATTTACCCATATACTCACACTCTATTCCTGCGTTAGTCTGGTGTATGGATCTACGAGCTCTCTTTTAATATTTTATTATAAATGCCTTTTAAGATTAAATTCTGTTATAGTTAAGCCTCCACACTGTTCCAAGGTCCCAGAAGCCTGCAAGCTTGAAATCTGGCAGGAATGCAGAAAGGAAGTTACCTATTCAGTTACTAATTAAGCATTACAAAGACAGTAGCTCAGAGCTGGTCTGCAAAACAGTTACCAAGGACAGTAGCAATTCTCACCCAAACAAGGGAATAATAGAGCTAGGGAATCCCACTGAGACAGAGATCTTCTCTACAGCTAGGTATAGGGAGCTTCACTTTAGAAGCAGGTTGGTATATTCCTCTGTAGACCCAGGAAATAAGGTGTTGGGGTATTGCAGTATTCATGATAAGGTCTGCTAGTGCAGAACCCCTGGTGGTGGGTTTTACAATAGACTAGTTTACACCTGGCTCTCTTCTATTGCCTGGTCCCCACCTTCTTTTGATGTATACATTCATTTGTATTGCGTCACTGTAACTTGGTGGATTGTATTTTGCTTGATTTCTTGTTATTTCTTTGGTATAAAAAATTTGATGCTTGACCTGACACAATACATTCAGATTCTACACAATCTCTCGTGTTGGTCTGTCTGTCAACCGCTGACGCTTTGCCCACCTGCCCCAGAGACCCGTTCCACTCAGACAAAGGGATCCAGAGGGTCTGCGGCAGTTTAGGTTATAACAAAAGTCACCTCAATAAATATCTGTTAAATTAGGAATAAATAACAAGTTATATGGGACAAAGATGATCAGCTGTAAGAAGCAAAATTATAAGTGCTAGTGATCATTTTACACGCTGACCAAGTAAGCAGCCAAGGCAACTTATATATTGAATTTATGACCTAATTTAAGCATTAAAATTCTGGATTAGACATTGAAAAATAATGAATATGTTATGCCAAGAGAAGTCAAGACTTAATTACATATTTTGATGTTTAGTAACTTTGATGATGGTCAGTTGACTAACAAACACTTAAGAAAACTATGTTTCATAAGAACAATCAAATCCATTAAAACTGTAATTTGCATCACAGATTCTATTCCTGAGTCCTCACATAAAATTTTATGTTCTCGGCATCTAAGTAAGAAGAAATGGAGCTGTTTGGTGCCTTAGAATAAGAGACCTCAAACACTTGAATTTTCTTTTTTTTTTTTAATTTATTTTTATTTTTATTTTTTTTAATATTTTTATTACATATTTTCCTCAATTACATTTCCAATGCTATCCCAAAAGTCCCCCATAGCGCCCCCCACTTCCCTACCCACCCATTTCCATTCTTATGGCCCTGGCATTCCCCTATATTGGGGCATATAAAGTTTGCAAGTCCAATGGGCCTCTCTTTCCATTGATGGCTGACTAGGCCATCTTTCGATACATATGCAGCTAGAGACAAGAGCTTCTTCCCTCACACTTTATTTCCATCTGCTATGTAACATCCTGTATTGCCTTTTTAAAGGAAAGAATAACAAAAGTAAGTAGGAATCATAGACACTTTAGGCAGTCATGAAGGGCTGAGGCAAGTTCAAGGCAAGATTTTAGTATAATCATGGACAATTCAACATCTAGGAAATCAGCATTAGATTTTTGAAGGAAGATTAATTTCTGTCTCCTGCCAATCCCTAAAATTTCTTGGCATGCAGTCCCCAAATGACTGAGGCTTAAAGTGGGAAGATTCAGAAATTAACATCTTTCTAAATCTCCAGTGATAGCCATACTTACAAAGCATTTGGCCTTAGACACTGTTAGAAACATATATTTCTTAGTGAATTTATCAAGGATAAATATTCTCCCAGTAACAAATATGCTTCCAGACTAATTTATGGTCATTTTAATGAATTCTTTCATCTCCTTAAGCCTTAACAAATCAGACAGTATTTATTATGCTCCCAGAAGTAGTCAGAAGTTGTGTCTGCAGGGTTGGCACCCAGTACAGTATCCTGTACATTTTGAATGATAAGCATCTATAATCTTAGATCAACTCAAGAGCATCCATGCATAAAAGCAGTGTGGGAACTGAGACCCAAATTATTAATATCAAAGAGAGCAGCATGGGTGTGTAACATGATTGAAAGATTTTGATGTTTTTCTTTTTCCAAACCTTACATCCTTTACAGGGAAGTTGCTTTTGTTCTAATGCACATCTGCCAAACAATACTCTGAGGAGTGTTTGAAGCCTGTCTTCATGAAAAGAGATAAGCTGATCAGATTAAAAAAAAGAAAAAGAGCTGTCAAAAATGTGTTATGCTTGTCCTGAGCACTACAGAGCACACTGGCACATAGACCATGAACTAGAGTTCTGCTATTTGTCATAATGAGAATTCACTGAAGGAAAGCATAGTGTTAGCCTGGCCTGGGACATGGCTGCTTATTGAAATTATCAACTCACAGTGCAAACCAAATACATCTTTATCACATGTTGCTTTCTTCTGCAATTAGCTGTTTCCAATTTCTAGAGTTACTTGGATTCCCATGACCAGATATGTCTCATTTTGCACATTTGAGACTATCTGAAAGTCCCACCATCTAGCTCTGGATATCACAATTGACAATAAACATAAGCATCTTTTCTTCCTCATGATCCCTAAACCTATAGTTTGTCACCAGTTCACTTTTTTATTTAGAACATCTTTTCTATAAAATCTTTTCCCTAGATTTTTACATTTATAATGATCCTGAGGACTGTTTCTTAGTGCATGTAATGTGTAGCTAATCTCCTAATCTCTGAATATTTATTTATTTTTCCCAAGCCCACTCTCAGGATTGTGTGTATTTATTTGAAGCAATTAATATGTAAGTTTCATGTTGTTTTTATGCAAAGTTATTTGCTACTGAGTTTAGAAAGAAATTCCACAGAGAGCAATTAATAATTTACTACTGTTTCATTCTACTGAAATATTTATCAAGGTACACTTGTTTGCTCTGTAATTGGCATATTTAGATATGCATTCCAAGACACAGAAAAGCAAAAAAATTAGTTCAGAAAACAGTAAAGATCAGAGACCAAGAGTGAGTTAAATCCTACTGTCTGTGCACTCAGGGTGTATCAGACCTCATTTTGAAGGGTACCTGCTAAGGACATTCTTTTTGTTAATTTTATTTTATTTCTATGTATTCACTTTACTTATATCTCACTGCCTCCCTCCAGGTCACCCCCTCCCACAATCCTTCTCCCATTCCCCTCATCTCTCCTCTGAGTGGGTAGGATCCCCTGACATATCTCCCAACCCTAGCACTTCAATTCTCTGCGAGGCTAGGCATTTATTCCTCCATTGAGGCCAGACAAGGCAGCCCAGATAGTAGAACATATCCTAAGTATAGGAAACAGATTTTTAGATAGCCCTGCTACAGTTGTTCAAGACCTACATGAAGACCAACCTGCACATTTGCTACATATGTGCAGGGAGGCCTAGGTCCAGCCTGTGTATGTTCTTTGATAGGAAGTTCAGACTTTGAGGGCCACAAAGCTCCAGGTTAGTTGACTCCTCTGTGGTCTTCCTGTGGAGTTCCTATCCCTATCAGGACCCGTAATCAATCTTTCCTCCTGTTCTTCCATAAAAGTCCCCAAGCTCCATCTACTATTTGTCTGTAAACATATCTGTCTGAGTCAGCTGCTGGGTAGAGCCTCTCAGGGGACAACTTACTCCTGGCTGCAAGCATAATAGAGTATCATTAATAGTGTTAGGAATTGGTGCTTGCCCATGGGATTTGTCTCAAGTTGGACTGGTTATTAGTTGGCCATTCCTTCAGCCTTTACTCCATCCTCTGTGCCTGTATTTTTTTGTAGACAGGATAAATTTGGGATTGAAAGTTTTGTGGGTGGGTTGGTGTCTCTATCACTCCACTGGAGTTCCTGTCTGGCTACAGGAGGTGTCCTTTTTAGGTTCCATATTGCCAATGTAGTAAGTTACAACTAAGGTCACCAACCCTAATTCTAACAGAGGGCTAATATCCAAAATTTACAAAGAACTCAAGAAGTTAGACACTAACAACCCAAATAACCCAATTTAAAAATGGGGTATAGAACTAAACAGAATTCTCGAATGATCAAGAAGCACTTACAGAAATGTTCAAAGTTCTTGGTCATTAGGGAAATGCAAATCAAAACATCTCTGAGGTTCCATCAGAATGGCTAAGCCAAAAACACTTCATCATTGTTGGTGGTAGTGCAAACTTGTACAACCACTTTAGAAATCAATTTGGCAGTTTCTCAGAAAACTGGGAATAGTTTTTCCTCACACCAAGCTATTCCACTCTTGGGTATATACCCAAAAGATGCTCCAAATATCCCACAAAGACACTTGCTCAACTATGTTCATAGTAGCTTTATTCATAATAGCAAGAAACTGGAAACAACCTAGATGTCCCTCCACTGAAGAGTAGATTAAAAAAAATGTGGTACATCTACACAATGGAATACTATTCAGTTATTAAAAACAAAGATGTCATAAATTTTGCAGGCAAATGGATGGAACTTGAGAATACCATCCTGAGTGAGATAACCCAGTCCCAAAAGGACATCCATAGTATGTACTCAATTATAAGTAGATATTAGCCATAAAATACAGATACCATGTGACACTCCACAGAACCAAAAAAGCTAAACAAAAAGGGATGCCCAAGCTAGGAGGCTTGAATATCACTTGGAAAGCAAAATAAAATAGTCATAAGAGGAAGATGGAGGGAGTGAACTGGGAGGGGTTGGGGAGGGGAAAAGGGGTTCCAGATCAGATGTGGGGAAGGACAGGAGAGATGGCTAAATAGTGATGAAAATTCATGGAAATTTGAAACTGATGGGGATTAGGAGTTGGGGAGCATCGCCAGGGTGAGACAGAGACCTGGAATAAGGGAGGCACCCAAGAATCAATGGGGGTGACCAAGAACATTCTTTAGTGTGCTTTGAGGACAGAAAAGGCTACCCTGCTGCCAAAGTTTTCTCCAACTCACCTGTAGTCTAAAATGAGTTCAGCAAGCACAAAACCTTTTACATCATTTGTCTTAGTCAGTGTTTCTATTCCTGGACAAAACATCATGACCAAGAAGCAGTTGGGGAGGAAAGGGTTTATTCAACTTACATTTCCACATTGCTGTTCATCGCTAAAGGAAGTCAGGACTGGAACTCAAGCAGGTCAGAAAGCAGGAACTGATGCAAAAGCCATGGAGGGATGTTCTTTACTGGCTTGCTTCCTCTGGCTTGCTCAGCCTGCTCTCTATAGAACCCAAGACTACCAGCCCAGAGATGGTACTACCCACAAGGAGCCTTCCCCCCTTGATCACTAATTGAGAAAATGCCTTACAGTTGGATCTCATGGAGGCATTTCCTCAACTGAAGCTCCTTTCTCTGTGATAACTCCAGCTGTGTCAAGTTGACACAAAACTAGCCAGTACAATCATACTCATACTCCACAGTGTATGTGGAGAAGCATACTGGCTTGAGTATAAACTAAGACTGAAAAGACAGAAACTGGTTTTCTTTTTGTTCCTTAGAAGTAAGAAAGGAACTATAAATAACCACAGGGGGTTGACACTGAACCCCCTTCTTAAAGTAAATAGAACACAGAAGGTACATTTCTGGAGGTGGCTACCCTACCTCTTTGCCAAAGGTAGGATCATTTTTTCCTCCTCCATACTTAAAGATTTTCTAGTTGTACATCATATTCAAATGGTCCTCACAGTCTGGCTAATAGATGCCATTTTGTAGGTAAAATAAAAGTGGCCGGGGCTGGCGAGATGGCTCAGTGGTTAAGAGCACCACCTGCTCTTCCGAAGGTCCTGAGTTCAAATTCCAGCAACCACATCGTGGCTCACAACCATCCGTAACAAAATCTGATGCCCTCTTCTGGAGTATCTGAGGACAGCTACAGTGTACTTACATTTAATAAATAAATAAATCTTTTTAAAAAAAAGTGGCCAATGACTGCCTGTTTCAAAGGGGGCTGAAGTTAACAGAAAGAGGACAGAAATAGCTGAGTGCTTGCAAATGCAGTATTTATGCATAAAGAAACAGTGATCATGCACCACTAACTACTGTCTCCTCAATCTCTTGCCCTACTCCACTTTTTTTTTTTTTATGTCATCCTGCCTTTTTACTACATATGGCTGGTTAGAACTAAGTTGTCATGTCTAAGATGAGGAAAACTCATTAATTGTTATAGAATAAACACCATGCCAGGAATATTACAGAATTATGCCTTTAATTCTTACAAAATTCTTATCAGTCCCATTTAGCCCAATTAAGAAGAGCTTTCATCTGAGAAAGCTACCGTAGGGATTTAAACTCAGCTTGCCCAAACTGCAAAGCCCATACTCTTTCCCATTCATCAGAAACATCTCAACAGTACAACTTTATATTGTTGTCCTATGGGTTATTAAATCATGCATTAATGAATAAATGCCTTTATTGGCATTACATTTGGAGACAAAATCCTTGAAAATAACTTTCACAAAGTAATTAATAAAATAATTATGACTCATAGCTATTATCTTTCACAGGACTCAAGTAATATGAGTTTTTCATATGTACATATATGATTTTATGTATCTTTGTAAAATATAGGATCCTAAAATACAATATTTGTTTATTCTGAAAATTGTTCAATTCTCTTAATATAATTCTCTGCAATTGCACTCATTTCCTGCAAATAGCATAACCTCTTCTTTATGGCTTAAAACATCCCATTGGACATAAACCACACATTTTCTTTAGCTATCCCTCTGGTTCCATTCATTGTGAGATAATATAGAGCTATTTCCAAAATGATTCCTCTCCATAGAATATTTATGCACAGGTTTGAATTTAGATATGTTCTGAAGCCTTCTAAGAAACATAGTCTGGCTCAGATTTTAAACCAAGGTCCAGAAAAATGTAAAAAATCCTGATGATCTGTGATGGGGTTTAGAGTAGAAGATTAAAAGCCAAGTTTTACTAATCTTATAGAATAAAGTGCATCATTAAAAAAAAGAGAATGAGTCATTATGGCTCACACTCAGGATCCGGAGAAGTGAGTCTCCTGACTGACTTTTATAAAACAATGTGCCCATTCTTGTTTTCAAATATACTTTGCATTTATACTTAAGCCAAATGCATGTCTAAAAGCCTAAAATGATGGGTACAATTAAGAATCAAGTATGCAGCACACATTTCTTAAGTTAGTGGATTTATTATTCTACCTTTATTTCCTATATGGAAGTCAATATTGAACAGAGATAAAGAGCCAAATGTCAGCATCATGAAGAAACAGCTGAAAATTGATCCAATCAACTTGGCAGGCATGATTAGTCTTTTACAAATGATAGCACAAATCTTAGTTATTTCCCAAATCATCCTAGTTAAACTTGAATCAGTAGGAACAGAAGCAATAAGCAGAGGGAAAAAAAGCAAGTGGTATTTTCCTGCCCAAAGGTATACAAGATATGTTAGATAATGATTCTTAATCATTCAGGAAAGGTACTGATTTGAAATTTAACACAGGGTAATGGAAATCAGAAAAAAAGAGGTGCCCTTTTAGATAATTTGATTTCACTTTCATATTAAAAGTGAGAAAACATCATCTTGTTGTTGTTGTTGTTGTTATTGTTAATACCAAGAAATAGACATTATTGCCTGGCCAACTCAACAGAATAAATCTTGAGGAGAAATTCAGTATTTTACCAATGATGTCATCAATCTTGAGGGTCACTCAATAAATTATGAATCCCTAACCCTGTCATTAAATATCCAAGTCAACAAATTGGTGCCTGAAATGTCCACCACACAAACCAAATGATTACACTATTAATTGGTGTACACGCTGGCGAATAATGTTCATAATGAACTTACCACAGCACTCTTCTATAGCTTATAAATAAAACAAGAATAGTTGTGAATGGGGTAACAAGTTCAGAGAGTCACGAAATAGCAAAGGAATGCTTCATATCCTAATCCCCTGTTCCTGGATCCTTATCAGCTACTCCTCTAAGCACTTTCATTTGATTATCAGTCACATCATGCTTTATTCTCACCTTTTTGGGGGATACTTAGGTCATGATGTAAGCCTGCAAGCTCTACTTTAAACACACAGCCACCAAAGAAAGAAAGAAAGAAAGAAAGAAAGAAAGAAAGAAAGAAAGAAAGAAGGAAGGAAGGAAGGAAGGAAGGAAGGAAGGAAGGAAGGAAGGGAAAGAGAAAGAACGAATGAACGAAAGAAAGAGAGAGAGAGAGAGAGAGAGAGAGAAAGAAAGAAAGAAAGAAAGAAAGAAAGAAAGAAAGAAAGAAAGAAAGAAAGAAAAGAAAGAAGGAAGGAAGGAAGGAAGGAAGGAAGGAAGGAAGGAAGGAAGGAAGGAAGGAAGGGAAAGAGAAAGAACGAATGAGCGAAAGAAAGAGAGAGAGAGAGAAAGAAAGAAAGAAAGAAAGAAAGAAAGAAAGAAAGAAAGAAAGAAAGAAAGAAGGAAGGAAGGAAGGAAGGAAGGAAGGAAGGAAGGAAGGAAGGGAAAGAGAAAGAACGAATGAGCGAAAGAAAGAGAGAGAGAAAGAAAGAAAGAAAGAAAGAAAGAAAGAAAGAAAGAAAGCAAGAAAGAAAGAAAAGAAAGAAAGGAAAGTAAGAAAGAAATGAAACAAATAATGAAAAGAAATGAAGGAAAAGATCTGTTTCCAAAGGAAACTGCTGCGAAATCTATGTAGCAAAATTTTAGTGCTCCAGAAACCCAACTTCTCAGAGATGGCTTGAAGGAAGCTTGGCTTCCTTAAAACTGATGTTTACTGAGAAGAGGGTACAGGAAGGAGATAATGACAGGATGAATAAGTAAAAGGATAGAGTCAAACTTTCTATGAGAAAATTCAGCCACAGCATGAATATCAGCTATAAATCATGGGTGCACAGTTTCAGATCTGCTAAAAATATTTCTGCTCAGGAAGAGGGTAAAAGTTCTAGAGTATAGATATCTCAGTATTCTCAGCCAGTTATGGGAATAATCACCTGGTGTTAGGTCAGAATTCCTACAGAGAAAGTGCAAAAATATTAGCTCACAATATACTCAAAGCATCTTGGCTAGGTTTGTTTTTGTTCTTGTTTCTGGTTGTTGTTTTGTGAAAGCCACACACTGGTATGTTATCTTCTGAAAGCACGTGAATATGATTTTGCTGGCTGTTAGATGCATTCATGTTCTTGTTTTCTAAGGGTGTAAGGTACCTTTAGATTTTATAAATAAAATTATCATATTTTTCCCTTTCAGATTTAGTTGGCTGTCAACTAAGGATTAAAGGACTAGACATTAGCTGTGTGACTATCACACAGGCGTTCACCGCACCACCTGAGAACACATAAGATGTACATATAATGAACCCAAATAAGACTTCTTCAGTGAGGATCTGCATTGGAACAGGTCTCCTGGTGAAACATGTGCACACCAAGTATTTGACAAACTCTTCTGGGAACTTACTAGAGTGAGGATGACTTGTTTCTATTCCATGTACTCTTTCTCTGCCAGGGAATAATGTACAAGTCACAAAATGAACAAGTCACAGCAATCTTGGAGTAAAGCATTATTCACCATATAGGGCTCATTCTGCATTGCTTTTGGGACCAACTCTATGGCTATCTGTCAAGTTAGAGAAAGAGACAAAGACTACGTCTTATTTATGTAGCCCTTCTTCAGAATTCATTCCACTTATCACATACTGCTTGTTTATTATTTTCTGATGATCCTTCCTAGTATTCCATATCCACACCCAATAAAATAGCATCAAGCAAAATTGGCCTAAGGAAAAATCATCTTTCTACGCATCTAGTTCTCTTAATGGTTTCAAAATTGTAGCATGCATAAGAAACCTGAAGGAATGGAATCATCTGCCACATGTCATGACATCTATTTACCCTCACCTGTCAGATATAAATGCTTTAAGAATTATCCTTGCCAAAGGTATTTGTGTTCTGAAAAGCTAGTAATTCTTAGGAGAAGGGGTGATGCTGAGTAAAGTTGCAGCTGCCAAAAACTAAGAACTCCCTGTGTCACTGAAATCACAAGGTCTACAACAGTGTCCATATTGTGCACATGTGATCAAATGCCACATGTGTTTACAGAATCCAAATGAAGTTACAGCAAGGACTGTTCCAAGAACAATTTAGAGTATATGGCAAGATAAGATGTATACAAAGAAAATATCAATTTTCTAATACAAAATGGTTCTGCACCAGCATACCACTGTCTGTTCATTTGACTAAGAGGCATGTGTTAGGGAAATTGGTAAGTAAAACTAAGGCTACCTAGTTGTTCTTAACATTAATACATATGCCCTGAACATAGTATGTGGTCTCTAGGTA
This sequence comes from Mus caroli, assembly GCF_978045245.1. Classification (NCBI taxonomy): domain Eukaryota; kingdom Metazoa; phylum Chordata; class Mammalia; order Rodentia; family Muridae; genus Mus; species Mus caroli. Next base: position 121,451,350 of record NW_028227267.1, read on the forward strand.
CAGTTAGAATTCTACTTTTTGACTGAATGTTGAATGTTTTATCATTGTTTTAGTCAACATCTTCATTTTTTTTTTTGAGAGAAAAAGAGAAAATTGATGCCAGGACTAAGTAGGACTAGAGAAATAATTAGGTATTTTATCCTGATCATTTCATTAATCAAGGTTGACCTCTATTAGAGACATTTTTTTTTAAATGAGGAGCCACTGACCTGTTTTATTCCATGTTAATACCTTTCACAGTATTTGAAAAGATGATGATAATAGTCTAATTTGGTCATAAAGGTTTATGATCTTCCTACTGCTGAAAATTCCAAGGCACCACTGACATCATTGTTTCTAACTGAGGCTTTGTTCTGTTAAGAAGTAGGTTTGCAAAGACATGAGCTACTGCACTGTTGAATAGATCTAAGTGGGACAGAATGTCCACTTCATTTATTCTGTTATTTTCTGTGTGTGGCTAAGCTGACACACTGTTCTTACAATGCATTAATGATTCAGAAACAGCAACATTGTAAGTGGAAAATATAAATCAGGAGTAACCTGCCAATCTGTGATTTGAATTTTCAAAATGCTTTGTGAACTCTACAAATAGGCACTCAGTATCTTGTGGGGTAGTGAATTAAACACATAGTGTGTTTTGTCCTAGATACTCAATAACATAAGCTAGTAGCTGTTATGAGTGTTAATATATTGCATATTAAAATATTTCCCAGTCAATACTCATGCATCAATGATGGCGATGAGTTTAGAGTATAGATAATATCTTAATTAGTGAATATTGATTTAAAAGTTTAGATTTTAGGCAAAGAGCTAACAAAAGTGCATTCCCAGGTCATAACAGCCCTTCAGTTTCAGAAGATCTGATGCCCTCTTTTGGCCTCTATGGAAACAGTACTCTGAGGCACGGAGACAAAATATAGATAAAAGTGAAAAAAAATTAAAGTAGTTTAAAGCCAAAATTAATCAACAAATTTTGTAACAGTCTACAAAGGGTGCTTTCAAAAGTAGCTCACCTTCAATTTTTTCAAGATAAATATATTTCCTTTTATAAAATAATATTTAGCTTGAACAGTTTTATCTCCAGTAAGCCAGTATACTGTTGAGTGGTTGAAACCCAAGTATCCAAAAGAATTTTAATGTTCTGCTAAGAATATAAACTATTGGACTGGAGAGATGGCTCAGGGGTTATGAGCACCAAGTGCTCTTCCAGAGGTCCTGAGTTCAGTTCCCAGCAACCACATGGTGGCTCACAACCATCTGTAATGAGATCTGATGCCCTCTTCTGGTGTGTCTGAAGACAGCTACAGTGTACTCACATAAATAAAATGAATAAATAAATCTTTTTTAAAAATACAAAAGATCTTACAGCAAATAACTTTTAATTTTTAGTAATTACAAAAGCTTTAGCCTGAAAGAACACAATCATAAGTCATGCAGTCAATGTAAGCATTTCTTTTTTAAGTATTTTTATTAGATATTTTCTTCATTTACATTTCAAGTGCTACCCCCTTTCCTAGTTTCCTCTCCGAAAATCCCCTATCCCCTCCCCCTTCCCCTTGCTCCCCAACTTCCCACTCAACCCACCCATTCCCGCTTCCTGGCCCTGGCATTCCCCTACACTGGAGCATAGAATCTTCACAAGACCAAGGGCTTCTTCTCCCATTAATGGCAAGCATTCCTATCTTAAGATTCACATAGTTCTGACAAGGTTGACCTGGGAGAAAATGTGCTTCTGTGCTTCCTAGAAGAAATAAGGGAACATGAACTCAGAATTTTAGTTGTTTCTATACTTCTTTCATCTTTACTTAAACTAAATGTACTTTGCAAGTGATTTTAAAAAGCAGGTAACTCACACACAGACTGATGATAATATGAGAAGTTCACAGAACCACTGGAAGGTACCCAGTGTCTCAAGGGCAAGCTGTTACTGATGTGAACACTCAGAAAATCTTCAGAAGTAGCTAGAAGATAGACTTCCTAAAAATCAGAAGAGTCTAAAGTCTAATAAATATTAAAGATTTAAAAAAAACCTAAAAACTTTGGGTATATGTAGCTCCATAGTAGGACACTTATTTAACCTGCACAAACAAGATCCTAGGTTCAATCCTCATTATTGAAAAAAAAAATTAAAGCCAGGCATTAACCCCAGTACTTTGAGGCCAAGGCAGGCAGATTTCTGAGTTCAAGGTCAGACTGGTCTACAGATTGAGTTCCAGGACAACCAGGGGCTACAGAGAAGCCCTGTCTTAAAAGAGAAGAGGAGGAGGAGGAAGAAGAAGAAGAGGAGGAGGAAGAAGAGGAGGAGGAAGGGGAAGAGGAGGAAGGGGAAGAGGAAGAAAGAGCTTTAATTCTCAGTTTTAAAAGTAGTTCTTATAATTTATAGTCTATATTTTGTTGTACTACTCTATGTACAAGCAGAAATGAGCTTCCAAATATATGTGATATTTTAAAAATAGTATTTGGGGCTTAGATATTGTTCACAATATGTAAAATGTATAAAATATTTGCATGAGGATAATCAGTTGAATGTTTATAACTCAAAAGAGAAGAAGCTTGTCACAAAAGCACATATATGTAATATGTAATCCTAGTCCTCTTGTGATAGAACGTGAAGCAGAGTTCAGAGTTGTCTTGGAGTCTTGGAATCTTGGTGAACAAATTGGAAGAAATTGTCTGAAAAAAGGAGGAAGAGAAACTGACACCTGAATTTGATCTGAAAACCTATAGTGGTATGAATGTACCCACTCACAAACTCAAACACACACACACACACTTTATACAACAAACATAACACACCATAAATAATTTCAGGTGATGAGAGAGGGAGTAACTAGAAATCATTTTCTCTCATCCCTTCCAAATGTCTTGTCTTTTAGATTTTTAAATATGCTATAGATGTCAATCCTAAATTTTGTAACATACATATGCATAGACATGCAGACAGACAGACAGACAGACAGACACACAGGATTACAAATTTGCACAGAAGTGCAAACATTTATTATTTTCAAAATTCAATACAAGTATTAGATAACTTTATAGATAAGGTAAAAATGTATAATTTTAAAAATGTCAGCCTTTTGTAAATGTATAGTAAATACTCTAATAAAATTAAATGTAGGGTTTGTATTTCCTCCACTTAAAGCAAAAAGAAAAAAGTAAAGAAAGAACTTCAGGAATGTGGAACCACCTGCCAAAGTCATAATCAACAGAAATGACAGGATACATGTAGCAAACAGAAGGCCATGGGTTTAACTCACTGACAGGACTAGGAAAGGAGAGACTTGTGCCTTGCTCATCAATGTAGCCTTATTATATAGGAGTATCAGAAAAAAATTAATCTAATCTTGAATCCTATTATATGTACAAAATATTCGCAATGACTTTAATGGGTTATGTGATCGCATTTTCTAATGTTTTAAAAACCAAATAATGATATGAAGTTAAATTACATTAAGTAAAACCCATTAAACAGTCATTAATTATAAATTACATTGTTTGTATAATTTTTATCATTGATAATGATTCAAAATAACTGTATTATATAATTGATTTTTATCTATTGTATCAATTTGGTGGTAAATCAGTACAGTTGTCTTTATTTTCTATTCATACCATTACCCATGTTTCTTACTTATATGCTATTACCTATGAGTTTCTTATATATATTTATATGAATACTACAAATCTTCCTAATTAGCCTTGTCTATTTTCTTTCAATGATCTGTTCCAAAAGACTTTGTCTCTCATATATATATATATATGTGTGTGTGTGTGTGTGTGTGTGTGTGTGTGTGTGTGTGTGTATCATTCTTAATACTCTGTCTTGAAGACAGAGTACCCAATCAGGCATACAATAAATTAGAAATACTTACAAAGAAGAGATTTTGTTCAAGGAGTCAAATCTGAAATCAGATTGAACTGAGACATTACAGCAGCTCTTTTAAAAATTTCTTAGCTCTTGAAAATAGTTGTGGAGATTATCCATTTTTAAGCAGATTATTTAATTTTTACTCTGACTTGCCTAGTAAAACAAGAAACATGTAAGGTCAAAGAATTTCAAAAAAGAGGCTCATTTGAGCTTTTTCTTTCTTCCTTTTTTTTTAATTAGATATTTTCTTCATTTACATTTCAAATGCTATCCCCTTTCCTAGTTTCCTCTCCAAAAATCCCCTATACCCTTCCCCCTCCCCCTGCTCCCCAACCCACCCACTCCTGCTTCCTGGCCTGGCATTCCCCTATATGGGGGCATAGAATCTTCACAAGACCAAGGGCTTCTCCTCCCATTGATGGCCGACTAGGCCATCCTCTGCTACATTTACAGCTAGAGACACAAGCTCTGGGGGTACTGGTTAGTTCATATTGTTGTTCCTCCTATAGGGCTGCAGACCTCTTAAGCTCCTTGGGTACCTTCTCTAGCTCCTTCATTGGGGACCCTGTGTTCCATCCAATAGATGACTGTGAGCATCCACTTCTGTATTTGTCAGGCATTGGCATAGCCTCACAGATATATCAGGGTCCTGTCAGCAAAATCTTGTTGATATATGCAATAGTGTCTGGGTTTGGTGGTTGCTTATGGGATGAAAAGTTTATATAAGAGGTTCCCCTTGCCCCCTAGCCCCCACTGTTGCATATTTAGATTAATTCTCCTGACCCTCTGGGCATCCTTCCTATCTCTTCCTGTTGGGAGCTATTAAGACAACTCTTGACCTCTAAATTGGGCCTCTCCCCCCGAGAAGAAAAAGGGGTCAAAAGCGGGCCAGCGACACATGGATTCCGAGAACAACCACGGGATGTTCCAGCCCTAAATCATCGCAGATGTCCTGACCACACCCTGATACCACCAAGTTCCTGCTTCCCCGTGTAGTTGCCAAAAGAAAGAATTTCTATCCCCCCCCTCCCATAAGTACTTCTCCTTTTGCTTGTATTACCCTACCCCTCCCACTGATAAGTATCTGTACTTCCCCTTTTGTTTGTGCATTTAAGCTTTGGGCCTTTCTCAATACATTTGGGGCTTTGATGCATTCCAAAACGGTTTCCGTGTTGTTATTCGCACAAGGCCTTCGTCCCTCTCTACCCCCCATTTGGTTTTTAGGAGGAGGTCCCCTCGAGACCCTCGAATAACTGGACCTGCTGGATGGGTCATCTTCCCATACCTGATCCTGCCCTTCTTTTTCCCCTCCCCCTCCCCTCATCCACCCAGTTTCCTCCCTCCTTCTGCTTCCCATGATTATTTTGTTATCCTTCTAAGTGGATTTTAGGTATCCACACTTGGGCCTTCCTTCTTGCTAACCTTCCTAGGGGGAACCTCTAGAAAGTCCCAGAGACCTGGGATGTGAAAGGGTTCGATGGGGATGACATTAGCCATTTTATGCCCAACAGTGGGGTACTGGAACTAGAAGCAACCACCTCCAGTAGATAGACATGGCCCCCAGTTGAGGCTGGAAACCACCATGCATCTTACAAAATTTTTAACCCAGAATTGTTCTTGTCTAAAGGAAACACAGAGACAAAAATGGAGTACCAACTGAAAGAAAGGCCACAAAATGATCAAACCAACTTGGGATCCATTCTATGCATGCACTCCAAGTCCTGTCACTATTGCTGAAGCCTGACATGGCTGTCCTCTGAGAAGCTTTACCAGCAATTGACTAAGACAAATGCAGATACTTATAGCCAACCATTGGATTGAGGTTGGGGACCAATATGAAAGAGTTAGAGGAAAAACTGAAGAATCTGAAGGGGATTGTAACCCCATAGAAAGAAAAACAGTGTCAACTAACCTGGACCCCTCAGAGCTCCCAGAGACTAAGCCAAACACCAAGGAACTTACATGGGCTGGTTCATGGCCCCAGGGAACATGTGTAGCAGAGGACTGCCTTGTATGGCCTCAATGGGAGAGGATGTGCTTAATCCTTTGGAAATTTAATGCCCCAGGGAAGAGGGGCTCTGGTGGGGGTAAGGTAGAGGTGTGTGGCTGGTTGGGGGAGCAACCTTTCAGACTCAGGGGTGGGGTGGTGAGAAACTCAGGGAGGGAGACCTGGAAGGGGGAGAACTTTTGAAATATAAATAAATAAATTAATTTAATAAAAAAAGAAAAGAAAAAAGTTCATATAAATAAGAACATAATAAGATATCTTACTCTAACACAACATTTTTTAACACTAGACCTGCTTTCTTAGATGTGAATAATGCCAATGGCATCTTCATGGGATCCAACTTTTAGATCATTTAAAAAGAAAAAGTATAAAAGAATCTTCAGCTAAATCATGGATAGTTGTAAAATTTGTGAACTTATACTTTTCTGTGCACATATCAAAACATAGTTCTTCTTGCAACAGTTGGAGACCACAACTAATCAAAATGTTGAGTTGTAGAACCAGTCTTTTTTTTTCCAAAAACAATTTTTTACTATTTTCTTCATTTACATTTCAAATGCTATCCCGAAAGTACCCTATACCCTTCCCCCGCCCTGCTCCCCAACCCACCCACTCCTGGCCCTGGCATTGCCCTGTACTGGGGAATATAGTCTTTGCAAGACCAAGGGCCTCTCCTCCCAGTGATGACCAACTAGGCCATCTGCTACATATGCAGCTAGAGACACGAGCTCTGGGGGTACTGATTAGTTTATATTGTTGTTCCTTCTATAGGGCTGCAGACCCCTTCAGCTCCTTGGTTACTTTCTTTAGCTCAGAAGGAACCGGTCTTAATTGATACATTTATATAAATAAAAATCCCATACTTAAGTCTCAGGGAACATTGTGGAAGGTAGTCAAAAAGACTGTTAAGAGTTAGAGGGTCAGGGATTTTGCTGTGAGATTGTATTTCCTAGTAACATCAGGAGCTATATTCATACAATCTCACCTGCCAACTGCATGACTGCTCAAATGTGGACTGAACAAATATCATACCAATAGACATGCCAAAATGGACAGGGAAAAGCCCATGAGGCACCAGCCCTGTACAGTGAAATATTGGCGACTGAAAAAGAAATGGGAGCAGGAGAGGTGGTCTTCCCCATGGAAGAGCACACCAATTGGTTTTCCAATAACTGGTCAGCCCTGAAAAACATACACATAAGTAATATTGTATGGGCTGAATTTAGGAATATGTACACATATACATTTATGTATGCAAAAATAATTATTGAAAAATAGGCTAAGAGTTTGAAGGTGAGAAAGAAGAATGTTATAATTATGTTATAATCTCAAATATTATAAAAATTAATTAGTTAATTTATTTAAAAATATATAAGAAGCTAGAGAGATGTGATTAAGGTCACATAGTTCTCTTCCAAAGGACTCATATTTGGTTCCCAGCACCTACATCAGGAATCTCACAACTACCTATGACTCCAGCTGCAACCAGTGCCTTAGACCTTCCAGGACATCTGCACTTGTGTACACATACCCACACACAGACACACACACACACGCAAACACACACACACACACACAATTACAAATAAAACCGCTATTAAAAACATGCATATAGGAGGCTGAAGAGATGTCTAATTAAGTCAAATATCTTTCTGCTCTTGTATGATAATAGAGGTCAATTCCCAATACACATATTGGGGAACTCACAAATGCCTATAACTCCAGTACCAGAAGATCCAACAACTTCTGCTCTCTGCATGTACCTGTGTTCATGTGCATACACCCATTCAACATACATACATAGACATATAGGGATATTTTTTTAAAAAATCTTTAAACCTGTATTTAAGCTTACATTTGTAACACACATTTTTCTAAGGAGGATGCTAGCTTCAGAAATATCTGAGTATTTAGAAAACTGTCCACAGTAAATAACCCCAAACACATGTATTTAAATTGAGTGATAACGAAAGATAAAATCAGGATTTTATGCAGCACCATAGAAACAGAAGGTAGAGCAGTGGTTACAAGGGGCCTGAAGATGTGAAGATAGAGATGTGATACTGGAGAAATGTTGCAATTTTCCTTCAGGTAAAATGAGTCAGTTCAAGGAATCATTGTACAGCACTGTAGCTGTACTGATGACTTATGGTATATACTCGAAATTTGATGAGGGAATAGATTTTAAGTCTTTCTACCATATCCCTAAAAAATATGTGTATGAGGTAGTATGTATGCTACTAGATCTAGTAATTTTATAATATGTACATAGTTCAAAATACTTTTTGTACAGCAAAATATATACAAATTTAATTGTTGACTTAAAATTAATAAATAAGATTTTTGTAATTTTGATTTTTTAAAATATTTCTTCTTTGTCTTCTTCAGAGAATGCAAAGACTATATATTTATTTAGTATATGATTAAAGTAACTAGCTGTTTGAGATGAATAGACTAAATATATACTGAGGGAGATCAGAATCAATTATCTTTTACCTTATATTCTTATTCTACCTGTGTCCATGGCTGCATTTTGTACTGAACCATGAACTATATTGCCCTGCAAAGCTGATGGTACTTAGCTATTTGCCACGAATACAACAAGTCTGTGTGTGGATCTCTGATCTAGCTTTTCATTAATTCCTCAAGTATTCATCACAGATGGTTGTCACTATGGTCTTCAGTTCATGTCCTCTTGCAAACTTCATTTCCTCTTGGAAACTTTTCAAGCATAAAAGCATCTTTTTTCCCATTGCTGGGTCCGAGCCCCTTCATCCTGGTTCTGAGTTACTAAGACAGTCCTTTCTTCTGCTTTCTTGTGTCTGTCCAATTTTTTCCAGATGAAAATACTTTATCTTTTCTAAAACACCATAACTTGCTTACTCCCTTTATAAAAATAATTTTGTTATATTTTTTACTATATCGAGACATTGAGGGAGATATATATGTCTCTCTCTCTCTCTCCCTCCCTCCCTCTCTCTCTCTCTCTCTCTCTCTCTCTCTCTCTCTCTCTCTCTCTCACACACACACACACACACACACACACACACACACACACATACACACATTTTCCTCTTTCATGGCTAATGTTCAAAGGTTAGTTTTCTGTACTTCTGTGGCCAAAAAAAGTTTACTCTGCTGTTTTTCCCTAAGTGTTAAGAGATTAGCATCATCACATGCTTTTGAAGGATTCCTAAGGTCCCATTGAGGAATGAGAATTGATACTGAGTATATGGGAATGAGAATTTGTACTGAAACTAAATAAAGCAGTTTGTCAAACTGACTTAGCACATGATAGAACAAAACAGTGTAAAATAGTAAAATATTGTGAAAATTCAGTCTAAATATAAAATATGAATATATAGTTACTGCCCATCCCCTGTCTCTTACTGAAATAAAATACTCACTTGGATTATTGATATGGCTGTTCTCTACCCCTTGCCTTGAAAAGTGAAATAAGAGAATCATTGTAATTAGATGTGGAAGTCTTAAAGCAAAGAGATATAACCATTCTCACCTTCATTATAAATAGCAGTGACATTATGTTGTTATGTGTTTAAACTGTGTTATAACATGTAGTCCACAGCATAGTGCATGGGCACTCTTGAAGACAAGGTTTAAGCTGAATCAAGTAAAAAAAGAAAAAAAAATAGCCTTAATGTCCTTGTTCTGGAGAATGTATGGGACAAGGACACAAATTAGTTAACACTTGTACTTCAATAATCCTTGATATTAGATACTTTAAAAGACAAGTAGGTGGTTGAATTATCATTTATTGAAATGGTAAGGAAGTAAGAGACATTGGTTTAGATTTGGAAATAAATGATACATGTAACCAATGCATAAAAAGAATTAGCATATGAAAGTGCTTTATCATATGAATGTGTGTGTTTACATGCCTGAGTGCAAAGACACATGAACTATAACAAAACATTACAACTGTTGAAACTGGGTAGTGGATAAGGAAACTTAATGCTTGATTCATTAGTATATATTTGAACATTTTTATTACAAAATTCAGAAAGTTAGCATAGGCCAACTCACAAAGCTTTCAAATATCTGGGATGAGGCTTGGGTACTGGTACTCTTAATGAATCACTAGGTGGTATTGATGAACATTCAAGGTGATACATTCTTCTATTCCCGCAGCCAGCAACATCATTAAATTCTGGCAACCTAGGCATTCCAGGCTTCCCTGATTTAAACCTCACATTCTCATGGGGGAGCCATTTCACCACAAAGTACTTTTAAATATACCAGGAAAAAATAATCCCATCAGTAAGGCATTCATCAAGGAAAAAGGTGACATGGAAAGTTGCAAGGCACAAGTATGAAAGGCATAATCTGCAGCACTAAATGAAGCAGTAGTTAGTTGATTAAAAAACTCAAATGGGAGAATTGCAGAGACAAGAAGACTCGTGTCATTAGCCTAAGATGTGAGGTCTGAGGGATTCAAAAGTGAAATCCATTGGGATAGATAAAATGGTGTCACCAGGAGAGAAGTTTGGCAGCTTCGTGAGTCCATGTCTCTAAATGGCTTATCTCACATGCCTCTGCAAAAGAGGTCCTTCAACTAAGAAATACAGTCTAGAGTACATAGGAATACATTTCAAAGTGCTCAGAATGGTTCAAGAGAATATACTCCAAGTCCTCAGCCTTATGGTGAAGTCTTTTCTGACATGGATTTTTCTGGAGTTAGCATTGCTGGTGAGGTTTTGTGTTCTTTCTGACCCTGTTGCCACTGTTTTACCCCCATGACTTTATACCCCTTTGCAGGGGGGAGGAATACCTCACACTGACTAGGTATTATAGTGTGAAAAATTTATATGTATGGCAACTTGTCAGGGGTCAACTGAAGATGTTTGGTGCTGGCAAATTTCTTACCCAATACAGAATCTATACTGTTTTGCTGCTCATTACCCCATCCATCTCTCAGTAAGTGACAAACATCTAAAAAATCTAATTTCTAGAGTTAATAATTAAAGCTCAGGAATCATCACAGAAGAAGAAGCCAAAACTTTTTAAGAGTCAAACTATGGAACTTCTACTAGCTTTCATGGTCTTCTAGATATAACATGACCTCTGCACTCATAAACTCATAGGAGCTGGGGTTTATTACACAAGATTAAACCAGCAAGCATTCTAGAATGGGGAAGAGCTCCATGATCCTCCACCCATAACTGAGGAGCTACAGATCATTTTAGGCTTCTTTGGGGGGTGGGTAGTCAGTTTTCCTTAAGAATGTGTCTCCTGGTAGTCAACTATACTCTAGAGATGGCCCCAGACCAAGGAGTGTATGGGCAGCATGAGTTGGAGTCAATGAGTTATTAAATTTTTAAGAAGGTTGAAGAGAGAAGACACAAAATTGAAATAGATAAGTGTGGGTGAAACTGGGAATAGTTGGGGGTGTATATCATCAAAATACATTTTATGAAATTCTTTTAAACAATAATAAAATATCTGCTAAAAATTTTAATATGAAGGCTAAGAAGAAGGAAGACCAAAATGTGGGTGCTTCAGTGCTTTAGAAAGGTGAACAAAATACTCACAGGAGGAAATATGGAGGCAAAGAGTGGAACAGAGACTGAAGGAAAGGCCATCCAGAGACTGCCTCACCTGATGATCTATCCCATATACAGTCACCAAACCCGGACATTTTCATGGATTCTGGAAAATGTTTGCTGATAGAAGCTTGATATGGCTGTCTCCTGAGAGGTCTGCCAGAGTCTGGCAAATACAGAGGAGGAAGCTCTATTGGACTGAGCTCATGGGTCCCTGATGGAGGAGATGTATGGAGAAGAGACTGAAGGAGCTGAAGGGGTATGCAGCCCCATGGAAGGAGCAACAGTATCAATAGTCCAGACCCCGAGAGCTCCCGGGGACTGGTCCACCAACCAAAGAATAAACATGGAGCAACCCCATGGTACTGGCCACGTATGTGGCAGAAGATGGCCTTGTTGGACATCAGTGGGAAGAGAGGACCTTGGGCCTGAGGTGTTCAATGCCCAGTGTAGAGGAATGCCAGGGCAGGAGGATGGGAGTGAGTGGGTGGGGGAGCACCCTCATAGAGGCAGGGGGAGTAGGAAGGGAAGGGGGAGGGGCTTTCCAAAGGGGAGACCTGGAAAGGGGAAAAGATTTGAAATGTACATAAAGAAAATATCCAGAAAGAAAGAAAGAAAGAAAGAAAGAAAGAAAGAAAGAAAGAAAGAAAGAAAGAAAGAAAGAAAAGGCAGGCAGGAAGGAAGGAAAGAGAAAGGAAGGAAGGAAGGAAGGAAGGAAGGAAGGAAAGAAAGAAAGAAAGAAAGAAAGAAAGAAAGAAAGAAAGAAAGAAAGAAAGAAAGAAAGAAAGAAAGAAAGAGAAAAGGCAGGCAGGCAAGAAAGAAAGAAAGAAAGAAAGAAAGAAAGAAAGAAAGAAAGAAAGAAAGAAAGAAAGAAAGAAAGAAAGAAAGAAAAAGAAAAGGCAGGCAAGAAAGAAAGAAAGAAAGAAAGAAAGAAAGAAAGAAAGAAAGAAAGAAAGAAAGAAAGAAAGGAAAGAAAAAAAACGAGAAAGAGAGAGAGAAATTCAGAGAGATGTCACAACTTGCCCAATGTTATAGTGCCCATGCTGATGCCTTCCCAGGCAGCATGTGAGAATGGCTGAATGTTTATCTTTAAAATGATGTAAACGTCCTGTCTGTCTCTAAGGATTCCATCTTTACTGTTCCTTTGTGGAGAGGCTCTTCTTTTCCTCCATCTTTATTTCTGTTTGTCTGCCTTTCTCCCTCTTCCCTCTTCCTTTTCCCCTTTCTGTCTCTTCTTCTTCATTTTATACAACTGGATAATACAGACAGTGTAACCTAGCAGCTGACAGCAGAAAATGCCATAGAGTCATAATGGTCTCCTACATGCATAGTCCTGTACACCACCATGGTCAATCATTATGATTGGATAGTTTTCACAGTACTTTCTTAGAAGCTATCTCATTTTGTGTGTGTTGTTAATATTTATTGGAAGAAAGAAGTGTATACTTTTCATTAAGAATTTTGTAAAAACAAAAAAACCTTTATAAATTTATTTTAGTATCAGTTAAAAGAAAGTTGCTTTGATAAGCAGCAAATTAGCATTGTGATTGAAAACTATAATCCACTTTTAGCCTCTGAATAGTGTTGAATATAGTATGATGGTTATCCATTCATTCATTCTCTCACCCCTTCATGGCATTCTTGTTGAATCATTCTATAGCCATTCTCTAAATTTAAAAGGCAGACATTTCCAGAAAGGAAAATTTAAAGATGTTATTTTCAATTACTGCTTACTAATATTATAATAAAATACAATGCAGAAGAATATTTTAATCTTCAAAATATCACTTCTTAGAAAAATGTTTTTATTGATGTCATCCTGACTTTTTATTGGTACATAACATCTTTATTCATGTGCTCTACCACTATATGTTTTTGGTGTCCCAAAATGTTTATGTTTATAAACCACCTAGCATTTATACAGATTTATAGATTAATGAATGTATCATTTAAATACCATAGAACATAAACATACTTTACTTATACAATTTTTGTTTTGAGATTTATTCATTTTCATTCTATATGTATTATGAGTGTTTGCATGCATATATGTAGATATAATATGTATATCCTCAGAATCTGGAAGAGGATGTTGGTTCCTCTGTAATTGATCTTTCAGATGGTTGTGAGCTACTAGGTAGATGTTAAGAACAAAATCTACAACCTCTGGAAGAACACAAGTACTCTTAAGCACTGAGCCACTTCTCTAGCCTCCTAACAAAAATTTCAAAAACCTTTCTAAACACACAAATCCACATATTCATCATTACCAAAAGGGCTCATACTCCATGGAGCCTTACATTCGTGTCTAGTGTACCCTAATTTCCACTTGAAATTCATTTTTATTTGTTTTCATATTTGCTGCTGAGGACTAAATATTATACACTTAAAAATATCTTAGTGAAACTATTTGAATACTTTTGTTTTGATCTGAAATATTTTAGAGTATACTGGATAGTTTTATATCATCTTGACCCAGTACCTTAACTGAGATAGGGCTGCAGGCATGCCTAAAGACATTTTCTTAATGATGAAAGAGGGTCCCCAGCCCTTTGTGGGTGGTGTCACCCCTAAGCTGGTGGTCCTGAATTCTCTAAAAAAGGAGAGACTGAGGAAGCCATGATTATCAAGCTAGTAAGTAGCACCCCTTCATGGCCTCTGCATCAGCTCCTAACTTAAGGTACCATTCTTGCTTGAGTTCCTATCCTGACTTCCTCAAGTGATAGACTATGGTATGAAAGTATAAGCCAGCTACAACTTGCTTTTGGTCCTGGTGTTCAGAGCAACCCTAAGTGAGACATCAGAGTATTAATTACACACAAATAGTTCCTATAAGGCTTAGGAGTATTACCCTGAATTGGAGAAAAATGCCATAGCATGATTGTGTTTGGAACACAGCTAATGGAAACCATCACCAGGTTTTGAATTAAACACTTGCTTAATTTGGCATAAATGCAATTAAACATGAGAAGCAGCATAAAAAATAAATGAAAAATAGTCTAAGACAAACCCAGTTTTCTTAGCAGAAAACTGTTTCTGCTAAGGAAACCCTATTTTGACATTCAAAAATAGCATGTCAATTGAGTGAAATAAAAATGCAAATTGACCAAGACAAAATAAGCGGAAATTCATGTTTATAACTACTACCAAGCCACAAGATATTTTGAATAATGAATCTTATTCCTCAGGGGATTTTGTATTTTAAAATGACAAATTAAAGAGCAAATTATTTTTCTCACAAAGACATCCAAGAAAAATGTCATGTAATAAACTGTAAAGTTCCATTTATTCAGGAATTTGTTAACTCCCCAGTAATCTATCAGACTGGTAGTGTCATAACAGAAGACTATACACATATGAGTATCTGACCCTTTGAACCTTCCTGGAGCTCTCTCCTGTTATGCAAATGTTCAAACTTCAGTATCCTATCACCCATATGGAATTCAGTCTGCTACCCTACTCTCAATGATATCTTAAAATTATAGTTCATGGTTCTGTTTAGTAAAGCCTCTAGTCTACACTCACTGCATTTGTCATATCGCCTTTTGTAGAAATTCAGGCAGCAGGAAAAAATATTTACTCTTCCAGGTTATCTCCTAGAAAAGCTCTTTCATTGAAGGGACATCTTCTAAGACAGTCTTCTTGTTAAAGAAAATGGATATTTTTCAGCTTTTACCTGCTTGATTATTGGGCAGTACATTATATTACTGATAATCAAATCACAGAATTGCATAAGTATCTGGATCATGATGAAATTATTTATGTACATTTAATATGTATACTTTACATGTATGCATATGTAGCACATGCATGCAGTTCCTGCAGAAACTAGCATGTTGGATTTGCCTGGAATTTATGTTCTGTGAGAAGTGATGTGGATGCTGGAAACCAAACTCTTTCCAAGAGCAGCAAATGCTTTTAACCTCTGAGTCACCACTTCAGCTTCTGAAATAAATACTCCAAAGAATAATAAAATAGATTAAAGGAACTTAATTGTTTCAAGGCCTATTTTACATGCTTTATGCTTATTAAAGTATTTGAAAATCACAGATAAATCTATTCTATAGATACTGTGTCTTGACGACTTATAGTCTCTAAATAGGGAAATTTTGATAAAATTACTTGTAGATGCTGAAGTGACAAGTGTTTTAACTTAGACTGACTGGTTCCAGAGCCTATCCTCTATCTCAAGTCACCTATCAATTTCACTTTATCACACACCTCATTATTCAACCAAAGGGTCAAATTGGATTTATTCCCAAGCTGAAGAGATTTTGCAAATAGTTCATGTAGAGAGATAATGGAATGGATGGATAGATAGATGGTAGATGAGAGGTAGATAAATAAACATAGATAGATAGATAGATAGATAGATAGATAGATAGATAGATAGATAGATAGATAGATAGATAGATACTGGAGAAGATTATTCAATATTATGGAGGTTATTAGTAATTATACTAAAACTAAAGCAAAGGTGAGAGAACTTAGTGAAGGTTATAAAATTAAGTGTCATGTTTGCTACTTTATTGAGAAAAGTATTTTCCTAAGTAAAATTTACAAAGCTGGTAGGAAAGAATTCAAGGTTAATTAATAATTAAGTTAGAAGATAAGATATTAGAAAAAAGTTCCACAGTGATTAAGATGAATATGATGTTATTGCTGTAAGAATTTAGTTCAAAGAGAAAGATTACCTACAAATTAATTTTTCTTGTAAGACATTAATGTTTATAATACTAGAGGAATTAGGAAAAAGATTTGCTAATATGCATTTTAAAAACCAAATGTGACCAAGGGCTAGATCGATTTTCCGTAAACAAACAGTATGTAGCTTTTGGATTTCCTAACTCTAGACCTTCTATTTTTTCAGCATTCTCATTGCTTCCTTCCTTCACATTGTTCTGCAATGTAAAGAGGTCTTTGTGTAGATATAGCCCATATAATCAACACCTTCAAAGATAGATTCTACTTATTCCTCCACCCCACTTTTAGTGAGTCAGAAACATCAGGAAAGAAGGACCTTTGTAATCCTGGGTACCCTCAGCTACTCCTTGAGGCAGGTAATTCAGCACTAAGGGGCAGTCTTTACTCTGTATTGTAATATACATCCATTTTTATATGATATCCAGAATACTATTGATTCATAACAGGAATGCTTAGCCCCTACGTGCTAAGAGGAGAGGTCTCTAAAGCATAAACATGGTCCATACTTAGAGTTCAATGGTTGTTAGCAAGTATTGTCATCATTGGTACTATCTCACAAATAAGCCAATCTGTACAAGAACTCCTAATTATCTAAGAAACCGGAAAAATATGGCTATTTGGCCAAACAGAAGTATAAGACACTCCTATTCATAGCAATGTTGAAGATAACAGGGCCAAAGTTTTCTAATCCTCACATAGCTGCCTCACATTGTTGACAATACTGTTACCAATATTTTACTAAAAGGCATAAAAGGAAGCTAAACTTAGTTTTAACAGGTCAAATTTACTGGGTTTTTTTAAAACAAAGAAAAACCATATATCTCATTCATTCTTGTGGGTGGAGATTTGGGGAAACTCAGTCCTCACTTCCCAATAAACATTTGTTAACACTCCAAATTACAGCATCAGAAAGGAAAGGCAATTACAGAAAACTGGAAGCTGGCTCCGGGATCCATGAAGTCTGTGCTTAAAAGACAGCAGCTTATTCCAAGAAGTAGATTTTTTTGATCAGAGACAGGTTGCTTTAATTGCTGAGTTCCACTACAATTTAAAAATCACAACTCCAACTTAAAGAACTCATTTACTACATGTTGGATTGGTTTGTGAGGATACTGATTAAATGTTGAAGCAGAAAGTTTCATTCATAATTGCACTGTGGTATGCTACTATAGCTCTTTGAAAAATTCCACAATGTTGCAGAACATTGATCCTGGCATAAATTATCTTCTTTTACCAGAATCTGAAGACAGTGTTGGTATTAAAATTCTACCATTTTCCCCACACCATCTTGGGTGCAAACTTGGTGGAGGGTCCCAAGGTCCCTAGAGGACTCTCCACACTGCAGGCGCCCTGGCACACCCAGGATCTTGAGATCACTGGTGAGTGGAATGAAACATAGGTTCCAAAAAACCCAGAGGGTCTTGTGCCAGCAGGAACATGGACAAAAGAAACTTACACAACCAGCGACTGGGGTTCATTCTGGTCAGCACCAGCCCCTCGCCATCTCGGGCGCAAACTCAGCAGGCCCTAGCACACCCAGGATCTTGGGATCACTGAGGCCAGTCTACACAGGAGAGCATGTGGGCAGCAGATGCAACAGAGCTTCTTGGACAGGGTCCCTTCGGGCCTTCATCCTCACCCAGGAGGCAGAGCTGAGACCCAGACACCTGGGCACCTTCCCCACCACAGGAGAGACAGTCTGCAGAGAGTGCTCTGACCACTGGGACTCATGAGAGAGATGCACTCCCAGGAGTGCTGACAGAGGCTAACAGAATCACAGGAGGAACAAGCTCCAGCCAGAGACAGCTATAACAACTAATGCCAGAGATTACAGGATGGCGAAAGGCAAACGTAAGAATCTTACTAACAGAAACCAAGACTACTGGGCATCATCAGAACCCAGTACACCCACCACAGCAAGTCCTGGATACTCCAACACACCTGAAAAGCAAGATTCAGATTTAAAATCATATCTCATGATGCTGGTAGAGGATTTTAAGAAGGGCATTAATAACTCACTTAAAAAGTACAGGAGAACACTGCAAAACAGGTAGAAGTCCTTAAAGAATTACAGGAAAACACTGCTAAACAGGTGGAAATCTTTAAAGAAGAAACACAAAAATCCCTTAAAGAATTACAGGAAAACACAAACAAAAGGTGATGGAATTGAACAAAACCATCCAAGATCTAAAAAGGGAAGTAGAAACAATAAAGAAAACCTAAAGGGAGACAACTATGGAGATAGAAACCCTAGGAAAGAAATCAGGAACCATAGATGCGAGCATCAACAACAGAGTACAAGAGATGGTAGAGAGGATCTCAGGTGCAGAAGATTCCATAGAGAACATGGACACAACAGTCAAAGAAAATGCAAAATGCAAAAAGATCCTAACTCAAAACATCCAGAAAAAGCCAGGACACAATGAGAAGACCAAACTGACGGATAATAGGAGTAGATGAGAACTAAGATTTTCAATTTAAAGGGACAGCAAATTTCAACAAAATTATAGAAGAAAACTTCCCTAACCTAAAAGAAAGAGATGCCTATGAACATACAAGAAGCCTACAGAACTCCAAATAGACTGGACCAGAAAAGAAATTCCTCCTGACACATAATAATCAGAACAACAAATGCACTAAATAAAGATAGAATATTAAAAGCAGTTAGGGAAAAAGGTCAAGTAACATATAAAGGCAGACCTATTAGAATTTCACCAGACTTCTCACCAGAGATTATGAAAGCCAGAAGATCCTGTACTGATGTTATACAGACCCTAAGAGAACACAAATGCCAGCCCAGGCTACTATACCTAGCAAAACTCTCAATTGCCATAGATGGAGAAACCAAAGTATTCCATGATAAAACAAAATTCACACAATATCTTTCCATGAATCCAGCCCTTTAAGGAATGAGTGGGAGTGATTTTGTTTTGTGCTGCCATATGCTGTGGACTGGTGTTCATGCTTTGGTTGGTTTGCAAATTCAGAACTCAACAAAAATGTGACAAGGTGATTATAACTCAGGCACTTTTAGCCATTGAAAACGGCACCTCCCCTGAAGTTTGGTTATCTATGCTCAAGAATTATCTATGCTCAAGTTGGCACCTGAGTTCTCTGCTCTTGCACCCCACGAATTTATGGATCCATTGCACTGGGATGAGAGAGACTCAACGATCATTGATCAGCCCTTGCACATCGCTGAAGTTTCCTCATTGCACGCGATAGGGTGATCATGATTTCTCTGCTAATTAATTCCTTAAAAAACTTGGCTGGCCTCTTTTGCAGAGTTCACCCTAGGTCATTTAGCAATTACTGTCACACAGCATCTCGGTATCCAGATGGGCAACTTTCCTCATGCACAGACCAACCTAAGACAAGGGGCCTGGTGGCGATAGGGTTACCCTATGACGGGTAAGGCTGTAACATAGAGGAACGACCTAAAACAGGAGCCATGGCAGATGGACATAATTGCATATGCCTAGTCCAGCATCATTTTATTAAAATAAAAAGGGGGAGATGTGGGAAGCCGCAAATGCCATTACAAGATGGCGCTGGCTACCACTGGCCACTGCCCATGATCATGGGTAAACAACCAATGTGCGCATGTGCATAAGAGTTTTTTGCCGAGTCACTGCCTGTCCCGAGACATATTAATGAGGTAATGGTAGCATAACCAATCAGGTATAGACACGTCACTCCTAGGCCTATATAAGCAGCGCCATTTCTAGGCTCTGGGTCTTTTCGCCTCTGTAATTGAGCTCTCCCAATAAATGTGTGCGGAAGGAAAAAAAGAAAAAAAGAGTTGTTATTTTACCATTTGGGAGGATAAGAGTATGAATTGCATTTCTGGGGACTAAACATATTAGCATCTGCTGGGTTTCCTTGCTTTTTTTTTTTTTTTTTTTTTTTTTTTTAGTTTCTAGAGACTACCTCAGTTTGAGACTTATCTCTCTTTCCTCTCTCTTTTCAAAAATGTTATCTGGGATAGAACCCTTCAGCCTGACATCACTCTGACTGACTCTGTACCCTTCTGTTCAAGCAACTTTGTGATTACATTGGGTCTATCTGATAGCTTGGGAGTAACCCTTCCTATTTTCATTCCATCAGATTGACAACCTTAATTCTATAAACAAAATATACTCTTTCTTGCGCTCATAAACTTTGGGAACTAGATCATAGACAAAGTTGATGGGCCCATCAGCATATGTAAAAAGCAAGAAATAAGATAAAGAAGTCAAATGCTCTAAAATATCACCTTCAAATATCATATGTACCTACCTTGATCTAAGCTATGGACGTGAAGAAAAAAATTTTTTTAGTTTGTAAACCATTTTATTTAAATATATAAACAAACAATGGGCTACTGCAATCCAAGTGAGCTCTCCACATCTTAGAACCTTGTGAAGTACAGTAAAGTAAGACTGTTGGTCTTTGGCAGATTCCTCCTGCCCTCAGACCGAGACAGAGAGATATGGATAAATGTTTATGGAGTTAGAGAGCAGAGGTTCAGTTGAAATTCCCCACCCCAAGCTGTCTCCCCAACCAAAAATTACCATTGTCCCCTGAGAACACCCAAAGACCACCCTACCAGGTTTCACACAATATCAGTGGCAGGAATAGCCATGCATGGCAAAGTGTAAGTTCTATGCATTTCACAGCACAGAAAACCCTTCTTTCAGGGGGCATGCAAGTTGCTGGAGATTACACCCCCCAAGTCTGGTGCTCCTGTGATGAGCAACTTATTGGCAAACACATCTCCGAGTGTTGTAAGCAGACACATACATTGAGCACATTTTGCTGTAATTCTATCTATTTGCAATGCCTGCACAGTGTCTGTCTCTGGCTGTTAACTTACTCATTCTTGACAGAACTCTGCTTTATTGATTGCACTTTTTTAAATTGCCAAAGGCCTTTCACACTTGTTAGCTTGACCACCACCACTAGGGTATAAGAGCAAGTGTTCTCTATGCCTTACTTGCTACAGTCTCCTCCTTCTTTGGAGAGAATTCTAACCCTAACCCTAACAGTAACAGTGATGGGGGAGGCTGCTGCCAACAACACAAATACATTTCTGTGGTGGAAAATCTTCCATCTCACTTCAGAAGGCTTTCTCCTTGGGGTGGGAGCTGGGTCCTTTTTGGGGAGTCGAGAGTCTTGGTGGGGTATACACTGAAGGCCAGGGCTTTGGGAGACATCCCAGGTTCTGCCTTCCAAGCCTTTCTCATGTGGCCAGAGTGGAAAGGGACACAAAAGGAAAACCCCATTTGGAAATACAGAAAAGAAGACTCCTGTTCAAAAGCTGGCTCCTGAATTTTCAAAAGTCAAAACAAAAACTCCTAAGCACTCTCCCATTAAAGAGGAACCCTGTGGTCCCATATCAAAAACTGTAAACGTGAATTGAGGAGCCAAGAAACCCCAGAAAAGTCTCGGTCTTCAGGGGATACCCCACCAAGAAAAATTTTAAGCATATTGAATGTCTATGCTTCTATAATGAAAGGCAGGTACTAATTAGACTCAGAGATACCCACTATATCAACAAGTTACAATTACAGAAGAAACGCATCAAGTTTTTTCTCTGAAAGTCTATGGGAAAGATAAATATGACCTCATGGTAAAAAATATTGTATGACTTCTTTTTATGTTTGTTTAGAAAGAACTTCTACCAAATGAACAAATACATAGCAAAACTAGTGATTTCATAGCCAATTCATTTTAAGTGGGCAACTCAAAATCTACTGAAAGCAAGAGCAAAATTCTGTAACTAATGTGCTTCTGGTGTTCCCACATAATTACAAATTTTCTTGTTGCATCTTCATGAACTGGTTCTCAAAGCAGCAAGCAATAAAATCTTAAAGCCTAAAGCCTAAAGTTCTGTTTAGCTGAACAGCTGATACATTATGCTGCAAAGCTGATAGATACCCACAGGAATATATCTTAGAGATATTCTCACCAGACCAACTAGGAAATGTTGCAAGGGCACTGGTCTAAACGATTTTTCCCACATAGTTGGATGGAACCCAGAAGACAAGAAATCAAGGAAGGGATTTTGCTATATTACTAGTACACTGCAAGGGAACACATGCATCAGAGAGAGAGGGAGAGAACAAACAGAAACAGCAGATACATAATACCAAAAGGAAAAGAAACAGTACACCTTTATAGAATACTGGACTTTTATCATTTTAGGACATATACAAAATGCTATATACTGTAACATATTAAGACACTTAGTATGTATTTTAAAAATAAGCATGAGAGAGAGAAACTCTGAAACTTGGAATCTTAAATGATAGTTTCTAGCATAATGCTATTCAACCAGAAGTATCATTAACTCAATTACAGATCTAAACTGAGAAAGCAGATGGTGAACAAATAAGGGCACACAGACAATGAGAGTATCTTAATTTAAAATGCCCCAACTAGATCCTGACACATTAGATAGACTGAAAAATCACTCTGTATCCTGTGAGTATGATTAGTGCATGTCAAATAATTTTAATTAATAAAGTAATTGAAAAATTATAGGCAGATTTCATTTTTTAAAGCAATTTTTTTTAACTTTAGAGGATATCACTTCTGCTATATTTAAATCTAAAATGGACCAGTTAACATTTTGTAGAACTACTCAAAAGATTTTCAGGTGTTTTGTTTACCTGAACAAGGTCATTTCAGCAACTTTCTTGATCCCTATAAACACAGACAGCAGAGAACTTTAACATATGTGCCTTAAAATCCATCAAAACCAAAGCTAAATTTTATGACTAGAATAGTACTGAATTTCTGGCCATTTCCTACCCTCTGCATACTCATTTTTCATCAGCAATTTCCATCCAACACAGAACCATGATATTCTACAAGAAAAGTTCTTCTTAAGCAATTATTTTAACTATTGTGATTTTATGTCTGTGCTGCATTTGATCTAGAGAGCTATTTCAAATAGCTCTGTGATCATAAACTACATAAATATGGAGTAATATGACCAAGTTAAAGTTGTTTCTCTTAATTAAACATGAATGTGGTTGGTTATAGTATAAGAAAAAAAGAAAATTTAGCCTTTTAAAGTTCTCATTAAAGTGGGCTGTCATTCAGATGATGTCACATCAATTCTTTATAATATGTTCCTGTTTGTGTATATATGCATACATACACACCACATGTGGTATCTATATTTCAAATATATATGATATACATACCTAGATGAGTTGTATATATGTATTTTATAAAATACTACATGTCATATATTTATCTTCAACAAGAAATAATACATAAGGTAAAAGATATTTACACATGGAGATTGAGAAAGTAGTATTTCAAAGAATGTGGAAAGCACACATTGCAGTCTATAATAACACAGATGAAAATAAAGTTAATTCAGTCTTAGCACTTTTGATCAGTTAGTCTTTAATTGACAATTCACTTAAGCAAGGGCTATTCATTACTTAGGAAACAGCTTCATTGGCACTTCTTAAAAGAATGCTTTGGGCACACAACAGAACTGGCCATGGACTGCCTGGCTCTAAATTCTCTAGTCTTTGTTCTGTAGAGATCAGTGCTATATTAGGAGCCTAGTTTGTGTGCTTGAGAGGGGAATGTTGGCATGTTTTCTTGTGGTCTATTCTGGTAAACTGCTACACTTTATTTCATTTCTTTCTTATAAAAACATACAAATAAGCAAATATCTAAAATAAAAATCAGAAGCAATAATCTTAAAGAGTTTCCATTTTCCTTGTCATTTATCTTCTTCTTGCGTGGGATGTATTTTTTATTGGATATTTTCTTTAGTTACATTTCAAATGTTATCTCCTTTCCTAGTCCCCTCCCCCTGAAGTGCTCTATCCCATCCTCCCTCCCCCTGCTTCTATGAGGGTGTTCCTCCTACCCACCCAATCCTGCCCCCACCTCCCGCATTCTCCTACACTGGGGCATCTAGCCTTCATAGGACCAAGGACCTCTTCTCCCATTGAGAGGCCATCCTCTGCTGTATATGGGGCTGGAACCATAGGTCCCTCCATCTGTACTCTTTGGTTGATGGTTTAGTCCTGGGTGCTTTGGGGGTTCCTATGGGGCTGCAAACCCCTTCAACTCCTTCAGTCCTTTCTCTAACTCCTCCATTGGGGGCCCTGTGCCCAGTCCAATGGTTGGTTGAGAACATTTGCCTCTGTATTTGTCAGGCTGTGGCAGAGCCTCTCAGGAGACAGTTATTTCAGGCTCCTCTCAGGAAGCATTTCTTGGCATCCACAATAGTGTCTGCATTTGGTGACTGTACACGGGTTGGATCCGGAGGTGAGGCAGTCTCTGTAAGGTCGGTCTTTCCTTCAGTTTCTCCTCCACACTTCATCTCCATTTTTGCCCCCATGAGTATTTTGTTCCCCCTTCTAAGAAGGACCAAAGCACCCACACTTTGGTCTTCCTTCTTCTTGAGCTTCATTTGGTCTGTGAATTGTATCTTGGGTATTCCAAGCTTTTGGGCTAATATCCACTTATCAGTGAGTACATACCATGTGTGTTCTTTTGTGATTGGGCTACCTCATTCAAGATGATATTTTCTAGTTCGATCTATTTGCTGAGGATTTTCATGAATTCATTGTTTTTCATACCTGAATAGTACTCCATTGTGTAAATGTACCACATTGTTTGTATCCATTCCTCTCTTGAAGGGCATTTGGGTTCTTTCCAGCTTCTGGCTATTATAAATAAGGCTGCTATGAACATAGTGGAGCTTGTGTCTTTGTTATATGTTGGAGCATCTTTTGGGTATATGTCCAGGAGTGGTGTAGCTGGGTCTTCAGGTAATACTATGTCCAATTTTCTGAGAAACCTTCAGACTGATTTTTCAGAACCCAGTTCTCCCACCAGAACAAGTCCTGCATACCTCATCACACCAGAAAAGCAAGATTCTGATTTAAAATCACTTCTCATGATGATGATAGAAAACTTTAAAAGTATATAAATAACTCTCTTAAAGAAATACAAGAGAACACAGGTAAACACCTAGATGCCCTTAAAGAAGAAACACAAAAATCTCTTAGAGAATTACAGGAAAATACAACCAACAGGTGAAAGAACTGAACCAAACCATCTAGAATCTAGAAATGGAAATAGAAACAACTAAAAAAATTACAAAGAGAGACAACCCTGGAGATAGAATATCCAGGAAAGAGATCAGGGGTCATAAATGCAAGCATCACCAACAGAATACAAGAGATAGAAGAGAGAATCTCAGGTGCAGATGACACCACAGAAAACATTGACACAACAGTCAAAGAAAATACAAAAGGAAAAAAGCTCCTAACCCAAGACATCCAGGAAATCCAGGACACAGTAAGAAGACCAAACCTAGGGATAATAGATATAAAAGAGAGAGAAGATTTTCAACTTAAAGGGCCAGTAAATATCTTCAGCAAAATTATAGAAGAAAACTTCCCTAACCTAAAGGATTATTACATTAAGATATATATATATATATATATATATATATATATTTATACCATGTGTATGCTTTGGACAAGAGGCTAGGCTAAGACATTGAGTCCTAAACAGCAAAACCAACAAAAATGCAGATGCCATGCATTTTAAAATAGGTCAGAAATCCCAGTAGAGAACAGGATTTAGTGGTGATCTGGATGACTTCAGTCCTATCTTTCATGACTTTGTAGTTCTCTTTAAAGTTTATTTTGTATACTTTCGTACAATATAGACAACAAGTTGAATATATACTCCGACCCATGCTTAGATACTCAGGCAGCATTTCCTGACAAGTTCTGTGAGTTCCTCCTCAAGGTACTTAAAAGAACAGAGCAGGAATACTTCTGTCCTCCTACCCTTGAATTAGAAGGAGTTAATCCATGGAAACTCAGTATTATGATTGGTATCCAGCCTCACTCACACAAGCAAACATGTAAACTGCATGGAGGTTATTAGTAAAAACAATTATGAATGCTAAATATTTTTAGTTTGTTAGAGTTTGTATCTTTGTACACAGTAAACTTAATTATCTTAGTCATCTTGGCATGAAGATCAAGGGAAAATTCCAGAATAAACTCACAAACAGGTTTCCTGGCCTTATTGGTTGTTGGTGTTGAACATCCATTAATGACAGGTGAAAAGGCATCTTGAACTAGAGAAGTTCAAAACTATTTATTGATCATTTATTTGTAAAGTGTCTAAATCAAGATTTTTTTAAAATGTTAAATTTAACAAAGGTCCCCACTTGTATACATTTTAATGATGATTCTGTAGATTTTTAAGAAGAAACCTCTTTAAGGTATCAATAGGATCTTTCTTTAAACTATAAAACCACGGGAGAGATTTCCTGGAAGCTGTCTACACACACACACACACACACACACACACACACACACACACACGAAAAACAAGTCAGTTTTTTGATGATCCTGGCATTTCCCTGACCTATCTGAAATTCAGGATCAGCTCACTTAGGCAATACCAGGTCCCTTTGCACTGGAAAGAAGCCCAACAGTACTTAGTCTCCACACCACACCAGCAAATACCAATATTATAGGACCAACAGTATTAAAAAATGTTTTCTGGTTAAGATCTGATTTTTTTTTTTAGAAATGCCTGAGATTAGGATTTTATTAAAAGTCACATTCAAAGAGTTAAAATGAACAAGAGCCAGGACTTTGGATGACACTCTGGAACCCAGTGAGTGACATCTGGAAGACTGCCTATAAATAGAATTTGTCTAAATGTGGGACTTTAAAATTAATTCCAGTGAGATTTAAATATATCTATGCATCTTTATATGCTTTAGATGTCTCAGCTTGTCCATTTTGATGAGATGGAGAATATTTCAATGGGATGAAGCAATATTTTAAAACAGAAAATATGTCTTACCCAAAATTCTTCAGACAATGATAGACTTTTAAATTCAACCATTATGTCTTTTTAAAAAGATGTATTGAGAGGAAGAGAGACAGAGAGACAGAGACAAAGATGCACAGATATGAAGTTCGGAGGACAATTTTTCCACACCATGTAGCCCCTGAAGATGGAAGTCAGGTCTCAGGCATAGTGACAAGTAACTTTATGCAATGAGACAATGTTATTCTAAACCTAACAATAATAACACCATGCATTCTGGAATGAAAAACTGATAGCTTACATTTATTATATATTTAATATATTAAGTTTTGTTTAGACATTTTATAAGTTTTAAGTCACATAATCCTCATAACCACTTTGTGAAGGATGTAGCATTACTATTATCCTAATATTTATTGTGTAGGTGAGGAAATTAAGGGACAGTCAGCTTTAAATACAAGATCATTCTTAAGTAGCAGAGCTAGAAGCTGACATGAAGTACTATTCTCACAAGCTTGAGCTCTCAACTGCTGCACTGTTCTCTCCCCATATTAGCAACAACAAAAACAAAATCTAATAAAAAAATACTAAGCCCTTACCTACCTATGCACAGCATTGTTTTTAAAGTTGGTTTCCTGTTCAAAATGATCCAATTGAAAAGAACACGGTAGCAACCAGAATGGACTTCTTAAAAATATCTCCTAGGACCAACATAGGAACCACAAAATGAATAAATTATAATTTAAAATACCCTGAGACATAAAATATTACAGGCTTGGATATATGATATAAACCAAAGTAAATGCAATTCATATTAACATTAGTATTTACCACTTATAGATAGCAAAGAAGAAAACCACCGGTCCCCGTATCTGTGATCTCAACTTGTCCAGGCATGTGGTTTATTGTATACACACACACACACACACACACACACACACACACACACACACACACAGAAGAGAGAGAGAGAGAGAGAAACAGAACCATTCCTTTCCTTACTTTCCTTACTGTCTTCCATGTTACCCTAGTGGACCAGAACAGCACTTTTGAACAAAGAAAGGATGAAATCCAGAATACTGCATCATTTAGACAACACCTAACAAAATATGTAACAATTATAAGAATCTAAAACTAGGCAAGTCTGCCCATTATATTTTAGAAATAGCAATGAAGTGACTTCTAAACTATGCCAAGTTTGGGGTGCTAGTTTGGCCTGAGTTCTCACTGACCTACTGTGTGTTACACAGTCACATGACCCTTTGGCACCTAGTGTTTGACAGATACTTTTTAATAAAATTGGCTTTTACTTTTCCTCCCAGTGGTCACAGTATATTTATACTATAATCATCCCTCGTCAACATTTCTATCAAAAGCATTGAGATAACTGACAAAGGTCAAATAGTGTTTTCTGTCTCTATAAAATTAATTATCCTCTGGAGACAGACTCTGGATAAGCAAAGATTTCTGAGCAAAAAGTATAATTGGAGACAATTTGTCTATACACAGCAAAGTTGGATTCTTTCAAACTACTCAAGTAAGACACAGCCAAAGCATTTAGTTGTACTTGCTGTGTCTTCAAATAATGAGATACCAACATTTTAAAACTAGAAGAGACATCAGTGGAAAATAATGAACCTAAGTTTCTTGTAACCCAAGCTACTTGTGTGTCCCAGATATGTATAATAAAGAACATATCTCAGTTTTTGTTTATGGTTTCATCATAATTACTTAAAGCTTCTCAATTCTGAATGTCTTGTTTTCATAAATCAGTGTATCATAATCTTATATCTTTGCCTTTCTGGTAGCTTCCACCCACATACTCAATCCTCTCTAAGAACTATTCATCCCTACTGCAGTGTTCCTAAGGCTAGGCAGCAAATATCCAGATCTTCACTGTGCTGTCTGTACAAACATGGATTCTTTCTAGATCCTATATCACAACTAACAATAAGAAATTATGGAGCTGATTTGGGACATGTCATTTATGTATTATTACGCAAATATTATAGGATACATACATGGTGCACTATTGTGTCATTGTATGAGAGCCATCAGACAAGTCATACCCTTCAAGTGGATGATGTTTTGATGGTCCCACTGCAAACAACAAAAGATATGACTCTGTTGAATTAAATAATTAATAAATAAATTCCGACAGTGGGTTTGCTACCCATCTCAATGTTTTATATTTCCTAATGAAAGAGACACACTCAGCCTTTATATTTTATATGCCTTACACAGCACAATAGCTAGGGCACTGACTAACCTCCACTACCTCCTACTAATAATTCCTAGCTACTACTTAATATATTTTGTGTTCTATCTTGGCTGCCCTAGACCCAGTTGGGCAGCCCTATGGGCCACTTTCTCCAGGCTCCTTCACATGGAATCTATGCCTCTCTGTCCTTTACTATTCTCAGGTATGGCATCTTTCCTCTATTCTACATTCTTCCAGCTTGGAGGATCTCTCTTCTCTGTCCTCCTCCTCTTCCCACATCTGGGAATCCTAAAATCCTGCCTGTCTGTCCTCTCCAGCTATTGGCTGTTGGCATCTTTTTTTACCAATCAGAACTAACTGGGGGTAGAATCCCAGAAGCTATGTGCAAATGTATTTGTACAAACAGTTTTTGGGGGAACATAATTAGCATTAGAATAGAAGCAGTTACATGACTCCAGAGATAGGAAATGGTAACTTAGGAGAGTGGCCTCAGTCTAAGGTGATAGGAAAGAAAAACATTCTGGTCTTGGAATTTTAGTTTGACCTGGGCTCTGATGAACTGAAATCTTCATAGCAAAGGAGGAAAAGTAAAGATGTGACGTGAGGTATAAAGCCAAATAAAACTGTATGTTATCCACTCTGTGGCAATCTTCCCCATTGTCATCTCAGTCTGCTGTAATTTCTCATTGTCTATTGTGATGTGAAGGAAAATATCACATTTCCATGGAAAATGCAGTGCATAGCTGTATGCCTGTTGTCAAGATCTGGAGTGACAACAGCGGTAGTGATCTCTAGTGAGAGCAGAAGTTGTGGGGAAAATTCTACAATATCTTATGTCTGAGCTAGTTCTTCAGCACACTGAACAAGACAGAGAGAAGGGATGTTTCTTGTTTCTAAGGAAAAGTAGTTGGTGATATGTCTAAGGGTGCTAATCTCTGATCATGAATGTAATAATGGCTTATTAGACTAGCTAAACATTTATTGTACAACATGAAAGCCATTCCTAAGTGATTAGTGGCTTACACAAATGGGTAATTATTATTATCTTCTACACAATGAAATAACTACTCCCTGTATTCATTCTCACTATGTAGATATTTTGAGATCTATGACCAAATTTAAAACCTACAATTATCCCGAGTACCATTTTTTCTAAATTATTGATAGCTATACACATTGTAAGATGAAAGTCATATTTCTTATTGCTCAATATATGGAATTGCTTTGACATTCAGTTTGTGTGTGCTGCATCTACGCAATATATCTCTGTGTCCATGAGGCTTTTTTTTGGGGGGGGTACTTATTTCATTTACATTTCCAATGCTATCCCAAAAGTCCCCCACACACTCCCCCACCCACTCCCCTACCCACCCACTCCCACTTCTTGGCCCTGGCATTTCCCTGTACTGAGGCATATAAAGTTTGCAAGACCAATGGGCCTCTCTTTCCACTGATGGCCTGCTAGGCCATCTTCTGATTCATATGCAGCTAGAGACATGAGCTCTGGGGGGTGGGGGGGTGGGTATTGGTTAGTTCATATTGTTGTTCCACCTATAGGATTGCAGATCTCTTCAGCTCCTTGGGTACTTTCTCTAGATCCTCCATTGGAGGCCCTGTGATACATCCAATAGCTGTCTGTGAGCATCCACTTCTGTGTTTGCCAGGTCCCGGCATAGTCTCACAAGAGACAGCCATATCTGGGTCCTTCCATGAGGCCTTTTTAAAAGCAGACACTTGGAGTGAATTCTGATTTCTTTATAGTTTAACATTACCTTGTTCCCATAAAAGAGGATGAGGAAACAGAAGAAAACAAAGTATATATATATATATGATGCTTCTAATGGGGGGGGGTGTGAAATAGTTGAAACTAAACTTAAGAACTCTTCAGAAAGAAGATAAAAGAGGCCACATTTTTGTGAGATGAACAACCTACCATATTAGCAGGTGTAACAATTCTCTGATGATAGTGTTCCACTATGAATTGGACTGTGAAAAGATTTGACAATAATGGATGGCATAGCATGAAATATTTTTGTGTGAAATTTGTTTTTAAAAAATGATAAAAAGTTGTAAAGAAAATATCTAATAAAAACAAAAAAAAATATTTTGGCTTAACAAAATTAGTGAAAAACATCAGTACATGTTAACCTATTGTATTATATCTTATACATATTATACAGTAAAGATAAGTGATACATTTTAAAAAACAAAGTTCATATTAATCCTAAACAATCTCAGAATGTATTGGTTCTCAAAATCCATTTGATGGCTTAAAAAATATCAGCATAAATGCAAGACAAATTGACAAAGGTGATCAAAATTATCTTCTATTATGTGATGTCACAAATCTTGTAAATGCTGGCAGCAAACATAATCAATGATAGTTGCAGATGGAAATAGAAAGAGGAGGAAAAAGTAGATAGAGGGAGACAGAAACTAACATAGATACTACGGATTGCTATATTTACAATAGATTAATTTTTTTCTCATTTTCAGTTTCAAAAGTCCCAAAGAAACATTCTAGTTGGCTTTGTTAGATAAGGAATCCATTCTTGTTCCAGTTAACTTTGGTCATACAAGAAAATAGGCATGTCCACTATACCCAGCGGTTGCTTTAAAAGGGAAAGAAAGCTGGATATCAAGCCAGGGGATATCCAGTGTGGTCTTAGGGCCAAGATCCACTAATCCTGGGAAATTTTCTATCAGAATTAATTCCTGGTGTGTTGAGAAAGATAATCTTCAATTACATGCAGCTTTTGTTGATGGTGGTGTTCTTTTTTTATTTTGTTCTATCAAATTTGTATTATTTCTTTTAACTCATTGTTCTCTCAACTGAAGTTCCCCTCCCTCCACTCCTTCTAGCTAACCTCCACCTCCCCACATCCCACACTCCTCCATTTTCCTTCATAAAAGAGCAGGCCTCACAGGGCTATCCATTGAACATAGTCTATCAAGTCTAGCTGCATATGTAGCTGAGGATGGCCTAGTCGGTCACCAATGGGAGGAAAGGCCCTTGGTCCTGTAAAGGTTCTATGCCCCAGTATAGAGAAATAACAGGGTCAGGAATTGGGACTGGGTGAGTTGGGGAGCAGGGGGAGGGGGAAAGGGAGAGGGTAGGGGATTTTCAGAGGGGAAACTAGAAAAGGGAATAACATTTGAAATGCAAAAATTATCTAATTAAAAAGAAAAAAGAAAAGACAAGCAACACCCTTAAAAGTATCAAATAGGAAAAAAAAGATTCTATAAGACTGGCACACGGTTAGATGAGTCAATCCAGCTGAAGGTTCCTATAAACAAGCAAAAGAGTCAGAGACACCTCTACTCTCACTTTCAGGAATCCCACAAGAACACCAAGCTTCACAACCATAACTTATATGCAGAGAACCATGCTCAAATCCCTATAGACTCCATGGTTGCTGCTTCAGTCTCTGTGAGCCACTATGACCCCTGCTTAGTTGATTCTGTAGGCCTTGTTATTCTGATCCCTGACTCCGCCCCCCCACCCCCCACCCCCCATTCAAGGTGTTCTTCAAGCTCTGCCTAATGTTTGGCTCTTTGTTCCTGTCAGTTGTTGGATAAAGCCTCTCTGACAATTATTGGACTAGGCACCCGTCTATGTCTGTGTAACCGGGCAAAACTTCCAGTGGATGGACATCACCTCAGCCACAAAACCTTTGATCTACCATTTATCCTGCCTGCAATAGGTGCTGGGTAATGGCTGTGCAAAACTTATGGGAGTGGCCAAGCAATAACTGCTCCAACTTGAGACTCCAGCCATGAGAGGAAACCCAAACCAGACACTGCCTGGATGGCGTAAACCAGAGGCTGAACAGCCCAGAGAACTAGAATAGAACCAAACATAACTGGTTAAAAAAAAGCGAATGAAATGATTCCATTACCTTTGTAATGAGATCAAAGTAAATGGTAAGTTGATTGACAGCAGCAATTTAAGAGGTCTCAGAAAACAGATTTGTGGAAAATGTAAATATTTTCTCCAGAGATTATCAAAAGATGGCTGGGCAAATGGGCCATTAAATTCATAAAAATACCTGCCTCTGCTACATAAGAACCTGAACTGTCCAGGAGTCAAAAATTCATGTTTCAGTAGAAATTCTAGTGCATTCGAAAATTATTCTGAGTAAACTCATATACACCTTTCTTTGTGCATATTTATGTTTAGCATTATTGTTTAGGGATGTGGATGCTGAATCATTATGTACCAAAAAGGGGGCTTGTGGTGTTCTCCAGGATTTTTTGGCTTACTGAACACATTCCTGCTTCTACCACTAGAGGGCACAAATAAAGCTGGCTTGAAGAAAAACAGGATTTGAAAATGACAACATTCCTATTAGGGAGGCTGAGTTTGTACACTTAGATGTGTGTGTTTTCTTTAAATCAGAAGAAAAATCACACATTCACACTTAAGCATGTATCTCCATTCTTTTCTCTCTCAAACTCTCACAAAAAAAAGTGTGTACATTTGAAAGGAGCAAGAAGCACAAATTACTCATAAGAATGCAGAGTATATTAAATGATAGAAGTTAAATAAATGATCATCAAAAACAGAAAAACATATAAGATACTGTCCCAGCTACAGTTTCCTTAAAAACATATTCCTATTTGTCTGATCTACAGTGAGAACTGTAGAGTCAATAGTTTTTGTTTTTTGTTTTTTCTTTTTGTTTTGTTGTTGTTGTTGTTGTTTTAGAGTAAAGTTTTTTACTTTATTGTAATGTTTTTTCTGTACTTTGCCTTAAACGTATTTTCACATTTCTTATTTGCACATACACATGTTTACATACACACAATATATTCTGAAGTTTAAACACTATGAGTACAATACAGATTATACATCCATGTATAAGTCACAGAATAAACTAACTACACAGAACAGGCAATTATAAGTCTTTAATATAGGGCTCCATTTTAAATGCATTTTTAATTAAAAGAAAAACACAAAATATTAATAACATCTAAAACTTACTGTGTGCTCCATGATGCACATTGCTTTAAATAATTTCTTTTTATTTAAAGTGGATTATGTTAATGGATTTTTATTAGATATTTTCCTTATTTACATTTCAAATGTTATCCCCTTTCCTAGTTTCCCCTCCAAAAACCCCCTATCCCACCCCCACCCCTGTCCCCCTGCTCACCAACCCACCCACTCCAGCTCCCATCCTGGCATTCCCCTACACTGGGGCATCAAGCCTCTCAGAGAATTGTTATGCTAGGCTCCTGTCTGTAAGTATAACTGAGTATTGTTAATAGTGTCAGGGTTGGTTCTCGCCCATGGGATGGGTCTGAAGTTGGGCCAGTCATTCGTTGGCCATTCCCTTGGTCTCTGCTCTATTTTTGTCCCTGAGCTCTTGGAGGCAGGACAAACTTGGTTTGAAGGTTTTGTAAATAGGTTGCTGTTCTTATTTCTCTCTCTCCTGAGAGTCCTGTCTGGCTATAGGACGTGACCACTTTAGGCTTCTTATCCCTCACTGCTATGAGTCTCAACTAGAGTCACCCTCTTAGACTCACTCCATCCCAGATCTCTGGCCCATCTTAGAGATGACCCCCTCTTTGTCCCCTCCTTGTTATTTAGCTTCTGTGGGTCCCAGAAACTGAACCACCAATCAAAGAGCATATATTGGTATGGGAGAGGGGAGCCTTCTCCGCAGGAAAAAAGGGGAGGGGTAATTGGGATGGGAGAAGAGTTTGTGAGTGGGCCTGGGGGGTGGAAAGCTGAATAAATAAATAAATAAATAAATAAATAAATAAATAAATAAGGAAAAAAGAAAAAATACAAGATGTGGTTTTGTTGCTATCTTCACAGAGTGGTGCACCAGAGTTACAACTGGAGAGTATCTTCATCTTCAACAGCTCATTTTAGCTTTTAAAAATAAAAGGAGAGAGGGGGATGGGAGGCCTAGATTCTTCCTAATAAGCAAATGATTCTCAATCTTGTCAGCTTGAGTGTCTGGCAAGCTCTCATACCTGCAATCACATTAGATCACTGCCTTGATTTGTTTACATCTATTTTATAAAGCCCTTTGCAGAGCCAACAATCATACCAAAAATAAAACCAAAACAGCATGTAGTTTACTGAGATGCCTTTAAGGGCAGAGAAAGGATACCTAGCCAGATGATGTAATTTAATTTTGGTGTCTATGAAAGTGGAAAATAAACTACTGGGAACAGAAAAGTAATGTCAAAATGTAAAATATTGATTGCCCTCAGTTTTTTGAGACTTCTCTAAAACTCCAATCTTAAAAATTATAAACTAGGAGATATAGATTTTCAGTCACTCAGAACAGTCTTTCCCAACGTCTTTTTTTAAAAGCACTTTAAAACATTTAGATTCATTTTTATTATGTGTGTTTGTGTCTGCTTGTGTAGTGATATGTGAACATGTGCAGTGCCCATGGAGGTACTATAGCTGGAGTTACTAACCCTTGTGAGCTACCCAACGTGAGTGCTGAAAACTGAATCAGGTATCCCACAAGAACAATGTGTGCACTTAAACTGCCAAGCCATTTCTCCATTAAAATGTATGTCTTTTAATTTCTTAACAGATGATTTATTAAACCATATATGCCTTCCATAGGAACAAATCTGGCCCTTATTGCAAAGTTATACTAAGAACATATCTCCTTTTCTGATCCAGTTTTTTAACTCTTGAGATGCCAAAAGAGTCCATTGTTATATATAAAATACAATTAGGTTACTGATAGACAGTTATGAGCATCCACCTATAGCAAGAATTATTTTGAAGAATTACATAGTTCTGGTGAACTGAGCCAGAGTTTATCTCTTCTTCCATTCAAATTCTGTCAAGCAGTGTCTCCTATAGAATAACCCTTCAGTATTGAAGGCATTCACAGGAGCTGATGAGCTGCCTCCAAATATAATAGTATATTTTCTTTACTTTTGACTTACATATATGTGGTATGATATATGTATTTTAATATATTAATGTATTAGTAACTAGTAATGATGGTACCAAAAACATATCCAATGAAACTGTGATAGGTATGATATCTGCAACTAATCATAAATATCAACTACAACATACTTCTAATTCACTCTCGACCAAAAAAGAACAGGAGCCTGTGCCCTGAGCAGAGAGACCTTGGGCACTGGCACTGCACCCAGTCCCACAACACCCAAAGGAAGATCCACTCCCAGGTGCTCTAACACACCCAGGATCACAGGATCACAGAGGAAGCTCAACTCCAGTAAATCAGACACACTCAGGAACATTGGAGCTCTGACACACTCAAGATCACAGCTAAGGCCACAACATATTTCCCAACACCCAGCATAACTGAAACCCACATAGGAACCAAGAAAATGCAAAACCCCACCCAGCCAGAGGCACTGGTTTCTGCCAGCTTGCACCTGTGCCCAGAGCAAACACAGGGCTAAGGCTCCCCACCCACCCCAGAAAAACCCAAAGAAAGCTTGACTCCCAGGAGCTCTAACACAACAGGATCTGAAGATCTTGGTCATACCAGGATTTCAGGATCCCAGAGGCAGCTTGACTTCCAGGAGCTCTGACACACCTAGGACCTCAAGATCACAGGATCCCAGAATCACAGGATCACAGAAACATCTGAACTCTGAGGAGTTCTGGCACAACCAGGATCACAGGAGGAAGAGGCTCCAGTCAGAGACAGCAAGGGAAGGTAGCACTAGAGATAACAAGAGGCAAGCACTAAAACATAAGCAACAGAAACCAAGGCCACTTAGCATTATCAGAACCCAGTTCTCCCACCACAGCAAATCATGGATACTCTATCACACCAGAAAAGCAAGATTGGGGTTTAAAATCACATCTCATGGTGATGATAGAGGACTTTAATAAGGATATAAATAAGTCGGGCGTGGTGGTGCATGCCTTTGATCTCAGCACTCAGGAGCCAGAGGCAGGCAGATTTCTGAGTTCGAGGCCACTGGTCTACAAAGTGAGTTCCAGGACAGCCAGGGCTATATTGAGAAACCCTGTCTCGAAAAACAAAACACAAAACAAAAAACCAAAACCAAAACAAACAAACAAACAAAAAACCAAGGGTATAAATAACTCCCTTAAAGAAATACAGGAGAACACAGGTAAAAAAGCCCTTAATGAGGAAACACAAAGACCCTTGAAAGAATTGAGCAAAACCATCCAGGATCTAAAAATGGAAATAGAAACAAAAAAGAAATCACAAAGAGAGAAAACCCTGGAGATAGAAAACCTAGGAAAGAGATCAGGTGTCACAGATGCAAGCATCACCAACAGAATACAAGAGATAGAAGAGAGAATCTCAGGGGCAGAAGATACCATAGAAAACACTGACACAACAGTCCATGAAAATGCAAAATGCAAAAAGCTCCTAACCCAAAACATCCAGGAAATCCAGAATACAATGAAAAGACCAAAGCTAAGAATAATAGGAATAGAAGAGGGAGATTTCTAGTTCAAAGGCCCAGAAAATATCTTCAACAAAATCATGTATGAAAACTACACTAACCTAAATAAAAAGATGGCTATAAATGTAAAGAAACTTACAGAACACCAAATAAAGTGAACCAGAAAAGAAAATCCTCCTGTCACATAACATCCAAAACACCAAATGTACAGAACGGTAAAAAAATATTAAAATCTGCCAGGGGAAAAAGTCAAGTAACATATTAAGGCAGACCTATTAGAATTACACCAGAGATCTCACCAGAGACTATAAAAGCCAGAAGATCCTGGGCAGATGTCATACAGACCCTAAGAGAACACAAATGCCAGTCTAGGCTACTATACCCAGCAAAACTCTAAATTAATACAGATGGAGAAACCAAGATATTCCATGACAAAAACAAATTTACACAGTATCTTTCCAAAAATCCAGGTGTACAAAGGATAGTAGATGGAAAACTCCAACACAAGGAGGGAAACTATACCATAGAAAAAGCAAGAAAGTAATGTTCTTTCAACAAACCCAAAAGAAGATAGCCACACAAACATAATTCCACCTCTAACAACAAAAATAACAGGACGTAACAATCAATTTTCCTTAATATCTCTTAACATCAATGGACTCAATTCCCCAAATAAAAAGACAGACTAACAGACGAGATATATAAACACAACTTAATATAAATAAATAAATTTAAAAATAGAGTCAACAAGGAAAGAAAAGAAAAGAAAAGAAAAGAAAAGAAAAGAAAAGAAAAGAAAAGAAAAGAAAAGAAAAGAAAAGAAAAGAAAAGAAAAGAATGTTCAATATCCCTAGTCATTAGGAAAATGCAAACAAAACAACCCTGAGATTCTACCCCACACCAGTCAGAATGGCTAAGATCAAAAACTCAGGTGACAGTATAGAGGCTGGAAAAGATGTGGAGAAAGAGGAACACTCCTCCATTGCTGGTGAGATTGCAAGCTGGTACAACCACTCTGGAACTAAGTCTGGTGTGGTTCCTCAGAAAATTGGACATAGTATTCTGATCATGTTTACTCTCAATGTCTCTATATTCTCTCAGGGACATTTTCACATTTCCACATCCCTACTACGTTTCTTCTTTTTAAAATAACCATTGACTGTAATTTGTGTTATACTTCACACTTCTGGGTATGGGACCATTCCTGGAACATGGTTGACTTACTAAGAATCACACCTTAAAAGAAAATTGAATTTCTTTCCCTGAGAAACTATCAATAATCAATAGCTCCTTGATTAAGGGTGTGACTCTGAATCCCTTCTCCACACTATAGTGTTGACTGGCTTGATTTTGTGCAGGTCTTGTACAGGCAGCCACAGCTATTGTGAGTTCATAAGTATAGTAATCCTGTCATGCTTAGAAGATACTGTTTCACTCTAGTCCTCCCTGACCTCTGGTTCTTGCAATAATCCTGGTCCACTTTTTGGCAGTATTCTCTAAGCCTTGAGGGTAGGGGATATGATATACATGTCTGATTTCTGGCTAAGGACTCTACAGACATGTATTCACTGTATCCTAAACAATTGCTACCTAAACTCTTAAATAAGCTCATAGCCATTTAAACTGCAAAACTGTCATAGTGTGTGCATAGGCTATGCTACACCACAGAGTTCCTCAACCTTGCTTAGCATTCAGCTCACTGAGGCACCCACACTTTACAGAATCATTTGCACAATTTCATAGACATGAACACATGCAAGCCTAAATTAAGAAAACTGAGCCCAGCATAGAATCATAATTTCTTTTTTTTCTTTTTTTAATATTTTTATTACGTATTTTCCTCAATTACATTTCCAATGCTATCCCAAAAGTCCCCCATACCCTCCCCCCCACTTCCCTATAATTATGTCTGGAATAATTCACTGTTTGGTTCCCTGAATAACAACTGGCAGCACACATTTATGAATTACAATCTATATTATATATACATAATACAACTATAATATATGTATATATAATATGTAATATATCAAACATTATATATTAGTATATGTATTTATTATAGTTCATAACATATTTTAAGATATACTTTAAAGTAACCATGTCTTCTGGATATAACATGAATGTTGCACATATGAACTCAACTCAGCAGAGGTTATCTATCCAACATTAAGCCAGTAGATGGGAGAGGAGTTATCAATTATGCCTAGTGGAGGAACTATGGCAGTTGATGGCTTGCTGATGGAAGGAAGGAAATTTATCTTTCTTTGGGAATGTGTTCACTAATAGGTTTCCCATACCACAGTGAATGACCCCACACCCATGCCCATATGGACAGCACCAATTGGACTCAATGGTTTAAAATACTAATACTAAGAAAATTTAAATGAGAACATGAATTTAGTGGGGAGACAGGTCAAGTATTGTCAAGAGCATCAGGAGAATAGCAAAGTAGCTAAGATCAAGACACGTTCTTTTAATGCTATATG
Organism: Mus caroli; assembly: GCF_978045245.1. Classification (NCBI taxonomy): domain Eukaryota; kingdom Metazoa; phylum Chordata; class Mammalia; order Rodentia; family Muridae; genus Mus; species Mus caroli. The sequence goes on from NW_028227267.1 coordinate 121,491,431, forward strand.
AATTCTCAAAAATATTATAAAATGATTATTCCAAATACTTTGTTAATAGAATCCCTAAAGCACTCCATTAGTTTTTGTTACTTCTTGAGTCATAATTTGAATAATCTCTGGGTGAGATGATAAATTTTGGCTTTTAATGTTACTAGAGTATTCACTCTACAGGGAAAAATACCAATTTCCATCCCCACATTTTTGGATCACGTGTTTTTCTGAGTGCAGCATTTATATTATGATAACTTTTATGAAATGCTCTATGAAGCATTGTCCATTCCTCTTGATAAGCTTACACCACAAACATCACATGCAATGGTCTTCCGGCACTTTCCTCTGATGGAATAGAGAAAAGAGAGGAAAGGGATGAGGCTTCTAGAAGTATCTAAATCTATGTCAACTTATTTCAAGGATGATTTTTGTTAAAATTTGAATGAAATGAATGAATTTGAAAGAGAAATGAAACATCTTTACAGTAAAAAAAATCAAGGCAGAAATCATTGTTGTAAAATATTTCCTGTTTATTTTCAATACTGCTCTATTTATACCCCAGAACTGTATATAAACAAGAGATGGTCATAGACCAATATAACAGAATTCAAGTGAAGGTTTTTCTTCCCAGACATGTCAAGTTAACAAGATCTGTAGTCTGTGCACAGCACATGTTGCTTAGACTGGTTCTAGTTACTCTTAGTAACCTTTTCTGTTCTAAGCAACTAGCTGATAAAAGTTAATGATGATAAAACATTGTGTGATATTAGGACCAATGTCACAAAGGACAAAATCTAAAACAGCCACTAATCAACTGTGACCTGATATCATATCTACCCAAATGATGACAGCAAATATTGTTTGTATTTGTTAAAGTGTTTAAATGGGATAATATAATTCCCTTGGTCATTTACCAAATGCTTTTGAGATTGCCTCTATGACTGCATTATAATGTAATAAAGACCATGCAGAAAGATATTCCCTGATGAGTTGATATTACTAATGATATCAGAACTGTTTTGAATCATTAAACTCCCAGGATTCTTGACTTCAGGACACACCATGCAGATTTATACAAAATGTACAAAAATCACATTTTTTGTACAACCTATTTAGATTTTGGAAATTCAAATAATGTAGCACAGGATCTTGAGTGTTAGGCAGAAAGGCACCAGCTCTAAATGAGTCCCAGAAAGGGCAGAGAAGCCAAAGCTCATTAATTTACATTTGGGGCTGTGGTCTGGTACTTCCCCATTGGAAACTGATTCTCATTTTGAATTTTAGCAGGCAAAGAACTTACGGGTGTTAATTGTTCTGTATGTTAGGTCACACTTACAGATAACTTTTTATAAGCATTCACGGCATAAAGAATAAATATTTTTCAAAGATTGGTCAAAGTCCAAAATGCAGCAAATTCTTTATGCCTGAAAATTGTGTGATAGACAATTCTTTGCTTGCTAATGTGACTTAAAGTATTTTTCCAAGTTCACAGGCTCAGAGACAATACATCAAAAGTCATTGTATCAACAATGAAATATTTATGTCACTTTAAATGTTCATTTGTCTTTTCTCTAATTACTCTGTATAATTTTATATTTAAGTTCAATACAACTTAGAGGAGAGAAAGGTTTTAACATTTTGTACTTAGAATTTGGTTAAGGAATCAGAATTGCTTTTGTGAAAAAAATTATAAAATCTCCTAAGCATGCTGACTATAAAAAATTTCAATCAACATTTAATATATCTTCTATGTACTCAAATTTTTTTCTTTATTTGTAGTTGTTTAAATTCTTTTTTAAAACAATTTTATTAGATATTTTCTTCATTTACATTTCAAATGCTATCCCAAAAGTCCCCTATACACTCCAGCCACCCTGCTCCCCAACTCACCACTCCGGCTTCCTAGCCCTGCCATTCCCTGTACTGGGGCATATGATCTTCACAAGACCAAGGGCCTCTCCTCCCATTGATGACTGATGAGGCCATCCTCTGCTACATATACAATAAAGAAAAATTTACATGTCTAAAAAAAAGACTAACATTAATGTAAATACATCTATATCATCTCTAAGCATGATGACTTTGGCTCTGGATTTTCCATGTGTCCACTATTCTCACAGTCATCATACTACAACTCAACCTATCATGTTGTATAGGAATATTCACTATATCCTTAATTCTACTGATTTATTGAACAGGAAAATTCATTGAGTAAGGAAAGAGGATGGTTAACAACTTAAGTGTAAATGTAGAGTTTTTTTCTCATGCTGATGGTGAGGTGTTTGTCTTACTCACATATTTTCCTCAGAGTGTCTTCAAAGTATTCTTCCATCAAAGTAAATGATTATCAAAGTTTTCAAATTTAGGAATACTTAGAAAAAAAAGGAAGAATTTTTGGTGAGTACAACTTAGGGAAGTAGGGTGAAGCAGTATTTTGTAGATAGAGACTAGGGACCCCTAAAACAAACAAACAAACAAACAAACAAATAAATAAATAAATAAATAACTCAGCAGAGCTTAGGACTACCTACAGGTAATTATTTAGCTATAGGCTGATATTGATGCTGAGGTTAGTGAAACTGACCTGGTTGGAGTTTACAATTTAGAAACAATTTTTAAGGGGACATAAATAAAAGACCCTAATAGTCAGTAGTAAGACTTTGAGTGCTATGATTCAGAAAGCAAAGCAAACAAAACTTCTCTTTTATCTCTTTTGTGTTTTAAAAGGGTTTTCAATGAACTTACACTACTTTAAAACTCCTTTTTAAATGAGGTGACTGAGCAAAGGGGAAAGTGTGATTACAAAATTCAATTGTTTTTGAGGTTTTATTATTTATGATATAGCACCAAGGGACAGTTCACTATAGTACTAATTTCAAGCCCTTAGATGTATTATGTTGTAATGACTTGTTGCATGTCATTGAGAAACTTAAACCCATACAGAAATACCGGTTGTGGGATCTATTGATGGCCTACTGCTACGAGGTAAAACACCCAAATATAACTGTGACCCTATTATCTCATATTTTCTGAGCAATATCTAGTATCTGAAGCCTTATCTTAAAAGCTATATCCTAAAAAATAATAAATCATATTAATGCTCAAATGTATGTGGAAGGTGAGCTGGACTCCACATTCTGCCATTTGACTTCAAGAAAGGGAGAGGGGACTCCAGAAAATCAAATAACCCCATTTAAAGATGGGGCACAGAGTGAACAAAGAATTCTCAACTGAGGAATACCAAAGGGCTGAGAAGCACCTGAAAAAATGTTCAACATCCTTAATCATCAGGGAAATGCAAATCAAAACAACCCTGAGATTCTACCTCAAACCAGTCAGAATGGCTAAGATCAAAAATTCAGGTGACATCAGATGCTGGCAAGGATGTGGAGAAAGAGGAACACTCCTCCATTGCTGGTGGGATTGCAAGCTGCTACAACCACTCTGGAAATCAGTCTGGAAGTTCCTTAGAAAATTGGACATAGTTCTACTGGAAGATCCACCAATACCTCTCCTGGGCATATACCCAGAAGATGTTCCAACTGATAATAAGGACACATGCTCCACTATATTCATAGCAGCCTTATTTATAATATCCAGAAACTGGAAAGAACCCAGAGGTTCCTCAACAGAGGAATAGATACAGAAAATGTGGTACATTTACACAATGGAGTACTACTCAGCTACTAAAAACATGAATTTATGAGATTCCTAGGCAAATGGATGGATCTGGAGGATATCATCCTGAGTGAGGTAACCCAATCAAAAAAGAACACACATGATATGTATTCACTGATAAGTGGATATTAGCCCAGAAACTTAGAATACCAAAGATACAATTTGCAAAACACATGAAACTCAAGAAGGAAGACCAAAATGGGGATACTTCGTTCCTTCTTAGAATGGGGAACAAAATACCCATGGAAGAAGTTACAGAGACAAAGTTCAAAGCTGAGAGGGAAGGAAGGAACTTCCAGAGACTGCCCCACCTGGGGATCCATCCCATAAACAACCACCAAACCCAGACACTATTGCATATGCCATCAAGATTTTGCTGACAGGACCCTGATATAGCTGTCTCTTGTGAGGCTATGCCAGTGTCTGACAAATACAGAAGTGGATGCTCACAGTCATCTATTGGATGGATCACAGGGCCCCCAATGGAGGAGCTAGAGAAAGTACCCAAGGAGCTAAAGGGATCTGCAACCCTAAAGGAGGAACAACAATATGAACTAACCAGTACCCCCCCACACACACAGATCTTGCGTCTCTAGTTGCATATGTAGCAAAGGATGGCCTAGTAGGCTGTCAATGGGAGGAGAGGCCCTTGGTCTTGTGAAGATTATATACCCTAGTACCAAGGAATGCTAGGGCCAGGAAGCAGGAGTGGGTGGGTTGGGGAGCAGAGTGAGGGGAGGTTATAGGGGGCTTTGGGGATAGCATTTGAAATGTAAATGAAGAGAACAAAAATTGTTTTGGGGAAAAATAGGAAAAAAGAGAAAAAAGTGGAAAAAATGAGGAAAAAAAAGGGGGGAAAGAGCCAAGTGAAATAGTGACCCATGTTTGTATACAGCACTTGTATTACTTATGCAGCAAATGTATGACCATAATTTCATGGGTGGTTAGTTCACTGGGTCACAAAACAATCTTCCAATACATTATTAGCCTATTATACTGAGACATTATACAAGAAATATAATTTCCTGGGATTCTCACTCTTCAATATAATTGTGACCTCACAATGGACACTTTAACCATTCCCAACATAAAGCAAACTACTGGTACTTGTAGCTCATCCTTCCACACAGTTATGGGTGGGAATGTTGGTTCCTCACTTCTGAAAATGAAAGTAGTGATTTTATTTACCAAGCCTGATTTACTATTGCCAAAGACAGTGTGTCATTTCACTGGAAATGTAAGACCTGCCAAAAGCTCTTAACAGCATAAAAATTTCATGGAGTAACTCTACAATGAGCCTCCTGTTTTGGAGTTAAGGTTTTATTTACTTGTGGGTTCCAGATCTAAGCTCTAACACATCCCTTGATACTGATGCTACCCTAAATTCATAGGTTTGTGTCCTAGCAGTTAAAACAATAGAGTGTCACTATAACTGAGTTCAGGGTAATTACAGAGAGGAACATGTACAAATATCATTAAACTCGTCAAGCCCTTAATGATTGCATTAACCTGCCACAACCACGTGCTACATGGTGACTAGTTCAAACTATAGGTTCACTTTCTCATAGTTAAGAGGTTCAAGCCAAAGGACAAGTCTGGATTTTTCTGAGTACCCCAACTACTACTGTGAGTTAATCATCTTGCCTCTGTCTCCACACATTCTTCCCTCTTCATGGTTTGGTCATGATCTTGCAAGAACAATGTCACATTGAGTGAAAGCCCATGCTGAGGACCCACTTAACTCAATATTCGCTCTCAGCTACAAATACAACTACCATCTAGCATTCGAGGATTTTAACTTCAACCATGAATTTAGAGGGAGTTGACTCTAACCTGTAATACTGGAGTCAAAGAATTTTCTAGGACTCAGAGATGTATTCTGTGAGTAACTAAACCCTCACCTCCAAAATAACTATTTTTAGAGTTATGCCATCCTCTGCTATACCTATAATTTTTATATCTCTTTTTAAAATGCCTAAACAGTACATTTTATTCTTGGAGCTTACCTTTCTGCAGTGATGTAGAAAATGTATTGACATGTTAATCTACTAATGTCTCAAGTTCTGCTGAACATTTAATTTTAAAGATGTGAGGGGGCTGATCCAGAGGTCTGTTTTTGGCTGCTTGGAGAGCTACTTTTTGACTTTCTACGTGACTTCATTCTCCTCCCACATGGTGGCAGACCCAAGTCTCTGCTCACATCAGGCAGTGTGCAGCTTTAGTGCAGCTGCTTGGAGCTAAGAGGTCCCAGCTTTTTTTCATTCCAAGTATCTTAGCTTGAGGTTTTCTTATAAAATGAAGTGATTAACTGATTCAGAGACATCTCAAAGAAGACAAAGCTTTTTTGGGTGTGCCTGACACTTTCTAAAGTTGGAAACAGCCTGGAAGAGAGAGAAATAGAATCAGAGAGAAGGGAACTAATCTCCAAGGTTAGCTACTGCACTGCTGATAAAGAACAAGAAGGAACCAGAATTATATATATAGATATCCCCAGATGTCATGTGTATTTTTTTTCAGTTGATACTGATAGCAACTGATCTGTTGAAAATTATATCAACAAAAATTTTGGGGCTGGGGATATAACTCAGTGGTTAAAAGCACTGGCCATGTGAGAATAAGGAACCTGAGAACCCATGCAAATTTCAAGCAGGAATGAAATCCTAACATGGAGATTGGGAATATTCAGAGCAAGCTGGCTAGTTAGTTTGGCCAAATCAGCAAGTTGCCTGTGCAGTGATACTTAGAGTCTCAATACGTAAGGGAAAGAATTAAAGAGGAAAGCATCAAATGTCAATTTCTGGCCTTTATGTGCATGTATGCTCACATGCATACTTGAATATGAATTTTTAAAAAAGATAGCAAGACCCTGAGTCTTGGCTCACAAGGTCTGGATTACATCTGTTTCCTGCATGGCTTTGAAAAAAGTCTTCACCTTCTTTGGGACCCTTTTCCATTTTTCACACAGTAATAATGACCTCACCCCTGTCTATTTTACAGTTTTGTATGAATCAGATAAGATAGAGTAAATGAAATGATGTTATCCATTAGCATTCTGAAAAGAATGTTGTTTCACTGTGTATTTCTGAAAAGACTTTAATTAGTGCTATATAGTTTTCTATTTATTTTCTTGCATGTTAATCAGTCTAAAATAAGGAACAAATAGGTCAAGATTGTAATTATCAGCCAAACCTCATCAGCAGGCTAAAGATGAGGGTAGAGCCAGCCTTCTCCAGCCTATGCATTCAGGATATTTAACAGGGGCACCCTGATCAGCAAATTTTTGTGCCATTTTATAGAAGTGAGTCCATTGATGTTTAGATATATTAATAAATAAGGATTATTAGTTCCTGTTATTTTGTTGTTGTTGTTGTTGGTACTCTGTGTGTGTGTGTGTGTGTGTGTGTGTGTGTGTGTGTGTGTGTGAGAGAGAGAGAGAGAGAGAGAGAGAGAGAGAGAGATCCTCTTCTATTAGGGTTGCTGTGAAATGATTAATTTCTTGTGTTTTCTTGGGTGTCATTACCCTTTTTGTGTTGGAGTTTTCCTTCTAGTATCTTCTGTAGGGCTGAATTAGTAGACAGATATTGTTTAAATTTGGTGTCATGGAATATCTTGGTTTTTTCATCTATGGTGATTGAGAGTTTTGTTGGTATAGCAGTCTTGGCCAGCATCTCTGGTCTCTTAGGGTCTGTAAGACATCTGTACAGGATCATCTGGCTTTTAGGGTCTCTGTTGAGAAGTCAACTGTAATTCTGATAGACCTGACATGAGGGAGGCTCTCAGGACTCAATGCCAGTGACCTCAGCTGAAATGTCTAACAGTGGGGATTTAGAACCTGAGGAGACCACCTCCAGTAGCCATACAGGACCCCCAGTGGAGGGATGGGGGCACCAACCTACCTACAAAGGAACAAAGGGTATGGCAACCCCACAGGAAGACTAACCTGCATCCCTTGCAGGTCCCAGAGTCTGAGCCACCAACCAAAGAGCATACATGGGTTGGTTCAAAGCCAACAGGAAACATATAACAGAAAATATATAACAGAAAGCTGCCTTTTCTGTCCTCCGTGGGAGAGAATGCATCTAATCTGTAGAGACTTGATGCCCAGTCAGGGAGAGAAATACTTGGGGGTACCCCCTCAGTTGTGAAGGGGAAGGGGCAGGAGGAAGAACTCTTTGAGGGGGAATCTGGAAGGGGAGCAGCATTTTGGATGTAAATAAATAAAATAATTAATTAATAATAACAATAGAAAGAAACCAACACACAAGAGTCACTCTATTTCTCCTCCTAGTTAAACACAACTCAGTTGGAGAGATAAAAGCAGGGAGCACAATCATAGGATTAATTAGAATTGTGACTTAATGACTTTTTTCTCTGCTATACTAAGTGATATACACATATTTCACCTAATCCCTGTGAGATGGACTTTGTGTGTTCGTTTATTTTTGTTTTTGTGTTTTTCTCTACATAGGAGTAAAGTGAGATCCAAGGAGATAATGGCAGAATTTGTCTCTGGGTCTTAAATCATCATTTCTTTCACTATATGACATTTGTAAGAATACAAAGACAGTAAATAAAACTAAAGCTTTGAACTTGACCAGCATCACCAGTTTGGTAATTCCAAATTTTGATTTGGAGGTTCACAAATCAATATATGTAATTTTTGGAGTCAGAGTGAGTATATTGTAAAACTGCTATAAATTGTTCATTAACTATCAGTTTTAACATTCACCATTGTTAACGTCACGGGGTATACCTATCTTTTTTTACTGAAATGAAAGAAGTGAAGTAACTAGTAATATGAACAAAATGTTCTAATGACAAAAATAATGCATTCCTTGTACTTAACAGTCTAGAGAGAAGTAATGGCATTGGCCTTCAAGGATGACCACATTGTCTCAACATAAGCAGAAAAGACACTAGAACTGAACATAAGTAGAGAGGATAGATCTGAGCAAAAGCTGCCAGGGTTCTATCTTAATTGTAACACAAATGAAATTGTGGATGAGCATGTCAACCATGGAAATTTAGAATTTCAGATGACCTACCACAACAAACACAGAGTACATTCCATCATTCTCTTCTTTGATTTCACTTATTAGACTGAAGAACACTTTAAGCTAAGCATTTTAAGAAAGACTCATTCAATTCATACATAAAGCACCCTGTGTGAGAGCTGTATTAAGATATTGTATACATTTAATTACATTACAAATTACAACTTATAGTCAGTGGTAGCTAGATTTCTATTAAGGCTCCATTTTTGTTTTCATGATGTCCTTAAAAGAAATATTATAATGAATTTATTCCTGTCAGATACCAGGTAAATTAGCATTGTAACTAGTTTATCAATGTCATCTCACTGAAATATACCATGGAAATAGTTTTTATTTTAATATACTTAAATGTTCCATGCTACGTCATCCTGTCATTCTGTGTAGGATGGATGTTTGGCCCTTACAATTAAGTGGTGTAGGCCCATTTCAATAATTTCTCTTTTCAAGGAAGGAGGTATATTCTGCCCAAGATGTTCTGCCTAAGCACACTCCTTTCTCCTCAGTTTTCTAAGCATTCAGCTAAGGTTACAAGTGTTAGGACAGGTAGATGGCAAAATGCTTGCCATGCTAGCATGAAGACCTGAGTTTTAATGCCCAGCTCCCATGTAAAATGCTGGATTTGCAGTACCATGTACCTGTAACTTCAGTGCTAGAGGTGGGTGGAAACAATCATAACCCAGAAGTGCTGACCAGCCAGTCTAATGTATTCCTCGGAATTTGTAAACACTGACATACACACGTCAAATTGTTTACACATTTTGTGGTTGCCAAAAAAGTTGTATGTGGCAAAACAACCAGCTTTTTATCCAACCTTCCCATCCAGGTGCAATTTAAATCCTATTAATTGACTCAACAAAAGAACACAAAAGAGATCATCAACACTTCATAATCTCAGAGCCCCTTCAAATCATGTGTGCATTTCTGCTTCAATATTATTATGATAATACTAATAGTAAAAAAAAAAAAAAAAAACAAAAGTCACTGGAGGAGAGCAGAGTTTTCCCATGAGAAATAATGAGGATGAAGTTTTGGTATAAAGTATATCATTGTTCCCAACAAAAATCAAATGGCTAAATTTACAAAATTTTCTTGTATATACTAGGCATTTGACAAACATTTTGAAGGAGTCATGTTATAAGAAAAGAAGAAGAAAAGAAAAAAAAAACATGCCACAGAGGAAAAGGCACAGAAAAGAAGGAGTGTTCCATAACTCTATATTTATGTTTTATTGAAAATTTCCTTGAAGTAAGAATTGTCATGATCATAAGAGAAAATTGATCCTCTTGTTTCAGTCATCACTGGCTTGGTTATGACTATTCTGTCACCCCTTTCACCATGCCTTCTGGAAAAGAGTCTGGGAAACAGCAGAACACCCAAAGAACAAATGACACACAACAGTTATGACCAAGGTAAGGTTGTTATTTTGACTAAAGGGGAACAATCAGAAGGAACACTTTTTGGAACCCTTTATAAGATAATACCTTTATTATAACTATAAATGTTCTTTCTGCAGCCAAATTTCCACTATTCTTATTATGCAAAGACAAAAAAGTAGATAATAGAAGTGTGTGGTTTATCACTGTGTTTCCACCATGCTGTACCCCAAAGACATTGCAAAAAAATAAAATAAAAGTACAGAGAATGAGTAGATGAATGAATGATAGTGCTCCCTTGGACATGACTTTAACACTCTTGCACAAATGTGTACCCTTTATTGATTTCTGTCATACATTCTCAAAGCAATATTTTTGAAGAATCTGAATGAGCATTTGGGATATTCTGGTGTTAATCTGTAAAAGATTCTAAACAAAACAGCTCACGCTAGATGACTGGAAGATATCTGATCAGTTCAAAAGTTTGAGGAGGTAACGTAACTTGGGTTTTTAAGAGACACTTAAGAAGAGGTGGTGGAATCTGTTACAAATCTCATAACTGAATCCAGGAGTAAGGATTCTGAACAACAATTTTTCAATGAAAAATGAAGTTTCAGCAACCCTATATTTTCTTGGTTAGAGATGAATAATAAAAGGCTGCTATTTCCAGAACTTTGTGATAAATTTTTTATTAGATATTTTCTTCATTTACATTTCAAATGTTATCCCCTTTCCTAGTTTCCTCTCCTAAAGTCTCCCATACCCTCCCCCTGCCCTGTTCCCCAACCCACCCACTCCTGCTTCCTGGCCCTGGCATTCCCCTGTACTGGGACATATAATCTTTGCAAGACTAAGGGCCTCCCATTGATGGCCGACTAGGCCATTCTCTGCTACATATGCAGCTAGAGACCTGAGCTCTGGGGGTACTTGCTAGTTCATATTGTCGTTCCTCATATAGGGTTGCAGACCCCATTAGCTCCTTGAGTACTTTCTCTAGCTCCTTCACTGAGGGCTCTGTGTTCCATCGAATAGATGACTGCAAGCATTCACTTCTGTATTTGTCAGGCACTTGGCATAGCCTCACAAGAGAAAGCTATATCAGGATCCTGTCAGCAAAATCTTGTTGGCATATGCAATAGTGTCTGGATTTGATGGTGGTCTATGGGATGAATCCCAGAGTGGGGCAGTCTCTGGAAGGTCCTACCATCTGCTTCAACTCTGAACTTTATCTCTTTAACTACTTCCATGGGCATTTTGTTCCCCATTCTAGGAAAGAACAAAGTATCCACACTTTGGTCTTCCTTCTTCTAACCCTAAACCTAACCCACATAAAATCAGAGACAATGAAACTTATAGAAAAGCCTCAAAGATATGGGCACAGGGGAAAAAATCCTGAACAGAACAGCAATGGCTTGTGCTGTAAGATCAAGACCCAGAAATGAACCCACACAACTATGGTCACTTGATCTTTGACAAGAGAGCTAAAACCATCCAGTGGAAAAAAGACAGCATTTTCAACAAATGGTGCTGGCACAACTGGCAGTTATCATGTAGAAGAATGCGAATTAATCCATTCCTATCTCCTTGTACTAAGGTCAATTCTAAGTAGATTAAGGCACTCCAAATAAAACCAGAGACACTGAAACTTATAGAGGAGAAAGTAGGGAAAAGCCTCGAAGATATGGGTACAGGGGGAAAATTCCTGAATAGAACAGCAATGATTGGTGCTGTAAGATCGAGAATCGATAAATGGGACCTCATAAAATTGCAAAGCTTCTGTAAGGCAAAAGACACCGTCAATAAGACAAAAAGGCCATCAACAGATTGAGAAACAATCTTTATATATCCTAAATCAGATACAGGACTAATAACCAATATATATAAAGAACTCAAGAAGGTGGACTCCAGAAAATCAAATAACCCCATTTAAAAAATAGGGCTCAGAGCTAAACAAAGAATTCTCACCTGAGGAATACTGAATGGCTGAGAAGCACCTGAAAAAAATGTTCAACATCCTTAATCACCATGGAAATGCAAATCAAAACAACCCTGAGATTCTACCTCACACCAGTCAGAATGGCTAAGATCAAAAATTCGGGTGACAGCAGATGCTGGCAAGGATGTGGAGAAAGAGGAACACACTCCTCCATTGTTGGTGGGATTGCAAGCTTGTACAACCACTCTGGAAATCAGGCTGGTGGTTCTTCAGAAAATTGGACATAGTACTACTGGAGGATCCCACAATACTTCTCCTGGGCATATATCCAGAAGATGTTCTAACCAGTAAGAAGGACACATGCTCCACTATGTTCATATAAGCCTTATTTGTAATAGCCAGAAGCTGGAAAGAACCCAGATGCCCCTCAACAGAGGAATGGATACAGAAAATGTGGTACAGTTACACAATGGAGTACTACTCAGCTATTAAAAAGAATGAATTTATGAAATTCCTAGGTAAATGGATGGACCTGGAGGGCATCATCCTGAGTGAGGTAACCCAATCACAAAAGAACTCACACAATATGTACTCACTGATAAGTGGATATTAGCCCAGAAACTTAGAATACCCAAGATATAAGATACAATTTGCTAAGCACATGAAACTCAAGAAGAACAAAGACCAAAGTGTGGACACTTTGCCCCTTCTTAGAATTGGGAACAAAATACCCATGGAAGGAGTTACAGAGACAAAGTTTGGAGCTGTGACAAAAGTATGGACCATCTAGAGACTGCTGTATCCGGGGATTCATCCCATAATCAACTTCCAAACACTGACACCATTGCATACACTAGCAAGATTTTGCTCAAAGGACCCAGATATAGCTGTCTCTTGTGAGGCTATGCTGGGGCCTAGCAAGCACAGAAGTGGATGCTCCCAGTCAGCTAATGGATGGATCACAGGGCCCCCAATGGAGGAGCTAGAGAAAGTACCCAAGGAGCTGGGGGGATCTGCAACCCTATAGGTGGAACAACAATATGAACTAACCAGTACCTCCCAGTGCTCATGTCTCTAGCTGCATATGTATCAGAAGATGGCCTAGTCGGCCATCAGTGGAAAGAGAGGCCTATTGGTTTTGCAAAGTTATATGCCTCAGTACAGGGGAACACCAGGGCCAAGAAGTGGGAGTAGGTGGGTCGGGGAGCATGTGTGGGACTTTTGGGATAGCATTGGAAATGTAAATGAAATAAATACCTAATTTTTAAAAAAGGAGATAGAAGCGATTCTCAAGGATAGAAAATACAATAGAAGATATTGACACAACAGTCAAAGAAAATACAACGTGCAGAAAGCTCGTAACCAAAAACTCCAGGAAATTTGGGCCACAATGAGAAGATCAATCCTAAGAATACTAGGACTAGAAGAGACTGAAAATCCCCAATTCAAAAGGCCAGAAAACATCTTCAACAAAATCATAGAAGAAAACTTCCCCACCTAAAGAAAGAGATGAATATAAATGTACAAGAAGCCTACAGAACACCAAATATATTGGATCAGAAAAGATATTCTTCCCATCACATTATAATCAAAACACTAAATATACACAACAAAGAAAGAATATGAAAAGTGTTAAGGGAAAAAGGCCAAGTAACATATAAAGGTAAACCTGTCAGAATTACACCAGACTTCTCAACAGACTCTAAAAAGACAGACAATCTTGGATAGATGTCATGCAAACCCTAAAACAACACAAATACCAGCCCAGGCTACTATAGCCAACAAAACTCTTAATCACTGTAGATGGAGAAATCAAGATATTCCATGACAAAACCAAATTTAAGCAGTATCTTTCCATTAATCCAGGCCTACAAAGGAAAAAACCAACACAAGGAGAAAAACTACACCCAAGGAAAACCAAGAAATTAATCATTTCATAACAAACCAAAAAGAAGAGAACCATACGAACATAATACCACCTCTAACAACAAAAATAACAGGAATGAGCAATCATTGGTCTTTAATCTCTCTCAACATCAATAGACTCAATCCCCCCATAAAAAGACCTAGGCTAACAAACTGGATGCATAAATAGTACCCAGAATTTTGCTGTGTACAGAAAACGCACTTCCATGACAAAGACAGTATCTACCTTAGACTAAAAGGCTAGAAAAATTTTTCCTAAGCATATTGCCCCAAGAAACAAGCTGGAGTAGCCATTCTGATAGCCAATAAAATAGACTTTCAACCAAAAGTTATCAAGAGAGATGGGAAAGGACACTTCATACTCATCAAAGGAAAAAAATCTACCAAGATGAATTCTCAATTCAGAACATCTATGCCAAAATGCAATTACAAAAGCTCAAAATACACATTGAACCTCACACAATAATAGTGGGAGACTTTAACACTCAACTCCCAACACCCAAATGGACAGATCATGGAAAATAACCTAAACAGAGACACAGTGAAACTAACAGAAGTTACGAATCAAATGGTTTAACAGATATCTACAGAACATTTCACTCTAAAACAAAAGAATATACTTTCTTGTCAGCCCTTCATGGTATCTGCTCCAAGAGGACCATACAATTGGGACACAAAACAAACTTTAACATATACAAAAAGATTGAAATGATCCCATGTATTCTATCAGATCACTACAGACTAAGGCTGGTCTTCAATAACAACAAAAACAACATAAAACCCACATATTCATGAAATCTGAATAACTCTCTACTCAACAATACCTTGGTCAGGGAAGAAATAAAGAAATAAAAGACTTTCTAGAATTTAATTAAAATGAAAGCACAACATACTCAAACTTATGGGATACAATGAAAGCAATGCTAAGAGGAAACTTCATAGCACTGAGTGCCTTCACAAAGATATTGGAGAGAACCTACACTAACAATTTAACAGCACATCTGAAAGTTCCATAACAAAAACAAGCAAACATACCCAAGAGGAGTAGTCAGCAGGAAATAATCAAACCCAGATCTGAAATAAACCAATTAGAGAGAATGATAACTATACAAAGAATAAAAAGCTAAGACTAAGAGCTGATTTTTTTAAGCAAATGAACAAAATACATAAACCCTTAGCCAAACTTACTAAAGGTCATAGAGACAGTGTCCAAATTAACAAAATCAGAAGTGAAAAGAGAGACATAACAACAAAAACTGAGGAAATGAAAAAACTCATTAGATCCAACCACAAAAGCCTATACTTAACAAAACTGGAAAGCCTAGATGAAATGTGTGATTTTCTAGTCAGATATCAGGTACCAATCTTAAGTCAGGTCCCGATATACTATCTAAACAATCCCATAACTTCATAGAAACAATCTTTAAAAGTTTCCCAACCAAATCCCAGGGCCAGATGATTTTAGGACAGATTTCTATCTGACCTTCAAAGATGACATAATATCAGTACTTCTCAAACTAGTCCACAAAATAGAGATGGACGGAACACTACCAAATTCGCTTTATGAAGCCACAGTTACCCTGATACCTAAACTACAGAAAGACCCAACAAAGAAAGGAAACTTCAGACAAATCTTGCTTATGAATATCAATGCAAAAAAACTCAATAAACTTCTTGAAAACTGAATCTAAAACCATCATTCATCACGATCAAGTAGGCTTCTTCCCAGAGGTGCAGGGATTGGTCAATCTATGGAAATCCATCAATATAATCCACTATAAAACAAAGAAAAATCACATAATCATCTCCTTAGATGCTGAAAAAGGCATTTGACAAATCACTTTATGTCAAATGTCTTGGAAATGTCTTGGAAAGATAAGGAATTCAAGGCATATACCTACACATTATAAAAGCAATGTAAAACAAAACAATAGCCAACGTCAAATTAAATGGAGAGAAATTTGAAGCAATCCCACTAAAATCAGGGACAACAGAGGGCTGCCCATTCTCTCCCTATTTATTCAATATAGTACTCGAAGTTCTAGCTAGAGCAATTAGACAACAAAAGCAGGTCAAAGGAACACAAACTGGGAAGGAAGAAGTCAAAATATCATTATGTGCAGATGATATGATATTATACATGTGACTCCCAAAGTTCTACCAGAGAACTCCTACACCTGATAAACAGTTTCAGCAAAATGGCTAGATATAAAGTGAACTCAAACAAATAAATAGTCTTCCTCTACCGAAAAATAAATGGGCTAAGAAAAAAAATTAGGGAAACAACACCCTTCAAATAGTCACAAATAATATAAAATATCTTGGTGTAACTCTATACAAGCAAGTGAAAGATTTGTATGATAAGAACTTCAAGTCTCTGAAGAAAGAAGTCGAACAAGACCCCAGGAGATGGAAAGATCTCCCATGTTCATGGATTCAAAGGAATAACATAGTAAAAATGGCCATCTTAACCAAAAGCAATCTACATATTCAAGGCCATTTCCATCAAAATTCCAACTCAATTCTTCACAGAGATAGAAGAGCAATTCCAAACTTCATCTGGAATGAAAACAAAACAAAACAAAAAACAAATAAAAACAGGATACTAAAAACAATTCTAAAATATAAAAGAACTTCCGGGGAATCAACATCCCTTATCTCAAGCTGTACTACAGAGAAATAGGGATAAAAAAACATTAAAAAAATAAATAAATAAAAACCTGCATGGTCTTGGTACAGAGACAGACGGGTAGATCAATAGAATAGAATTGAAAAGACAGGGAAGCAGGTGTGAGTGGGTTAGTGAGTCGGTAGGGGGAGGATGGGCTGGGAAGGTTGAAGGGGAAATGAGGAAAGGGGATAAAATTTGAAATATAAATAAAGAAGATATCTAAGAAAAAAAGAAAATAGAAGAAAAATGATTAGGTGAATACAGAGGACTAATGAGAGGAGAAGGGAAAGAAAGCAAAGGGTATTGAGGAAAATATATATTCAACAAACATGAAAAACAGTAATAATAATAACAACAACAACAACAATAATAATAGTATGACTTGGTATTGGTAAAGGTCTATTACTGGGATGAATGATAAATTTGAAAAGATATATCAAGAAGCTTTTTAAGAATTTATAACTTTCCTCCTTGTCTTTTTTGAGAAGTTTAGGTTGAAAGTCAATTTTATTCGATATTAGAATAGCTACTCCAGCTTATTTCTTTGGACCATTTGCTTGAAAAATTGTTTTCCAGCCTTTTACTGTAAGGAAGTGTCTTAGTTAAGGTTTTACTGCTGTGAACAGACACCATGACCAAGGCAAGTCTTTTAAAAAAAAACAACATTTAATTGGAGCTGGCTTACAGGTTCAGAGGTTCAGTCCATTCTCATCTAGGTAGGAGCATGGCAGTATCCAGACAGGCATGGCACAGGAGGAGCTGAGAGTTCTATGTCTTCATCCAAAGGCTGCTAGTGGAAGACTGACTTCCAGGCAACTAGGGTGAGGATCTTATACCCACACTCACAGTGACACACCCATTCCAACCAGGTCACACCTATTCCAACAAGGCCACAACTTCAGATGGTGCCACTCCCTGATCCAAGGATATACAAACCATCACATTCCACTCCCTGGTCCCCATAGACTTGTTCAAAAACATGAGTCTATGGGGACCATACTTAAACATAGCATAATGCAAAATGCATTTAGTCCAACTTTCAAAGTCCTCATAGTCTATAACGGTCGCAACAATGTTTAAAGTCCAAAGTTCAAGGTCTCTTCTGAGATTCATTCAACTTAATTAACTGTAATCCCCAAAGCAAGGCAGGAAACCAGCTGGGCAAACTCCAAACTGCATCTCCATGGCTGATGTCAAAGCGGTCTTCAGATCTCCACTCCTTGTTCATGTTTTTTTGACTGCAACAAACTGCTTTCTCCTGGGCTGGTTCCACTTCCTGTTAGCAGCTTTCCTCAGCATGTATCCCATGGCTCTGGCATCTTTAACATCTTTGAGTCTCCAAGGAAATTTCAATGTTACAGCTTCTTGTTTCAGTGTCTGGGATTCCACTTGATCTTTTGGACTCCTCCTAAGGGCTGGCATCACTTTTCCATCTCTGTGCTCTGTAGCACTCTATGCTCGGGTTGATCCACTCCACTACGGCTGCTGTTCTTGGTGATCATCCCATGGTACTGACATCTCCAATACACTGGGGTGTTCCACTCCAACTAGGCTTCACCAATAGCCTCTCATAGGCTCTCTTCAGGGTGCCAAGCCTCAAATTCTTTGCATGACCCCTTCAGTCCTGGGCCATCAACTACAGCTGAGGCTTCAACTTCTCCAATGGCCTTCTCTGGCCTCTCACAGTGCTAAGCCTCAGCTTCTCTCCATGATCCCTTCATTCCTTCACGAGCAGTACCACCTGAGTGACTCTTACACATTACCAAGTCCAGCCGCAGCATGAAGTACAACCTTGGGTATCTCTGGAACACAGCTTCTTTGTGCTCCCAGAAAACAATTTCCAGAAGATTTCACCTCAGTAATGCTGGTCTCTTCTTAATCACTGCTAATTCCTTAGCTCCAGCTAACCAGCATCAATTTTCCCAGTAGTTCCTTCCATTCTTAACTCTAGAGCCAGAGCCACATGGATGAAGCTGCTGAGTTCTGCTGCATACAGGAACTAGAACATGATCCCCTTGTCCTATTACATTATCACTAGCTTTATATTTTCTAAATCCTTCACTGCCTAAGCTTGGCTATCCTGGATTGACCTTGAATGCAGAGATCAGCATGCCTGTCTCCTGATATTAAAGGTGTGTACCACCATGCCTGGATTTAATTTAGCTAGGTAGGATCTTGCCCCAAGGTCCCACTCCCTTAATCTGTTATCTCCTAGAACACAGGAATTTGTTCCATTTCACTTCCTGGTACCCCTTTAATACTCAAACCATATATTTTATACTTTTCCTTTCTAAGCTTGCTATGCTTGTTCAAACTTCTCTTCATAAGACTTAACCAGAGAACAAAATCTCTGCTGGGCTTTTTTGAAACTTCCTTTGTCAATGCAATTAATCCAAGTCTCTTCACCTTAGCCTCAGGCAAACTTTTCAGACAAGGGCAAAAAGTAGCCACATTCTTCACCAAAGTACCACAAAACCAGTCTTTATGCCACATTCTGAAATTCTTCTCCTTTGAAATCTCTTGGGCCAGGTCAACACAGTTCAAATTACTTCCAGCAACTAAGTCTTCCATATTCCTACTAGGATGACCCATTAAGCCCCATTTAAAGCATTCCATTGCTTTCCAAATCCAAAGTCTCAAAATCCACATTCTGTCAAATAAAAGCATGGTCAGGCCTATCACAGCAATACCCCACTCCCAGTACCAACTTCTGTCTTAGTTAGGGTTTTACTGCTGTGAACAGACACCATGACCAAGGCAAGTCTTTTAAAAAAACAACATTTAATTGGGGCTGGCTTACAGGTTCAGAGGTTCAGTCCATTATCATCTAGGTGGGAACATGGCAGTATCCAGACAGGCATGGCACAGGAGGAGCTGAGAGTTCTATGTCTTCATCCAAAGGCTGCTAGTGGAAGGCTGACTTCCAGGCAACTAGGGTGAGGATCTTATACCCACACTCACAGTGACACACCCATTCCAACCAGGTCACACCTATTCCAACAAGGCCACACCTTCAGATGGTGCCACTCCCTGATCCAAGGATATACAAACCATCACAGGAAGTTACTGTCTTTGTTCCTGAGGTTGGTTTCCTGTATGCAGCAAAAAGTTGGGTCCTATTTACATAAACAGTCTGTTAGTCTATGAGTTTTTATTGGGGAATTGAGTCCATTGATATTTAGAGATATTAAGGAAAGGCCGTTGTTGCTTCCTGTTATTTTTGTTGTTATAGCTAGAATTCTGTTCATGTAGCTATCTTCTTTAGGTTTGTTGAAAGATTACTTTCTTGCTTTTTCTTGAGCTTAGTTTCCCTCTTTGTGTTGAAGTTTTCTCTTTTATTATCCTTTGAAGGGTTGGATTTGTGGAAAGATATTGTGTAAATTTGGTTTTGTCATGGAATACCTTGGTTTCTCCATCTATGGTAATTGAGAGTTTTGCTGGGCTGGCATTTGTGTTCTCTTAGGGTCTGTATGGCATCTGCCAAGGATCTTCTGGCTTTCATAGTCTCTGGTGAGAAGTCTGGTGTAATTCTAATAGGTCTGCCTTTATATGTTACTTGGCATTTTTCCCTTACTGCTTTTAATAATCTTTCTTTCTTTTGTGCATTTGGTGTTTTGATTACTATGTGACAGGAGAAATTTCTTTTCTGGTCCAGTCTATTTGGAGTTCTGTAGGCTTCTTGTATGTTCATGGGCATCTCTTTCTTTAGGTTGAGGACGTTATCTTCTATAATTTTGTTGAAGATATTTACTGGTCCTTTAAGTTGGAGATCTTCCTTCTCATCTATACCTATTATCCTTAGGTTTGGTCTTCTTACTGTGCCCTGGATTTCCTGGATGTTTTGGGCTAGGATCTTTTTGCATTTCACATTTCCTTTGATTGTTGTGTCAATGTTTTCTATGGTATCTTGAGAATCCATCCCATAAACAACCACCAAACCCAGACACTATGGCAGATGCCAACAAGAGCTTGCTGACAGGAGCCTGATATAGCTGTCTCCTGAGGGCTCTGCCAGTGCCTGGCAAATACAGAAATGGATGCTCACAATCATCCATTGGACAGAGCATGAGGTCACCAATGAAGGAGCTAGAGAAAGTACCCATGGAGCTGAAGGGGTCTGAATCCCCATAGGAGAAACTTCAATACGAACTAACCAGTAGCCCCAGAGCTCCTTGGAACTAAACCACTGATCAAAGAAAACACATGAAAAAGCACCAGGGCAGCTGGGGCGCAGGGTCGGCTGACACTCGCCAGCTACCCACAACACCCGCCACAGGATCTTAAGACTTCTGGAGAGTGGAACACAGCTTCTGCTCCAATCCAATTGCGCACGGGACCTGAGACTGCATTAGTTAGGGAAGCAGAAACCGGCCTGAGTAGGGCCACAGGCCTCATCCGGCCAGAACAGCACCGGTGTAGCTAGAGCACAGGGTCGGCTGACACCCGCCAGCTACCCACGACCCCCGCCACAGGATTTTGATACTGCTGGTGAGTGGAACACAGCTTCTGCTCCAATCTTTAAACAGTGACAACGACAACAACTAACCCCAGAGATTACCAGATGGCAAAAGGTAAACTTAAAAATCTTACTAACAGAAACCAAGACCACTCACCATCATCAGAACCCAGCACTCCCACTTCACCCAGTCCAGGGCACCCCAACACACCGGAAAAGCTAGACACTGATCTAAAAGCATATCTCATGATGATGGAAGAGGACTTCAAGAAGGACTTTAATAACACACTTAAAGAAATACAAAGGAACACTGGTAAACAGGTAGAAGACAATAAAGAGGAAGCACAAAAATCCCTTAAAGAATTGCAGGAGAACACTGCTAAAGAGTTACAAATCCTTAAAGAAAAACAGGATAACATAATCAAACAGGTAGAAGTCCTTAATGAAAAACAGGAAAACACATCCAAACAGATGATGGAAATGAACAAAACCATACTAGACCTAAAAAGGGAAGTAGACACAATAAAGAAAACCCAAAATGAGGCAACACTGGAGATAGAAACCCTAGGAAAGAAATCTGGAACCATAGATACGAGCATCAGCAACAGAATACAAGAGATGGAAGAGAGAATCACAGGTGCAGAAGATTCCATAGAGAACATCGCAACAACAATCAAGGAAAATGTAAAATGCAAAAAGATCCTAACTCAAAACATCCAAGAAATACAGGACGCAATGAGAAGACCAAACCTACGGATAATAGGAGTGGATGAGAATGAAGATTTTCAACTCAAAGGACCAGCAAACATCTTCAACAAAATTATAGAAGAAAACTTCCCAAATCTAAAAAAAGAGATGCCCATGAACATACAAGAAGCCTACAGAACTCCAAATAGACTGGACCAGAAAAGAAATACCTCCCGACACATAATAATCAGAACAACAAATGCTCTAAATAAAGATAGAATACTAAAAGCAGTAAGAGAAAAAGGCCAAGTAACATATAAAGGCAAGCCTATCAGAATTACACCAGATTTTTCACCAGAGACTATGAAAGCCAGAAGATCCTGGACGGATGTTATACAGACACTAAAAGAACACAAATTCCAGCCCAGGCTACTATACCCAGCCAAACTCGCAATTAACATAGATGGAGAAACCAAAGTATTCCACCACAAAACCAAATTCACACATTATCTCTCCACGAATCCAGCCCTTCAAAGGATAATAACAGAAAAAAACCAATACAAGGACAGGAACCACGCCCTAGAAACAACAAGAAGGTAATCCCTCAACAAACCTAAAAGAAGACAGCCACAAGAACAAAATGCCAACTTTAACAACAAAAATAACAGGAAACAACAATTACTTTTCCTTAATATCTCTTATTATCAATGGACTCAACTCCCCGATAAAAAGACATAGACTAACAAACTGGCTACACAAACAAGACCCAACATTTTGCTGCTTACAGGAAACTCATCTCAGAGAAAAGGATAGACACTACCTCAGAATGAAAGGCTGGAAAACAATTTTCCAAGCAAATGGCATGAAGAAACAAGCTGGAGTAGCCATTCTAATATCTGATAAGATTGACTTCCAACCCAAAGTCATTAAAAAAGACAGGGAGGGACACTTCATACTCATCAAAGGTAAAATCCTCCAAGAGGAACTATCAATCCTGAATATCTATGCTCCAAATACAAAGGCAGCCACATTCATTAAAGAAACTTTAGTAAATCTCAAAGCACACAATGCACCTCATACAATAATAGTGGGAGACTTCAACACACCACTTTCACCAATGGACAGATCATGGAAACAGAAACTAAACAGGGACACAGAGAAACTAAGAGAAATTATGAATCAAATGGATCTGGAGGATATCTACAGAACGTTCTATCCTAAAACAAAAGGATATACCTTCTTCTCAGCACCTCATGGTACCTTCTCCAAAATTGACCACATAATTGGTCACAAAACAGGCCTCAACAGATACAAAAATATTGAAATTGTCCCATGCATCCTATCAGATCACCATGGACTAAGGCTGATCTTCAATAACAAAATAAATAATAGAAAGCCAACCTTCACGTGGAAACTGAACAACACTCTTCTCAATGATACCTTGGTCAAGGAAGGAATAAAGAAAGAAATCAAGGACTTTTTAGAGTTCAATGAAAATGAAGCCACAACATACCCAAACTTATGGGACGCAATGAAAGCATTTCTAAGAGGAAAACTCATAGCTCTGAGTGCCTCCAAAAGGAAACTAGAGAGAGCACACATTAGCAGCTTGACAACACACCTAAAAGCACTAGAACAAAAGGAAGCAAATTCACCCTAGAGGAGTAGAGGGCAGGAAATAATCAAACTCAGGGGTGAAATCAACCAAGTGGAAACAAGAAAATCTATTCAAAGAATCAACCAATCAAGGAGCTGGTTCTTTGAGAAAATCAACAAGATAGATAAACCCTTAGCCAGACTCACTAGAGGGCACAGGGAAAGCATCCTAATTAACAAAATCAGAAATGAAAAAGGAGACATAACAACAGATCCTGAAGACATCCAAAACACCATCAGATCCTTCTACCAAAGGCTATACTCAACAAAACTGGAGAACCTGGATGAAATGGAGAAGTTCCTAGACAGATACCAGGTACCAAAGTTGAATCAAGATCAGGTTAATGATCTAAACAGCCCTATATCCCCCAAAGAAATAGAAGCAGTCATTAATAGTCTCCCAACTAAAAAAAGCCCAGGACCAGATGGGTTTAGTGCAGAGTTCTATCAGACCTTCAAAGAAGATCTAATCCCAGTTCTTCACAAACTATTCCACAAAATAGAAACAGAAGGTACTCTACCCAACTCATTCTATGAAGCCACAATTACTCTGATACCTAAACCACAAAAAGTCCCAACAAAGATAGAAAACTTCAGACCAATATCCCTTATGAATATTGATGCAAAAATCCTCAATAAAGTTCTTGCTAACCGAATCCAAGAACACATCAAAACAATCATCCATCCTGACCAAGTAGGTTTCATCCCAGGGATGCAGGGATGGTTCAATATACGGAAATCCATCAACGTAATCCAGTATATAAACAAACTCAAAGACAAAAACCACATGGTCATCTCGTTAGATGCGGAAAAAGCATTTGACAAGATCCAACACCCATTCATGATAAAAGTCTTGGAAAGATCAGGAATTCAAGGCCCATACCTAGACATGATAAAAGAAATCTACAGCAAACCAGTAGCCAACATCAAAGTAAATGGTCAGAAGCTTGAAGCAATCCCTCTAAAATCAGGGACTAGACAAGGCTGTCCACTTTCTCCATACCTATTCAACATTGTACTTGAAGTCCTAGCCAGAGCAATTCGACAACAAAAGGAGATCAAAGGGATACAAATTGGAAAAGATGAAGTCAAAATATCACTTTTTGCAGATGATATGATAGTATATATAAGTGACCCTAAAAATTCCACCAGAGAACTCCTAAGCCTGATAAACAGCTTCGGTGAAGTAGCTGGATATAAAATTAACTCAAACAAATCAATGGCCTTTCTCTACACAAAGAATAAACAGGCTGAGAAAGAAATTAGGGAAACAACACCCTTCTCAATAGTCACAAATAATATAAAATATCTTGGCGTGACTCTAACTAAGGAAGTGAAAGATCTGTATAATAAAAACTTCAAGTCTCTGAAGAAAGAAATTATAGAAGATCTCAGAAGATGGAAAGATCTCCCATGCTCATGGATTGGCAGGATCAACATTGTAAAAATGGCTATCTTGCCAAAAGCAATCTACAGATTCAATGCAATCCCCATCAAAATTCCAAATCAATTCTTCAACGAATTAGAAAGTGCAATCTGCAAATTCATCTGGAATAACAAAAAACCTAGGATAGCAAAAACTCTTCTCAAGGATAAAAGAACCTCTGGTGGAATCACCATGCCGGACCTAAAGCTCTACTACAGAGCAATTGTGATAAAAACTGCATGGTACTGGTATAGTGACAGACAAATAGACCAATGGAATAGAATTGAAGACCCAGAAATGAACCCACACACCTACGGTCACTTGATCTTCGACAAGGGAGCTAAAAACATCCAGTGGAAGAAAGACAGCATTTTCAACAAATGGTGCTG
The DNA here is from genome assembly GCF_978045245.1 of Mus caroli. Lineage (NCBI taxonomy): Eukaryota > Metazoa > Chordata > Mammalia > Rodentia > Muridae > Mus > Mus caroli. The sequence goes on from NW_028227267.1 coordinate 121,516,665, forward strand.
GCACAACTGGTTGTTAACATGTAGAAGAATGCGAATCGATCCATTCCTATCTCCTTGTACTAAGGTCAAGTCTAAGTGGATCAAGGAACTTCACATAAAACCAGAGACACTGAAATTCATAGAGGAGAAAGTGGGGAAAAGCCTTGAAGATATGGGCACAGGGGAAAAATTCCTGAATAGAACAGTAATGGCTTGTGCTGTAAGATCGAGAATTGACAAGTGGGACCTCATGAAACTACAAAGCTTCTGCAAGGCTAAAGACACCATCAATAAGACAAAAAAAACACCAACAGATTGGGAAAGGATCTTCACCTATCCTAAATCAGATAAGGGACTAATATCCAATATATATAAAGAACTCAAGAAGGTGGACTCCAGAAAGTCAAATAACCCCATTAAAAAATGGGGCTCAGAACTGAACAAAGAATTCTCACCTGAGGAATACTGAATGGCAGAGAAACACCTGAAAAAATGTTCAACATCCTTAATCATCAGGGAAATGCAAATCAAAACAACCCTGAGATTCCACCTCACACCAGTCAGAATGGCTAAGATCAAAAATTCAGGTGACAGCAGATGCTGGCGAGGATGTGGAGAAAGAGGAACACTCCTCCATTGTTGGTGGGATTGCAAGCTTGTAAAACCACTCTGGAAATCAGTCTGGCGGTTCCTCAGAAAATTGGACATAGTACTACCGGAGGATCCAGCAATACCTCTCCTGGGCATATATCCAGAAGATGTCCCAACCGGTAAAAAGGACACATGCTCCACTATGTTCATAGCAGCCCTATTTATAATAGCCAGAAGCTGGAAAGAACCCAGATGTCCCTCAACAGAGGAATGGATACAGAAATTATGGTACATTTACACAATGGAGTACTACTCAGCTATTAAAAAGAATGAATTTATGAAATTCCTAGCCAAATGGATGGACCTGGAGGGCATCATCTTGAGTGAAATAACACAATCACAAAAGAACTCACACAATATGTATTCACTGATAAGTGGATATTAGCCCAAAACTTAGGATACCCAAGATATAAGATACAATTTGATAAACGCATGAAACTCAAGAAGAATGAAGACCAAAGTGTGGACACTGTGCACCTTCTTAGAATTGGGAACAAAACACCCAGGGAAGGAGTTACAGAGACAAAGTTCGTAGCTGTGATGAAAGGATGGACCATTTAGAGACTGCCGTATCCAGGGATCCATCCCATAATCAGCTTCTAAACGCTGACACCATTGCATACACTAGCAAGATTTTGCTTATAGGACCCAAATTTAGCTGTCTCTTGTGAGACGATGCCGGGGCCTAGCAAACACAGAAGTGGATGCTCACAGTCAGCTATTGGATCGATCACAGGGCTCCCAATGGAGAAGCTAGAGAAAGTACCCAAGGAGCTAAAGGGATCTGCAACCCTATTGTTGGAACAACATGATGTACTAACCAGAACCCCGGAGCTCTTGTCTCTAGCTGCATATGTATCGAAAGATGGCCTAGTCGGCCATCAATGGAAAGAGAGGCCCATTGGACTTGCAAACTTTATATGCCCCAATATAGGGGAATGCCAGGGCAAAAAGAATGGGAATGGGTGGGTAGGGAAGTGGGGGGCGCTATGGGGGACTTTTGGGATAGCATTGGATATGTAATTGAGGAAAATATGTAATAAAAATATTAAAAATCAAAAAAAAAAGATTAAGCCGAAAAAAAAAAAAAAAAAAAGAAAACACATGATGGGACTCATGGATCTAGTTGTATATGTAGCAAAGGATTGCCTAGTCAGTCATCAATGGGAGAAAAGGCCCTAGGTCCTGTGAAGGTTCTATACCCCCATATAGGGGAATGCCAGGACTGAGAATGGGAGTGGGTGGGTTGGGGAACAGGGGGAGGAAGAGGACATAGGGGGGTTTTGGAGGAGAAACTAGGAAAAGGGATAACATTTGAAATGCAAATAAAAAAAATATCTAATAAAAATAATTTTAAAAAATGCATAACTTTCAGTTCACAGTAATTCCCTTCCTGGGTAGAAATGTATTCAGAACTATGTAACCAAAAGTAAAGAGAATACTTTTGGGAGCAATATTTATTTCTATGTTATATACAAAAAAATTAGATAATTAGTCTGACAATGGGGCCGTAAAAATTATGATATATCAAAAAATAAAAAAGAATTGAAGATGCAGAAATAAAGCCACATACATATGGACACTTGAACTTTGATAAAGAAGCCAGAACCATTCAGTGGAAAAAAAGAAAGTATTTTCAACAAATGGTGCTGGTCTAACTGGAGGTCTGCATGTAGAAGAATGCAAATTGATTCATTTTTATCTCCTTGTACAAAGGTCAAGTCCAAGTGGATCAAGGAACTCCACATAAAACCAGATATACTGAATCTTATAGAACAGAAAGTGGGAAATAGCCTCGAACATATCAGCACAGGGGAAATTTTTCTGAACAGAACACAAATGACTCAGGCTCTAAGATCAACAGTTGACAAATGGACCTTGTGAAACTGAAAAGCTTCTGTAAGGCAAAGTTCACAGTCAATAGGACAAAGCAGCAACCTACAGATTGGGAAAAGATCTTTATCAGCCTATCTGATAGTGGGCTAATATCCAAAATATACAAAGAATTCAAGAAGTTAGACTCCAGAAAACCAAGTAATCCAATTTAAAAATGGGTTACAGAGCTAAACAGAGAATTCACAACAGAAGAATCTCTAATGGCCAAGAAACACTTAAGAAATGTTTAACATCCTTAGTCATCAGGGAAATTCAAATCAAAACCACCCTGAGATTCCACATTACACCAGTCAGAATGGCTAAGATCAGGTAACAGCAGATTCTAGTGAGGATGTGCAGAAAGTGGAACACTCTTCCACTGCTGCAAGGAAATCAATCTAGGGGTTCCTCAGAAAATTGGAAATAGTTCTACCTGAAGACCCAGCTATACCACTCTCAGGCATATACCCAAATGATGTTCCAACATATAACAAGAGCACGTGCTCCACTAGGCTCATAGCACCATCATTTATAATAGCCAGAAGCTGAAAACAACCCAGATGTCCCTCAACAAAAGAACAGATAGAGGAAAATGTGGCACATTTACACAGTTGAACACTACTCAGCTATTAAAAATGGCATATTCATAAATTTTTTAAGTCAATGTATGGAACTAGAAAATATCATCCTGACTCAAAATACCCAGGATACAACTCACAGACCATATGAAGCTTAACAAGAAGGAAGACCAAAGTGTGAATGCTTCAATACCCCTTAGAAGGTGGAACAAAATAATCACAGGAGGTAGAGGGAGGAAGGGACCTGTGGGGGCAGGGAAGGGAGAGGGGAAAAAGTGGGGGCAGATCAGGTATGGGAAGAGGCAGGAGAGAATTCCAAAGAGCCAGAAGAGTGAATAGAAATAAGTAGCAGAGGTGGGGGACAGGGAAACCACTAGAAAGTCCCAACTGCCAGGGATGCAAGGGGCTTTCAGGACCCAACAGGAATGGCATTAGCCAAAATACCCAACAGCAGGGAGATAGAACCTGAAAAGACCACCTCCAGTAGACAGGCATGGCCCCCAGTTGAGGGATGGGGCCATCAACCTATCTCAAAATCTTTAACACAGAATTGTTCCTGTCTAAAGGAAATGCAGGGGGGGTGGGAATGAAGTAGAGACTGAAGGAAAGGTCTTCCAGAGATGGTCCCAGCTTGGGATCCATCCCATTTGCAGACACCAAATATTGACATTATTGTGCCAAGAAGTGCTTGCAGACAGGAGCTTGGTGTGGCTGTCCTCTGAGAGGCTCTCCCAGCACCTGACTAAGACAAATGCAGATACTCACAGCCAACCATTGGACTTATCTTGGAGACCCTAATGGAAGAATCTGGGGAAGGACTGAAGGAGCAATGGCTTGTGCTATAAGATCAAGAATCAACAAATGGGACCTCATAAAATTGCAGAGCTTCTGTAAGGCAAAAGACACAGTCAATAAGACAAAAAGGCCACCAACAGATTGGGAAAGGATCTTCACCTATCCTAAATCATATAGGGGACTAATATCCAATATATATATATATATATATATATAAAGAACTCACGAAGGTGGACCCCAGAAAATCAAATAACACCATTAAAAAATGGGGCTCAGAGCTAAACAAAGAATTCTCACCTGAGGAATACTGAATGGCTGAGAAGCACCTGAAAAAATGTTCAACATCCTTAATCATCAGGGAAATGCAAATCAAAACAACCCTGAGATTCTACCTCATACCAGTCAGAATGGCTAAGATCAAAAATTCAGGTGGCAGCAGATGCTGGCAAGGATGTGGAGAAAGAGGAACACACTCCTCCATTGTTGGTGGGATTGCAAGCTTGTAAAACCACTCTGGATATCAGTCTGGCGGGTCCTCAGAAAATTGGACATAGTACTACTGGAGGATCCCGCAATACCTCTCCTGGGCATATATCCAGAAGATGTTCTAACCGGTAAGAAGGACATATGCTCAACTATGTTCATACCAGCCTTATTTATAACAGCCAGAAGGTGGAAAGAACCCAGATGTCCCTCAACAGAGGAATGGATACAGAAAATGTGGTACAGTTACACAATGGAGTACTACTCAGCCATTAAAAGGAATGAATTTATGAAATTCCTAGGCAAATGGATGGTCCTGGAGGGCATCATCCTGAGTGAGATAACCCAATCACAAAAGAACTCACATGATATGTACTCACTGATAAGTGAATATTAGCCCAGAAACTAAGAATACCCAATATATAAGATACAATTTATAAAACACATGAAACTCAAGAAGAAAGAAGACCAAAGTGTGGACACTTTGCCCCTTCTTAGAATTGGGAACAAAACATCCATGGAAGGAGTTACAGTGACAAATTTTGGAGCTGTGACAAAAGTATGGACCATCTAGAGACTGCCATACCCGGGGATCCATCCCATAATCAGCTTCCAAACACTGACACCATTGCATACACTAGCAAGATTTTGCTCTAAGGACCCAGATAGAGCTGTCTTTTGCTATGCCGTGGCCTAGCAAACACAGAAGTGGATGCTCACAGTCAGCTATTGGATCGATCACAGGGCCCCCAGTGGAGGAGCTAGAGAAAGTACCCAAGGAGCCAAAGGGGTCTGCAACCCTATAGGTGTAGCAACAATATGAACTAACCAGTACCCTCCAGAGCTCGTGTCTCTAGCTGCATATGTATCAGAAGATGACCTATTCGGCCATCAGTGGAAAGAGAGACCCATTGGTCGTGCAAAGTTTATATGCCTCAGTACAGGGGAACGCCAGGGCCAAGAAGTGGGAGTGGGGGAGGTGTGTGGGAGGGAGGTTTTGGGGGACTTTTGGGGTAGCATTGGAAATGTAAATGAAGAAAAAACCTAATTAATAATAATAATAATAAAGAGGATATAAATATTATGAATATTGAGAATCTCCTGTTCTCTAGTGACATTGCAGGGAGAAATAACAGAAGCTAGGCAGTAAGTGGTTGATTAAGATGAAAAAAACTAATGTTTGCTTCCATTTCCATATGTCAAAACAATATGACCAAAGTCCAAACCAAGATTCCTTTTTGACTATCACATAAGATTTGCAAAGAATCATAGGAAATAGGGCATTTGTCACTATACTTTCAGCCATGAATCCTTGGGCTTTAAATCCTTGATTCTTTAAACCAAGTATCTTGGAAAAATCCAAATAATAAACTTGTAAATGAATTTAAATAAGTACCCATGGTGCTGGAAAAAAATACCCCAGCACTTAAAAAACACTGGCTGCTTTTTTAGAGGACTTAGGTTCCGTTTCCTGTACCATAAGGTGGTTCACAGCCATCCATAACTCCAGTACTAGGGGATCCTATGCCCTCTTCCATCCTCCATGAGCATCAAACGTGCATATACTACACAGACATACATACAGAAAAACACTTATATTCAAAAAAATTTTAAGTACTTAGCACAAAAGTTTTAATTTTCGTATTTCTTTTTTTCCTGTTTTATTAGATATTTTCTTTATTTATATTTCAAATGTTATCCCCTTTCCTAGTTTCCCCTCTGAAAATCCCCTTCCCCCTGCTCACCAACCCACCCACTCCTGCTTCCTGGCTCTGGCAGTCCTCTATACTGGGGCATAGAACCTTCACAGGACCAAGGGCTTCTCCTCCCATTGATGACCAACTAGGCCATCCTCTGCTACATATACTGCTAGAGCATGAGTTGCACCATGTGTTTTCTTTGGTTGGTGGTTTAGTCCCAGGGAGCTCTGGGGGGGGGGGGTACTGGTTAGTTCATATTGTTGTTCCTCTTATGGGGTTGCAAACCCCTTCAGCTGCTTGGGTACTTTCTCTAGATCCTTCTTTGGGGACCTTGTGCTCCATCCAATGGATTACTGTGACCATCCACTTCTGTATTTGTTAGGCACTGCTAATGAAAATCTCTGTGAGACCTCTAAACTTTGCATCTCTATGTCTAATGTAAAATCACTCTGCATATCTCCAACTCCTTTCATCTTTATTGACTGTAACAAACATCTTTCTCTTGGCCTAGTTCTACTCCCTGTTAGCAGCTTTCCTCAGCAGGTATCCCACAGCTCTGGCATCACTAGATGGGCCAGAACTACTGAGCTGAAGCAGCCAGCTAAAGTTCAGAAAGAATTAGAAAGGGAATACTTATTCAGTATTAAGTCTCCCAGATGACAATTACATCTGGTGAATAAAAGTTACTTTTACATTCAAGTGTTTGAAACAAAATAAACTAAACTATAAATAGCAATGTCTTCCATGTAAATCATATATGACCCATCATAATGAAAGTATTTGAAGGTATGATGACTCTCTTCACACTCCATTGTAACTATCCAGACACTGCCATTGCTGTGTCCTGGCCTTAGATGTTATTGCTAATGCTGACACAGTCTGGATATATTACAGCATATATAGTCTTCCTCCTCCTCCTCCTCCTCTCCCTCCTCCTCCTCCTCCTCTTTCTAGTATGACTCAGTTTTCACGGCATAATAGTTTTATTTTCATGTAGACCTTTCCTTCAAATAACTGAAGGCTTCAGATAAAATAATCAATATGGTTCTCTCCTAGGAGAACTCTGCTATAAAGAAAGAGAGATTTACTCTCAAATGTACTTGTAAAAAATAAAAATAAATTCCAAATATCTGACTTGTCTAATCTGGCAACAGAAACATTTCTGTCAGAAAATCAACTGGAATAATAAACTAAGGTCAGAAAAAGAGCAACAGAAAACTCACAAAGTGACATGTATTTGCTTTCTTAGGAAAAAAGCAGCCTCTGTCATCCTGTGAGAAGGATGGGAGGAGAGAAGAAAAGGAAGGGAAAGAGAGAACATGGGGAGATAGAGATAGGATGAGAGGAGAGATAAAGAAGAAGAGAAATGAGGATTTGAATAAAAATAAATCCCCAAATCCTTTCATTGTATTATTTTTGGAAGTGTTGAACATATGTTCATTATACCCTCCCAGGTATAGCAGTAGGAGGTGATAATATAAGTCAGCTAATTCCATTCTTGTGCAAACGTTTACTGAATCTACTCAATGAACTTTAGTCATAGCCATCTTTTGTAGGTGATAAAATAGTCTGTAGGAACTGTAAACAACTTCAAGAAACGACATTATAAATCACCAAGTTTGCATTGTAGTAGTTGGATTTCTTTCTTTTCTTTCTTTCCTTTCTTTCTTTCCTTCCTTCCTTCCTTCCTTCCTTCATTTCTTTCTTTCTTTCTTTCTTTCTTTCTTTCTTTCTTTCTTTCTTTCTTTCTTTCTTTCTTTCTTTCTTTCTTTCTTTCTTTCTTCCTTCCTTCCTTCCTTCCTTCCTTCCTTCCTTCCTTCCTTCCTTTTTCCTTCCTCTCTCTCCTCTCTCTCTCTCTCTCTCTCTCTCTCTCTCTCTCTCTCTCTCTCTCTTTCTGTATTTGTTTACAATAAACCATGTACTCATGGGTCATTTTTTTAAACATTCATTAATATTTTCCTGTTTTTGAAATGTTTACCGAAAATTGGCTTAGGTGGAACATAAGCACTAACTGTTTTTGTTTCTGAGACCATGAAAATGCTGTCTTGAGTTAGTGTCAGTTTTGCAGTTAAAAGGAATGGGGGAAAAGGAAAAGAGAGGAGATAGAAGTAGAGGGGAAAGGAAGGAAAACTAGGTATAGGAGAGGATAATCCAAAGTATGTTCTTTCTCAAGTTCCCTCAGGATTATTGTCTTCTGTAAAAGAATTTTAAGCCATCAATGTAGCTACTTTGTCAAGGGATCATATGCAAAATCCTTCAAGGTCTGTGTAATCTAGATGGAATGATACATTTTTAATCCCTCTGGCTGGAATATACACAGACCTTAGTACAATAAAGGTTTTGTAGAAGGAAGCAACCATGTTTGAAGGTAAAATCTAATCGAAGGGCAAACCAAATGATGAATCAGAGAAGGATTTGACAGAATTAGTCAGAAATCAGATACACCCAACTTGCACAGGAACAGAGAGGAAAGAGAGGCTACTTAAGAGCAGCAGCAGCAGGGAGAGAGATGGAGAAAAAGACAGAGGGAGAGACACAAAGAGACAGAGACATAGAGACAGACAGAGACAGCAAGAGAGAGACAGAGAGACAGAGAGACAGAGAGAAGCAGTTTTACTGGGACAGTTTTACAGAGGCAGGAAAAGACAGAATGAGCCAGAGAACAAGAAGGAGCCAGAAGATTAAAAGACAGTTGGAATCAGTCAGCTTGGAGAGGAGCTTGAGACAGAAGAGCTGAGTTAAACAATCCAGTCAGAGTTCAGAAAGAACTAGAAAGAATGAAGTTATTAGTCTTGGCTTCTGATTGTAGCTGAGGACCTCACCAAGGCCATACAGCTGCTTAAGGCAGGAACTTTCTGTCCACAGCAGGAATAGATAAGGGAGGAGGTCTCCAAGAGCAGAAAAGGACAACAAAATGCAGCATCAAACCCCAGAGAAAATACAGTGGAGATTTCTAGACAGAAAAACCTCTGAATAAATGTCTACCCTAGAAAATAGTAAAAGCCTCTCTGGATGCCCAAGGCAAGTGGAAAGATATGAAAAAAAAAAAAAAAGACCACAAATACAAAGTCAGTTCTTTCCAGCTCTGGATTTCTGTGAGCCTTTGTAAGCCATGGCATCCTTAGATTACCACAAACATGGCTGTTCTTCTTCACAGATTGATTATTCACAACCTTCCCTGTGGAGATATTTTGACTCTTTTTTTCTTTCTCACATTTTCTGTTTCAAGTGCTCATAGACATTTCTACTAGTTCAGTAGCTAGTTCCTTGCAGGACCCTGAAAACAGAACTCAAGACTATTCTGTATGTGGATTCAAGAAGGAAGGAGAGAGAGAGAGAGAGAGAGAGAGAGAGAGAGAGAGAGAGAGAGAGAGAGAGAGAGAGAGAGAGAGAGAGAGAGAGATATTTAATACTAGTATAGATTTTTAGAGCTTGACTCTTATAGGCATATCTCTCTGAAGTCAAGCAATATCAAACTTTGTTCTCCTCATGGTCTTCTGGAAGCTCTGACATTTCTGTAGAATGCAGGGTTATGCTCTTTTACTTAAGGAAAATCAACTTTACAATTAATTTACTTCACAATCTCTACTACATCCTAAAACTTCTTTTCTTTGCCACATGATTTTTCATATTGGAGCTGTTGGTATTTATTGTGTACTAAGGTTTTGTCAGCAATTTCAATAGGAAAAGAAGCAACATTCTCAAAGCTTGCTTGAGAACTTTGTGCAATAGAGAGTTTATTAGCAAGAGTCCATTAAGACAAGTGTAATACAGAAAAACTAGAAAGAAAAACATATTTACTATCTAAGAAAAGTTCCCCTCTACCTAAATGATTTCTATCTAAAATCTGATTTAACTGCAAATCCATGGCTATACTTCTAATAGGTTGATGTGAAAGTATCCTAAGGCCTATCATCCGCTTATCAAAACCATCATGTGATACCTCCCTTTCTCAGCATATGATCCATGCCTGCACAAAGGATTTCCATAAAACACCAGAAATTCCTAACATTACATCATCCTCTCCAGCACAAATGCAGGACTAGTGTCTACCCCAAACAGCTTCTACAACCACATTGGTATTTGAGATGCTATTCCTCAACCCAATTGCTACAACATCCTAGAATATCCAAATCCTAATGTTTCTTCTCTGCTTCCAAGGCTTAAAAATAGTCAACATGAATTACAGAAGGAAGTAAAGGACCAGATACTGTCAACAGGGGATGATAAAGTATCATTCTTAGTAACTTGGAAAACAAAACCTATTTTTCCATGCTATGTTAGCCATGCAAGACATTATTCCTATAGCTACCAAAAACAGGTTTTGCTGATTGAGGTCACCAATTTTCTTGCAATCTTCAGCTCTACCATATAACTACTGAAATAGTTTCCCATTATTTAGTTTAGCTTTAATTTGAAATTACATTTACCATCATAGACTCGACTCAAATGCAATGATTTTATCTGATTTGCTCGTTGTAATCATAGTTTTCTATCTCTTTTGAGGGTACAGATACTGTAGAAACAGTGATGATGAAGATGTTCTGAGGAAAACATTTAGAGAAAGAAAACACATGGAAAAAACAATATTGAAAACAAAGAGAGGACAGCTACAAGAAATTCTATGGTCATCCTGAAAACTTAAATTCAGTTATACAGCTTGCAAAAATCATACAACCATAGAAGAATAACATGGAAATAAATGTGTGACATGAGGCTCTCCCTTGCTCTCTAGCTTAGTTTAAGCAAGTATGAAGAGGTAAAGAAACAGGGGATATCACGAAGAAGATGCCATCTAGTAGCTACCCAGGAACATAAGGTTTCTGCCTTCTTATTCTTGCCTAGGAAGTATTGTTCTGACAATGACCTCCCTCTTAAGCTACATCCTTCAGTCCAAATCCAAGTGTTTATGAGACAATCTGGAGTCTCATCCATGCCAAATGACCTCTTGATGATTTGTGGACTCTACAGTCTTTTGAGAGTCCCAGGTGCATATATATGTTCCTTGGTATATTAGCTTAGGAATATAGAGTACCTTATCACCAACACCACCAAATGATAATAATAATACTAAAACAAGTTAATAGTATGTATGTAATGCACATTATGTACCAAGAACTATCACTATCACTTTGTTTGTACGTACTATATTTTAAAGCAAAAAACTACAAGGAAGTTTTATTACAAGGCAAAAGTATACACTTTGAAAAGAATTGGGCACTTTTCAGAAAAGCTTTCTATAAGTACTGCATCTGAGGACATTAAACAGAAAAGGAAATCAAGATTTCAAAAGGCAATATGAGCTCTAAGAAGTAGTAGATCCCAATTCTAAGAAGGGGCAAAGTGAAACACCCATGGAAGGAGTTACAGAGACAAAATTTGGAGCTGAGATGAAAGGATGGACCATCTAGAGACTGCCATATCTGGGGATCCATCCCATAATCAGCTTCCAAACGCTGACACCATTGCATATACTAGCAAGATTTTGCTAAAAGGACCCAGATAGAGCTGTCTCTTGTGAGACTATGCCTGGGCCTAGCAAACACAGAAGTGTATGCTCACAGTCAGCTATTGGATGGATCACAGGGTCCCCAATGGAGGAGCTAGAGAAAGTACCCAAGGAGCTAAAGGGATCTGCAATCCTATAGGTGGAACAACAATATGAACTAACCAGTACTCCCCCCCTTCCCCCCGCCCCGGAGCTCGTGTCTCTAGCTGCATATGAATCAGAAGATGGCCTAGTCAGCCATCAGTGGAAAGAGAGGCCCATTGGTCATGCAAACTTTATATGCCTCAGTACAGGGGAATGACAGGGCCAAGAAGTGGGAGTAGGTGGGTGGGGGAGTCGGTGGGGGAGTGTGTGTAGTGTGTGGGGGACTTTTGGGGTAGCATTGGAAATGTAAATGAAATAAATACCCAATTAAAAAAACATACAAAAAAAAAAAGAAGTAGTAGATCTGGAATCTGAACTTAGATGCTAGAAAATGTCATATCAGAGATTTAAAGCCATGCTATCTGGCTCCCACAGTCATCCTGTTTATCACCATTCCATGACAATCTTCAAGAGAGAAGACTTGATTATGAAGGAATTTGCATGAATAACTAAAAATATAAATATAATTCTACTCCTGTACAAAATTTTTGATCGGCTTTGGCTTCATAGTTCTGCCATCTTCTTTCAAAAACATCTGTAGCCAGTTGCTTTATATAATATGCATATTGAAACCTATTCACCAGTGAAACTTTTTCAGATTTTGAAATGTGACAATTCTGCACTTCTGTCTAACCACTTGCTGTCCTGACTAGACCTCCACGATTTTATATTTTATTGCTATTTTTAATGCTTTAGGAGTAATGAGTATCTCTGTAAAAATCAATCAAGAGAAAAGTTAATATTGATTTCTAAAACAAGACTGTGCTATAACCAGATAAATTTCAACATATATTATGTCCTCCTTTGAAGGATGTGCTATTTGAAATTGGTGGTGTTTTTCTCTTGGCAGTATAAATGTTAATTATTAGGATAATTTGATACCATTTCCACACTATAATTTTATGCAAACACCAAAACTTGTCAATACCAATTAAAATGATCAATTTTATATTAGTGATACATATTTTCATCAAATTGTATTTTCCTAAAGGTGAAGACTAGCAATATTTTCCTGTTTGTTGAGAATCATCTAGAACGAATGTATGTAGTTGTGATATTCATAGTTATGATGTTCATTAGCTGAAGAAACATACACATATAATAGTAGTATAAACATAAGTCACTTGAAAGAAGTTAATAATAAATATCCCTAAGTCTATCAAACTTTATTCAAATTATCCAAAAGGTCCTTTTAATCACATGATTGACTTCTATATAGGTATTCCAGACCAACAGAGTTATATCTAACACATTTTAAAATCATTTTTATAGTGTACTAAATGGTATTTCTATCAACATTTTTCTAGATTTTACCCTAAATGAGATTTCTTCATAGGAAGACTTAGCAAACTACAACCTACAGGACAAATACAACCCTCCACATGCTTTTGTATGATCCATAGCTGAAAGTGACGTTTGATTTATGAGTAATTTGATGATCAGGAATGTTATTCTGGATACCAATAACATAGGATTTTATTTCAAAAAGGAATAAAGAAATATAAATTAAATATTCTTTTTTGTCTAGAAATATTAGACAAAGTCACTGAACCTGTGAAAATGGCACATGGTAAAACAAATTCGGCAGAGATGACAGAGACTATGGACTATGATGAGTTGGATCATATTCTCTGCAAAGATATGACAAAGCCGAAATTTCTGACACTTCATTTGGTAATACACTCTTTGCAGATGTAATGCAATTATGACAAAGCCAACAGAGCCCTTACTTAGTGCAATAGTTATTCACAGTGAAGGAGAAGAGATAGCAACATGAGGAATGGAAGTCATGTGAAGGCAGAAGTTGAGACTGGAGCAATGCAGTGAAGCACAGAGTTCCAAGGACTGAGAGTCTCACCAGAAACTACAGAGAAAGCAAAGAATCTAGATGAACTCTCTGTTTGTGGCATTGATTTTGGATTTTTAGCCCTTAGGACTTTGAAAAAAATTGATTGTGGTCTCATTACCAAATTGGTGATTCCCCATTTTTTTTTTCGTAGTCTAGGAACTGGGTTATGAAGGTTAGCCTAAATGTTCCAGGTGCATCCAGAACAATCAATCACATGAGGCAAAAAATTGGCAAGCCTTCCCAGGAAATAGTGAAGAAAAAAATATAATAATGGAAGCATAATTTTCTGTAATTGAGTACAGAGGATGGGATCCAGAGCTACACAGTACAGGTTGTCTATGGTATCTACATAAGATAGAAAAACACATTATCCTCATAACCTCCTCTAATAACAATCCTTGCACAGCCATGCCAACATTTTGATCTCAGTCCAGTGAAAACTTAATTGAACTGTTAAGCACTAGACTATACAATAAGGCAACATATATGTATTATGAATTTGAGTTTTATAGATAGAATATATGTAATAACCTTGCATTATGAAATATGTAGTTACTCTCAGTTGTTATCATTATTATTATTCTCTTGAAATAATGTTCTCAATTTTGTATCTTAGCCCACAAAGCCTAAAATATTTTCTGTCTGACTCAAAGTGCTTTGACTTCTGGTTCTAAATGCTAACAATTTTTGAATTTGTTTGAAAAGAAAATGTTTAAAATTATCTTTTATCTCTAACTATCTCATGTAAAATGGTGTTTATTTTATTGAGGATGCTGATTGTAAAGTTTATAGTGGCACTCTTAAAAGAATTAAAGGGGCGCCGGCCGTGGTGGTGCATGCCTTTAATCCCAGCACTTGGGAGGCAGAGGCAGATGGATTTCTGAGTTTGAGGCCATCCTGGTCTACAGAGTGAGTTCCAGGACAGCCAGGGCTACACAGAGAAACCCTGTTTCGGAAAAAAAAAAAAAAAAAGGAATAAAGGTATCTATCTTCACAGTGACTGTACTGAGCTTCATATTTTCAGTTTGTCTATGCTATCACAGGACACCTGGAACTTCAAACACTTATATGTTATACATTTAGAATTAAATTTCAGACATCTGAGAACTGACTTAAGCATGAATATTTATTTCCAAAAGCAAAACAAACAAAAACCCTCACCTCAGGGAAATGGAAGGATCAAACTCTATATACAGGTAATTTCAGAGAATGGGTATGTATGTATGGCATTATATCAAAACCAGAAGTCTAGTAGAAATTTTGAAAAAATGGGAAAACAAATATTTTACAATTTTATAAAGAGATGTGATTTTCTGTGTTCAGAATCCATTCCTCAAAGAATTCTTTAGCATTCAGAAATCCTGACCAGATATCCAGTAAGGATGAATTGAACATTGCTATTTGTTAATCGTGAATTAGATACGTTCAAGCCTTCAGCTTAACTGTTCTACCTGGAGCTTAAAACCTTAATTTTGAAGAATGGAAAGCTAAATAGGAAATTAAATAGTAAAGTGGGGGCATCAGCATTGCCAGAAAGCCCTGGTTCTACAGAGGAGTGCATGCTTCTTTTGTGTGAGAAGAGGTGGTAACTCAAGAAAAGCATCTTCCATTCAGCACTTACAGCTGTTACATGTGTACCACATGCTGGGAACTGGCAACTCATATTAGTCCCTAAAAAACTCAGTCATCTGCTGTTAAAACAGAAAACGTATTTAGTATTTGCTTTCACTCCACTGCCCTCAGTCCCATGAATCCATTTATGAGAGACTCTAGAAGAGACACAAGCTGATGTGTCTCCACACACAGCCAGATAATCAAAGAAGCATAGACATAGACATAGCCTTCAGAGATAGACACAATGACATGAAACTCACTGCCCATCTTAGCTTCATGTTGTAGAGGGAAGAGTGTCACACATGTAGGACATAGCTTTCTAGATCTTAGATATAAAACAGAGACCATAACAGCTCTTGGTGTTGTCATAAAACTGAGAAAAAGAATGGTCAATTATCTTTCCCCTTAATACACAATATTCATGGCAAATTTTAACCATGAATGTTTTTGAGGAACTTAAGCAAATACAAGACAATACGTGAATACTCAGCATTCTTTTCACAGGTCTCTCATTGACTTGCAAGTTTCTGCCTTGCAGTAGTTTAAGTCATGGTGTTCATGTTATAATCCTAGACACATTTCTGTGGACAGGGAGGAGTTCCAGGTGAGCAGGTAGGATAGTACAGCAGATAAACATGAAACAAAAGAATTGAATTGAATTCCACGCTAGTTTCATGTGAGTCTTAGTGTCACCTGAAAAAGACAGTAATGTTATGATGGTTTGAATAAGAATGCCCTATAGGTTCATAATTTGAATACTTAGTCTTCCAGCAAATAGACAAGTCTAGATGCCAGGGTTAAAACGTTTGTCTAATCCATTAATGCACCTGCTCTACCACCTTTCTCTGTTGTCTTAAACCTACTCCTTCTCTCAGACTGATCCCCACAAGAGTTTGGACTATGCAGATTAGGTATTAATGAGTGAATAACTGTGTAACTAGTTGCCCACATATTCTGAGGCCAAGTTAATTCATAGCCTGGTTCAGGAATAGTGTGCCTAGACACACCCTTGCCTATACTTCAAGTATGGAGGCCTATCTTGGAGTCGTTTTGAATTCCAAGGTCTTGGTAAAAGACTATTTTCCTCCCATGGATACACACATTGTAGCAGCTTAGGCAATATACTACCTTATATACCCTTCACAAATGTGTATATACAGTTGCTATTCACTTAAGATCATATTAAAAGTCTATGGAAGCTAGAGTCTCTGTCTCAGCTGTGGAAAAGAATATCAAATTTGGTTAATGGTTCTTCTGATTAAATTTGTTGCAGACAGACAGAAGACAGAATTAAATCAGTGGTGGCATTACAGAAAGCATCAGCAACCAGTAAGAAATTGAATCTTTAAATGTCATTTTAGAAGGAGGAAGCAAAATGAGTATTTCATCTCTTAATAGATTAATCAGGGTAAACGAAACAGCATGTTCAAAAGTTTGTAGGATTGACAAATTGTATTTTGGAAAGGCCATCAGAAAGCAGCCAGAGCCATTAGGATGAGAATTTACAGCGTGACGATTGTCTAGACAAGAGAATTAAGACACTACTCATTCTAATTTTAATTTGAAATAAAACTGACCATATCACACTGAGTTAAGTGTCCTGGACTGTAGGCCTGCTGGCATTGGCTAAAAATCTAAACTTGACCATTTCTTCTAGGACAGCTGATGGAAAGAGAAGGGAGTGAGGAGTATGTCAAGTGCAAAGAAATTTGGACTCAAGTGAAGTGACTCAATACAGAAAGCACTGAGCTTTACACTGCAAAGTTCTTGGTCAGCCTACTTGGTCACACATTTAGAAAGCAGCCCATGGTTTAAAGAGGGGAAACATAGGGATTCAATGTGAATTTCTGAGACATTTTTACAGCGTAGGATGATTAAACCCAGATAATAAAAAATGCCCTTAACACTATTTGTGGTGAAAACATTTTAAAAAACATTTTCGGCAATTTTGAAGTGCATATTATATTGCTACTTATTACAAATACCATACTTTGGCATTGAGCACTGAAGGTAATTCTCCTCTTCTCCAACTGAAACTTGTATCATTTGATCAGAACCCTTGAGAGTTTTCTTTGCAAAGAAATGGCTATGCCCAGACTTTCTCTCTTGTGCTTTCAGTGTAAACTTGCTGACTTGAATTCTCAGGACAAGAAAACTACACCCGTGTTAAAGATTCTATAAGGCTGATTGATTAATTAGAACTGGATTGAGGAGAGTGAGAATGTTGCAGATCCAGAATTAAATTATCTCCTGCTATCTTTTGTCCCTTTAATAGCCATCAATGGCCAATTCTTGTGCCAGACATAACATCCTTGGGACTATCATGCATAAAACTTTAGCCATTTAGAAATTAATCAGTAGCTTCCACTAACCCAAAAGCTAAGAGTCACAAGTAACATCTGATACCTGTAACAAACTGCCTGCTTTGTTGCAACCACTTTACTTGATGTATCTACCAATATATTTAACTATTGTCTCAGATTTGTGTTCTCTTTCACTTTGTAGAAATTCATGAGACTCTTTACATGCGGAACACATTACACAGGCAATTGAATCTCTGTCCCAATGCCAAGGTAAGATCTGTATTTTGCATCTGCAGTGTAGAGCAAAAGGGAAACCATAGTCTCATGATAAGCAGATAAAATGTAATAGAAGACCCATTTCTATGAGTGGTACACTCTGGGAAGATTTCTGGAAAGTTCTTTATTCCATAGGAAGGGAAAGTGTCCATCTGTTATGAAGGAAGTTAATGTCTTTTAGTATTTATGCTGTTGGTGATTCTGCAAAGCAACTGTTTCTTGTGTTACCACCTTTTGGTCCTTTCCTATATCTGAGATAAGGTTAAAGTAAGGAGTGAGACACTTCACAGTCATTCATAGGCTACAGCTTCTCCCAGAGGACTCCCATGCCAGCACCCTGCAAGAGACATAGTGCTGCCTTAGAGTGAAAAGTACATGAGCTAAAGGTGGGATTTTGCCTTTTCTTGAGAACTTCTCCAAGTCGTTGCTACTTTTCTGAAGCTTCTATACCTGTAAAAATAGCTCAGCCATTTGAACACAGTTGCACCTTCAAAAATTTGCAATTTTAGATGTCCATACTCTGTGAATTTTTTCTCAGTTCCTCTCAAATAAATAATGTAATGCAATTGTATGTAAATGGGCATATATATGTAATGAAACAATGTAAACTTACATAATAAATTTATACAAATGTATATATAAAATAAAGATATCATTTTCATGTAATTATTAGCCACCATTGTATATATCTATAAACACATTCTATGTAGGCAAAATTTATTATAATAAAATTAGTTTTCAGATGTCTTCAAAAATTTTATCTAAAGTGGCTTTAGTATTTCAGTACAAAATTCTTTTAGGGGAAATACTCTGAAAAGATTCATGTGTCTAGGGGTCCATTTCTGACTCAAAACTTCAGTGAGGAGCAGCCCTGCTTAGCAGACATGGCCTCAGATGGTGCATGAATGAAGTTATTTTTTCTCTTTCATTCTCCAATTGTGGTCTTCATAACAGTTACTCAGTGCAAAAAGGCTATCAGGATGCAGACATAGATTAGTAGGGCAGTAGGGAGGTTGTGAATGCTTGCTAGGCTGGAAGGAAAGAGATTTGTTAGTAAGAAGCAAACTTGTGGTGCAATACACACAGTCAATGAGCTAGCCTGATGAAAACAGGGTAGGAGGAGCTACACAGCCTCTTTAGTCATCATGAGCCCCTGTTAACAGTACATTGAAAGCATTCTGCTGATGTCAAATTGTACGTTGCTGGTTTTAGGTGGTAATATCAAGTAAGTGGTTCACAGAATAATACATCATCTTCCTAGTCATGCATCTGTTGGTGATTAACAAGCTTAATGATAAGGAAGATTCATTTTAGAAAATCTATGACCAGGTGTGCTTAGAGTGGCCAATTTTCCTCTTCATTGCAAACATTTTGTGCAGAAAAAGAGCTATTCTTAGGCTTCCATCCCTAAATTCTACTGTACTGCTCTGACCAAGAGCAAGAAATGACCCCAGATTTAGAACTACAGTTTCCAACACTCATCTAGGATTATTTTATGAGGTGGCAGGGAATCAACTAGTGGGACTTCAAGTGGATGTCTGGAAGGCAGTGCTGACTCAGGTTTATCAGTGCTATCTCTGGATCCCTCAACTTCAGAACAGATGACAAAACATAAAATGAGAGTTTACCTGTGTCCATCAGAAACAGAAAACATGTAATCTGTAGCCACACTCAGAGTGGTTATGAAGAGCTACAAGAAATCAGGTCAGAGTGGATTTTTCTATTTCAGTTTGACTATATATACACTCTGTACTTTCCTTTGCTTTGGTGGAGTATGGTTTCCTTCTGAACATTTGACTATGCAAATACTACAATAAATCAGTTTGTATTTGCCAAGTACATATCAGTAACAAACAAAGTAAGGCAGCTTTTGGAGTAGTGGTGACAAAGGAGCATCCACTTCTTAAAGGCAAATTTATAATTAACAAATCTGGTAGTGGTAGGGTGCAGATATTTTTGTATTTTTATACAAAATTTAAGGAGAAAAATTACCTTCAAATAACTCTGGAATGGTGTTAAAACAACTATTGAAGTTAGTTACTGAATAGCTAAGACTAGGGACACACGTGAAGCTGCCTTTTCCTTATATTATTCAAGCTACAAAGAGATTCATCTGATCACTTTTTGAAAGCATATTACACATTTTATTGATTTTCATAATTCAATATGAAGAAATTAGCAAAATTTAATTGTGCTTATTATGTTTTAAATTAGCAGTCTCAAATGTGAAACGCTAATGCTAAGAAAAACAAGCCTAAACATGTTCAATACTTTGCCTCCATGCTATTAAATATACTTTCTGGAATCCAATTGTTCGTTTGAAATTGGGTTGCAATTTCTGGATTTACTCTTGCTTTTAATTTTTGATTTAGCTTTTGTTAATTCCATACATGTATATAATGTGTTTTGATCATATTCACCCCTTACTCCCTGCCTCTAAGCCTACCAGCCCCATCATATTTCTCTCCTAAATTCATATCCTCTTTATTTATTTATACTTTTAACCTATTGAGTCCAATTAGGTTGCGATCTCAAATTTTTTTCTCCCAATTGGCACAACATTTGACACCAACTTATATTATGGCAAAACAATTTAAGTCAGTAAGACCACTTGCCCCTCCTCTATTAACATTTGGCTGTTTAGTTGGAAACAACTGCTAATTGAAGTTTGTTACCTACTGTACATTTTTCATTTAATTAGGAAGTTTTGTCTGCAGAACAAATAGCTAGATTGTACTAGGTGAAGAAGACTGTGTGGTCAGCCATTGTGTTACGAGAGGTTTCCAGACTTATAGAACAGAATATGATTTTGTGTGTTCCTGCTCTCCACAAACTGACAACAAATCTCCATTGCTAAAGACAGTACCTCCACAACTCACTAAATATGAAGAAGTCAAGCCTGTGCCTACATGGAGCCTCCAAACCTACATGCTAGCATCTTTGATACAGGGAGTTATTCTGCATGATAGCAAAGGACAAAAATATACACCTGTGATCTATATCATCCTGCCTACAAAATGTGCCTACTGCAAAGGTGGCACAAAGCATGTAGGAGTAATCAAGCAATATCTAATTTAACTGAAGGCCTACTTACAAGATGGTCTGACACTGCTTGGGTGACCAAGAACATGAGACTAGATAGGCCAAGAACCTAAGGTAAATCCAAATACTACTCTCCTAAATTAATAGCAATAAAATAATTCCTAATGACATTCTGCTATACAATTCTGATGTTTTCAAATTGTGGTGAAGCACACCATATTTTATTGTAAATGAAAGATAAATGATTAGTCACAAAAGAAAAAAAAGTATTTCAATTCTTTAACATTCTACTCTGTTGATACAAAAACAAAACAAAACAAAACAGAAAACAGTGGCAGCCTGTTTTAGCCTTCTTTGACTACAAGTGGTCCTTACTGAATTTTGGTATACTAGGGGCTGAGGCTCATTTCATTAATCAATGTCATAGGTGTGGAATTCCATGATTTTCCTAGGTCACTTTCTTATTTCTCACTGCAAGAGACACAGTGCTACCCTGGATTAGAAGGGCCTAGCAAACACATAAGTGGATGCTCACAGTCATCTATTGGATGGATCACAGGGTCCCCAATGGAGGAGCTAGAGAAAGTATCCAAGGAGCTAAAGAGATCTGCAACCCCGTAGGTGCAACAACATTATGAACTAACTAGTACCCTGGAGCTCTTGACTCTAGCTGCATATGTATCAAAAGATGGCCTAGTTGGCCATCACTGGAAAGAGAGGCCCATTGGACATGCAAACTTTATATGCCCCAGTACAGGGGAACGCCAGGGCCAAAAAGTGGGAATGGGTGGGTAGGGGAGTGGGTGGGAGTGTATGGGAGACTTTTGGGATAGCATTGGAAATGTAATTGAGGAAAATACGTAATAAAAAATATTAAAAAAAAATAAGAAAGCACATGAAAATAGTACTGTAGAAAGAAGGGGATGGTAGGAAGGGGTAAAATGGGAAATTGTGATCCTGGTATTAACAAAAACTAGTTACAAGGTTAACCATAGGGGAAAATAGAATCACCCTCCCCTTCAAAAGAACAGACATCCCTGTTAAGTACAGGTTTCTTACCACACAGCAAGGCAACTGAAGCAAGGAGGTCTCCACCAGTACTACCAAGCCTTTATTATACAGACTCCACAGCATAACTAAGTCCAAATGAAATGTAAAGCTCTACCCACCACAGAGCAAAGTGTTCCATGACAGGAACAGAAAAACCTTCAGAATGCTGCCAGCTATCAGTGCCTTTTTTACTTATTTAGCAGCAGCCACTTTGAAATTATTTAACACCTTGAAATAGTCAGTGAAAGAGATGGAGATCCTTAGAAGCAGACGCTGAAGCAGCCTCACAAACCAGAGATTCCTGCCTGCAACCAGCATGCCCTGAACCTGCTTTTGCAATTTGAGGATGAGAATACACTAAATGAGGTGAACTGCCTGGGGATTTCTGACATCACCTTCACAAAGAGCATACACAGAAGCAAATTTATCCTTCCTTTCCATTAAGGGATATTATATGTTAATATAATAGGTCACCCACGGGAGGGGGGAATACAAATGAAAAGAATTTAGAACCTTGTACTTGAAAAAACATGAGCCCTTCCAGAATATTTTTTTCATTTGTGACTGTCCAAGCTCTACATTTTCCAAGTTTTGGCTAGACAAGAGATGAATCAGACTCATTTGAATGGTGAGCAAAAGAGTTGTCCTGGAGGATCAGAATCTAAGCAATTTTCAGAAGGTGGCAATGGACTCATCAGCTGACTGTAAAGTTAAGATACTGTTGGAGCATCTGACAATAAATTAAGGCCCAGAGAAAAAGTTCTCTGAAAATGGTGACAATGGTGAATATAAAGCCTGACTATGGTGAATATAAAGAAACAGACCCAGTGACTTAAGTGGAATTATTTCTTATCCCTCCCTTTTTGACAAGGAGCTCAGCAGTGTTTTCTGCCAATCACCACACCAAGAAAGGTAGAAACACTTTTCACACCCCAAGTACTGGAGAGCTCTGTGGTCAGTCAGAGTTCATGTTGTTATAATGAGAAGCTGTCATCCAACATATCACCTTTAGTTAGAAAGCACTTAAATCTAAGATGCTAAGAAAGACTACACAGAATATTCCAGCCTCATAAAGGAAGAAGTCTGAGGCACTGTTCACCCAAGAAAGCTTCCAGATGAGATTACAATATACAATGTAGGTCCAGAAGTATTGGGCAAGTTAGAAAAACAGCATTAGGTCTGCCCATTTAGAGTGATATTTATCCTTTACCTAGGTTTCTGACACTTTCCTGAATTACACAATATAACTTTCACCATCTCGTAAGATTAACAATACTGCTCACCCACTGGAGAAGACCCTTCCACTCTTGTTCAGTAATTCCCCTTTTCTGCTGTTAATTACTTACACCCAAATAGCAGAGAGGTGTTATTTGAAAGAAAAAAAAAAACAGTTTCATTTGAACAGTAATTATGAGTCACTTCATTGTTCCTTTTTTTTTGTTTTTAGTTTGAGGATCTGACCAACCATTTAAGATTCAGAAGCTTAAAAGACAAGAAATAGTAAGGTTTACTTACAGGGAATAAATTACTAGGTAGCCTGGAATTGTGTGAGCTTCTGAACTTGTATTCAGATTTGTGTGAGCAAATCTTCTATTACCAAAGATGGCACAAGGAATTTTATTAAGTTCTACCTTTAAGAAAAAAGTCACGCCCAGTCGGAGGACAGTGACCTGCCCTGCAGGGAGCGCCATCTTGGCTCCGGGACTCCGCCGAGCTTAGTCTGTACAGGTCAGAGTGGGGACCACGGGGGCAGACGGCTTCTGGGACAGGCGGGAGCCACAGAGCTGCTGAGGCAGCACCCTTTTGGGGCCGCAGACATCAGGCACCCTTCCAGCCGGAGGACAGTGACCTGCCCTGCAGGGAGCGCCATCTTGGCTCCGGGACTCCGCCGAACTTAGTCTGTATAGGTTAGAGTGAGGACCACAGAGGCAGACAGCTTCTGGGACAGGCGGGAGCCACAGAGCCGCTGAGGCAGCACCCTTTTGGGGCCACAGACTTCCGGCACCCTCCCAGTCGGAGGACAGTGACCTGCCTTGCAGGGAGTGCCATCTTGGCTCCGGGACTCCGCCGAACTTAGTCTGTACAGGTTAGAGTGAGGACCACAGAGGCAGACAGCTTCTGGGACAGGCGGGAGCCACAGAGCCGCTGAGGCAGCACCCTTTTGGGGCCGCAGACATCCGGCACCCTCCCAGCTGGAGGACAGTGACCTGCCCTGCAGGGAGCGCCATCCACTGAACTTAGTCTGTACAGGTCAGAGTGAGGACCACAGAGGCAGACAGCTTCTGGGACAGGCGGGAGCCACAGAGCTGCTGAGGCAGCACCCTTTTGGGGCCGCAGACATCCGGCACCCTCCCAGCCGGAGGACAGTGACCTGCCCTGCAGGGAGCGCCATCTTGGCTCCTGGACTCCTCCGAACTTAGTCTGTACAGGTCAGAGTGAGGACCACAGAGGCAGACAGCTTCTGGGACAGGCGGGAGACACAGAGCCGCTGAGGCAGCACCCTTTTGGGGCCGCAGACTTCCGGCACCCTCCCAGCCAGAGGACAGTGACCTGCCCTGCAGAGAGCGCCATCTTGGCTCCGGGACTCCGCCGAACTTAGTCTGTACAGGTTAGAGTGAGGACCACAGAGGCAGACAGCTTCTGGGACAGGCGGGAGCCACAGAGCCGCTGAGGCAGCACCCTTTTGGGGCCGCAGACATCCGGCACCCTCCCGGCCGGAGGACAGTGACCTGCCCTGCAGGGAGCGCCATCTTGGCTCCGGGACTCCGCCGAACTTAGTCTGTACAGGTCAGAGTGAGGACCACAGAGGCAGACAGCTTCTGGGACAGGCGGGAGCCACAGAGCCGCTGAGGCAGCACCCTTTTGGGGCCACAGACATCCGGCACCCTCCTAGCTGGAAGACAGTGGTCTGCCCTGCACAGGAGCCCTCTGCCTCAGGAGCAGGGAGCACATCTTGGATCCAGGACTCCACTGAACTTAGGAACTTAGTCTGCACAGCTGAGAGTGTGCACCACAGAAGCCTACAGCTTCTGTGACCTGCCAAAGCAACACAGCATCTGGGAAAGGTCCTGTTTTCCGCCTTCTTCTTCGGCCAGGAGGAGGTCCAAACGCCAGATATCTGTACACCTTCCCTTTAAGAAGAAAGCTTGTCAGCAGGGAGTGCTCTAACCACTGAAACTCAGAGGAGAGAGCCTGTCTCCCAGGTCTGCTGACAGAGGATACTCAGAATCACCAGAAGAACAACCTCTGAACAGAGACAACTATAACAACTCCAGAGATTACCAGATGGCGAGAGGTAAAGGTAAGAATCTTACTAACAGAAACCAAGACCACTCACCATCATCAGGACCCAGTACTCCCACTTCGCCCAGTCCAGGGCACCCCAACACACCTGAAAAACTAGACCTGGATTTAAAAGCATATCTCATGATGATGGTAGAGGACATCAAGAAGGACTTTAAAGAACTACAGGAGAACATGGCTAAAGAGTTACAAGTCCTTAAAGAAAAACAGGAAAACACAACCAAACTGGTAGAAGTCCTTAAAGAGAAACAGGAAAACACATCCAATCAGATGATAAAAATGAACAAAACCATACTAGACCTAAAAAGGGAAGTAGACACAATAAAGAAAACCCAAAATGAGGCAACACTGGAGATAGAAACCCTAGGAAAGAAATCTGGAACCATAGATGCAAGCATCAGCAACAGAATACAAGAGATGGAAGAGAGAATCTCAGGTGCAGAAGAATCCATAGAGAACATCGGCACAACAATCAAGGAAAATGGAAAATGCAAAAAGATCCTAACTCAAAACATCCAAGAAATACAGGACACAATGAGAAGACCAAACCTACGGATAATAGGAGTGGATGAAAATGAAGATTTTCAACTCAAAGGACCAGCAAACATCTTCAACAAAATTATAGAAGAAAACTTCCCAAATCTAAAGAAAGAGATGCCCATGAACATACAAGAAGCCTACAGAACTCCAAATAGGCTGGACCAGAAAAGAAATACCTCCCGACACATAATAATCAGAACAACAAATGCACTAAATAAAGATAGAATACTAAAAGCAGTAAGAGAAAAAGGCCAAGTAACATATAAAGGCAAGCCTATCAGAATTACACCAGATTTTTCACCAGAGACAATGAAAGCCAGAAGATCCTGGACAGATGTTATACAGACATTAAAAGAACACAAATTCCAGCCCAGGCTACTATACCCAGCCAAACTCTCAATTAACATAGATGGAGAAACCAAAGTATTCCACGACAAAACCAAATTCACACATTACCTCTCCACGAATCCAGCCCTTCAAAGGATAATAACAGAAAAAAACCAATACAAGGACAGGAACCACGCCCTAGAAACAACAAGAAGGTAATCCCTCAACAAACCGAAAAGAAGACAGCCACAAGAACAGAATGCCAACTTTAACAACAAAAATAACAGGAAACAACAATTACTTTTCCTTAAAATCTCTTAATATCAATGGACTCAACTCCCCGATAAAAAGACATAGACTAACAAACTGGCTACACAATCAAGACCCAACATTTTGCTGCTTACAAGAAACTCATCTCAGAGAAAAAGATAGACACTACCTCAGAATGAAAGGCTGGAAAACAATTTTCCAAGCAAATGGTCTGAAGAAACAAGCTGGAGTAGCCATTCTAATATCAGATAAGATTGACTTCCAACCCAAAGTCATCAAAAAAGACAGGGAGGGGCACTTCATACTCATCAAAGGTAAAATCCTCCAAGAGGAACTATCAATCCTGAATATCTATGCTCCAAATACAAAGGCAGCCTCATTCATTAAAGAAACTTTAGTAAATCTCAAAGCACACATTGCACCTCATACAATAATAGTGGGAGACTTCAACACACCACTTTCACCAATGGACAGATCATGGAAACAGAAACTAAACAGGGACACAGAGAAACTAACAGAAGTTATGGATCAAATGGATCTGGCAGATATCTACAGAACATTTTACCCTAAAACAAAAGGATACACCTTCTTCTCAGCACCTCATGGTACCTTCTCCAAAATTGACCACGTAATTGGGCACAAAACAGGACTCAACAGATACAAAAACATTGAAATTGTCCCATGCATCCTATCAGATCACCATGGACTAAGGCTGATCATCAATAACAAAATAAATAATAGAAAGCCAACATTCACGTGGAAACTGAACAACACTCTTCTCAATGATACCTTGGTCAAGGAAGGAATAAAGAAAGAAATCAAGGACTTTTTAAAGTTCAATGAAAATGAAGCCACAACATACCCAAACTTATGGGACGCAATGAAAGCATTTCTAAGAGGAAAACTCATAGCTCTGAGTGCCTCCAAAAAGAAACTAGAAAGAGCACACATTAGCAGCTTGACAACACACCTAAAAGCACTAGAACAAAAGGAAGCAAATTCACCCAAGAGGAGTAGACAACAGGAAATAATCAAACTCAGGGGCGAAATCAATCAAGTGGAAACAAGAAGAACTATTCAAAGAATCAACCAATCAAGGAGCTGGTTCTTTGAGAAAATCAACAAGATAGATAAACCCTTAGCCAGACTCACTAGAGGGCACAGGGAAAGTATTCTAATTAACAAAATCAGAAATGAAAAAGGAGACATAACAACAGATCCTGAAGACATCCAAAACACCATCAGATCCTTCTACCAAAGGCTATACTCAACAAAACTGGAGAACCTGGATGAAATGGAGAAGTTCCTAGACAGATACCAGGTACCAAAGTTGAACCAAGATCAGGTTAATGATCTAAACAACCCTATATCCCCCAAAGAAATAGAAGCAGTCATTAATAGTCTCCCAACCAAAAAAAGCCCAGGACCAGATGGGTTTAGTGCAGAGTTCTATCAGACCTTCAAAGAAGATCTAATCCCAGTTCTTCACAAACTATTCCACAAAATAGAAACAGAAGGTACTCTACCCAACTCATTCTATGAAGCCACAATTACTCTGATACCTAAACCACAAAAAGTCCCAACAAAGATAGAAAACTTCAGACCAATATCCCTTATGAATATTGATGCAAAAATCCTCAATAAAGTTCTTGCTAACCGAATCCAAGAACACATCAAAACAATCATCCATCCTGACCAAGTAGGTTTCATCCCAGGGATGCAGGGATGGTTCAATATACGGAAATCCATCAATGTAATCCAGTATATAAACAAACTCAAAGACAAAAACCACATGGTCATCTCGTTAGATGCGGAAAAAGCATTTGACAAGATCCAACACCCATTCATGATAAAAGTCTTGGAAAGATCAGGAATTCAAGGCCCATACCTAAACATGATAAAAGCAATCTACAGCAAACCAGTAGCCAACATCAAAGTAAATGGTCAGAAGCTTGAAGCAATCCCTCTAAAATCAGGGACTAGACAAGGCTGTCCACTTTCTCCATACCTATTCAACATTGTACTTGAAGTCCTAGCCAGAGCAATTCGACAACAAAAGGAGATCAAAGGGATACAAATTGGAAAAGATGAAGTCAAAATATCACTTTTTGCAGATGATATGATAGTATATATAAGTGACCCTAAAAATTCCACCAGAGAACTCCTAAGCCTGATAAACAGCTTCGGTGAAGTAGCTGGATATAAAATTAACTCAAACAAATCAATGGCCTTTCTCTACACAAAGAATAAACAGGCTGAGAAAGAAATTAGGGAAACAACACCCTTCTCAATAGTCACAAATAATATAAAATATCTTGGCGTGACTCTAACTAAGGAAGTGAAAGATCTGTATAATAAAAACTTCAACTCTCTGAAGAAAGAAATTATAGAAGATCTCAGAAGATGGAAAGATCTCCCATGCTCATGGATTGGCAGGATCAACATTGTAAAAATGGCTATCTTGCCAAAAGCAATCTACAGATTCAATGCAATCCCCATCAAAATTCCAAATCAATTCTTCAATGAATTAGAAAGTGCAATCTGCAAATTCATCTGGAATAACAAAAAACCTAGGATAGCAAAAACTCTTCTCAAGGATAAAAGAACCTCTGGTGGAATCACCATGCCGGACCTAAAGCTCTACTACAGAGCAATTGTGATAAAAACGGCATGGTACTGGTATAGTGACAGACAAATAGACCAATGGAATAGAATTGAAGACCCAGAAATGAACCCACACACCTATGGTCACTTGATCTTCGACAAGGGAGCTAAAAACATCCAGTGGAAGAAAGACAGCATTTTCAACAAATGGTGCTGGCACAACTGGTTGTTAACATGTAGAAGAATGCGAATCGATCCATTCCTATCTCCTTGTACTAAGGTCAAGTCTAAGTGGATCAAGGAACTTCACATAAAACCAGAGACACTGAAATTCATAGAGGAGAAAGTGGGGAAAAGCCTTGAAGATATGGGCACAGGGGAAAAATTCCTGAATAGAACAGTAATGGCTTGTGCTGTAAGATCGAGAATTGACAAATGGGACCTCATGAAACTACAAAGCTTCTGCAAGGCTAAAGACACCATCAATAAGACAAAAAAATCACCAACAGATTGGGAAAGGATCTTCACCTATCCTAAATCAGACAAGGGACTAATATCCAATATATATAAAGAACTCAAGAAGGTGGACTCCAGAAAGTCAAATAACCCCATTAAAAAATGGGGCTCAGAACTGAACAAAGAATTCTCACCTGAGGAATACCGAATGGCAGAGAAACACCTGAAAAAATGTTCAACATCCTTAATCATCAGGGAAATGCAAATCAAAACAACCCTGAGATTCCACCTCACACCAGTCAGAATGGCTAAGATCGAAAATTCAGGTGACAGCAGATGCTGGCGAGGATGTGGAGAAAGAGGAACACTTCTCCATTGTTGGTGGGATTGCAAGCTTGTACAACCACTCTGGAAATCAGTCTGGCGGTTCCTCAGAAAATTGGACATAGTACTACCGGAGGATCCAGCAATACCTCTTCTGGGCATATATCCAGAAGATGTCCCAACCGGTAAGAAGGACACATGCTCCACTATGTTCATAGCAGCCCTATTTATAATAGCCAGAAGCTGGAAAGAACCCAGATGTCCCTCAACAGAGGAATGGATACAGAAATTATGGTACATTTACACAATGGAGTACTACTCAGCTATTAAAAAGAATGAATTTATGAAATTCCTAGCCAAATGGATGGACCTGGAGGGCATCATCTTGAGTGAGGTAACACAATCACAAAGGAACTCACAGAATATGTATTCACTGATAAGTGGATATTAGCCCAAAACTTAGGATACCCAAGATATAAGATACAATTTGCTAAACGCATGAAACTCAAGAAGAATGAAGACCAAAATGTGGACACTGTGCCCCTTCTTAGAATTGGGAACAAAACACCCAGGGAAGGAGTTACAGAGACAACGTTCGGAGCTGTGATGAAAGGATGGACCATCTAGAGACTGCCGTATCCAGGGATCCATCCCATAATCAGCTTCTAAACGCTGACACCATTGCATACACTAGCAAGATTTTGCTGAAAGGACCCAAAGATAGCTGTCTCTTGTGAGACTATGCAGGGGCCTAGCAAACACAGGAGTGGATGCTCACAGTCAGCTATTGGATGGATCACAGGGCTCCCAATGGAGAAGCTAGAGAAAGTACCCAAGAAGCTAAAGGGATCTGCAACCCTATAGTTGGAACAACATGATGAACTAACCAGTACCCCGGAGCTCTTGTCTCTAGCTGCATATGTATCGAAAGATGGCCTAGTCGGCCATCACTGGAAAGAGAGGCCCATTGGACTTGCAAACTTTATATGCCCCAATATAGGGGAATGCCAGGGCCAAAAGAATGGGAATGGGAGGTTAGGGAAGTGGGGGGCGGTATGGGGGACTTTTGGGATAGCATTGGAAATGTAATTGAGGAAAATATGTAATAAAAAAAAACAGTGAAAAAAAAAAAAAAAGAAAAAAGTCACAATTCCTGGATTCAACTGAGTTCCAACTCCCATCACTCTCTACTGAAACACTACAGATGTCTCTTCCTCTAAGCTGTTGTTGTTTTCATTGTCAATAGACCCTTCTCCCAGGGAATTCTTCACTACTGCTGGGATGGTTTGGGTTAGCAACAACTCAAAAAGTTCAATTTACATCTATGGTAAAGTGGTAAGGGATGCCACTAAATTTCTGACCATATACAGAATTTTCCATCCCTATATGTCATGTGTCAAGGATGAAGACCATAACTCCAGAACTTCTTGTTCACATCATGGGGTAAAAAGCCACTGTGCTCATCAGGGTTCACATAATCCTAGAGAATATCTCTCCTGAGAACAATGAATAGATATTCTTTGTTGGTGGCAACTGAGTGTCACCACCCACATTCTGTGAAGGAGAGACTCAGTTATTCACTCTTTTGGAAAATTAAGTATAAAATTTCACAATTTTCCTCCTTTTTGTTCATATTCAAATTATAATGTACCAAAAATATACAACATTAACAGGATAATTTTCCTCTGGCCTAGCTGTCAGGCTTGACACTGGGAGATCACAGAGCAGGAAGATCTCTTAAGATTAGCCTGCTCCTACTACTGGATCATCATCTCCTGAGTGTGGAGTGAGAGTGACTGACAGCATAGTGCATACACATGAGATCTACTGATCAGATCCAGCTTTAAAAGCAGATTCCATATATTCCAGCTTCTGATCAGAAGTGGGGCTTCTTTTTATTTCTTTTTCCTCTATACCTCTTAAAATAAAATATAAATGCAACATATGTTTCAAACAACTTAGTTCAAAACTCAGAGAAGGTAAGAACTCTCCTAGACAGCCAATTCTTCTTTACAAATTACATCTAGACCCTGAACCTATTTCAAACCTAAGTGTGTGTGTTACCAATATCTAGAGTAAGCCAATGTCTTATCCTCAAGTCCCTTTACTGTGACCAGCCACATACTCACCATCCATGCTACTATGTTAGCATCTAGGCAGCTGATAAAAATAGATAGCATATCAGTCTCGAGATGACATGTTCTTCATGAGCAGAATATAAGTTTAGAAATCCTTTCAAATTCTACTTTTTCCAGGCATTAGTCACGTATATAATATCTCTCTAAATTTGGTGGATAACTCTTGTCTTTGTCTGGAAGTAAGATAACAATGTTCTTAGTATTATTTTGTACACACCTCCTTGTTCATCTCTTCCTGCTCTTGTTCACAGTTGACTTAGACTTGACAGTGTATTTTTAAGAACCCAGAACTGATGGAGTGGAAGAAACAAATATCAGAATTGGAGGTCCACATAGACCAAATAATGTGAAATTAAATAACATAGAAGTAAGAGAATATATATAGAAATGAGCCAGGGTACTAAATGGAGACGAACAAAGTTAAGAGGTGGGAGGAAGAAGAGCCATAAAACTTGTATAAGCCTGGCAAAAGAATAAAGGTTGGTTAGGTTGCCAGGAGATAGAGCTAGGTTCTATGTCATACTTTGTACCCACAACCCTAGTCTAGGATGTGCCTCATCCTAAGTCTCAGAGCTCTGAAATAAAGGAATGATATTTCTGTGAAAATTTGTACCATTGATCCAGACATAACAGGCTTCCCTAAGACCACATACCCTTAACAAGTCACTTAGCTTTCCTCTAACTCCATTTCCTCATCCTTAAAGTAAGGATACTCATTAATCATGACTGAGCTGAGGTGCATGTTCTAAGTATTAGAGGCATTAGCAATTTGGGGAGAGAGGAGGAAGGGAGGGAGGAAATTAGAAGAAAGAGGAATAGAGGGGGAGAAGGAAAGGAGAGATGGGTAGTTTTTGTTATCTACCTATAAGGAGAAAAGGCACAGCACAAAAATTTAGTTCTAAAAAGCATTGCAATCTGGAAACTTCCACGGCCATATTTTGTGTTATAACTAGTAAAAATAACATTTATGTTATAAGATTACCTGCTAAAAATGTGATGAATAGACATTTCAGTAGCCAAGAAACTATGTCTTATCTTATTGATGAAGATCAAATAAAAGCCTACACTGTTAAGAATTAGTCTGCCAGTACTCTGAAGGATAGTAAACATGAGAACAACAGAAAGATAACTCAAAAAGCTAAACAACAATTGATAAGTATGTCACTCCTTCCCCTTTGCACAGATACACAGAAAATTAACATATGGCCCTCCTCAAGAACCTAAATGTGCTCTTACTCTCTTACACTCTTCCTTCTCTGTCCCTTCTCTCCCCATTCCCCTTCCCCCCCCCTCTCCATGTGTTCATGATAGGCCTTTCCTCCTCTTCTTCCTTTCTTCCTCTCCCTCTCTCTCCTTCCTTCCCAACTCCTCTTCCTATGCTCTAAATAAACTCTATTTTATGAAATAAAATAAAATAAACCTGAAATATTCTTTGGAAATGTAGTTCAGTAGAGCTAGTCCACAAAGTGCAGTGATCTGAAGAGAGTGGTGCTCAGTTAGCTGTAAGAACCACAAAGAAGGGTAAAGTTCAGGACCAACCTAAGCTTCTATAGAGGAAGTCATTGCTGCTTAGATACAAATATACTAAATAGCAACTCAAAAACACCAAAGAATTATCATTTAAATGCCTTTAAATTTCCCCTAAGCTACAAAATCCTGATCCAGTCTCTAGAGAGTGCTCCCTTGCACCCAAATGATTCACCTCTCACTCACACAATTACTTTTGGAGCCTCAGCAGCTCAACTTTCCCAGCTCTGCAAATGCAGTATTGATCCCTAGAGGAAATCAATCTCACCTCAAAGTAAAACCTTTCATCAAATCCCCATCTTTCTTCCCAAACCAGAACTCCATTTGAATTATACCTCAAAGCAGATTCCTCTCTAGTGGAGTTGTTCAGTAAATATTAACCAAAAGGTAATCACCAGTAAAGAAGGAGAGGGCCCCCAGCTCACACATGATTATAGGTTATAACATAAGATTTGATCGTGAAGCTATAACTGGATTAAATAGCATTTTAGTTGAATTTTAGAGAGTACAGGTCTTCTGGAAGTATGTGTGTCTACGTGTGATAGAAAATGCCTCATTCTATAGCCCAGGTTGGCTTGGAATTCATTACATAGCCAAGCTGTCTACTTCACAGCAATGTTTCTGTCACAGCAGGGAGTGCAAACATGAGTCATCATGCTCACCTTGAAGGAGAGACACTTACCAGAAAATCCCATCATTAATGCGTCTGCATTTTATATGTGAAAGAGGTTACCAAATTAAGCTAGAGCAGAGGATAACAACAAGTTAATGTGGTGAGTTGCTAACTAAACCCGTTTCTGTGTCTTTTTCATCAAAAAGGAACTAAAAAATGAGAATGAACACATACACTAAAGAGCTAAACATCTGCAGAGACAGAAAACACACAGTTGAGTGGAAAGGAAACTTCACATGGTAGAAGACCTGACAGCAACTTCAGCTTTGGGAGCACAGATATGAGAGAGAAACAATAGGTAGGAGATCCCACAGAAAAGTGGAAAAATGGATAGTGAAAGACAATCTAACTGCCAGATTTTTGCACTAAAGAATAATGTACAAAGAAATGGGGTAGTGGGTTAGATAAAAATTTTATATATATATTTGATAATTTACAAATATTTTATTAATTTTAGGATTTTTACTATATTTTTAATTATTTTTAAGTTAGTTGATATTTTACATGCTTCCTTAAAGAATACTTACCTATAGAGGCCTGAGAGCTTAGTGGGTAAAGTGTCAGCTATACAAGTATGACATTCTGAATTCAGATCTCAACAACTCACATAAAAAGTTGGCATGAATGTACATTCATACAATCCACAAGGCAGATTGGAAATGGGCATTAGAAACAAGAGTACTACTAGAAACTTAGTGAAAAGCCCTGCCCCAAAGAAATAAGGTTGATGACAGCAATACAGGAGAACACTGAACATCTTCCTCCAGCCTCTACATACATGCATGTTTATGCATACCTACATATGCACTTGCGTGCACACACACACATACACGGGGGGAGGGGGGGAACAGAGTCAGAAACAGAAACAAACAGAGACAGAGAGAGACAGAGAGATACACACAGAGGCAGGGAGAGACAGAGACAAAGAGACAGATAATATTTTGTGGTCACAGTATAGTGTAAGCATTGCTCTATGTTTTCAAACAATACATGTCCCCATGTCTGGTCACTGATCTGTTTTTAGAGTCCCCAGTCATCATTTTAGGAAAGTAGTCAGGAATGTATTCTTATTCCATTGATTCTGAATTTTGGCAAGGTTGTAGTTTTTGGTTTTAGCAATTTTCTAGGATGATATTCCTCTAGATAATTTGAAACCTATATTTGGAACTGTAGAAAATGAGGTTTAAAACAAAGTGAGCAATAATGTGTTCCAGAACAGATATCTGACCCAGATAGTACTCAACAAATGATAGAAAAGATTTTTCAGAAATTGGTCTCTAAACATTTCCCTAAAATATGGTGTGTTGAAACCATACTTTAGGTGAGTGTTTAGAAATCATGTAAGTGACCAAATATGGGACATATGTTTGTCTGACACCATGGAGCAATACATAGAGCTTATCAATATAGGAATGGGGGTGGGAGTGTTCCATAGCTACTAAAGATTCCTCAGGGACTAAAGTTATTTATAGTTTTATACTTTTCAAATGAATTCTGTTTCCAGTGCTGTACCAGCTTCACCAGTAAAAGCTACTGTCAGTTTATGACTCCAGAATGGCCTAAGGACATAAATCTGTTAGGCTTGCCCTTATCTAAATTTGAAATAACAATTTTACTGTTTTTTTTTTCCTCTATACTGTCTGTTGTAGCCTATCACTTTTAAACAAGCTCCACTCTGTTTTAAAGATTTAAAAGTTGTCAGGAATGCATACATTTTTCAGTATATCTCCAGAGGTGGCAAGGACCCTGTTTCAACCTCCACCCATATCTATGCTGAATTTTACTCCTATGGCTCACCAGCATAAGGTAGAGCATATCTTACCTGGATCCGAGGGACAGGATGGTCACTCATCAGATAAGAGTGATTTCAGTGAAAACATGAGGATCCCAGCTCAAATTCCCACCATATACATAAAAAGTCATGCACACTCATATGCATGCCCATAAGCCTGGAATTTCAAGGATAGGGGGACAGGGAGTAGGGGGATAACTGGGGATTTATGTACAGTAGCCTAACTCCAGATTCAACTTTTTGGCACTGCCTCAAGGAAATAAGGGGGAAAACATAGAGCAGGATATTCAGTGATTTCCTCTTGACTCTGTTCATGGACATACATGTGTGCACATTTTTTTGTTTGAGAATTTTGTACATGCTGATGTGTTTTGATCAAATCCACCCTGCATCCCTCACCCTTCAATTCTTTCCCTCTCCCTGCCACCACTCTTCCCTTTCAACTTCAGGTGCCCATTATTTAAAACCTACAGAGTCTACTTAGTGCTGTTTGTATGTGGGCATATGTGTAGGTTAGTTTTAAGGCAACTTGACACAAGTATAGATAGTCATCTCATAAGAGATAACCTTTATCAAGAAAATGCCTCCATCAGATTGGCCAGTGGATACCTCTGTAATGTCTTTTCTGGGTTGATTATTGATGTGATAGGGCTCAGATCACTGTGGGAGGTGGTCCTAGATGGCATAAGAAAGTAGGGTGAGCAAATTATAAGACACAAGCCAGAAAGAACCCAGATGTCCCTCAACAGAAGAATGGATACAGAAAATGTGGTACATTTACACAATGGAGTACTACTCAGCTATTAAAAACAATGTATTTATGAAATTCTTGGACAAATGGATGTATCTGGAGGATATCATCCCTAGTAAGATAACCCAATCACAAAAGAAGTCATTAGCTATGCACTCACTGATAAGTGGATATTAGCCCAGAAACATAGAACACCCAAGATACAATTTGCAAAACACAAGAAAAAAGAAGAAGGAAGACCAATGGGTGGATATTTCATTCCTCCTTAGAATAGGGAACAAAATACCCATGAAAGGAGTTACAGAGACAAAGTTTGAAGCTAAGACAAAAGGATGGACTATCCAGAGAATACCCCACCCAGGGATACATCCCATAATCAGCCACCAAACCCAGACACTATTACATATGCCAGAAAGATTTTGCTGTAGGGACCCTGTTATAGCTGTCTCATATGAGGCTATGCCAGTGCCTGGCAAATACAGAAGTGGATGCTCACAGTCATCTATAAAATGGAACACAGGGCCCCCAGTGGAGAAGCTAGAGAAAGCACCCAAGGAGCTGAAGGGGTCTGCAACCCTATAGGTGGAACAACAATATGAACTAACCAGTACCCCAGAGTTCATATCTCTAGCTGCATATGTAGCAGAAGATGGCCTAGTTGGCCATCATTGGGAAGAGAGGCCCCTTGGTATTGCAAACTCTATATACCTAAGTACAGGGGAATGCCAGGGCCAAGAAGCAGGAGTGGGTGGGTAGGGGGGCAGGGCAAAGGGAGGGTATAGGGGACTTTTGGGATAGCACTTGAAATGTATATAAAGAAAATATCTAATTAAAAAAAGATTAAAAAAAGACACACGCCAATATGCAGAGATCCTTCATGGCCTCTATATCAGTTCCTACTTTCAGGTTCCTTTCCTTTTTGAGTGCCTGCCTTGGCTTCCCACAGTGTTGTACTGTGATGCAGAACTCTAAGTTGAAATAAATGTTTTCATTCCCAGGTTGCTTTTGGTCATGGTGTTTTATCACAGCAAAATAAACTAGTAAATCAACTAAGATACTATCAGACCATTTACTGGAACAAAAGTATTCTATCAGAGAACACATACTTAAAGAAAACTGACTCCTCCTCTTTCATGAGCCATCAACTGCCAATCATCCTCAACTAGGATGGGATTTTATAATCCACAATAACACAAGATTGTTCTTGTGCAAGACTTGCATATGTAGTCACTGGTGCCATAAATTTTGATAGTCGTGTCCCATGGGTCACCCCCAAATTACAAGATATTGGCATTGCTCTTGATTTTCATTTAGAGAAAACTGGTAACATCATATTGCTGAAGACCTCATATATATACTTGAGCCATAAAACATGATGAAATCAAGCTGGTGCTACTCTGGAAGTTTCTTCGCTCCTAGCCAGCATTTATAATTCTGGGATGTTTTATGTATGCTGCCAGTAAACAAAATCATCAACAAGCATACCCTGCTGTGAACCCTTCAAATTAAAATAATAATACTAGTACAATAGTAGTGTGGATATTATGGAAGTAAACCCCTTTCTAACTGACCTTAAGGCTTACTCACACCTGGTACTGTTAATTGGGCCAAAACCCTTTAAGACTATAAGTTAAATATCCTATCTCAGTATATAACACATTAGAATGTCATTATATGTTCATTTTGTTGTTAGTGACAACATATTGATTGTGAGAACTTGTATTGATCAGCAGATTAATTAGATGTTGGAATTTCTGTACTTTTTGTACACATTTTAATGTGCTCTCATATGAAAACATGTTGAAATCACTGAAGAGATTTGGTAGAAATTTTTTTCCAAATTTACAATTAAAAGAGAAAAGTAGAATTTAGAAAACATATCTCTCCAAAATGGCTTGGGGCATTCCTGAGCATTGTAACAATCTTTGAATGAAGGATGTTCACCCCCATATCATTTTGGTGGGACAGACTGCTTGTAAAGAAATTCATGATTATATATTATCTTAGCATCACTTCTGCAGGAGAGCTCTCTCTGTAAATGATAAAGTGTTTTGATTGTACTGTGTCCAGGGTTCTCTGGGGTGTTGACTCTAGTGTATCACCATGTGATAGGGTAGGTTGTTGCTATGTCATGTTAATAGATCTCATTTATCATTTCTACAGGTGGTCATAAGAGAACAAAGAGAAGGCAATATTTATGGTTGTCTACATTGAAACTGTACAAAACATCAGTTTTACAAAGAGCTGCAAAAGGTAGTATTTCTACTATCATAATTGTGTTTCATGTGCTAAATAAACTGCAGAACATTAGAAAGGCTGCTTTTATGTATCCTCATGTCTTCAAGTATAACCAATCGCAATGTGGAAC
Source organism: Mus caroli (assembly GCF_978045245.1). Taxonomy (NCBI): domain Eukaryota; kingdom Metazoa; phylum Chordata; class Mammalia; order Rodentia; family Muridae; genus Mus; species Mus caroli. Next base: position 121,555,586 of record NW_028227267.1, read on the forward strand.
ATTTTCTCATCAGACTTAACTTGTTTTATTTTCTCAAACAGTAGCTGAGCTGCAGCTTGATCCTTTGGAGGAAATACATCACTAGTTAATAATTACAGCTACATTGAAATATGACCTGAAAAAATAATGCTTTTTATGGAGCAGAGGATGGCCTAGTCCACCATCAATAGTATGAGAAGCCCTTGGTCTTAAGAAGATCATATGCCCCAGTACAGGGGAATGCCAGAGCCAGGAAGCAGGAGTAGGTGGGTTAGGGAGCAGTGCAGGGGGAGGGTATAGGGGGCTTTGGGGATAGCATTTGAAATGTAAATGAAGAAAATATCTAATAAAAATAGAATAAAATAAAGAAAAAATAATGCTTTTGTTCAATTTTAACATGTTTACCACAGTTGACTATGTATTTTATGCATAGTGTTTTCAGTAACTAAAAAAATACTATTCATTGCATCCATTCTGTTTCCCACTGGCACCATATGATAAAGTAAAAATTTGATCAACACACTATCTTGTAAGTTGGTACATTGGAATTGTAACCAGGTCTTTAATGTTGGGGAATAATGTCTTAGTCCGCAACACATCCCCTTTCTTCACAGCACCTTTATTTTTTTAAAATTTTTTAAAAGATATTTTCTTCATTTACATTTGAAATGCTATCCCAAAAGTCCCCTGTACCCTCCCTCTCCCTGCTCCCCTACCCACCCACTCCTACTTCTTGGCCCTGGTGTTCCCCTGTACTGGGACATATAAAGTTTGCAAGACCAAGGGGCCTCTCTTCCCACTGATGGCCAACTAGGCCATCTTCTGATACATATGCAGCTAGAGACATGAGCTTTGGGGGGTGCTGGTTAGTTCATATTGCTGTTCCACCTATAGGGTTGCAGACCCCTTCAGCTCCTTGGGTGCTTTCTCTAGTTTCTCCATTGTGTTCTCCCTGTGTTCCATCCAACAGACGACTGTGAGCATCCACTTCTGTATTTGCCAGGCACTGGCATAGCCTCACAAGAGACAGCTATATCAGAGTCCTTTCAGCAAAATCTTGCTGGCATATTCAATAGTGTCTGCGTTTGGTGGCTGATTATGGGATGGACCCCCTGATGGGGCAGTGTCTAGATAGTCCATCCTTTCGTCTTAGCTCCAAACTTTGTCTTTGTAACTCCTTCCATGGGTATTTTATTCCCTATTCTAGGGAGGAATGAAGAAGACAAACACAGCACCTTTATAATTCTCTTCCAGACCCTAAGCATATATTCAGTTCCAGTGGGAGAGCTTTCTGTTCCTTCTCTGGCTACCAAATCCTGGAATTGAGTAGCTCTACCATCCTTCCAAAACAGCACACTTTTGCCAGCAACTCAGCACCACTTCCCTCTTCACTAGGCATACTAATTGTTCCTATAAGAATGACAGCACATATTTTTATCTCATCATTATCTTCCCTCTCAACTCAGTACTTGCTCCAGTGAGAATCACATCCCTTCTCAACATCAGAAACTAGGCCTTCTCTTTCCTTATTTTTGCTGACCCTTCCTTCATACCACAGACAGTGCCTTGAGTTTCACAGAATCTTCTTAACCTGCTTTCCCTGTATTTTTAGTTTCCACACAAGCTCTTCCATGTAACTACCTCTGTTTCTCACCACAGTCATTCATGACTAGACCAGACATGTGGGTATGCTGGATGGGCTAATTATGTCCAGCTCTTCTAGGCATTATTTTTGTTTTCCTTTATTTAAAGATGCAGCATGAAAAGAGCAAGTTTCTATGAATGCAAATGGCATGCCTCTCTCTCTCAATTTATAATAAGAATTATATAAAATACCCAGCCCTGCACAGTTAGCTGATTTATAATTCTCATTCTGCCTCTTTCTAATCACTTCTAACTAGATAATATCAGTCTACCTGTGTACACACACAGGGTGGAGGAAAATTTTAGATTAAGCTAAATGGATGATTCAAAGTGTTTATAGAAAATGTTTTGATTTAAGATATCTTGCAAGCCACTCATCTTTTCTCTTTTTGGGGGAGCAATGCTACTACCTGGAGAAATTATCTTAAAGAAATGAGCATCCTGATAATAAGGCAAATTCTTTTTTCCTTAAAAACAATTCTCTGCCTTGTTGGTTTGTTTTTACAAAATTTACAAATTATAACTAAACACTATAGCTTTAAGACAACCCCTGAGTTAAACCTATGGCCTCAGAATTGTACTTTTTTATTTCTAGAAGCGTGGCTAGAAGTTGTCTGTTTGGTTTTTCATTTATTATTGTTTGGTTTTACCTCCCAAGATAGCCTGGAACACACTCTGTAGCCAAAAACAGTCTTGAACATTCAGCCATTCAGCAATCCTCTGCATCAGACTTCTCTGAGTGTTAGATTACAGGCACCACATCCAGCTAGAGGTGCTTTGATAGAGCCACTTGAATCCCTGCATAGGCTATAGATTCAATCCAGCTGCTGCTCTGTCTGTTATGCCAGAATGATCATGTGCTCATGAGGAAACCAGCTCTTGTCCTATTGAAACATGCTTCCCAATACCACACTTAACTTATTCCAAGTTACTTTAAGAACTGTACTCTGTGTCATTTACCAGATATATGGATTCTGTTGCAGCACCAAGGATCCAATATAGGGCTTCATGCATGCAGAGCAAGCCTTATATCTATACATTCTGGAAGGAGCTTTGTACATTTTTCTTACCTAACAACCTGGCATTTTAAGGATTGGAGCAAATATATGAAACACAAAGATGAGGTTCTAGATCTGGCCACTGGTAGATTCCCCATGCATAAGTGGATGGCCCCACCACATGCACATGTGTGCAGCGCTAACTGAACTAAGTGGGTTATCAGAAATGATTTTTAAAGAAGACATGAAGTTGAAAGGGGACCATGTTAGTTGATATAGAGGTGGTTGGAGGGGGAAATGGAGATGCATATGGTCAAATTTTTTCATGTGTGTTTTGTGTCTGAAGAACAAAACTTATAAAGTAAAAGAGGATCAATAAAAGTAGTTATTTCCCCTTAAGTTTATATCACTTACTGCTTTAAGCTATTCTTAGTACTATCTCATAATATCTTCTTCAATATTCTCTCATTTCTTATCCTATTAAATTTCCTTGACAACAGGTAATGTTTTGGAGTATAATAGTTTTGAAATGTTCTTTAACATTTCATGTTCAAAGCCTCAGCAACAATGGTTCCTCATGGTTTTTGTCTTCTGTTTTAAAACCTTATTCTGCCTCCCATTATAAAATCTATTCTCATCTTTGAAATCTACTTATTCTTTAAGATTTTTACCTTTTTGTTCTCACTGTATCTGATCTCCCCAAGCGATGCCATCTACTCTCATGCTTGCATAACTGCTTTGATTCCAATTATGATCAAAGCTCTGTCTCCAACCTTAAGCAAAAACTTCATTTCTGATACTTTTAACACAACTTTTAAATGACCATCCACCAGGATAAATTTTATCCTTTTTAAATATAATACTTTTATTTTTGACACTTTCATATATGCATGCAATGTACTTTGACCATATTTACCTACTGCTCCATCCACACCCCCAACCACTCCCAATTTTGTGTTTAATTTTTTAAAGTAATTAAGTCCAATTTGCAGTGTACATATATTCATGGGTCAACCTTGAAGCATGGGAAACCTAACAGGAGTGGTACCCTGAAAGAAGATATTAATTGTCAATAAATGCTGATGTGGGGGTAGTGAGTGGTTCATTAACCCTTCCTCCATTCTGGAATTTTGACTGGCTTAATCTCATGCAGGTCATATGCAGGCAACCACAACTGCTTTGGCTTCATTTGTACATTGAATCTATTATGTTCAGAAGACACTATTTTACTCTGGTCTTTCCTGACATCTAGATTTTACCATCCTTATGACATCACTTCCATGGTGGTACCTGTGCCTTTAGAGGAGGGATATACGTGTTCCATTTGTGGATGAAAACTACACAGATACTTATTCTAATTTCTCTTATTTTCTGCACTTTGACCAGTTGAAATTTCTGGATTAACCAACATCCACACTATCAACACCACTATCATACACACAAATTTTCTGCTAATGTCTAAGCACTTCGCTAATATGCAGTTACAGAGATACAAATTGAGAGGCCAATTTGATACAGTGTCTATTTTTCAAAGTAACAGTAGTAGGTCCAGCTACACGGGGCTCATGATATGAGCTCCTCAACTATGGATTCTTAAAGATTTTGCAGTACTAGTCATGTGTTTCTATGGAGGATGCCTTAAATCCAATCAGAAAGTGGTTTAGTTTTTCCTCATAACTGTCATGCCACTATTGCACCCATAGGCCTATCTTGCATTGATTGTCATTAGAACACAGATGATATGAAGGAAAAAGGAATACTGGAGAGGAAGGTTTAAATGAGAGGTAAGGTATGGGAGAGGGTGAAAGTAATAACTAACACTAAGGATGTTTGTAAAAGCTCCATGGAACCTAATATTTTGTATGTTTTATATCTATCTATTATCATCTATCTATCTATCATCTATATACAAATCTATATGGATTTATACATTTTTGAAGTTATAAAAAATAGGACATGATAATGGTTCTTTCAGAAGCCATAAATTTCCAAATAAAAATCCCAGTGCCAAGTGTAAGATACCTATCCTTGAGTATCTCAGAGACCTCAGGACTCAAAGGGAAGGAGAGGGAACTTGTAGAGCCCGCTTCCAGCAAAAAGACAGGGCACTGAGTGAGGGATGGGGTTGGCACTCCACAGTCAAAACTCTGACAAATAATTGTTCCTGTCTGAAAGGACTATAGGGATAGAAATGGAGAGAAGCCTGAGGAAAAGAAGGTCCAGCAACATGCCCAAAGTGGGATCCAACTCAAGGGGAGGCTTCAAGATCTGATATTATTACTGAGGCTATGGAGAGCTCACAAAAAGGGACCTATCATGACTGCCCCCTGAAAGACCCAAATATCTGTAGCTGAAAGAGTCAGATGCAGATATTTGCAGAGCACTTACATTAATTTTCAAAACCCAAGCAGGGACAATAGAATCTTTGTTCATTTTATGCTATTATTCATCTTCCCACATCTACATTCATCTAAGGGCCACCTCTCAGATATTCCCATTTGCACAATGTCAACCTCTGTTTCTGTGTCTTATTCCAATACTGGTCATTGTTACTCCCACTTTATTATTTACTAGAGTCTCATATCTTAAACTAAATCTGAATTGAAAGAATAACATAGATGAAAATCTTCAAACCTATTCATTGTGTTTTCAGAAAAACAGGTGGGTGCTTTCCTGTACTGGGGGCCACTTGATCGAGTGCATATAACATCTACTATCTTGTGTTCTCAACCACATTAATGACCTATTTATTTTACATTATATATATTGTATGTGCCATATTTCCAACTCTCATTCACATCTAGGTTTCTTTGTTGGAAACATTTATAAAGGGAAACTGCACATGATATGTTCCACTCCTTGAGTAATAGACACTTTTCTACCTGAACATTTGTGTAGACTAATTCTCTCTGTCATGTTTACCATTCTGACACTGATGATGGCCTTTGCTCAATCAGCTCACTCAGGCACAAACTTCTAAAATCAGAATCACCTAATTCGTATTTCACACATATTTCACTGGGATTGAAACAATGGTTGCATCACTTTCCACCTGCCTATATACTTATACATCTCTCGTATTTTCACAATAACATCACTATTTATTGATCAGGTCTTCTGGCATATTCTTCAATAACATTATAAATTATAAACATAGACAGTTAGCTACAATATTTTCCATTTTGCAGATGAGAAGACTGATTCAGGAATAAATTAAGAAACCTCTTATTGCACACCATGTAAATACTAGTCCTGGGATTTGATTCAAGTTTTGGTGATGGGGAAACATGTTCTTAGGAGCTGACTAATAATTAGAAAAAGTCCTCTGTCCTCTCTAATAAAAACATTAAATATAAACCCTCCTCTGTAATTAAAAGCACTTTTTAGAACAGTCTCAAATACATTTTTGGTTGATTTAAAACCAAATTTCTCAAGATTCTGCTGAATTTTATTTTTAGTCTTCTACTGACTTCATTCTTTCTGTTTCCTACCTTGACTCACTTCTATTTTGAGAATGAAAAAAAATGTCTCTCTTGGATACTCCTACCCCCAGGAGATGTCAGCATCCATCTTTAGAAGACAGGAAGGCTCCTGCCCTGAGTGGGAGTTCTCAGCCATAGGAGATTTTGTAAGTATTATGGATGTCCTTTGTTTGCTAGAGACAAGAATATTAGGCAGTGATACTATGTTCTGTTTTCTTAACTTTGGGGAATTACACAGCCAACAAAAAATTGATGACTGATGTATATTTAGCACTTATAATGAGCCGGACTATGCACAGCAAGTCATGTGACTTTCCTAACTTTATTTCACAACAAGCCCCAAGCTTAGAGTTGGCAGAGTTTCAAGGCAGTGGGCTAGGAACAGGAACTCATAAGCTAAAAGGCTCTTGCTCTTTTTTCAGATGTTCTGTTGCTACATGTGGTGGTAGCCAGAAGAGATTCTTTTTTTTTTTTTTTAATTTATTTTTTTATTAGGTATTTTCCTCGTTTACATTTTCGATGCTATCCCAAAAGTCCCCAATACACTCCCCCTCCCCAATCCCCTACCCACCCACTCCCCCTTTTTGGCCCTGGGGTTCCCCTGTACTGGGGCATATAAAGTTTGCAAGTCCAATAGGCCTCTCTTTGCAGTGATGGCCGACTAGGCCATCTTTTGATACATATGCAGCTAGAGACAAGAGCTCCGGGGTACTGGTTAGTTCATATTGTTGTTCCACCTATAGGGTTGAAGTTCCCTTTAGCTCCTTGGGTAATTTCTCTAGCTCCTCAATTGGGGGCTCCATTGGCTATCCATCCAATAGCTGACTGTGATCATCCACTTTTGTGTTTGCTAGGCCCCAGCATAGTCTCACAAGAGACAGCTATATCTGGGTCCTTTCAGCAAAATCTTGCTAGTGTATGCAATGGTGTCAGCATTTGGAAGCTGATTATGGGATGGATCCCTGCATATGGCAATCACTAGATGGTTCATCCTTTCGTCACAGCTCCAAATTTTGTCTCTGTAACTCCTTCCATGGGTGTTTAGTTCCCATTTCTAAGAAGGGACAGAGTGTCCACACTTTGGTCTTCGTTCTTCTTGAATTTCATGCGTTTAGCAAATTGTATCTTATATCTTGGGTATCCTACGTTTCTGGGCTAATATCCACTTATCAGTGAGTACATATTGTTAGAGTTCCTTTGTGATTGGGTTACCTCACTCAGGATGATGCCCTCCAGGTCCATCCATTTGCCTAGGAATTTCATAAATTCATTTTTTTAATAGCTGAGTAGTACTCCATTGTGTAAATGTACCACGTTTTCTGTATCCATTCCTCTGTTGAGGGGCATCTGTGTACTTTCCAGCTTCTGGCTATTATAAATAAGGCTGCTATGAACATAGTGGAGCATGTGTCCTTCTTACCGGTTGGGACATCTTCTGGATATATGCCCAGGAGAGGTATTGCGGAATCCTCCAGTAGTACTATGTCCAATTATCTGAGGAACCACCAGACTGATTTCCAGAGTGGTTGTACAAGTTTGCAATCCCACCAACAATGGAGGAGTGTTCCTCTTTCTCCACATCCTCGCCAGCATCTGCTGTCACCTGAATTTTTGATCTTAGCCATTCTGACTGGAGTGAAGTGGGATCTCAGGTTTGTTTTGATTTGCATTTCCCTGATGATTAAGGATGTTGAACATTTTTTTCAGGTGCTTCTCAACCATTCGGTATTCCTCAGGTGAGAATTCTTTGTTCAGCTCTGAGCCCCATTTTTTAATGGGGTTATTTGATTTTCTGGAGTCCACCTTCTTGAGTTCTCTATATATATTGGATATTAGTCCCCTATCCAATTTGGGATAGGTAAAGATCCTTTCCCAATCTGTTGGTGGCCTTTTTGTCTTATTGACAGTGTCTTTTGCTTTGCAGAAGCTTTGCAATTTTAGGAGGTCCCATTTATCAATTCTCGATCTTACAGCAGAAGCCATTGCTGTTCTATTCAGGAATTTTTCCCCTGTACCCATATCTTCGAGGCTTTTCCCTACTTTCTCCTCTATAAGTTTCAGTGTCTCTGGTTTTATGTGGAGTTCCTTAATCCACTTAGATTTGACCTTACTACAAGGAGATAGAAATGGATCAATTCGCATTTTTCTACATGATAACCGCCAGTTGTGCCAGCACCATTTTTTGAAAATGCTGTCTTTTTTCCACTGGATGGTTTTAGCTCCCTTGTCAAAGATCAAGTGACCATAGGTGTGTGGGTTCATCTCTGGGTCTTCAATTTTGTTCCATTGGTCTACTTGTCTGTCACTATACCAGTACCATGCCGTTTTTATCACAATTGCTCTGTAGTACAGCTTTAGGTCCGGCATGGTGATTCCACCAGAGGTTCTTTCATCCTTGAGAAGAGTTTTTGCTATCCTAGGTTTTTTGTTATTCCAGATGAATCTGCTGATTGCCCTTTCTAATTCGTTGAAGAATTGAGTTGGAATTTTGATGGGGATTGCATTGCATCTGTAGATTGCTTTTGGCAAGATAGCCATTTTTACAATGTTGATCCTGCCAATCCATGAGCATGGGAGATCTTTCCATCTTCTGAGATCTTCTTTAATTTCTTTCTTCAGAGACTTGAAGTTCTTATCATACAGATCTTTCACTTCCTTAGTTAGAGTCACGCCAAGGTATTTTATATTATTTGTGACTATTGAGAAGGGTGTTGTTTCCCTAATTTCTTTCTCAGCCTGTTTATCCTTTGTGTACAGAAAGGCCATTGACTTGCTTGAGTTAATTTTATATCTAGCTACTTCACTGAAGCTGTTTATCAGGCTTAGGAGTTCTCTGGTGGAATTTTTAGGGTCACTTATATATACTATCTTATCAGCCAGAATAGATTCTAAATGTTTAATTGATCTGAATTTACTGGCAGACTATGGGCAACCTCCCCTAAGACACATTGCTCCCTTGGTGTAAGATATGGTACTCTTTCCTTTCATTAACCTTCTTTCCTGAATTTTCATTTTTAAATCTATCCTCAGGGTTTCTCAAGACCTAGTCATGGTATAAGAAAATCAGCAGTTTTTCCAGAGCTGATATTTGGCTATGGGTCTCTGCACCCCTTTCCATCAGTTGCTAGAAAAAGCTTCTCTAATTATTTCATTGACTTTTTTTCTTTTGCTGGTCATGTTTGGTTTTAATCCTAAGTCTCTGAGATATCTAGGCTCTGGTCCCTAGCCCTCCAGACAGTGTCATGGATAGGCTCACATTGTAGGACCCAGAGGGGTCAATGGCATCAAAAGAAAACCCATAAGATCAACTAACCTGGATTCATAGGGTCTCACAGAGACTGAACCAAAATGGGTTTGACCTAGGCCCTCAGCACATATTTCTTTTTTGAACATAAAGAATATATTTATTTTTACATTGACTTTTTTTTTCTCTTTTTTATTAGGTATTTATTTCATCTACATTTCCAAAGCTATCCCAAAAGTCCATCCACTCCCCCACCCACCCACTCCCACTTCTTGGCCCTGGCGTTCTCCTGTACTGAGGCAGATAAAGTTTGCACGACCAATGGGCCTCTCTTTCCACTGATGGCCAACTAGGCCATCTTCTGATACATATGAAGCTAGAGACACCACGAGCTCTGGGGGGTACTGGATAGTTCATATTGTTGTTCCACCTATAGGGTTGCAGATCCCTTTAGCTCCTTGGGTACTTTCTCTAGATCCTCCATTGGGGGCCCTGCGATCCATCCAATAGCTGACTGTGATCATCCACTTCTGTGTTTGCTAGGCCCCAGCATAGTCTCACAAGAGACAGCTATATCTGGGTCCTTTCAGCAAAATCTTGCTAGTGTATGCAATGGTGTCAGCGTTTGGAAGCTGATTATGGGATGGATCCCCAGATATGGCAGTTTCTAGATGGTCCATCCTTTCATCTCAGCTCCAAACTGTGTCTCTGTAACTCCTTCCATGGGTGTCTTGTTCCCAATTCTAAGAAGGGGATAAGTGTCCACACTTTTCTTCATTCTTCTTGAGTTTCATGCATTTTATAAATTGTATCTTATATCTTGGGTATTCTAAGTTTCTGGGCTAATATCCACTTATTAGTGAGTACATATCATGTGAGTTCTTTTGTGATTGGGTTACCTCACTCAGGATGATGCCCTACAAGTCCATCCATTTGCCTAGGAATTTCATAAATTCATTCTTTTTAATGGCTGAGTAGTACTCCATTGTGTAACTGTACCACATTTTCTGCATCCATTCCTCTGTTGAGGGGCATCTGGGTTCTTTCCATCTTCTGGCTATTACAAATAAGGCTGGTATGAACATAGTTGAGCATGTGTCCTTCTTACTGGTTGGAACATCTTCTGGATATATGCCCAGGAGAGGTATTGCAGGATCCTCCAGTAGTACTACATCCAATTTTCTGAGGAACCACCAGACTGATTTCCAGAGTGGTTGTACAAACTTGCAATCCTACCAACAATGGAGGAGTGTTCCTCTTTCTCCACATCCTTGCCAGCATCTGCTGTCACCTGAATTTTTGATCTTAGCCATTCTGATTGGTGTGAGGTGGAATCTCAGGGTTGTTTTGATTTGCATTTCCCTGATGATTAAGGACGTTGAACATTTATGGTTGTATAGCTTGATCTTCTTGTGGGACTCTTAACAGTGGGAACATGGTATTTCTCTAACTTATTTTTTTTCTGTTAATATATTTATTTACTCACTTTACATCTCAACTGAAGCCCCTCACCTTTCCAATCCCCCTCAGATAGACTCTCCCCAATCCTCCTTTCCTCTTTTCCTCTGAGAAGATGGAGCCCCCCAACCCCCCATACCAACCCACCCTGCCACATCAAGTCACTGAAAGACTAGACACATCTTCTTTCACTAAGGCCATGCACAAGGCAGCCCAGTTAGAATAACAGCATCCAGAGGCAGGCAACAGATTCAGGGACAGCCTCTGCTCCAATTGTTGAGAGCCATCCATGAAGACCAAGCTGGACATCTGCAAAATATGTACAAGAGGGCTAGGTCCAACCTATGTATGTTCTTTGGTTAGTGGTTCAGTCTCTGAGAGGCCCCAAGGATCCAGGTTAATTGACTCTATTGATCTTCCTGTGGAGTTCCTATCCCCTCCAGATCCCTCAGTCCTTCCCCCAACTCTTCTACAAGACTCCCCTAGTTCTGTCCACTGCTTGTCATTCTCATCAATATCAACTTTACTCAAACAGTATTAAAGTTGTAATTATTTTAGGAGTTGTATGCATATAAAAATGCAAAATAGATCCATATTTATCACCTTGCACAAAACTTGAGTTCAAATGGACCAAAGACCTTAACATATAACCATATTCTAATCTAATAGAAAAGATAGTGGGGAATAACCTTGAATGTGTTGGTACAGAAGACAACTTCATGAACAGAACACTAAAAGTCTCAGGAACTAAGATTAGCAATTAATAAATGGAACCTCGTGAAACCAAAGAGCTTTTGTAAAGCAAAGCACAGTCAATAGGACAAAATGGCAGTCCACATATTTGGAAAAGTCAACCCTACATGTGACTGAGGGCTAATATCCAAAATATATTATATAAAGAAGTCAGATACCAAACCAAATAATCCAATTTTAAAATGGAATACAGAACTAAACAGAATTCTCAACAGAGGAATCTTGAATGGCTGAAAAGCATTTGAAGAAATGTTCAAAGTCTTTAGGGATCAGGGAAATACAAATCAAAACAATCCTGAGATTCTACCTTACACTTTACAGAATGACTAAGATCAAAGACTCAAGCCTCAACTCATTTTGGCAAAGATGTGGAGGATCTGGATCACTCCTCCATTGCAGGTGGAAATGCAAACTTGTACAACTACTATGTAAATCAATTTAGTGGTTTCTCAGAAAAAAATTGGAATAAGGCAACTTGGGGACTAGCTGTTGACCTGACATAGAAGAGAATTCCAGATGTCTATGGGAGTGACCCTAGCTGAGACTGCTGGCAAATGGGGATATGGAGATAAAGTGGCCACCTCCTGTAGCCAGGTGGTACTTCCAGTGAAGGAAGGGGGCAACAACCTACCTACAAAGCCTTCAACCCAAAATTTGTCCTACCTGCAAGATGGGAATAGCCAACCAGTGACTGGCCCAATTTGAGACCTATCCCATGGGAAATCGCCAAGTCCTGACCCTATTAATGATACTTTGCTATGCTTGCAGACAGAAGCACGACAATGTAAAAATATAGTAACACAAGACTGTATATTTTCAAGTATGATGGTACTTTTTACATGACATAATTTTGAAATCATAATTATTGAGAATTTTCTTCAAATATCTAGACATTATAGTATTATCTTCAACGAGTTCAGAATTATTCCATGCAATATACCCATTTTATTGACATATCTGTGTTTGTATGAGATATTAAACACACATTATTAATGAATTATATGTGAGTTCATTTAACCTAAGCATTTGTATCCCCCACAATGATAAATGGAAAATTTGATAGATTGAAACCTAAAATCATATTCACATTCTGAAAATGAAGAAGTAGTATGGAGAAAAAGCTATAAGAATTTCTAAAGCTTTATGTGTGCTGGAATAAAGCATTTTTTTAATCAGCAAGAGTATATGACCCCTACTACATTCTTATCAGTGTCTGGATTCATATAGAATAATATGCTTCCTATGTTCATGCTGAAAAAATAGGATTCTACTGTCTGGTTATGTCAAATAGCATTTAGATGTGATGACTTCTAAGTTTGGTTTATTCCCCAATATTATAACATATACTCTCAGTAAACTTCTAGCTCCAAAACAAACACTAGAGTTGTTGAAGGCATTTATTACTCTAGAAATTATATTTCATGATTCATGACTATTTTCCTGTACCACATAATTCCAAAATAATATGAAACATTAGTCATACAGAGTAATATTAAAATTCCAGGATATTATTAAAGTTTTACAAATGAATAAATTAGAAATCATGAGTAATTCATGGATAAGATCTCTACTCAGCTATCAAGATAACCAAATGAAATTATTTATTGAAATTTATTTGCTTTTGGTCTTTGTTACTCAGAGTTTGGTTCATTGGCAAGCAGCACTGAGGTCAGCTGAAAATTATTAGATATAAAATCTCACAGACTCCAACAAACATCATTTAATCCTTCTGAATGCTGTATGCACATTAAAGTTTGAGAAGAACTATGTAGGAGTGGGTATGCAAAGAAAAACAACAAACATTTTCTAAATTGATGACCAATCAGGATTAGATCATGGTAGAACATTGACTAATCTTTCTGATATTTTGGGCTCTGCAGCCTAAATAATAAAATATGAGAAATAGACATTTTTTTCTCATGAGAAATAGACATTACCATAGGACACTTATTCTTTAAGTTTTCAGAAAGATGATAAGTAATAGCAGTTAGGGGTGGTTTAAAATAATAGGCATTGTCAGAAGGAAAATCCTCCAGCTACCTTGAGAAGCACTCATTCTGCAGTAAATAACAAGTGCTTGGTAACCCAGTCTACAAGTAGACTGAAAGTTCTCACAGTAAGTCATTTCTTTCCCATCTTCGTGTTAACTCCACAAACTGCCTGATCCTGTTAGAACTGTGACAAGCAGGGGCAAATTATAGCGTACTGTAACTCCTTGGGAATGAGCCACAGTCTGAAAACTTCAAGATATCGCAAGAAGATCTTTGCCTGGGCATCTCAACCAGCCTCATATAGCTTCAGGGCATTAGCATAGCAAGGCACCCAGTACCAGAGCTGTGCCTTTTTACTTGTCAAGCAAGAAAAAGCAAGAAACCATAGAATATGAGTCAGAAGTGGGCATGGGCAAAGAGAACAGACAGTAGGTGCTATAGATGAAAGATACAGTGTGTCAGCCTTTACTTGGGAATCTGTGGATTACAAAGTAGCCATCTGAAGATAGTCAATATAGAGACTACATTTGGAAGCAAACCTTGAAAAGTAACTCCTGAGACTCCATTTCCTCTTACAAAATAACAAGTGACAATTCTTAATGTACAAACCTAAAGCATACCCTAAATATAAAACTGTTGAATTCAATAGAAAAGTGATTTAATTCACTGTCGTGAAGTCACATGGAGACTTTTGGAAGATATTCAAGTAGTAAGTCAGTATCCTTTCATTTTGTATGAGCTGGTAGTGGGAACACTTACTGCTGCATATTAATTATACTTTTAGATTTACTTATGTTTTAATTATGCAGTTATTTGTACTCCCAAATATGTTTAATTACCACTTATGTACCCAGTATGCACTTAATAGGCTATATTTTCTTTATCATCATTAAATTTGTCTTTTAACTAAATTGACATGCTTGCTTACTACATGAAATAATTAGGACATAAGAAATTTGTAAAGGTTGCATTGAGTTAAATTGTATGGAAATCTAATGAAGAATTACTTAGCAAAAAATAACAAAGTATCAGCTTTAGGAAATACAATGAAGTTGAATGCAGTGATTAACAAAACCTTAATTTAAGATAATATATGTTGTACACATTTCTCCAGGGATTATTTAAAACATGGAAGTGGAGAGAGAATGCATTAATATTACAGAGGACACAGGTTCAGCCCCCCCCTCCCCTAAATAGTAGCTCACAATGGTCTGTAAAGTCAGTCCCAGGTAATCCTACACCTTCTTTGGCCTCTGTGGGACTGTAAGAATTTTATGCTGTTCACACATATGCTGATAGACAAAAATGTATTGTTTCCATCCTCTATCCTATCATTGGTGTTTCTTTCTGAAACTTTATCGCAGATAGATTTTTAGAGAGGTGCAATTCAGTAATATTCTGAATTATAAAATATGAATATGTCACAAACAAATAGCATTATCTCTTTTTCAATTAAAAGTCATTTATATGAGCCCCCACATCTCCTAAAATGCTATTTCAGAGAAAGGCTGGACTTCTCTTAAAATATGTCTATGGATGCCAACTGGAATTATACACACATCTAATTTTGCCTCTATGTCACAGCATCATATTATCATTAGCAATATTCCCCTACTGTTATAATCCAGAGGTCACATAAAAAAGTATAAATGGCAGGGTAGCCTGCCAAAGCCATTAATTCATCTTTACAACCAATTATTTGGAGACATTTTAATGTTAATTTAAGAATTATTAATTTTAATCCAACTATTAAAATAATCTAATGGGTCTTTTAAATGTCCCTTCAATTTCTCTTACTCATAGCTCAATTATATTTTTATGTGTCTGATTTACATATCTTCTCTGCAAAAGGTAGTTCATACAAAACTAGGCAGAATCTCCTGACAATAAGAACATGACTGAACACCAGTCTCCACACCCACAAACTGTTTTGCTGATACATGTGGTACAGTGAAAGTGCAGTGGAATCAAGGGCTGTGGCTCTGAGACTTGAAACCTTATATTCAGCTGTGGTAGAAAGCAATTAGATAACCTACTAAACAGATTCATAGAAGATCCAAACTTTATGTCCAAATCTTCTCTATAAAATGATGCTATTATCCAGCTCACTCTTTATATAATAAAGATTCTTGTTACTTTACAGAGGATCTTTTCTCTACTTACTCTCCTTTAACGTCATCTAACTAAAATTAAATTTCCAACAATTTTGAGAGATATTTTCATCTTTAAAACATTATGAACAGATTCATGTTCTCCACTGTATCTGAGTTCCAGTTATCCTCATATACAGAGTAGCATTATGAAAAACATACTTCATATATTCCACAATCATGGCCTCAGTTGAGAAAATGTTACTGAGGCAAATAACAACAGGAAGTAAAGTCTAAAGGAATTGACAGAATAACATCTATGAACTCAATAAGGACCAAAACTTTGAATATTGACAGGAACAATAAAATTAGGAGAGACACTATAGAAAATTCATTTTTACTTGTTGACTTGGGAAAATAGCTGGGATAGAAGCTAGACCTACAACACACACAGTGCTTCTACAAGTCATTAAGTGGAAAGAAAAGCACCCAACATAGCAATGAGTAGGAATCCAGTAAGGAAGGTCCAATCAACACAAGAAGTCCAATCTGTTTAGTGTGATGAGAAAAAATACAAATTTAAATAATTGGTACATACATTTCATATCAGATTTCTGACAAAGTTGGGTGGTTTAAGGGTTGCAGAGAAAGGGCCAGACTTATACATAGTAAATACTAGAGTTTTTGTTACCAGCAACAATTGTGTGTGTGTGTGTGTGTGTGTGTGTGTGTGCACGCGCATGTGCCCTTTTTATAGAAAGGATGAGCCCAAATCATGCATGATTCACCTTGTAAAAGAAAAAAGAGAGAAAGAGAGAGAGAGAGAGAGAGAGAGAGAGAGAGAGAGAGAGAGAGAGAGAGAGAGAGGAGAGAGAGGAGGGAGAGGGAGGGAGGGAGGGAGGGAGGGAGGGAGGGAGGGAGGGAGGGAGGGAGGGAGGGAGGGAGGGAGGGAGGGAGGAAGGAAATAGGACACCTGCCCAAGTCACACATCCCTTTGTCCTAATAAAACAAATATCTTATAAAGGTCACTCTGATATCTTCACCTTCTCAGAATAGCTTAGGATCATACAATATACACCCTGCATAGACAAATAAGTAGCTGTTATTTCTCATCTCACTATAAAATAACCCTTTGGAAGAAACAACAGTGAAGTTAAAAGATGCACATTTCTTTGTTGAGTCTGAGTCAGAAGGAACTAGGACAAGTACCAAAAACAGCTCAGAGCCCCCTGGAGTTATGCTTCAGAGAAGACATGAACTGTCCACCTGCCTAGCTCATTTGGTCTCAAGAACTTTGGCATCAAGACTATTTTT
Source organism: Mus caroli (assembly GCF_978045245.1). NCBI lineage: Eukaryota > Metazoa > Chordata > Mammalia > Rodentia > Muridae > Mus > Mus caroli. Next base: position 121,572,539 of record NW_028227267.1, read on the forward strand.
CCATTATTTAAAAAAAAAAAAACAACTTTCCTATTAGTAGCAGCCAAACCATCATCTCATTACTTACAGAGATATCCACTTAACAAAGAATGAAATTGTTTAGAGTACAATAAGGAGAGACAAACCACTGGAGACAAAGTTTTGCCAGTGAAAAGCCCTAAAACTCTGATCCAGCAAATAGTCCATTCCAGGAAGTCTTATTTTTAGTTAGGCAATGATTTTCAACAAACCATACAAGTTTTCCTTGTTCTGTATTTAAGACTTAAAGCAACCATGGAATTGAAAATAAGCTAAATACCTTCTTCGGGCTTTTAGGTTCCAAAGTCAGGGTAGTGACAGGTATAATGGTTTTTCATTATAGAAAACCCCTATTTTTCTCCTCATCCATATGAATTTTAAGTACAACACAATTGTATAATGAGCATGGTCATAATAACTTACTTGGTGAGGATAAAATGAAATAAAAAACGTATTAAGGATTTTTTAATTGCATAATTAAGTCATTAGCTTCAAGAGGTCCTGACTGATCTTCATTTTACTCCCTTTCTCTGGTATTCCTCAAGCACTTGGAGAAATATTCCATTTAAATTGTACTTTAGTTTATAATGATGACAAAAAAAATCTGATGCAGGGGAAAGTCCAATCCTTGGCTATGCTTTGAAGTAAACTGGATCCTTATTTCCTTTGTATGGCTATAACAAAATACTCAAGGCTACATCGTGTATATTGGGCAGAAATATATGGATCTCCTTTCTGGAGGATAGGAGTCAATAGGCAGAGACAGAATCTGGAAAGAGCCTTTATTCTATATCATCTTGTTATTAAAAAAAAAAAAAAGAAGAAGGAGGAGGAGGAGGAGAAGAAGAAAAGGAAGAATCAAACTTAAGGGAGAAAAGAAACCCACTCATGCTATAATAAAGCTACTTTTCTGATAATGTTCATTGTTAACAGGAACAGACCTCATGGTATAGTCACTTTTCACAACAGACTTCACAACCTAGGACTGTAATGTTGGAGATTATATTTCTAATATGTGTTTTTCAGAGCAAACACTCAACCATAGTGCACGATATTGCCTCTTCTATATACATCCACTTCACATATTTAGCTTTTTTTGGTGATTTGCATGCAAATTCACATATTCATTCAATTTCACCTTTTCAGAATAATGGTCATATGTAATATATGACAGTCTGCCAGTTATTTCTGCAATCTAATTTTTTTCACCAAGAACTTAACCCTGTAAAAGTATCTTTTATTCACCTGATGTAATTGTCATCTCTGAGGCTTACTGCCTCTGCCTGCTAACTGAGGTCTAGTCCTGGAAGCATCTAGCCTCCATACAATCTTATCAAGGACTAGAATGCTTTCAGCCTCCGAGACTTACTGCTGAATATCTTCACCCTTTCTTGTTCCTTCTGAACTCTGGCTGGCTAGTTTAACTCACCTATTCTGTCTCAAACTCCCCTCCAAACTAACTGATTCAATCTGGCATCTCTCTCAGTCTCTGACTTAATTACTCTCCTTTGCTTCAAACTAATTCTAGCAATCTGTTCTGACATTCTGGTGCCTTCTTCTCTGGCTTGTTTTGTCTTCATCTATGTCTAACTTGTTCACTTTTCAACCTGTCTCTGTAAAACTCTTCTGGAAAAACTCTCTCTCTCCTCTCTCTCCTCTCTCTCCTCTCTCTCTCCTCTCTCTCTCTCTCTCTCTCTCTCTCTCTCTCTCTCTCTCTCTCTCTCTCTCTCTCTGCTTACTTCTACCAACTAACTTTACCTTCATTGTTTGGAATTATAGGGCATTCCAGCCAGAGCAGCCATGTTGCTGGATTTGAGATTCCAGACTTCTTTGCAATTAGGCATAGATAGTCATGTGTCTATCAGTGAATGCAACTTCCATGGGTTTTCATCATAACCTTTTGACCATTCACATTACTCTTTTCTCTCATATTCCCACAGATTGGGAGAGAGATATAACAGTAACCCAGTAAGCATCATGAAGAAGAGACAAAGTATAAAGGATATAATAGCAATGATGGAAAATTAGGGTCTGAATGACATTACAGAACAGAGTTATCTAGCCTGTTCGATGGGCAACATATTCTTTAAGTGATTGTCATTTGTCATGTGCCCTTTTGTCACAGCTTAATTTTTCCTATAACAAATACAGAAGAAAAAGTCAACCTACTAAAGCAAATTGGACCAGGCTGGCCTCAAACTCAGAAATCCTCCTGCCTCTACCTCCCAAGTGCTGGGATTAAAGGCATGTTCCACCACTGCCCAGCTCCCAGTAGTTATTCTTGAATGCATTTTATACTTTTAAAATTAAGTCTAAAATAAATCATCTAAATTTATAAACCTAAATCACTGTTGAAAAATAGATGTCTATTTTACCTACTTGGTTCTAGTAATAGTCTAAGAGTTTAATTTCCAGTTGTGACTATAAAATAAGTTGAGGTGCCAGAGTAGTTAGAGGTTTGGTGAAATGAAAAGGTAGCAAAGAAACACACTTCAAGTATAAGAATGTGCAATTAATAGCAAAAGGACTTGAAACATTTTCTTTACTTTCTCTGTACCCAAAGATAGTACAGTGCACAGAATATGGGCTTAGATCATCAAATGATGGAGCAGCTGTGTTTAGTCAGCAAGAACACATATTCTGTTTTAGTTAGCAGCCTTTAGTTACAGAACACATGTGCATGCTGTGAGGACAATCAACACTGGCTCAAGCACAGGTAATTGTTTTGCAGCTATGTTGATAAGAACTTTCATTGTCTAGTTTCAAGAATCCTCAATTGGGTGATCTAGACTTAGACAATGCTTTCAAGCAGCTATTATGACTCTTAGCCCCATGTTTCTACAAGGGATACTTCATTCCAACAAAGTTCCTCCTACATTGTTATACTTAGCAAGTATTAATTCTATCCAAGAACTACTAGGTTCTGAGTTTTAATTGAGATTTCCACTAAGGAGGGTTGTATCCCCTGTGTGCCTTGAAAACCCAAACTGACCTTGGGACATTCTTTTAATGGACTTTTTTTGTGGAACACCCAGATCTATGCTGTGTCAGAATTCTGCAATTTTATGTTCTGTTTTAGTTTCTGAGTTCTTTCTTAAACTTATGACTTGTAAGGTGGGTGTGAATTGAAATTTCATCATTGATACATAAGAATGGGCACAATGATTATTTTTACATACTTCCCAAATTCTGCATTCTTTGACCACTTCATACATACAATTGTGTATAAGTGGTGATGCAGTTGTGGGTGGGTGGGTGGAGAAACAGTACTTTAGATAAAAATCTTCAATACTGTATTATTATATCCATCAGATTATAGACTCTTATGAAAAAGTGGGTTATAGATTTGATAACAGAAATACTAAGTATATACAAATTAGAGTCCTGTAGTGAATTTTGTGCTGTTTTATATAATAAGCTGAATATCTTATTGGACAAGAAAGTCGTTTTTCAGTCATTGATTATTTATTCACAACTGCTTCTAGACAGCACATAGATATTATCAAATAAAGATACAGAGATAGTCACCGAGTAGTGCCCGATGCAGGAGACCATGAAGAATGGCACTTTATTGGCAGTATCCTAGGATCTCATCCCAAGAAACAAGCACATGTTTCTGTGAAAATAATATAAGGGTGCAGAGAAATAAGAAAACAAAATAAAAACAAATGAGATTTCTTGTGTCTGAACCATAGAATGGTATAAATTCACAATAATAGTTCTTTAATAATGGAGCAGAAAAACACTAATTTGTTCTTATTACATAAAATGAAGAAACTATCAATGATCTCTGATCAATATCAAAGAGAAAGAAAGGAAAGCAGTTGTTCTCCCTCAAGAAATGAACCCCAGAAAATTAAATAACCCTATTAAAAATGGGGTAGAGAGCTAAACAAAGAATTCTCAACTGAGGAATACTGAATGGCTGAGAAGCACCTGAAAAAAATGTTCAACATCTTTAATCATCAGGGAAATGCAAAACAAAACAACCCTGAGATTCCACCTCACACCAGTCAGAATGGCTAAGATCAAATATTCAGGTGGCAACAGATGGAACACTCCTCCATTGTCGGTGGGATTGCAAGCTGGTATAACCACACTGGAAATCAGTCTGGCGGTTTCTCAGAAAATTGGACATAGAAAAGGAACATGTAATAAGGACATATTCTCCACTATGTTCAGATCAGCCCAATTAATAATAACCAGAACCTGGAAGGAACCCAGATGTCCCTCAACAGAGGAATGGATACAGAAAATGTGGTACATTTACACAATGGAGTACTACTCAGCAGTTAAAAACAATGAATTCATGAAATTCTTAGGCAAAGTGGATATATCTGGAGGATATCATCCTGAGTGAGGTAACCCAATCACAAAAGAACACACATGATATACACTCACTGATAAGCGGATATTAGCCCAGAAACTTAGAATATCCAAGATACAATTTGCAAAACACATGAAACTCAAGGAGAAGGAAGACCAAAGTATAGATACTTCGTTCCTTCTTAAAATGGGGAACAAAATACCCATGGAAGGAGTTACAGAGACAAAGTTCAGAGCTAAGATGGAAAGAAAGACCATCCAGAGACTGCCCCACCTGGGGATTTATCCCATATACAACCACCAAACCCAGACACTATTGTATATGCCAGCAAGATTTTGCTGACAGGACCCTGACATAGCTCTCTCTTGTGAGTCTATGCCAATGCCTGGCAAATACAGAAGTGGATGCTTACAGTCATCTATTGGATGGAACACAGGGCCCCTAATGAAGGAGCTAGAGAAAGTACCCAAGGAGCTAAAGGGTCTGCAACCCTATAGGAGGAACAATGATATGAACTAAGCAGTACCCCCCAGAGCTGTGTCTCTAGTTGTATATGTAGCAGAGGATGGCCTAGTTGGCCATCAATGGGAGGAGAGGCTCTTGGTATTGCGAAGATCATATGCTCCAGTACAGGGTAATGCCAGGGCCAGGAAGCGGGAGTGGGTGGGTTGGGAAGCAGGGCAGGGGAGGGTAAAGGGGGCTTTGAGGATAGCATTTGAAATATAAATGAAGAAAATATCCAATTGAAAAAATTGAAAAACAAAAACAAAAAAAGAAAAAAGAAATGACAGCTGCGATATTTATCTCTTCTCTTATAGTTAAAGAGATCTCTATCCCCATCTCTGTCCCTTATATTTAAAGGATCTTAAATCCTATCAGTTGCCCACTGGTGCTTGGCTAAGTTATTGAACTAGAAAAGTACATGATGGACTCCAGCTAGGTGTCTAAATGATTGCTAGTTAAGGCTAGATGTTAAATAGCTTTCCCAGAAGCTCCTGTGTTGAAAGCTTGGTTCCGTAGCTCCATAGATTGATGACTGGGTCATCTGTTGGTTAAAACATCAAAGAGTCAATAGCTGGATGTCTAGTACTAGTCCCTTCCTAGCCACCATAAGGTAGGCTTCTCTGTTCTTACACATATACATAATATTCTGCTTCACAAAAATCTAGGAACAGCAGAGTCAAAAGAACATGAGCCAAAACTTTTAAAACAGTGAGCCAAATTAATCCTGTCTTCTTCAAATTATGTTATTTTGTCATAGTCACAAAAGTTGACAGACACAGCTAATTTAAGAATTTAGGCCAATAACATAACTGTGTATGCTGCCCAGTGATAAGCAGCATGTAAATATAAACATGTCATTAAAAGCCATTAATTAAGAAACAGAACAATGGCAGAATGTATACAAAGCTACATCTGATAGAAAGCATGTAAAACATACACTCAGATGACTAAGACTTGGTAAAGCACATTGTAGACGAAGGCATTCATTCAAAAAGTTAGTAAATGAATGAAGAAATCAAATGAATAGCCATGACCTCTTAGAAGTAACAAATGTTAGAGATTATCTCTAACTCCACTGTTAGTAATACCTAAATATAATGTATGTCAGCCTTGTTATTTCTACATGGATATTATAAAAATGATTGCATGGCATTAATTATACCCACTGAGCAAAATGAACATCTGAAGAAATTATTTTATAATAAGTGTATCTATGTAAGTAAGGCACTTAAACTTCTCTCAGAGAGAAATATGAAAATTATGATTATATATTTAAAGTATTCTTTAGTGTTTAAAGTCTTAATTTGTACTCAATATTAAGAACAAAACTCATGGATGAGACAAACTCATTGTAGTGAATTTGAAAGTATATCTAAGAAAACAGCAATTTATAATCAATTAAAAATATATGCTTCCATTTTTTCTACTTCACAATTTAAATCTTTCCAAAAAGATTAAGTACATAAAAATTACAGTTGTCATATTCTTTTTTGTTTCAAAAAATGTCATAGATGAATGCTACAAAGTTGTTTTGGTTTTGTCTTTAAAAAGACATAAAGCACAAAATTTCTAAAACTTGGTCAAAATATTTTTCAGGATAAGGGATACTTTTAAAATTTATCTTCCTGACGTGTCTCCATGCACTCTCAAGAAAATTTAAGCTCATATTTGTAACACTAGCACACAGTAAAATGAAGCAGGTGGATTGCCAGGAGTTGGGGCCAGCCTGTCTGTGCAGTGAATTTTAAGCCAGTTTGAGCTACACAATAAGACACTGTTTCAACCCTTGACCCAAAGTTTAATAACAATTATAACTATGATAACTACAATTCAAATGATTTCAAAGCTGACAAACTATCTTTGCAGCTATGATAATGTTAAGGTTTCAAACCATCTTTCAATCCTCACTGTTAAATAAATACATTAACAATACAGTGCAGATTGGTCAGCATTTAAAGAACTGGATAGTTCATATTGTTGTTCCACCTATAGGGTTGCAGATCCCTTTAGCTCCTTGGGTACTTTCTCTAGCTTCTCCATTGGTAGCCCTGTGATACATCCAATAGCTGACTGTGAGCATCCACTCCTGTGTTTGCTAGGTCCCGGCATCGTCTCACAAGAGACAGCTATATTTGGGTCCTTTCAGCAAAATCTTGCTAGTGTATGCAATGGTGTCAGCATTTAGAAGCTGAGCTCTTGTCTCTAGCTGCATATGTATCGAAAGATGGCCTAGTCGGCCATCACTGGAAAGAGAGGCCCACTGGACTTGCAAACTTTATATGCCCCAATATAGGGGAATGCCAGGGCCAAAAGAATGGGAATGGGTGGGTAGGGAAGTGGGGGGTGCTATGGGGGACTTTTGGGATAGCATTGGAAATGTAATTGAGGAAAATATGTAATAAAAAATATTAAAAATTAAAAAAAAGAAATGTAAACAAATGATTAATTTAAAAAAAAAAAAGAACTGGTGAGTTGGTTTACAAGCATAATGTAAAACACTTCAAATTCCGTCTACACACACGCAAGCACACTTAACAGAGGTGATACTGGCACTAGCAGAGAAGCCAGAACAGGTTTTTCTGTTTGTTTGTTTTTTTAATTTCATTTCTCTTATGAAAAACTTCTCAGGGAGTCTAGAACCAGTCAGTATAGCCTGGGAGAAAAAAAATGACTACCCTTTCTGGTAGCAGACCCAGAATACCAGTTACTTGTGAACTATAGGGGCAGAGAGGCTTGGGGACTTCACCCTGGAGCAGGTTGGAGACATTCAGGAGAGGTAGATGATTTTTTTTTCTGTCCATGGATATCAAATAGATAAGGAAGCCTTGGCTGGATAAATCAGAAAGCATGTAGGGAACATTATTGGGGGAAAAAAAAAACAGGCCTGGTGATAAAGAGGACTGTGTTCCCTGTCAATGGCCCCAGGAATGGGAAGAACTCTGAAAACACTACTAGGAAGGAAGGGGAAGTTCTAACACTGGTTAAGATGAATAGAACAACAGAGAGGGATCAGTTATCTCACTCATTATCCCACCTACATTTAATCTGATTCAGAGATTTCAATGGCAGCCACCAAAAGGGATAAGCAAGCAACTTTCCTGGGGCATAGGTTTCTAACCTGAGCCACATCTGATCTAGGAGAAATTCAGTATTTTATTACAGTGTTTTTTTGGAATTTTTACTATTATACAAAATGGTTTATCTGTGTTTTCTGAATTTTGGCTTTCTTTATATGCCAAGAGAAGTGTCTTCATCTCAGAGTTACCAATTATCATGGCTCTGTTCAAGTCTCTAAACAGGGAAAAAGAAAACATATCATCAAATATGTAAAGAGGCCATGTAGGTAGAATGGAATATTAGTTATGAATTTACATTTAACTGTGGCAGGCATTGCATATGGTATTTCTCTCTAGGGGAACCTCATTCATGAGAAAATGTAAACATCCCCTTGAAGTCCTGTCATAAAGACATCTGCTTACTTTTAAAATGTTGCTGTTTTTCTCAAATATTTATCAGATTTTCTTTTGAGAATACCAACATCCTAGTAAGCTAATATTTACTGAACATGTTTTAAAAAGCAACATTCCAGACATTTGACAAGTTGCTTAGTGTCTATCCTACAATATATACTTTAGAATACTTATTTAATATGTAGAGGAGTTATAATCAAATTCTCTCAGCAACAATCTCAGGGCTGGTAACAACCTAGTAGTCTTGATATTTTACTGAAAATCAGATATAATCTCTTTTGTGTGACTCTCTTTGCACATTTCTTCCAAATACTATTACCAATCTACTCTTCTACCTAGACTCACTTAATCCCCAAGTGACACTTTCAGTATAGGCAAAATCACTCCATTATTTAAGTGTCATTGTTAAGTTTGAAATTAAATTTACCAATGACAAAATTCATTTTATATCTTCATCTATCTCTCAGCCTACAAAGGCTATGAGCCACAAATGGCTAAAAAATTAAGTCAAAACATGTTATGCCAGGCCAGCTACAGCCTATTATTGACCCAGACCCCTGCAAATTTTCAGAGTTAATCCAATATGTCTGGATCATGGTAGCAAAGTAGAGACTTAGGATCTTATGCACATTTTGCAACGTGATAGAACAGAAACGAATGTCAGAATTTAGAAATAATAAAACATAGTTTTCAAATGTTTAGAAAAGTATTCAAGACTCCTAATAAGTGGTGAGCACAACACTCACTCATACTCAAAATTTGGACACATGAGTTATTTATGAGGGTGAAAAGTTAAAATAATGTTGAGACTGTATAATATATATTATAGAAAAATTATGAGAAGATGATGAAAAGGCCAAATCAGGAGTGCCCAGAACTTGGTCATATTTGTTGGAATGGTTCCCAAAGTCTCTTTGTAGCTACTGAGTTTATATGTCCTAAAGAATTAACACATCTCCTGATATTTCCCACATCATACATAGAACTTAATTTCTTTAAAAAAAAATCTGCCCTTGAGCTCAAGAGATAGCTTAGAGAACAAGATATGTGCTGCTGTTGCAGAGAGCATGGTTCAGTTCCCAGCACCCACACTGCAGCTATAATCAAAACCAGCTACAGATCAGTTACAAAAGCGGGATCCAGTGCATATGGAGCACATATATTCATGCAGGTAAAACCCTTATAGACATAAACAATCTTTTAAAATAATTAAAATATTCTCTAAAATATCACACACTAGCACTTATTTATAAAGGAAATAGTAAGTGGATGCATTCCACAATATAAAAGTAAGAGTATATGTGATTCATGTACAAAGTGGGTCTAGGTTGAGTACAGTTAGACATTAAGGTGGATGACATTCAATATCAAGTTTATAGATCAAATCTAGACAGTGTGAATTATACAACGAGGTATTAAATGAGGAAATTTTCCAGAGCATTTATTTGTCTGGCCTAGCATGACAAGCCCAAGTTCTGCTGCACAAGATGAAACCCAAACCTGGCACCATTATCAGATATAGAACCTGTGCCTAAACATGTTATAGGTCCTATAGGAGAGATGTAGTATTAAACTACTTCCTAATGACTTATCCTTATACTCATAGATTAATGCATCTCTCAAGTGTTATCATAGAAGCTTCTATTAATGGTAAATATTTGTTTTCACATAAACCCAACTGATCAAACAGACTTCAGGATGTTCAGCCTTAAATCAAACATATATACTACACCCCTTTTCACCAAGGCTCAGAAATCACTTTGGAAACTTGGGGTAGAAAGAGTGTAAGTCCCAATGGTAGTGAGCAACTATATGGAAACAGTGTCTTTTGTACACACCAAAGCAGCTGTACATATGAACTAATAGCAGTTATGACAGCATGTACAAGAACTATGCAAGTCCAAGCCAGAACAAATCCCAGTATGTAGAGAAGAGTTGGGCAGAAAGGCCCAAACCCTAGCCTTTGGAGTATTGGAAGTTGCAAGCTGCTAAAGTAAAGATAGTTTTTCTCTAAGAATAAGAATATAGAACTTGGCCTTTGATCATACACCAATGGAAAACCGCACATCCAAGAGTATTTGGGCAGCAAAATTTAGTGTTGATTGCTTTAATTTTTTTGTTAGTAGGGTGGGTAGACAAATGGAGGCATCTGGGAAAAGAAAGGGGGTGAATATGATTATATAACACATTATATAAAATTATAAAGGGATTAATAATTTTAAACATATTGGGTCAGTAAGATGGCTTACTTAAAGGTGTTTATTACCAAGTCTGATGACCCAAGTTCAATATCCAGGACCCATGTGGTAGAAGGGGAAAATTTACTCATGAAAGTCATCCAAGGTGTTGCCTGCCTTCCGCACACATGCCCATGTGCACATCACACATACACAATAATAAAACAAGACCTATAATACAAAACGATTGCAAAATATGATCCTAGGTAAAATGAAATAATACCTATTTGCCTTTGATTTTCGAATGAGATTAACAAATATATCCTAACCCTGATTTGCTTTGAACCGAATTAGTATATCAAAAACAGAGGATTGATTTGCATATTTGGTTTAAAACAAACAATAAGATAATTATAAAACAAAATATCAACTGGATTAAATTTAATGCTAGTCTCATAATGATCTTCAGAGTAAACAATGGTGGATACATACAATTAATTTCTCAGAGAAAAGATTATATGTAACACTCCCCAAAGTAAATGAATGCAGGTGCCCACCAAAATAGGAGGAGGGCTTTGGATTTCCTAGAGCTGCGGTTACTACAGATCTACATTCCCAGTCCTCTTTTAATCCCACACATTTACTATCATGTGGGGTTTTTTTTCACCCTCTTGTATATAAGTGCATCTCTACTTAGTAGAGATGCACTTTTGTACTTTGTTCCTCAGTACTTCTGTCTTGCCTGTTTATACCTGGCTTGTATTCTGATGCTAATTGGGTTCCCCAAAATTGTTTGTTCAAGAGGATCTACAGGTAGCTTCTGGGAACCTGACCTCAGTTAATTCTGATGGGTAAGAAAGATGCCCTCAGCCAATAGCTGGGGAGCAGATTTTTAAGTGGAGTTTTAGGTTTCCTGAGCTTGGAACCACAGGTGAAGCAGGAAGGAGAGAGTAGCCATGCCTTAGGAGCAGTGTGGGAGAGGAAAGAGGAGCACAGGATGCAAGAATAACATACAGAAGGGAGAAGCAGAGCTATCATGTAAAGGAACCAAGAGACTGAGGCCCATTGGACTGTTCAACTGGATCAAGAGCAGCCAAGATGGAACATAAAAATTACTAAGTAGTAACTCGGAGTTATCAGTGGGAGGTAGATTCTAACAACATGGAAATTAGGCAGTTGCCCAGCTATTGTGCTGCCTAACGCATATTAAAATATAAAGGCTGTATGTGTCTTTCATTTGGGAACATAAACTATTAAGACAGGTAGTAACCCAATTCCAGGATTTTTTTTTATCGTTATAAATACTACACCTATTACTTCCACCAAGCCAGATGATAAGCAAATGCTCTCTAAGAACTGAAGAGTTTTACAAGGCTCTCTGTTATGCAGTGTTTCTGTAGGATCTACTTTCATTTCAAATGAATGAGCTCTCTTCTGTCTTTTGTTTCAAAATTTTCAAGCTGAGATAACCAATGTTCTTCCATGTCACAATTCCTCAGCCCGATATACCTACAGCTGGGAAAGCAATGGCAACATCAGCCCGTGCCAACAGTGGCTTATCTAGTTTTCCTGCCAGTGATAGCTATTCTTGGTTCTTAGCTTGACTATATCTGGAGTTAACTAAAATTTCTACATCTGAATTAACTAAAAATTTCAAAGTGGTGGACACACCTCTGAGAGATTTTTGCTTAATTTGAAGTAGGAAGATTCATTTCTAATCTGGACCTTGAAGCAGAAAGACATACCTTCTGTGTGAAGCCTATATGAGGACAAGAAAGAAGGAAGCATTTTCTTTTGCTTTCTGTCAATCTTTGTTCTCACCTTGCTGGCAAGTCTATTCCTTCACTGGCTTTAGAGCCTACCTGTTCAGTATTCCAAAGTATACTAAAGACCAAACTGAGACAACTAGCCTTGTAGACTGATCAACCACAGAATTCTTGGACTTTCCATTCATAGCCAGTCATTATTGGATTATCTGTACCAGGACCTAGAAATTATTCTAATAAATCCTCTTTTTTGTATATAGATTCATTCTATAAGTTTTGTTGCTCTAGAAAGCCCTAACCAATGCACTGCTCACTGCCCTTTCTACAAGGGTTAGAAGACTGGAAGTCATAAATGATTCTTGCTTTTATATATTTTTTATTGCCAGTGACTTTTCCCCGGCAGCTATAGGGTTTCCCAGCCTGGAAGGCAGCAATGGGGTTTTGGCAGTTATAGTGGAAGAAGTTGTGATTGCTTGGGCAAAAGTAGCTTACTTTTGATAATATTTACCTTTCTTAAATCATTTGCTATCCTAAGGTCAAAGGTAATTAACTCCTGCTGTGTAGCAGCTGGGAATTAGGTAACAGGATTTATTGCTAGTGCTAAACCAGGGAGCTCATTAACTCTTTTTGAACCAGAGAGGATAAAAGAAAGGAAAGAAGTTATTCACACAGACACATATACACTGAGTGAAGCAGAAAATGGCTGCACCTCCTTTCTTTTTGTAGCTTTTAGACAAAAAGTCCTCTATGTAAGAAACAATTACCTCATAAACAAAATGTTACATAAAAGAGTAACAGAAGGATACCAATATCAAGTTCAAAGCAGTGTTTTATTCTTTAAGCTCATTATAAGCTCAAAGCAAGTTTCAAATGGCTTGTCTTATCATAGAGCACATCTGTGGCTTTGTCCTTTGACCTGAATGTTTTTCCTTGAACACAAATTTGTTCTGAGCCAATTTCTCTTTTTATTGCAATTATGAAAGGTCATTGTATTTCTCATCATCCAGCCTTTACTTACTATCATAAGGAATGGGCAGACTATATTCTTGATTATAACTTGATTCTCCTGACTGTTACATCTTTCTAGCAAAACAACTAAAACCATCTCTTAAAACTTTATTCCTAAAATTATCTGACTCAAACCAGGAGTTCTATAAATTCATTAATTTATCTAAACAGCATTAATTCATGAATTTTTATCTTCATGTTGATCTGTAGGAAATTTGCCCAATAGGGTGAGCTGATGCTCAGGAATTGCTAGACTATGTAATAGTGACAGGATAGGCATATCAATAGCAAGAAGCAATCCTGGGATGAAGTCTCCTGGGGCCTTCTTTCCCAGAGCTCACTCATAGTAGACCATACAAAATAGTAGGCCATCTCTAGGAAAGTCATCTGCTAGTCTTAGGCTCTCCTAGATTGCTTTTGACACTTTATGTCCCTCTCAGCTCATATACCCTTGTCTTATCCTCCTCCTACTATCATCCTGGACATGACCCAGTTCAGTATGGTTTGACCAGCCCTTTCTATGGATAAAAGTTAAGGGCTTTTACAGCCCTGAAATTCCACATGTAATATTACACACAGGTGTGATTTTCTAAAGAGAAACCATCTCAATCATCTGCTCATTTTCTACATAGGAAAACTAAAGTACAATGTGGTATTCTCAAAGTGTAAATATAACCATCTCATCCTTTATAGTTAAGACTTCAGTGACTCCCAAAAGTTCCAGGCAAGAGACAAACTATTATAGACAGGATGGAGTGAGGGGTCTGGCCCCAGTCAACTTTCCAGTGTCATATTCACTATGCATTAACACTCATACCCTGTACAGCTGATTGATTTAATCATAGTTCCTAGATGGTCCATACTTCCCTTTGGGAATATTTATTCCTCACATCATCTAGATAATTTCAATGCACTGTGACTCTCTAATATCTTTTCCCTTTTAAAAATGTCCCTCAATACAAACTTGACACTCAGTTTCTATTAGGTGATATTTTGTCTTAATAGTTACCTGTGTGTACACCTGCCTATATCTCCCCACTGTTGTTTTGTGTTTTCTCCTGTATGGATAAATCAATACTATATAAGTGTCCTGCCCTCCCCCAGCTCTTCCTTGAAAGTTAGTTCTTTTCTAACTTCATGTTCCTTGGAGCCTAGTTGTGGTTTGAACATGAATGTCCCCTATAGGCCCATATATTTCAACATTTAGTCTCAAACTGGTGCTATATTTTCAGAAGGTTATGGAACACTTATGAATTAGAGTCCCCTGAAGAGACAATAATGGAGAGACCTAAATAGTTTCAACAGTCAGATCCTATGTACTAGTATATCTAGGAGGTCATGGAGCTAGTGGAGACAGAGACAGACATGGACCCCTAGTACCAGTAATCTTCTCCCTGTGTTCACTATTTTACAGTGTCCCTAAAATAATAGCAAAAGAGGACTGCTTTTTCCTTTCTGTTCTTGATGTTTATTTACTTCATGTCTTTAAGAACATAAATGTAACTATTCTGTGAACCTCGCTGGACAGAGGAATTGGTCCCTGCCCCCACCTTCTTCTGCATTATTCTCTGCTCATTTTCACAAAATCCATGATTTGTATACTAGTTCAGAGTGAACATGTGACAAAATCTGGAGAGGGGAACATGAAAAGGAAAAGGAGAAGTAGGAGAAAAAGGAAGAAGAGTAGAAGGAGAATAACTTTATGTAAATTTTCTTTAAGGCAGAGTGGAAGGCTATTACCTCCTCAATTACTCATATAGCTCAAATAAAAACTTAAACAATTATCACATTAAAAAAAACAAAACCAGAATACCATACAAACATAGATTCCCTCTGCTAATCTCTTTTTTTTATGCAGGTATAATCTTTGTGCTTCAGCAGAGAACTTGCTCCCAAGCCACTCAAATGGTACTTACGCTGCTGACTGATCTTTCTCTGTTTCTTCCTACCAAACTCTAAGTTTCCTATTAGCAAACAAAACTCAGATATTCAAGAAGCCTGTTTTTATCAAAACAAACTCAGCCTGTTTTTATCAAAACAAAGCCACATGATTTTCTTTTGGAACAATATCTGAAATAAATGATGCCAGCCCTGAATCAAAAGCTCGGGTAAGATCCATCCTGACTATCTCACAGTAGCCACAGCCAAAGCACCAAAAACAAAGCAAAAGGTTTAGGAGAGGCAATTAACCCAGTTTGAGATACATTTAAATGTACCTTTATTCAGCTGATGAAATCTTGTAGAGGAAAACCTTTGAGGCCTTTAAACTAACAGCAATGTTCCCAGTTTTAAAGAAATGGGGGGTGGGTGAGAGTAAATGCAAAGCTACATAGATATAGCATCGTTAAAAAAATTATAAATCAGCTGGGAAGCACTATCCAAATAGCAGCTTCCAAGATGCTGCTATATAATTATAACTCATCAGCATGTCTTGCATCTTCCAAAATAACCTGCTATGCTTCCCTTGTTTTCCTAGACTAACGAAGAGATGACAGCAGGTCTCAGAGTTGATAGCAAACTCCTTCTTAGCATAGAGAGCCTATCAGCTTTGCATATTCCTAGAATTCATTTTAGCTAAAATCTACCTTCAACCTTGTTGTGCTGAATAAACAAAATTATTTTCCCTATTACATCTCAAATAAAGGAGAGATTGTTCCCCTAAAAATAGAGGGCATCTCATGGATTTTATGGAACTGTAGCTATATGGGAGACTTTCACTTACTGCCTCTTTTGTGTATGTGTGTGTGTGTGTGTGTGTGTGTGTGTGTGTGTGTGTGTGTGTGTGTGATTCTCCCAAATAATTCAAAGATGAGCCAAATGGTTTGATTAGCTAAGGTGTCAGGAATGGAAAGGTTGAAGACCATTTCAAGTCCCTGGTGATTAGATGCATGATCCACCCTAGAATCATTGCGCTTGTGTATTCATTCAATACCATCTGTGACCAGAGAGAGATTCAGGAAGATTCCAGTGAATGAATAGACCTGGCCTTTCTAATGCAGAGGTCAAACTCCAGTATCACATAGTGCAGAAAATTTATTTATGGTTCCTATAAGAAACACTTGCATAATTCCTAATATTATAAATGTGGAATATGAGACTTTCTAATGTCTCTACCCTTAGAATAGATATCACAAATGTTTAAGGAAAAAGCTTAAGTTAAACACATTAAGTTGTTTTTTTTTTTTTCTGATTTTTGCTTACTGGAAAGAAAATTCCAAGCCATTGTAATATATCTGCTCTCTTTTGTTTATGCTTTACCCATAGTCAAACTCAGATTTCCAGTATTTGTTTTTCAGTATTAGGGTACAAACTCAGTCTTTATTTCCTGTTTATACTATCCCTGGGAGGAGATTTATGAAAAAGGATGACATTCTGGTTTCTATCAGTGAAACGTTTTCATATTTGCTCTTTCTGGATGGGCAGATAGTCTTCCTAAAGCTTGTCAGAAACAATTATTTACCACAGAATTATATATTCCAAGACAACTCCACTCATTCATGTATCCCATGCAATGATGATCTAATACAGACAAGGCAAAGCCAAACTTAGTGCCTATTTTCACTTAAGCAAAGTAAGCCATGGAAATTTCAGTTGCTAAGGAGAAACCACATGAGTTTTTAGTAGCTTGATACTTTCAATAAGGCCCTAAGCAGCTCATTTTTTATTGTATTTTATTGATGCCTCTATTTTATATCATCTTAGAAATCAGTGAATTATTTTCTATTGATTATTTTATTTATTTACATTTCAAATTTATCCCCCTTCCTGGTCTCTCCTCCACAAACCCCCCATCCCATCACCTTCCCCTTTGCCTTTAAGAGGGTACTCTCCCACCCACCTACCCACTTCTGCCTCACCCCTCTAGCATCCCCCTTTGCTGGAGCAACAATCCTCCACAGACCGTGAATTATTTTTAATGAGAAAAATTGATAGATACTCCTTTTAGCTTAAATAAGGTCAATTTTTCCACTTTAAAGACAGTAAAATGGAGCAGTGAGTAGTGAAAAATTATGTGGTGTTACGGTTTGATGAACATAGCTAAGATCTACTAACAGAAGCTAAAAGCCTAAAATTTGCTTCAACCCCCAAACCTCAAACAACCCACAATAGAGATAGTTTCTATTGTGCACAAAATTTAGAAAGCTTTTTAAATACTAACACTCTTGTTTTCTATTAACTTGTATTTCAAACACTCTAATAAGTTTTACTTCCTTGATACTAGTAATTTAGTCTTTATATATTTTATGGGATAGTGAACAACAATATATTTTAGTTAAATATTTTTAAAGATACAATCTTTCTAGAAAAGGTACTCAATATTTAGTTGTAATTGCATTTGATTCATGCACAATTGCTAAAATTCTTAGTTTAAAAAAAGTAACCTAGAAAGAAAATCATAATATTCACTCTTAGCAATGCAATTTACTCTCTACTGTTGAAAATAATAAAAATACCAGAATCAGGTAAAAGTTCTTGTATTCATTTGACAAACAAAATCAGACTCTCTTGTCCTCATAACACTTATTTTAAAATGAGGGAAAATATTACCTTCTTGCTAGATTTACATCAGTTATGGTGTTGAAAACTGTTAATATCACAAAGAGAATGCTCAAAACAGTTTACATATTTCATTAAAATTACCATCTACTATTGACCTTGAATCTATTACAAGGTAGTATCCATGTATTGTTCAAACAATGACTCAAAAGAAATGTGTTGTTCTTTTTAGCTAATTGAGCTATCTAACAAGTAAGCCATCTATGTTCTCTGGGGGAATGCCAGACATTGAAAAGATACTTTGTTAACTGGGTAAATGGAAAGGCTGCATAAAGTCCTGTAACATCCTTGGCTCTAGCAGAAAACAACACACTACACATCAGTAATCTGAGAAGGAAATTCTTGAAAAAAACATTAATAAGAGTCTATGGTGATTGTACAGGAATTACAGGGACAGCAATCGCATCCTAGAAGCACACAAGCAGGCAAGATCAGGCACAAAACTCCTGAGTTAAAAATGGGAAAAGAGAAAAAGTTTACCAAGCCTGGAATCAGAAAAGGCCCCTTGTAGAAGTCTAAACTGCAGTGAGGGTCAGTCAAAGACAAAGACTATGCTCCCAGCCTCTGCTTTCTCTGTTGCTGATGCAATGATCAAAGTCAAGGTCGATTTCCAAGGGCATGGTGCTGATGGAACAGAAAGGAGACTGAGGGAGAAACAGAAGTGCCTCACATAAAGCTGATGTCGTTTAGTACTGCAAAGAAACACAATCCAAAAAAAATTAAGAATAATACTAATTGATCACTATGTCTTTTGAAAACATGAAAAGAAGCTAAACACAATTTAAATCAATAAATTAAGTTCTTTTATGAGCCATGTCTTGGGTTTATTACACTTGAAAATGTAAATATTGATTGTACCTAACACATGCACTGAAGCTGGTAGCATTCCAAGATTTCTTGTGTTATTTTGTTAGAGTTTCATAAAATTGCTGTGAAGCAAGTAGGAATTTTTATCCCCTTAAGGCTAAGAAAAATCAAATGACTAAACAGAAGAATCACAGCTGGTAAGTGAAGAAGTCAAAATTAGAATCCAGAGTATTTTTAACATAAATTTATTTATCCCTATGGATTGAAAACACTTTACTTAAGAGTTAACTAGAAATTCTTTTTAAAGGTGTGTTTTAATAATGTAAATATTTTAAAAGTCAGTACAAATATTCTGGTTTCTCTGGTTTAAATCCCACTAATGGAGATTTCTTTAAAAAAAAAAAAAAGCAAGAAAAATATTTGCTTGTTTCCTACATTACCATTTAAAATCATTAATGAAAATAATTTGAAATAACATAAAGCTGCGATTAAGAAGCTATACAAATATTTATTAGTAAGACTAAGAATATACAAGGCATTTGAAAACAATGTGAGCAGTTCATCTCTCTAGAACTTGACCAAGTATAGACTCTGTTAAGATGGCTCAGCATGTGCCCTGCAAGCTTGATGACATGAGTTTGATCACTGGATCCCACAATATAAGAAAGGAATTGCCTTCTGGAACTTTTCTTCTGATCTCCATATATGTTCTGTGGCATCCACACATTCTTTCTCACACATAATAATAATTAAATATTCTAATTGTAACTGTAATTTTAAGTGACTGGTAAGTTCATGAAAGACCCCTATGGTGGTTTGAATGGCCACATAGGGTCATATATTTGCATGTTTAGTGCCCAGTTGACTGTCAGGGAAAGATTAGGAGTGATCTTGGTAGACAAGGTGTGTCACAGACAGAGTGTGGGCTTTGGGTTTCAAAGGTCCACACCAAGCCTAGTGACATTCTCTGTCTGCTGCCTGCAAATCAAGATGTAGCTATTATCTGCTGTTGCAGCACCATGCTCCCTGCCATGATAAAAAATAAACTAACCCTTTGAAACTGTAAGTTAAATGCTTTCTTTTATAAGAGTTGCCTTGGTCATGTTGTTTCTTCACAGTAGTGACTATGAAAGACTGCTTCATGAACCTTTACTTATGATGAAACAGACAAAGATTGACTCTCACCTCCCAGAAGATGAAGAAATGAAGGTAGAAGATCCACAAGGACCATCTCCATAGTTTCTCACAGAGATATCAAGCTATAGAAATGATAAGCAGGATGGAATGTAGGAACCTTCTAGAAGAGGATCAATGCTGCCATACTTGCTGACAAAATTCAATAGATCAATGACAGAATAGAACTGTGAAATACACACTTTAATTATCCAGTGCCAAATAGAATCTTGATGAAAGATCTGATTCTTCCAAAGAGAAAAAGAAAGGTCATATGAACACTAAACTTTATGAACAAATTGCTCTCAGTAAACAGAAGAAATGTATACCAAACAATTATTTTTAAAAATCTGAAGTAAAAACAAATTTTAGATAAAGAATTTGGGTTGGGGGCAAGGCAAAAGAGAAATGAGAAGTATGAAAAACAGTAGTGAATTTAGAATTTTAGTAAGGAAGCATAAGACAGACATTCCTCAGATTAAAATGTGCATTAGAAAAAGAGAGCAAGAGGAGTGTGGACAGGTCTGTGAGTGAAGGTAGGACCATCACTGCTGCTCAGAGGAACCCTCCTGGAACACTCAGGACACAAGAACTGAGGGGTGGCCTGGGACAGGAGCCTTCCAGTTTCAGTCAGCACATGGAACAGATCCTCTGCCACAGGGCTCCATACCCAAATAGCACCAGGAGAAAGCGGGCCTCCCAGGAGTGCCTAAATACCTGGAAACACAGGTAGCTACCACAACTTCTCTTCAAATTCCTAGCACAAAAAGGACCCTCCAGGAGCCATCAGTACACAGGAACCAAGGATCAACTAGGGACAGGATCCTTCTAGTCTCAGTTTGCACCCCAGAGCTGACTCTGTATCACAGTTCTCCATACCTAAATTGCTCCCAGAGAAAACTGGTCTCCCAGGAGTACTGACACACAGAATCAGGACAGAGAAGTCACAGAGACAGCAAGACCAGCTAACATCAGAGATAACCAGATGGTAAAAGACAAGTGTAAGAACATAAGCAACAGAAACCGAGGCTATATGGCGTCATCAGAACCCAGTTCTCTCACCTCAGAGAACCCTGCTTACCCCCAACACACCAGAAAAGCAAGGCTGTGATTTAAAATAACTTCTCATGATGATGAGAGAGGAATTTAAGGAGGACATAAATTCTCCCTTAAAGAAATACAGGAGAACACAGGTAAACAGGTAGAAGAACTTAAAGAAAAAATTCAAAAATCCCCTTAAAGAATTATAGGAAAACACAACCAAACACGTGAAGGAACTGAACAAAACCAACCAGGATCTAAAAATGGAAATAGAAAATAAAAAAAAAATTACAGCCGCGCAGGCAGTAGTGGCACAAACCTTTAATCCCAGCACTAGGGAGGCACAGGCAGGGGGATCTCTGAGTTTGAGGCCAGCCTGGTCTACAGAGTGAGTTCCAGGACAGCCAGGGCTACACAGAGAAACCCTGTCTCGAAAAACAAAACAAAAAATCACAAAGAGAGACAACCCTGAAGATAGAAAACCTAGGAAAGAAATCAGGAGTCATAGATGCAAGCATCACCAACAGAATACAAGAGATAGAAGAAAGAATCTCAGGGGCAGAAGATAACAGAGAAAACATTGACATAACAGTAAAAGAAAATGCAAAATGCAAAACATTTTCTAACCCAACAAATCATAACCCAAAACATCCAGGAAATCCAGAACACAATAAGAAGATCAAACCTAAGGATAGATAAGTATAGAAGGGAATGAAGATTCCCAACTTAAAAGGCCAGTAAATATCTTCAACAAAATTATAGAAGACTCCCCTAACCTAAAGAAAGAGATGCCCATGAACATACAAGAAGCCTACAGAACTCCAAATAGATTGGACCAGGAAAGAAATTCCTCCCATCACATAATAATTAAAACACCAAACCCACTAAACAAAGATAGAATATGTTTAATAATAAGATAATTTAATAATAATAATAAGTAATTTAATAAGATAATAAGATGCTTAATAAGATAGATATGTTTAATAAACATAGTAAGGGGAAAATGGCAAATAACATATAAAGGCAGATCTATCAGAATTACTGCAGACTTCTCCCTAGACACTAAGAAGATTCTGGGTAGATCCCATACAGACCCTAAGAAAACACAAATGCCAGTCCAAACTACTATACCCAGCAAAACTCTCAATTACTATAGATGGAAAAGCCAAGATATTCCATGACAAAACCAAATTTACACAATATCTTTCCACAAATCCAGCCTTACAAATGATAATAGATGGAAAATGCCAACACAAAGATAGAAACTACATCCTAAAAAAAAGCAAGAAAGTAATCTTCTTTCAACAAACCCAAAAGAAGATAACCACACAAACATAAAAATAACATCAAAATAACAGGAAGCAACAATAACTATTCCTTAATATCTCTTAACATCAATGGATTTAATTCCCCAATAAAAAGACATAGACTAACAGACTGGATACGTAAACAGGACCCAGCATTTTGCTGCATACAGGAAACACACCTCAGAGTCAAAGGCAAACACTACCTCAAAGTAAAGGGCTGGAAAACAATTTTCCAAGCAAATGGCCCCAAGAAACAAGTGAGTGTAGCCATTCTAATAGCATATAAAATCGACTTTCAACCAAAAGTCATCAAAAAAGATAAGGAAGTACACTTCATACTCATCAAAGGAAAAATCTACCAAGAAGAACTCTCAATTCTGAACATCTATGCTCCAAATGCAAGGGCACCCACACTCATAAAAGAAACTTTACTAAAGCTAAAAGCACACATTGCACATCACACAATAATTGTGGGGGACTTCAGCACCCCACTCTCATCAATGGACAGATCAGGGAAACACAAAATAAACAGAGACACAGTGAAACTAACAGAAGTTATGAAACAAATGGATTTAACAGATATGTATAAAACATTTCATCCTAAATAAAAAGAATATACCTTCTTCTCAGAACCTCATGGTACCTTCTCCCAAAATGACCATATAATCAGTCACAAATCAGACCTCAACAGATATAAGAAGACTGAAATAATCCATCTCCTATCAAATCACTATGCATATTAAGGCTGGTCTTCAATACCAACAAAATCAACAGAATGCCCATATACACATGGAAGCTGAACAACACACTACTCAATGATAACTTGGTCAAGGACGAAAAAAGAAATTAAAGCCTTTTTAGAAATTAATGAAAATGGAGGTACAACATACCCAAACTTATGGGACACAATGAAAGCAGTGCTAAGAGAAAAACTCATAGCTCTGAGGACCTCCAAAAAGAAACTGGAGAGAGCATACAGGAACAGTTTTACAGCACACCTGAAAGCTCTGGAACAAAAAGAAGCAAATAGACCCAAGAGGAGTAGAAGGCAAATAATCAAACTCAGGGCTGAAATCAATCAAGTAGAAACAAAAAGAACTATACAAAGAATCAACAAAACCAGTAGCTGGTTCTTTGAGAAAATCAACAAGATAGATAAACCCTTATAAGACTAACCAGAGGGTACAGAAACAGTATCCTAATTAACAAAATCAGAAATGAAAAGGGAAACATAACAACAGATCCTGAAGTAATCCAAAACACCATCAGATCCTACTACAAAAGACTATACTCAACAAAACTGGAAAACCTGGATGAAATGGACAAATTCCTTGACAGATACCAGGTACCAAAATTAAATCAGGATCAGATTGATGATCCAAACAGTCCCATATCCCCTAAAGAAATGGAAGTAATCATTAATAGTCTCCCAACCAAAAAAAGCGCAGGACCAGATGGGTTTAGTGCAGAGTTCTATCAGACCTTCAAAGAAGACCTAATTCCAATTCTCCTCAAACTATTCCACAAAATAGAAACAGAAGGTACTCTACCCAACTCATTCTATGAAGCCACAATTATTCTGATACCTAAATCACATAAAGATCCAACAAAGAAAGAGAACTTCAGACCAAATCCTCTAATGAATACCAATGCAAAAATACTCAATAAAATTCTTGCCAACTGAATCCAAGAACACATCAAAATGACCATTCACCATTATCAAGTAGACTTCATCTCAGGGATTCAGGGATAGTACCATATATGGAAATCCATCAATGTAATCCACTATATGAACAAACTCCAAGAAAAAAAAAAGCATGTGATTATTTCATTAGATTCTGAAAAGGCATTTGGCAAAATTCAACATCCCTTCATGTTAAAAGTCTTGGAAAGATCTGGAATTTAAGGCCCATACCTAAACATAGTAAAAGCAATATACAGCAAAACAACAGCCAAAATCATACTAAATGGAGAGAAACTTGAAGCAATCCCACTAAAATCAGAGACTGGGCATGGCTGTCCTCTCTCTCTTGCAATCTATTCAATATAGTACTTGAATTTCTAGCTAGAACAATTAGACAACAAAAGGAGGTCAAAGGGATACAAATTGTAAAGTAAGTAGTCAAACTATCACTATTTGCAGATGATATGATAGTATACTTAAGTGACCTCAAAAACTCCACCAGAGAACTCCTACGGCTGATAAACAACATCAGCAAAGTCATATAATATTTGTTTGAGTTAATTAACTCACACAAATCAGTAGACTTCTTAAAGGATAAACAGGGTGCAAAAGAAATTAGAGAAACCACACCATCCAGAGTAATCACCAACAATATAAAATGCCTTGGTGTGACTAATCAAACAAATGAAAGATCTGTATGACAAGAACTTCAAGTCTCTGAAGAAAGAAATTGAAGAAAACCTCAGAAGATGGAAAGATCTCCCATGCTCATGGATTGTCAGGATTAATATAGTAAAAATGGACATCTAGCCAAAAGCAATCTAAAGATTCAATGCAATCCCCATCAAAATTCCAAATCAATTCTTCATAGAGTTAGAAAGAGCAATTTTCAAATTCATCTGGAATAACAAAAAACCCAGGATAGCAAAATCTATTCTCAACAACAAAAGAACTTCCAGGGGAATCATCATCCCAGACCTCAAACTGTACTGCAGAGCAATAGTGATAAAAACTGCATGGTATTGGTACAGTGACAGAGAGGTAGATCAATGGAATAGAATTGAAGACCCAGAAATGAACCCACACATCTGTGGTCACTTGATCTTTGGCAAAGGAGCTGAAACCATCCAGTAGAAAAAAAGACAGCATTTTTAACAAATTGTGCTGATTCAACTGACGGTTACCTTGCAGAAGAATGCAAATCGATCCATTGGAATCTCCTTGTACAAAGCTCAAGTCCAAGTGGATCAAGAATCTCCACATAAAACCAGATACACTGAAACTAATAGAAAAATAAAAGGGGAGGGAGGCTCGAGCACATGGCACAGGGGAAATTTTCCTAAACAGAATACCAATAGCTTAAGCTCTAAGATCAGGAATTGACAAATGCAACCTCCTAAAATTACAAAGCTTCTATAAGGCAAAGGGCACTGTATATAGGACAAAATGGCAAACAACAGATTGGAAAAAAGATCTTTACCAAACCTACATCTGACAGAGCACTAATATCGAATATATATGAAGAACTCAAAAAGTTTGAACCAAATAACCCTATTGAAAAATGGGGAAGAGAGCTAAACAGAGAATTCTCAACTAAGGAAACTCGATTGACTGAGAAGCACCTAAAGAAATTTTCAACATCCTTAGTCATCGGGCAAATGCAAATCAAAACAAACCTGAGACTGTTTTTACCTCACAACAGTCAGAATGTCTAAGATCAAAAACTCAGGTGACAGCAGATGCTGGAGAGGATGTGGAGAAAGAGGAACACTCCTCCACTGCTGGTGAGATTGCACGTTGGTACAATTCCACTGGAAATCAAATTAGCAGTTCCTCAGAAAATTGGACATAGTACTACCTGCGAACCTGGCTATACCACTCCTGGGCATATACCCAGAAGATGCTCCAACTTATAATAAGGACATATGCTCCACTATGTTTATACTAGCCTTATTTATAACAGCCAAAATCTGGAAAGAACCCAGATATCCCTCAACAGAGGAATGGATACAGAAATTGTGTTACATTTACACAATGGAATACTACTCAGCTATTAAAAACAATGCCTTCATGAAATTCATAGGATGGAACTAGAAATTATCATCCTGAGTGATATAACCCAGTCACAAAAGAACACACATGGTAAACACTCACCGATAAGTGGATATTAGCCCAGAAGCTCAGTTTATGCAAATACAATTCACAGACCAAATGAAGCTCAAGAAGGAAGACCAAAGTATGGATACTCCTGTCCTTCTTAGAAGGGGGAACAAAATACCAATGGGAGGAGATACAGAAAGTGTGGAGCAGAAACTGAAAGAAAGACCATCCAGAGACTGCCCCACCTGGAGATCCATCCCACATTCAGTCACCAAACCCAGACACTATTGTGGATGCCAACAAGTACTTGATGACAGAAGCCTGATATAGCTGTCTCCTGAGAGACTGTGACATTACCTGACAAATATAGAGGTGGATGCTCTCAACCAATCATTGGACTGAGTTCAAGGTCCCCAATGGAGGAACCAGAGAAAAGATCCAAGGAGCTAAAGAACTTGCAGCCCCATAGGAGGAACAACAATATGAACCAACCAGTAACCACAGAGCCCTCAGGGACTAAACCATCAACCATAAACCAACAAAGAGTACGCATTGGGGGGCGGGGGGGAATGGCTCCAGCTGCATATGTAGCAGAGGATGGCCTAGTTGGTCATCAATGGGAGGAGAGGCCCTTGGTTCTGAGAAGGCTTGATGCCCCAGTGTAGGAGAATGCCTAGACAGGAAAATAGGAGTGGGTGGCTTGGTGAGCAGGGAGTGGGTTGATGTGATAGGGGGTTTTCAGAGGGGAAACCAAGAAAAGGGGTAACATTTGAAATGTTAATAAAGGAAATATCTAATTTTTAAAAAAGAAAAAAAGAAAAAGAGAGGAAACTAATTTATAGCCCTGAAACCAACAAGAAATAGAAACTTGCACAGTAAATCACACAAAACAAAAGTAAAAATATGAACAGTTCACTAGAGGAAAAAATACCAACAGTATACAAGATGGGATGACATGTTTAGTATGAAAACTCCTGAAAGGAAAAAGTAAAAACACAAAAGTAGAAGGGGAAAAGTTTCAAATATATAACAAATAAATTTTTCATAAGACAAACAATTGAGTCAAATTAAATCCATAGAAACTTAAAGTAATTCCACTATAAATTAGTGGCATGACAAGATTTTCTCTCCTTTCTGAATCTCTTCAATATAGCACCTGAAGTTCTAACTATGGCAATAAAACAGCTAAGAAGATCAGGGAAATGCAAATTGGTAAAGAAGTCAAAGTATCGCTATGCATAGATGATATGATAGCATACATGAGTGACCTGAAATTTCTACCAAAGAACTCCTAGAACTGATAAACACCTTAAGCAATGTGGCTGAATAAAAAATTAACTCAAAATAATCAGCAGCCCTCCTTTATACAAGAAACAGGTTTAGAAAGAAATTAGGGAACCAAATCCTTCACAATAGCCACAAATAATATAAAATACTTTGGTATAACTCTAACCAGGCCAGTAAAAGACCTTTATGAAAAGAATTTCAATTCTCTGAAGAAAGAAATTAAGGAAGATACCGGAAAAAGAAAGATAGCCCATGATGATAGATCGATAGGATTAACATAGTAAAAGTGGCCATTTTACTAAGAAGCAATCTACACATTTGTCTTAGTCAGGGTTTCTATTCCTGCACAAACATCATGACCAAGAAACAGTTGGGGAGGAAAGGGTTTATTCAGCTTACACTTCCATACTGCTGTTCATCACCAAGGAAGTCAAAACTGGAACTCAAGCAGGTCAGGAAACAGTAGCTGATGCAGAGGCCACGGAGGGATGTTCCTTACTGGCTTACTTCCCCTGGCTTGCTCAGCCTGCTCTTTATAGGATCCAAGACTACCAGCCCAGAGATGGTACCACCCACAAGGGGCCTTTCCCCCTTGATCACTAATTGAGAAAATGCCTTACAGTTGGATCTCATGGAGGCATTTCCTCAACTGAAGCTCCTTTCTCTGTGATAACTCCAGCTGTGTCAAGTTGACACAAAACTAACCAGTACAATATTCAATGCAATTCCCATCAAAATTCCAACACATACCTTGAAAAACGATTCTCAACTTCATATGGTGAAAGAAAGAAAGAAAGAAAGAAAGAAAGAAAGAAAGAAAGAAAGAAAGAAAGAAAGAAAGGAAGGTAGAAAGGAAGGAAGGAAGAAATGAAAGCCAGGATAGCTGGAAAAACAAAACAAAACAAAAAAACAAAAAGAAACCAAAAAACAAGCAAAAATAAACCCTGCATAGTAAAAGAACTTCTGGAGACATCACCATGCCTGAAGCTGAACTACAGAGCAATGCATAATAAAAAATGCATGGTATTTGCATAAAAAATTTAATCGATGGAATAGAATTGAAGACCCAGAAATAAACCCCTACAACTATGGACACTTGGGTTTTTTTTATAAAGAAACCAAAACCATACTAGGGCAAAAAGGAAAGCATATTTAACAAATGGTCCTTGTCAAACTAGATATCTGCATGTAGAAAAATGCAAATATTCCAAACTTTTGAGCTAATATCCACTTATCAGTGAGTACATACTATCTGTGTTCTTTTGTGACTGAGTTACCTCACTCAGGATGATATTTTCAAGTTCCATCCATTTGTCTGTAAACCTCATGAACTCATTGTTCTTAATAGCTAAGTAGTATTCAATTGTGTGAATTACCACAATTTCTGTATCCATTCCTCTGTTGAGGGACATCTGGGTTCTTTCCAGCTTCTGGCTATTATAAATAAGGCTGCTATGAACATAGTGGAGCATATGTCCTTATTACAAGTTGGAGCATCTTCTGTTTTGATTTGCATTTCCCGGATGACTAAGGATGTTGAAAATTTCTTTCAATCGAGTTTCCTTAGTTGAGAATTCTCTGTTTAGCTCCGTTCCCCATTTTTTAATAGAGTCATTTGGTTCTTGAGTTCTTTATATATATTAGTATTAGCCCTCTATCGATGTGAGATTGGTAAAGATCTTTTCCCAATCTGTTCATTGCTGTTTTGTCCATTGACAGTGTCCTTTGCCTTATAGAAGCTTTGCAATTTTATGAGGTAAAACTTCAGAATACCCAAGATACAATTCACAGACCATATAAAACCTAATTATAAGGAAGACCAAAACATGGATGCTTCAGTGCTTCTTAGAGGGGTGAACAAAGTACTCACAGGAGGAAATAGGGAGACAAAGTGAGAAGAGACTGAAGGAAAGACCATCCAGAGACTGCCCCACCTGGGGACCCATCCAATATACATCCAACAAACTGGACGCTATTTTGGATGTCATGAAGTGCTTGCTGATGGAAGCCTGATATGACTATTACCTGAGAGGCTCTGCCAGAGCCTAACAAATACATAGGCAGATGCTCACAGTCAACCATTGGACTGAGCTGGGGAGTCCCAGATGTAGGAGTTGGAGAAGGAACTGAAGGAGCTGAGGAGGTTTGCAGCCCCATGGAGGGAGCAACAGTGTCAACACCCCAGACCTGGAGCTCCCGAGGAATGGACCACCAACCGAAGAATATACATGGAGGGACCCATGGTTCTGGCTGCATATGTGGCAGAGGATGGCCTTACTAGACATCAGTGAAAAGAGAGGCCCTTGGGCCTGAGGGTATTCAATGCCCCAGTGTAGAGGAATGCCAGGGCAGGAAGTCAAGAGTAGGTAGGTGGTGAAGCACCCTCATAGAGGCAGGGAGAGGGAGTATGGGATAGGGTGCTTCCTAAGGAGAGACCTGGAAAGGGGAAAACATTTGAAATGCAAATAATGAAAATATCCAAGAAAAAATTAGAAAAGAAAAGAAAAATGCAAGTAGATTTATATTTATCATCCTGCACAAAACTTAAGTTCAAGTGGTTCAAAGACTTCAACATAAAACCAGATACACTAAATATAATAAAAGAGAAAGAGGGCAGTGCTTTGAATGGGATGATACAGGAGATAACTTCCTGGACAAAACACTGAAGGCTCAGGCACTAAGATCACTAATTGATAAATGGACTTCATGAAGCTGAAAAACTTCTGTAATTCCAAGAACACTGACAATAGTGTTCAATAGCAGCCCACATATTAGGAAAAGATTTTCACCAATTCTACATGTGACTGAGGGCTAATATCCAAAACATATAAAGAACTCAGGAAGTTAGACAGCAACAAACTAAATAACCCAATTTAAAAATGGAATGCTGAACTAAACAGACAATTCTCAACAGAGTAACCTTGAATGGCTCAGAAACACTTAAAGAAATGTCCAACCCCGAGATTCCACCTTTTCCCCATCAGAATGGCTAAGATCAAAGACTTAACAGACAGCTCTTTCTGGAGAAGATATGGAGGAAGGGAACCCTCCTCTGCAGGTGAGAGTGCAAACTTGTACAACCACTATGGAAACCAAATTTATGGTTTCTCAGAAAATTGGAAAGAGTTCTATCTCAAGGCCCAGCTATACCACTCCTGGGCATATACTCAAAAGCTGCACCACCATACTACAAGGACATGTGCTCCACTATGTTCACAGCAGCTTTATTAGTAATAGCCAGAGACTGGAAACAACCCAGATGCCCCTCAACCAAAGAATGGATAATAGTACTCCATTTACACAATGGAGTACTATTCAACTTAAAAACAAGGACATCATAAAGCTTGCAGACAAGTGGAGGAAACTAGAAAATATCCTGAGTGAGATAACCCAGACCCAAAAACACATCCATGATATGTACTCACTTGTAAGTGGATATAACCATAAAGTATGGGATACTGAAGCTACACTCCACAGACACAAAGAAGCTAAATAACAAGGAGGGCCCAAGGGAGCATGCTTGAATCTCACTCAGAATGGGAAATAAATTTGTCATCCAAGGTAGATGGAGGGAGAGAACTGGGTAGAAAAGGGGATAGGAGGGGAATGCAGGAGAGGGAGTATAAGGTGAAAGGAGAGCCAAGGAGAGTGGGCCAGGTGAATAAATAGAAAACAGTGGGGGTCGGGGGAAAGCATCTCTAGGATATGTCAGAAACATGGGATGGGGGGAGTCTCCAGGGAGTGTAAGAGGGTGATTCTAGCAGCAGTGGGGGGATAAGAAGCCTGAAGTGGCTACCTCCTATAGCCAGGCAGGACTCCCAGTGGAGGTATAAGGACACCAACCCACCCATATGACCTTCAACCCAAAATTTATCCTACCTACACGAAGCACAGGGACAAAGATGTAACAGAGACTGATGGAATGGCCAACCACTGAATGGTCCAACTTGAGAGCCATCCCATGGGCAAGAATCAACACTGACACTATTAGTGATACTGTTATGCTTACAGACAAGCCTAGCATAGCTGTCCTCTGAGAAGCTTCACCTAAGAGCTGATTAAAGCAGATGCAAACACCTACAGCCAAATATTACATTGAGCTTAGAAAGTTTTGTGGAAGATTTGGGAGAGATTGAGTAGCCCAAAGGGGATAGAAACTCCACAAGAAAACTAAGAGTCAACTAATCTGGACCCTTGGGGTCTCCCAGAGACTGAATCACCCACCAAAGAGAATGCAAGGGCTGGACCTACCCCCTCAGTCCCTGTCTTAGTCAGGGTTTCTATTCCTGCACAAATATCATGACCAAGAAACAGTTGGGGAGGAAAGGGTTTATTCAGCTTACACTTCCATACTGCTGTTCATCACCAAGGAAGTCAGAACTGGAACTCAAGCAGGTCAGGAAGCAGGAGCTGATGCAGAGGCCATGGACGGATGTTCCTTACTGGTTTGTTTCCTCTGGCTTGCTCAGCCTGCTCTCTATAGAATCCAAGACTACCAGCCCAGAGATGGTCCCACCCACAGGGGCCTCTCCCCCTTGATCACTAATTGAGAAAATGCCCCACAGCTGCATCTCATGGAGGCACTTCCCCAAATGAAGCTCCTTTCTCTGTGTTAACTCCAGCCTGTGTCAAGTTGACACACAAAACCAGACAGTACAATTGACCCCTTGTCAACTTGACACACAAACATATCACTATTAAGCCTCAACCATTACATTCTATTTTTTTTAATTAATCTTTTTTAATTAGGTATTTTCCTCATTTACATTTCCAATGCTATCCAAAAAGTCCCCAATACACTCCCCCCCCACTCCCCTACCCACCCACTCCCATACCTTGGCCCTGGCATTCCCCTGTACTGGGGCATATAAAGTTTGCAAGTCCTATGGGCCTCTCTTTCCAGTGATGACATACTAGGCCATCTTTTGATACATATGCAGCTAGAGTCAAGAGCTCTCAGGTACTGGTTAGTTCATAATGTTGTTCCACCTATAGGGTTGCAGTTCCCTTTAGCTCCTTGGGTACTTTCTCTAGCTCCTCCATTGGGGGCCGTGTGATCCATTCAATAGCTGACTGTGATCATCCACTTCTGTGTTTGCTAGGCCCCGGCACTGTCTCGCAAGAGACAGCTATATCTGGGTCCTTTAAGCAAAATCTTGCTAGTGTATGCAATGGTGTCAGCGTTTGGAAGCTGATTATGGGATGGATCTCTGGATATGGCAGTCTTTAGATGGTCCATTCTTTCGTCACAGCTCCAAACTTTATCTCTATAACTCTTTCCATGAGTGTTTTGTTCCCAATTCTAAGAAGGGGCACAGTGTTCACACTTTGGTCTTCGTTTCTTGAGTTTCATGCGTTTAACAAATTGTATCTTATATCTTGGGTATACTAAGTTTTTGGGCTAATATCCACTTATCAGTGAGTACATATTGTGTGAGTTCCTTTGTGATTGTGTTACCTCACTTAGGATGATGCCCCCCAGGTCCATCCATTTACCTAGGAATTTCATAAATTCATTATTTTTAATAGCTGAGTAGTACTCCATTGTGTAAATGTACCACATTTTCTGTATCCATTCCTCTGTTGAGGGGCATGTGGGTTCTTTCCAGCTTCTGGCTATTATAAATAAGGCTGCTATGAACATAGTAGAGCATGTGTCCTTCTTACCGGTTGGGACATCTTCTAGACTGATTTCCAGAGTGGTTGTACAAGCTTGCAATCCCACCAACAGTGGAGGAGTGTTCCTCTTTCTCCACATCCTCGCCAGCATCTGCTGTCACCTGAATTTTTGATCTTAGCCATTCTGACTGGTGTGAGGTGGAATCTCAGGGTTGTTTTGATTTGCATTTCCCTGGTGATTAAGGATGTTGAACATTTTTTCAGGTGCTTCTCTGCCATTCGGTATTCCTCAGGTGAGAATTCTTTGTTCAGTTCTGAGCCCCATTTTTTAATGGGGTTATTAGATTTTCTGGAGTCCACCTTCTTGAGTTCTTTATATATATTGGATATTAGTCCCCTATCTGATTTAGGATAGGTAAAGATCCTTTCCCAATCTGTTGGTGGACTTTTTGTCTTATTGACGGTGTCTTTTGCCTTGCAGAAGCTTTGCAACTTTATGAGGTGCCATTTATCAATTCTTGATCTTACAGCACAAGGCTTTGCTGTTCTATTCAGGAATTTTTCCCCTGTACCCATATCTTCGAGGCTTTTCCCTACTTTCTCCTCTATAAGTTTCAGTGTCTCTGGTTTTATGTGGAGTTCCTTAATCCACTTAGATTTGACCTTAGTACAAGGAGATAGGAATGGATCAGTTCGCATTCTTCTACATGATAACATCCAGTTGTGCCAGCACCCTTTGTTGAAAATGCTGTCTTTTTCCACTGGATGGTTTTAGCTCCCTTGTCAAAGATCAAGTGACCATAGGTGTGTGGCTTCATCTCAGGGTCTTCAATTCTGTTCCATTGGTCTACTTGTCTGTCATTAAACCAGTACCATGCAGTTTTTATCACAATTGCTCTGTAGTACAGCTTTAAGTCAGGCATGGTGATTCCACCAGAAGTTCTTTTATCCTTGAGAAGAGTTTTTGCTATCCTAGGTTTTTTGTTGTTCCAGATGAATTTGTAGATTGCCCTTTCTAATTCCTTGAAGAATTGAGTTGGAATTTTGATGGGGATTGCATTAAATCTGTAGATTGCTTTTGGTAAGATAGCAATTTTTACAATGTTGATCCTGCCAATCCATGAGCATGAGAGGTCTTTCCATCTTCTGAGATCTTCTTTAATTTCTTTCTTCAGAGACTTGAAGTTCTTGTCATACAGATCTTTCACTTCCTTAGTTAGAGTCACGCCAAGGTATTTTATATTGTTTGTGACTATTGAGAAGGGTGTTGTTTCCCTAATTTCTTTCTCAGCCTGTTTATCCTTTGTGTACAGAAAGGCCATTGACTTGCTTGAGTTAATTTTATATCCAGCTACTTCATTGAAGCTGTTTATCAGGCTTAGGAGTTCTCTGGTGGAATTTTTAGGGTCACTTATGTATACTATCATATCATCTGCAAAGAGTGATATTTTGACTTCTTCTTTTCCAATTTGTATCCCCTTGATCTCCTTTTGTTGTCTAATTGCTCTGGCTAGGGCTTCAAGTGCAATGTTGAATAGGTAGGGAGAGAGTGGACAGCCTTGTCTAGTCCCTGATTTTAGTGGGATTTCTTCCAGCTTCTCATTATTTACTTTGATGTTGGCTACTGGTTTGCTGTAGATTGCTTTTATCATATTTAAGTATGGGCCTTGAATTCCTGATCTTTCCAAGACTTTTATCATAAAGGGGTGTTGGATTTTGTCAAAGGCTTTCTCAGCATCTAACGAGATGATCATGTGGTTTTTGTCTTTGAGTTTGTTTATGTAATGGATTACATTGATGGAATTCCGTATATTGAACCATCCTAGCATCCCTGGGAATGAAACCTACTTGGTCAGGATGGATGATTGTTTTGATGTGTTCTTGGATTCGATTAGCAAGAACTTTATTGAGGATTTTTGCATCGATATTCATAAGGGAAATTGGTCTGAAGTTCTGTATCTTTGTTGGGTCTTTTTGTGGTTTAGGTATCAGAGTAATTGTGGCTTCATAGAATGAGTTGGGTAGAGTACCTTCTGTTTCTATTTTGTGGAATAGTTTGTGAAGAACTGGGATTAGATCTTCTTTGAAGGTCTGATAGAACTCTGCACTAAACCCATCTGGCCCTGTGCTTTTTTTGGTTGGGAAACTATTAATGACTGCTTCTATTTCTTTGGGAGATATAGGGCTGTTTAGATCATTAACCTGATCTTGATTCAACTTTGGTACCTGGTATCTGTTTAGAAACTTCTCCATTTCATCCAGGTTCTCCAGTTTAGTTGAGTATAGCCTTTTGTAGAAGGATCTGATGGTGTTTTGGATTTCTTCAGATCTGTTGTTATGTCTCCCTTTTCATTCCTGATTTTGTTAATTAGGATGCTGTTCCTGTGCCCTCTAGTGAGTCTAGCTAAGGGTTGATTTTCTCAAAGAACTAGCTCTTCATTTGGTTGATTTTTTGAATAGTTCTTGTTTCCACTTGGTTGATTTTGCCCCTGAGTTTGATTATTTTCTGCCATCTACTCCTCTTGTGTGAGTTTGCTTCCTTTTGTTCTAGAGCTTTTAGGTGTGTTGTCAAGCTGCTAGTAGTGTGTGCTCTCTCTAGTTTCTTTTTGGTGGCACTCAGAGCTATGAGTTTTCCTCTTAGGAATGCTTTAATTATGCCCCATAAGTTTGGGAACGTTGTGGCTTCATTTTCATTAAACTCTAAAAAGTCTTTAATTTCTTTCTTTATTCTTTCCTTGACCAAGTTATCATTGAGAAGAGTGTTGTTCAGTTTCCACGTGAATGTTGGCTTACTATTATATGTTGTTATTGAAGATCAGCCTTAGTCCATGGTGATCTAATAGGATGCAAGGGACAATTTCAATATTTTTATATCTGCTGAAGCCTGTTTTATGACCAATTATATGGTCCCACAATCTTGTATATTAAATTTTAATCCCTTTAAAATGTCCAATATCTTTTAAAATTCAAAGTCTCTTGACTGTGGGCTCCACTAAAATACTTTCTTCCTTCAAGAGGGAAAAATATCAGGGCACAGTCACAATAAAAAAAAATCAATCTCCAACCATCCAATCAACTCACAATCCAACTCACAATCTTCTGGGCTCCTCCAAGGGCTTGGGTCACTTCTCCAGCCATGCCCTTTGTAGCACACAAGTTGTCTTCTAGGCTCCAGCTGCCTGTACTCCACTGCTGCTGCTGTTCTTGGTAGTCATCTCATGGTACTGGCGTCTCCAAAATGCTGCTGTCTTCCACTATAACTTGGCTTTAACCTCTCATAGGCTCTCTTCATGGTGCCAAGCCTCAACTCCTTTGCATTACTCCTTCAGTCCTGAGCCATCAATTGCAACTGAGGCTGTACCTTCACCAATGGCCTTCCATAGCCTCTCACAGTGCCAAGCCTCAGCTGGTCTTCGTGACCCCTTCATGCCTTCAAAACCAGTATCACCTGGGTGACTCTTACACATTACCAAGTTCCACTGTAGCACAAGGTAAAAATCTTGGCTATCTCTGGAATATAGCTTCTTTGTGCTTTCAGGAAACACTTCCCATGAGATTTCACCTCAATGATGCTTGTCTCTTCTTAATCACCGCTAATTTCTTAGCTCCAGCTAACCAGCATCAATAGTCCCAGTAATACCAAGTTTTCACTTTAGTAGTTCTGGTATCTTGTTAATCACAGCTGATTCTTCAGCCCCAGCTAACCAGAACCACAGAATCTTCGAAATCAAATTAGCAATGGCCCTGAAAAAAGTCATTAATCTTCCCTCTGAAATTTCACAAGACAGGCCTCCATCTTCTGCACTGTTCTCAACATTATCTTGCAAGCTCCTAAACAACATCTCACAGAGTTCTTAACAGTGAATGGATCTTCTAGCCCAAAGTTCCAAAGTCCTTCCACAGTCCTTCCCAAAACATGGCCAGGCTGTCACAGGAATACCCCATTATGCTGGTACCAATTTGTCTTAGTCAGGGTTCCTATTCCTGCATAAACATCATGACCAAGAAACAGTTGGGGAGGAAAGGGTTTATTCAGCTTACACTTCCATACTGCTGTTCATCACCAAGGAAGTCAGAACTGGAACTCAAGCAGGTCAGGAAGCAGGAGCTGATGCAGAGACCATGGAGGGATGTTCCTTACTGGCTTACTTCCCCTGGCTTGCTCAGCCTGCTCTCTATAGAATCCAAGACTACCAGCCCAGAGATGGTCCCACCCATAAGCGGCCTCTCCCCCTTGATCACTAATTGAGAAAATGCCCCACAGCTGCATCTCATGGAGGCACTTCCCCAACTGAAGCTCCTTTCTCTGTGTAAACTCCAGCCTGTGTCAAGTTGACACACAAAACCAGCCAGTACAGACCCCATACGTATGTAGCAGTTGTGCAGCTTGGTCTTCATTCAGGCCTCGAAACAACTGGAACAGGGGCTTATCCTGACTCTGTTGCCTATCTATGGATCCTTCTCCCATAATTGGTCTTTTTTATCTGGTCTCAGTGGGAGGGCATGTACCTAGACCTGCAGTGACCTGAGATGCCAGGATCTATTGTGCAATAAAAATACTAGGTGTCTCTTTAAGTCTTGCCAAAACAATTCTATGCTCAAGGGTTTTCCACAAGACAACAATTGTTGCTTTGACATAGCCAAAAATTTGAACAAAAACTGAAGATCTAAAAGACCCTTGCTTCTCCAGTCCCTGCCAAAGAAGGATTGTGTGAATCCTTGTGTGAATACCCCAGAAGAAAGAGGCTTCCTGTGCCAATGTCCTCCTGGGTACAGGTGGCTGACCCGTGAAACTGCCACTGATTCCTGTGGAGGGAACACCTGCCAACATAGAGGCACATTCCATAAAGACCCTGAGCACTCTGTCTGTATCTACCCTGCTGGATATGCTGAAAGGTTCTGTGAGATGGATCACAAGTGGCTCCCAGAGCTTACCACAATAGGGTTGTGTTCCAGAATTAAATCAATGGCTACTCCTGCTTCTGTGTGACTCTACCCAGCAGCTGACAGAAACAGATGTATAGACACCCAGCCAAACATTAAACAGAACTAGGGGAGTCTTGTGGAAGAGTTGGGGAAAGGATTGAAGAACTCAGAGGGAGAGGGACTCCACAAGAAGACCAACAGAGTCAACTAATCTGAACCCTTGGAGGGCTCTCAGAGACTGAACCACAAACCAAAAGGCATACAAGAGCTTGTCCTAGCCATGCCCCCGCATATATATAGTAGATGAGCAGTTTGGTCTTCATGAAAATCCCAAAACTAGAGTGGGTGCTTATTCTGATTCTGTTGCCTGCTTGTGAATCCTGTTCCCCTAACTGGGCTGTCTTGTTTGGGAGAAGACAAGACAGCCCAGGGAGAGAGGATGTTCCTAGTCCTGAAGTGACTTGAGGTGCCAGGTTGGAATACCCAGGGGGAACCTCCCCTTTCTCAGAGATAAAACAGAGGGGTGTAGAGGAGTAGAAAACAGAGGCCATGTGAGAGGAGGAGAAGGGGGTTGTGGTCAGGATGCAAAGTAAATTAATTAACTAACTAACTAATTAATTAATTAATAAAAATATAGGCTTGAAGCCAAACAATTATACTTTATTAACTAAGAAAAATACAAAACATTAATGACGTTAGTAACATTCAAATAAGGTTGAATGACAGACAACTTCAAGTCAAAAGATGAACTTTCTATACAAAAGCATTGGGTCAGAAGGATGCCCAAGGCATGTAATTGATGTTGGCCCTATGTAGCCTCCTTTGAAAACTTCGAAGTGAAGAGACATGAAATTCATCCATCCTGTACTTCTAGTTCCTAGCATTCTTCCTTGTACTCTGTGGGGTAGGGAAGCATATTCAAACCTTTCAGGCAAGTCTTAGATATATGGTACCAATGTCCAATGATCAACATAGTACAGAAACATCTGCTAAATTCTTTAGAAAAGGGTGAGCTTTAAGTTTATCCTGAGATAAGGATTGTAAATCAAGATTATAAACAAAAATACATTTTTAATATTTAAAAATATATGAAGTTATTTATCATTATACACACACATATAAAACAAATGATAACTCAAAATAATGTGGCCAAATCATAACACAATGCTAGTGCTGAGTTAGCAGTATAAATGAGATTAGATTTTAAAAAATGAGAATTATAATCCTATACAGAATGCAAGCATTATGACTTTCAATACTATATGAATAACCAAGTTAAAAATAAAATATTTTTAAGGAAACCAGAAATTGTAGGATGAGTTATCAAGTATATTATCTAAAGTTATTAAGGAAACTATAAAAAGAAACTGGTTAGTTCAGATGACATTTTTTGTGTGTCTCAAAAAGTAAAAAACTGCATACTCCAGAGTGGTTGTACAAGCTTGCAATCCCACCAACAATGGAGGAGTGTTTCTCTTTCTCCACATCCTCGCCAGCATCTGCTGTCACCTGAATTTTTGATCTTAGCCATTCTGACTGGTGTGAGGTGGAATCTCAGAGTTGTTTTGATTTGCATTTCCCTGATGATTAAGGATGTTGAACATTTTTTCAGGTGCTTCTCTGCCATTCGGTATTCTTCAGGTGAGAATTCTTTGTTCAGTTCTGAGCCCCATTTTTTAATGGGGTTATTTGACTTTCTGGAGTCCACCTTCTTGAGTTCCTTATATATATTGGATATTAGACCCTTATCTGATTTAGGATAGGTAAAGATCCTTTCCCAATCTATTGGTGGTTTTTTTGTCTTATTGATGGTGTCTTTTGCCTTGCAGAAGCTTTGCAGTTTCATGAGGTCCCACTTGTCAATTCTCGATCTTACAGCACAAGCCATTGCTGTTCTATTCAAGAATTTTTCCCCTGTGCCCATATCTTCAAGGCTTTTCCCCACTTTCTCTTCTATAAGTTTCAGTGTCTCTGGTTTTATGTGAAGTTCCTTGATCCACTTAGACTTGACCTTAGTACAAGGAGATAGGAATGGATCGATTCGCATTCTTCTACATGATAACAACCAGTTGTGCCAGCACCATTTGTTAAAAATGCTGTCTTTCTTCCACTGGATGTTTTTAGCTCCCTTGTCGAAGATCAAGTGACTGTAGGTGTGTGGCATAATACTACCAGAGGATCCAGCAATACCTCTCCTGGGCATATATCCAGAAGATGTCCCAACCGGTAAGAAGGACACATGCTCCACTATGTTCATAGCAGCCCTATTTATAATAGCCAGAAGCTGGAAAGAACCCAGATGTCCCTCAACAGAGGAATGGATACAGAAATTATGGTACATTTACACAATGGAGTACTACTCAGCTATTAAAAAGAATGAATTTATGAAATTCCTAGCCAAATGGATGGACCTGGAGGGCATCATCTTGAGTGAGGTAACACAATCACAAAGGAACTCACACAATATGTATTCACTGATAAGTGGATATTAGCCCAAAACTTAGGATACCCAAGATACAAGATACAATTTGCTAAATGCATGAAACTCAAGAAGAATGAAGACCAAAATGTGGACACTGTGCCCCTTCTTAGAATTGGGAACAAAACACCCATGGAAGGAGTTACAGAGACAAAGTTTGGAGCTGTGATGAAAGGATGGACCATCTAGAGACTGCCGTATCCAGGGATCCATCCCATAATCAGTTTCTAAACGCGGACACCATTGCATACACTAGCAAGATTTTGCTGAAAGGACCCAAATATAGCTGTCTCTTGTGAGACTATGCAGGGGCCTAGCAAACAGGAGTGGATGCTCACAATCAGCTATTGGATGTATCACAGGGCTCCCAATGGAGACGCTAGAGAAAGTACCCAAAGGAGCTAAAGGGATCTGCAACCCTATAGTTGGAACAACATGATGAACTAACCAGTACCCCGGAGCTCTTGTCTCTAGCTGCATATGTATCGAAAGATGGCCTAGTCGGCCATCACTGGAAAGAGAGGCCCATTGGACTTGCAAACTTTATATGCCCAAATATAGGGGAATGACAGGGCCAAAAGAATGGGAATGGGTGGGTAGGGAAGTGGGGGGCGCTATGGGGGACTTTTGGGATAGCATTGGAAATGTAATTGAGGAAAATACGTAATAAAAAATATTAAAAATTAAAAAAAACCTGCATACTCAATTTAGGCAAAAATAGATTAAAAAGAAAAAAATCTTGAGCTACAATGTTTCTCTACATGAGGATGCAACTAAACATGATTCTGAAATCACTCTATATAGAGAAAAATCAACTGTGAATAAAAACATTGTGTGTAATAGTGAACAATTGGATGCTATCCTGCAGGGTGACACAAGTGTCACAGAAGTGTGAATGCTCTAAAATGCCTCATCTCTACCTGCTGCATGTTGTTTCCATATGTTACAGGAATTTACAAGTTCACTCTTTGTGAACTATGAAAATAATTCACAGTAACCCATGCAAAGAAAAAAATGTGCAGCTGTGAAAATGATAAGATCCAAAACTGACTGAAATGAAAAGTTCTGCATGATATTTTAAGAGAATACAATATCACATAAAAATCACATAGTTTTACAAGATGCTTAAATGTAATGTATATACATTATACTCTACTACATGAATGTATGAGGGTATGCAGAGTGATGTGCACAATTACATCAGAAAGTTCAGTAAAGGTTTTAATGAATGAAGTGAGAAATGATTGAAAATGGAGAGCTTTCTGTCTTCTTTTTAACCTGTTTGTTAGGTTTTACTTTTTATAGTATGTTAACTTTATAATTTAAATAATCTAAACTGAAAATTAAAAAAGCCTACACATATCATCTGGAAATTTATATTGATTCTTTAATTTATATTTCTGAAATGTATGGGGAAATACATGCTACATTATTCAAATAGATGTAAATTAAGGAAAATATTTACATAAAAAGTCTGTCTCATGTCATGCTAAGCTTAATGAAAAACTCTCCATGGCAACCCATTTTATCTTCTATCTCAGGAAAACGGTGCAATAGGTTATTTAGAAGAGAGATACCACTTGTAAGTGTTTGATTTTGAAACATGTCACCTAATTATTAGCAATCTGAGGCACTCTAACGTCTTATTATGTGTTCAAACAGCATTTAAATAAGAAAAACAAAATTTAAGATTAATATTATGCTAATAAAGGAAAATGTAGCCAAAGACAGGCCATAAGAGATTTTTTAAGCACCAATATATATAAAAACAAAAAGCAACACATGAAAAACAAAAGCCTTCAAAATGCTAAGAGCTAGAATCTGGATATATGCATATACAACAGGCAAGGAAATACCAATAAATTATCTTAGAAACTGCATGACCAGCAGTAGTCCACAACTATAAAACAAAAACCTTTTGTTAGCTACAAATGCATCTCTCACCATGAGCATCATGAAAGGTTACCTGAAAAGACCAGAGAACACAAGTGTACTTTATGAATCTGGTGGATTATTATACAAGCAATCCCTCGTGAGAATACCATTTTTTTCAGTATTCTGAATTAATGTGCATACACTTTATTTTTTAATTTTTAAATATTTTTAATTAGGTATTTTCCTCATTCACATTTCCAATGCTATCCCAAAAGTTCCCCATACCCTCCCCACCCTCCCCTACCCACCCACTCCCACTTTTTGGCCCTGGCGTTCCCCTGTACTGGGGCATATAAAGTTTGCATGTCCAATGGGCCTCTCTTTCCAGTGATGGCCGACTAGGCCATCTTTTGATACATATGCAGCTAGAGTCAAGAGCTCCGGGGTACTAGTTAGTTCATAATGTTGTTCCACCTATAGGGTGGCAGATCCCTTTAGCTTCTTGGGTACTTTCTCTAGCTCCTCCATTGGGGGCCCTGTGATCCATCTAATAGCTGACTGTGAGCATCCACTTATGTGTAGAATACCATTTTTTTTAATGAGCTTATACTATATAAATTAGGGGGAAAATAATTTCTTCAGCAAATCAACTCTATCAAACCAATAATGTTGAAAACATGAATAGATTCCATCCATTTAGATTCCATTACTTATGGTGTTGCTGATTACATGACCAGGGCTCTATAGACAACCAGATATGTGTATAGAATCAGGAAACAGGTCTGCCATTACTGAAAACCTTTACCTCTGGATTACATACTTCTCATTTTAAAGCAATATGAAAAACTTCATCACTTGGCTTTTAAGAGAGGGTCTTGCTATATTGCTCAAACTATTCTCAAATACATTATTCCCTTGCCATATTACTGGCTGGTTTTGTGTGTCAACTTGACACAGGCTGGAGTTATCACAGAGAAAGGAGCTTCAGTTGGGGAAGTGTCTCCATGAGATCTAGCTGTGGGGCACATTTTCTCAGTTGGTGATCAAGGCTGGAGGGCTCATTGTGGGTGGTGCCATCCCTGGGCTGATAATCTTGGGTTCTATAAGAGAGTAAGCTGAGCAAGGCAGGGGAAGCAAGCCAGTAAGGAACATTCCTCCATGGCCTCTGCATCAGCTCCTGCTTTCTGACCTACTTGAGTCCCAGTCCTGACTTCCTTTGGAGATGAACAGCAGTGTGGAAGTGTAAGCTGAATAAACCCTTTCCTCCCCAACTTGCTTCTTGGTTGTGATGTTTTGTGCAGGAATAGAAACCTTGACTAAGACACCATACCTGGCTAAGTAAAAAATTTAAACCTAGAACAAACGTATTTGTAGTTAATACAATGGTCAGACCAAGGAGATTTTTACAAATAGGGCAGTTTACATTGCAACTTTGGACACTATTTTAGGACAACACACACACACACACACACACACACACAGAGAGAGAGAGAGAGAGAGAGAGAGAGAGAGAGAGAGAGAGAGAAATTAAGTAAATTAAGTAAGAGATCTTCCCTAGGGGAAAAAAATCAGAGACTTTCTTTTCCCTCTACAGGAAGAAACATGCAGGATCTTGAAGCATTGCATCATTTACTCAAATGTAGCAACAATGGCCATATGGCATGGTTCAAGCCATGCTGAGTGACTTTTGGACAAGGCCACTAACAAATACACACAACCTATTTAATTATAGCCAGTCACTGATCTGTCAAGTAATGGTGTTTACAGGAAATAGAAATTGTGAGGATAAGAAATAGCAGCATGGGAGAGAATTAATCCACAACACGTAATTTCCTTCCCTGCACACAGCTTCACTGAGAGGAAACCTGAGGACTCACCACCTGTTCAGAGGTTTGGTTTCTGGGAGATTTACGATGGTCCACAGCCAGAATAAGAGTGGCATTTGTGTGTCACACAGTTTAAAAAAAAAGTAACGGGATAAATCAAAGTAAATTTTGTGATCTAAAGAATAAAGTGATAAAATAGTTACATTCTCTAGCTTAATTTTAGTAACAGATATTTTATGTGCACTAACTTAGAACATCTGAAATTTAATAAGCAGCATATAGTATTCTTTCTTAT
Source organism: Mus caroli (assembly GCF_978045245.1). Taxonomy (NCBI): domain Eukaryota; kingdom Metazoa; phylum Chordata; class Mammalia; order Rodentia; family Muridae; genus Mus; species Mus caroli. Next base: position 121,616,785 of record NW_028227267.1, read on the forward strand.
GCTGCTTCATGACCAGTCTGATTTTCATCCTCTTTATGGCCTTTATTTTTTCAATAAGAATAATTTTAATGCCTCTTTCATCCAATTATTCCTTTCTTTTGCTTTCCACTATTCCTTGATTTTTCCATTTATTCATGACCATTTTAGTTATTAACAATATTGATCTAATCACCAAACATCTTTACTTGAATCCAAATCCAATCAAATTCCCTTCCATTTGACTTTCATAGATATAAAGAAGAAAAGAAGTGATGGAGGGAGAGACGGATGGAGGGAGGAAAAAAGAAAGAGAGAGAGAGAAGAGAGAGAGAGAGACCACATGGGGGGCATTTTTCAAAAACTGTGCTGTAGAATCATTACAAACAAAAAGCATCAGGTTCATCTGAATCTAGATAGGAACATAGGGACCCACAACTAGACAACATGCAGAGAGTAGGAGACTTTGGTGAAATGTCTATATTTGTTCCCTCCCCTCAAGGCTCATGAATTTATGAAAAAGAGGAAGTATTTGCCCTTCCTTCACTGGACGTTCCCTCCAAATATGTTTTATTATATTTGTTATATTCCTAACTTGGTGAAGGGATATCCTCAATACACAGTTGTTATAGTATTGTGATTTCCATATTATTCACTTGTCCTTCTGTGAGCAAAAAATTATTATTTATTTCTAAAGACCTAGGGAATTACTACATGTATCTAAGGCTAGAATGTTGGGTTTTTTTAAAATAAATTTGGAGTTCTATTAGATATTTATTAATATCCCACACACTTACCATGATGTTCATTTAAACAATAAATAAAGATTATTTATATATTTATTTATTTAATATTTATTTATTGTATTCTTGGGCTGTTTATGATATTTTTTTGAGTGTGTGTATGTCTGTGTGTGTCTGTGTGTTACTAGTAATTGATTCTAGCTCATCTGGTAAGTACATTACAGTGGTAAGTACAACTACTGAGCAATATTCCCCAGCATGTTTGCCTGAAATTTTCAGGAATGCATCTAGCAAGATTTTGCAAATCAGTAAAAAAAGAACTAAAATGATGTTTACAGGGCTGTTTAGAAGTTTTCACTAACACTTAATGATTTGTATAACAGATCCTTTCATTTGAGTACAGCTTATTAAGAAGGTATTGTTTATCTGACCAAGAATGGACACACAAATACACACATGGGGTGTTTGGTGATTAACAAAAGAAATCTTAAGACCACAGATATAGTATACATACCAGCAATGTCTGACATAGAATGTTCTGCTTTTGTTTCTCGGTCACTAACTTAATAAATTATGCTTGTTTATCTTATAGTCATTGCAAAGAATGTCTTTTGCTCATAAGTGTATAATAGATTGCTCAAACAATAATACAATTCAACAGAAATATTCACAAAATTTACAATTAAAGGTATATTAATCTTACATAAACATATTAAGATTTTGTGTTGCCTATTCCAGAATCATTGTACAAATTTACTGCATTTTCTCCTAAATATATTCAATTATACTTGAGATTAACTGTTGTCTCTTTCAGTTTGACATGTGGGCAATACTTCCCATAATGCTATGCACAAAGTCATCACCTTCCCCCTAAGACAATAGCTCTTTATTCTAAATCTAGAATTTTATGATCTATCTTTGTTATATTTTAAACATCTAAAAATACTAGTAAAAATTTAAACCATGATGTTTATAGTAGGTGGTATTTATTTTTACAAACTCTAATATTTGTCATTTAAACATAGAAGGATTCTTCTATAAATTTTCACTTTAAAATAAAACTTAAAATATTTTAAAAATAATAGAGGTGAAAATGAATTTCAGAATAATGAATATGAATTTCAGAATAATGATCTAGCTGTCCAAATATGTTGATTTTGTTGGGAAATAACTTTGGCCCCAAACCTGGTAGATTTCAAGTCCTTGAAAAGAACTAGATAGCTTCAGAGATGGCTCAGCAGTTAAGGGTGCTTGTTGCTCTTGAAGAGAACTAGAATTAGGTTCTCAGCACCCAATTCTAGTAGTTCAAAACTACCTATATCTCCAGCTATAGGAGTTCCAGTGCTATCTTTTGGACTTCATGGGTACCTGCACTCACAAATGAATGTACCTACAAGTACACATATATGCATGCTTATTAAAAATATAATTCATTTAAAAATAATTTGTATCTCAGACTTATATTTCTGATGAACTTATAAACTTCAGGACATCAGTGGTTCTTAAATCTTGTTCTCTATCATGAGTCTACAAGGTTCTAAATACTCAAAGAAAACATTTTCCCCCAGTCTCTATGACTAAACAGCTCCATAAACTATTCTGACTCCACTATAATTCTTTCTAAAATTCTTTCCAAGAGTATTAGAAAGCAAAATTACTTGGAAATAAAGACACAAGACAAAATGTGAATCTGTTTATCTATAATAATGTTAGGCTGAACTTATTAACAATAGACAGAAAATTGTAAGAAAGAACTTTTACCATATATCTGAAGCTACTTTCTTTTTATTGTGCATATATTAAAGTGACAGCTGCTTTTTTGAATTGCTAAAGGAAGGAAATGGCTACCATTTTTTTCAGTCAGATTCTTTGAATGTATTTCCGTCAATTATCCAGTCTGACACTTAATGTGCCTATCATTAATAAGGAGACAAAAAATGTATTTAGAGAGTCTATATGTAAAAAACTGAAAATAGATCCATATTTACCACCTTGCACAAAGCTCAAGACCAGGCAGATTAAGGATCTCAACATAAAACCAGATACACTAAACCTAATAGAAGAGAAAATGGGAAAGAACCTCAAACTCATTGGCACAGGGGGAAATTTCCTGAACAAAACTCTAATGGCTCAGGCTTTAAGATCAACAATTGATAAACGAGACCTCAAGAAACTGGAAAGCTCTGTAAGGCAAAGGACATAGTCAATAGGACAAATTGGCAACCTACAGATTGGGGGAAAAAATCCTCATTAACCCCACATCTGATAGAAGGCTAATATCCAAAATATTTAAAGAACTCAAGAAGCTAACCACCAAGAAACCAAACAACCCAATTTAAAAAGTTCAGTATAGTATAGAACTAAACAGAGAATTCACAACAGAGGAATGGCTGAGAAGCACTTAAAGAAATGTTCAAAGACATTTAGTGGTCAGAGAAATGCAAATCAAAATGACCTTGAGATTCCACCTTACACCAATCAGAACTGCTAAGATCAAAACCTTGGGTGACACCACACGTTGGTGAAGATGTGGAGAAATAGGAACACTCCTCCATTGCTGGTGGGATCACAAACTGGTAAAAAAGAAAAAAGAAAAAAAGAAAAAAAAAACACTCCAGAAATCAATCTGGAGGTTTCCCAGAAAATTGGAAATAAATCTACCAGAAGATGCAGCTATACCACTCTTGGGCATATACCCAAAGGATTCCCCACCATGCTACAATGGCACGTGTTACACTATGTTCATAGTTGCCTTGTTTGTGATAGCCAGAAGCTGGAAACAACCCAGATGTCCAACAACAGAAGAATGGATTCAGAAAATATGGTTCATTTACACAATGAAATACTACTCAGCTATTAAGAATGAGGATAACATGAGTTTTTTCAGGCAAATGGATCGGACTAGAAAATATCACCCTGAGCGAGTTTACTCAGACTTAAAAGGACATGCATGGTATATACTCACTAATAAGTGAGTATTAACCAAAAAAGTACAGAATACTCAGGATAAAATCGACAGAACTCAAAAAAGGTTAACAAACTGAAGGGCTCAAGTGAGGATACTTTAATCCCACTTGGGAAAGAGAAGAAAGCAATCACTGAGAGTGGGGTGAGAGGGAGGGAAGGACCTGGGTGGGAAAGGATACAAAAAGGGGAAGATGGGAACATGATCAGATAGGTATTGGGGAGGACAGAACTGAAGTTCTGAGGGCCAGCATAAAGAATGGAAACAGGCAACCTCGGGCGGTAGGAGGTAGGGGGACCGTCTAGTATGTACCAGAGACGTAGGAGGCGAGAGACTCTCAAAACTCAAAGGAATGTACCTTAGATGAAATGCCTACAGTGGGGAGAGGAAACCTGTAGAGTCCACCTCCTGTAAAAAGACAGAACATCAAGTGGAGGGATTGGGTTGCCATTCCATGGTCAAAATCTCTGACCAGAATTGTTCCTGTTGGAAAGAACTTCAGGAGCCAGGTATTGGTGGCGCATATCTTTAATCCCAGCACTTGGGAGGCAGAGGCAGGCGGATTTCTGAGTTCAAGGCCAGCCTGGTCTACAGAGTGAGTTCCAGGACAGCCAGGGCTACACAGAGAAACCCTGTCTTGAAAAAACAAACAAACAAACAAACAAACAAAACAAACAAAAACAAAAACAAACAAACAAAAAAAAGAACTTCAGGGACAAAATCGAGAAAAGCCTGAGGGAAAGGAGGTCCAGGGACAGGCCCAAATTGGGATCCAGCTCAAAGGGAGGCCCCAAAGTCTTACACTATTACTGAGGCTATGGTGTGCTCACAAAAATGAGCCTATCATGACTGCCCTCTGAAAGACCCAACAAGCAGCTGAAAGTGTCAGATGCAGACATTTATATCCAACCAATGGACAGAAGCTACTGACCCCTGTGATTGAATTAGGGAAAAGCTGGAAGAAGCTGAGGAGGAGTGCAACCCTATAGGAAGACCAGCAGTCTCAATGAATCTGGTCCCTTGAGATCTTTCAGACATTGAGCCACCAACCAGGCAGAACACACCAGCTGGTATGAGGCCCCCAACACATATACATACGGCAGAGGACTGCCTGGTCTGTACTCAATGAGAGAAGATACACCTAACCCTCAAGAGACTTGAGGCCGCAGGGAGTTGGGAATTCTGGTAGGGTGGGGGTTGGGGACATCCTCTTGGAGATGCAGGGGAGGAGGTATGTAAAAAAGTTTGAAGAATAAAAAGAAAGAAAAAAGAGAATGTTTACTAAAATAAATGAACACTATTGCAGAGCTGTGATCTCTCTTAACTACTTAATTACTGACTACTATTAACTATGGAATTTTGGGAATTTCTGTTGTCTAGCTTAAAAATTAATGTATATACCAAAAACACCTTAGCAAATGTCTCTGGGTATCTCCTCCAAGTTACTGACAATTTATAGCTTGTTGCATTTTATGCAGGACAGCAAATAAAAAATTGTAGCTCCAAAAATCATAATTTATTTGCTGTCAGTTCAAAGAGTTATTTTTTCTTTTAAGAAGAGATTTTAACGCCTTTGAGTTATTATTCAAGATGCCTAAACACCACATAACTGTCATGGTATAAAACAATCTTCCTTCTAAAACACTGCAAAATGTGTATGTTTTATACATCTTAATGCTTTGGGGTTTTTTTTTAGAAAAATTTTATCTAAGCAATATTTTATATAAGCACGCAAAAAGCACATAAATGATGTGTTTCATTACCAATATGAAAGTATTAATTTGACTAATTTGACAGTGAATGATGAAAACTTAGAGGTTGCAAGGTCTGAGGGTCATAATAAATAATAGGAAAAAAAGACTGAGACTGATTTGGTATTATGCTGATGGGTATCTTTGTTGATTTTCACTCTTTATAAAATTGAGATAAAAAAAAAGTAACTGTTATTAAGCCAAACTACAAGCAATACCACATAAAAGATGATATAGCACTTAATAATATGTATGGATTCTTCAATTTTTATTTCTATTATTTTATCTGTATACTATGCATTAAATTTGCCAATTGCTATATTCCTATAATATAGCAAATTTATCCAGTTTACTTTTAAATGAATAATAGGCAATGAAAAGATAGTAACTGATAAAAATCTAATTTATAATGACTGCCAAGAAACCCTATTCTAGAAATAAATGTTGACTTTATATTCCATTTAAAATAATGCAGTGGGTCTTAAGTCCAATTTGAGAGCTATTGGTTACTGCCAAGGTATGTGTGCCACTACTGCACCCTTGGGGTTATTGTGTCATGCTGGTCATTGATGTGATTCATAGGGCATCATGACCAAATAGGATTGTTGGTTGCCTCTGGATTCCTTTGGAATCTTGTATGGCACCTTCTGGTACCATGAACACTAGTCCTCAGGGAGAAGATATTTAGATCAGTTTCAGCACAGGGCCCTCTGGGCCCTGTTTTAAGGACTTATCTTCAACTTCTGAAGAACAACCAAAGGCAATAGTAACAGCTTGTAATGTTTTGGGAGTTTCTTAGATAACCCTGGTTAACAACTCAAGAAGGTGCTTCTGTGCCTGCTATTGTGGTTTTTGTTAAGTGGTCTTTAGCTTTTGGAGGGAGTATTGTTAGCCCAGATAGGAAATTTTCATTTAAAATATATATGCACATTTTTACATAGATTTAAATGTATTATGCATAAACATACATGTATATTAATTGTATGAATATGCATACAATTAATGACAAAAGAGGCCATTAATTTGAAAAAGAGAAAGGAGAAGCATATGAGATGATCTAGAGGAATAAAAGGAAACAGGAAACTAATTATTATCTAAAAATAAAATAATTTATAATATAATGAAATGTCTTTTGGATTTAAATGTATACATTTATGACCAATTATCAAGTTTTACACAAACTGAAAGTTATTCCAGAACTAGAAAAACAATATCTTGTCCTACAGGAAAAAATTACTCCAGTCTTTCCTATAGAAATGGTCCATAGACACAAAGCTCTCTGTATCTGTGGGAACAGCTGTGTGGCCCCATGTGAGTCACTAGTGTTATTGAGAGAGTTCTTCATGCACTTATCTTGCTAATTCAAATCTTCTAGTCCCAGCATGGAGGTTCTTGTAGACCAACCCCAGGCTCTATTCTACAACCTTCCTTGATTCTGAGAGAAAATTGCAATGGGAAGAGGAGGCCAGAAGAGAGAGAGGACATCACAACTCTCTCATTCACTGGATCTCACTGTGAAAATGGGAAGAGGTCTGAATTCTAGCACTTCTGACCTCACAAGAAGTGCTACATGCCTAAATTTTCAGCTGCCTTATAAGACTGTGCTAACTGAACGTATGAATTTGTTTGGTTTATATCCTTAATATCCCTGTCCAGTTCATTATTGGCTATCTGTGACTAAAAACTGTGTACACCTTGGATTAACTATCTTTTCAGAGTGATTGGCCTCAAACCAAATATAAATCCTCAATGAAGTGTTTCTCTTGGGATGGGGAGGGTGCTTTAGAAAGCCCTTTAGGAAATGCAGCCCAAGCAGGAGACTGTTATCAGATAAAACAGTTCTACAACCAGATTCTGCAGTTGAAATATAATGAAATGGTGCAGCATGCACTTGAAATCTTTCAAAGTATCCTATTGCCACCAAAAGTCTATAAACAAAATCCACATGAGTCATGGGCTGGGGGTTTCAGAAAATCTCTATATTCCCAGATGACGAAAAAAAAAAAAAAAAAAAAACAACAACAACAACAAAAACCAGAAAGGTGAAATGATTTGTGAAGAATTAAGTGACAGCCCTCTCATAAGGTTCATGTTATCTACTACCAGGTAGGCAAAGACAGATAGTGATGTCAGCCACCTCCATTCAAACAGTCACTCTGTTCTTAGCTAATGAATTTAATCAGATGACTGCATAGATTAATATGGAGACATCAAATACAAGTTAAACCTGCACCGTTTTTTCCAGAAAGTCAGTTTATCTAAGATTTAGGATTTAAGCATATAAGTAGACAAATAAGCATGTAATAGACATTTAAGCAACAAACTACACTTCACAATAAAATATATACTGTGTAGGAAGAAAAAATTTAATATTATGTGTTGCTCTGAAGTTTTCTCTCTATTGCTACCATAATGTTCACTCTTTAAGCTGAAAATTAAATGATGGAAGCAATAACGACTGTGGAGAAAGAAATCAGAATCTCCATAAAACAGATCGAATACTATCTGCTTAACACAGAGGGCACATGAAGTACCCTTCAAGCAGACACTGTGCAACAATATGTATTGTTTATTCCATAACAAATATTAGTGAAATTAATCTCATTTGTTTTATTTCAATCCTACCTTATGGTTATGAATGTACTAACACTCAGGAAAAGATGTTGGGACAATAAAATTTAAATTTTGCATAATATTTAGATACTTAAATTCCAGCAATATAATATAATTAACATATAGTTGTATTTATTCCTGGCCCTGTATGTATGCGTGGGTGTGTACATGGTTAAATGAAAAGATGGACATGAATGGAATGGATGGAATGAATAGACGGGCAGAAAGACAGATAATATCTTTAGATAGGTTAACAGAATGTTCTCATTCTTTCCATATGATATATTTTAATGGAAACATACAGAATAAAGCATCATATTTGAAAGATGCCACCATATTTAACTGCAGCTATCTAATTATTCATATCTTGTCAAGAGTTTAGACCAATTTCCTTCTTGGCTGATAAAAAAATACTGCAATTAGCAAAAAGAATTCACAAAGTGTACATTTTATGATGCATCAGTTTAGTTGCCAAAGTTTTTTGTCTAAATGTTCCAGCCTTGAGTTTCTTTTGATATCTATTGTACCTTACACCATCCATAATATGATAGTCAATTTTATATATTATGTATTTATACTATAAATTCCATCCTAAACATTTTTCATATTACATATTTTCACAGTAATTTCCATGGTATAGCACTATTGTTGTCTGTTATCATCTTCAAAAATAAGAGAAAACTCAATCCACTACAATTTCCTAGGATTACAATCAGACAGTTAAAACCAGACATGTGGTTGCCTAAGCCCTGATCTAAATCACTAGAGGATTACCACTTCTCCAAGGATATGTTCCTATGTTACTAAGTTTGCTATTTAAATCTAAGCTCCATCTTTTAAACTGCATGTAAGAATGGGAATATTGATATAGTTGGATAACCAATTGGAAAACCACTCACAGGGAAAATAGTCATCCTGACTCAACTGTCACTGAAGCAGCTTCACTTTCTCCACAAGACAATTGTCCTACTCCTCTTAAAAAATGCAGAGTTCAGTCATACACTTAAGAAAGGAATAATCAAGAATAGTAATGTACTGGAATCAGAATGAATGCAACTGTTACCCATTGCAGATGTGACCCCAAAACAATGCATGCACTTCTCTCACTTCTACAGCTATAATCTTAAAGTAGGAATATTGATCTATCAGCATTATGTGCCAGAGTCAGATACCACACAGTAAATTAGCTTTCACAATCCCCCATAATTATAAATTATAAATTTTTACCTAAGTTTTGCTCTCCCAAACAAGCAAATAAGTAATTAAATAAAATATGATGCTTCTTAGGAAAAAAGTCTAAGACATTATAATTGTTAACAGTTTATGCAGAAAATGGAAATTCTATGGCATTGGTGCTGGTATTAGCATCCCCTCTCCTGGTGAATGCAGACATGTCTTTGGGGACTATGATGCTGCTTAGGTGCAGGCTTAGCCCTGTAGACTATGTGATTTAATAAATCAGAAGATTGCTATGTGTACATGGTAAAAGGAAATTGCCAGCACAGTTAAATACATCATAGATGCAGTTCTGAATATATGAAGTAATATCGTTACTCCATTCAAATAATAGGCCAGACTTAGATCACTCACTGGCAGTAGGAAAAAAATGGGCAATTTTTTTTTTTTGCAGAAATGTCAGTCACTGAGGTCTAAATAACATATTTGTCTTTAAAGAAAGGCATGTTAGAGAAATGCCACTTTCACAGCTGGCACCAGAGTTTCCCTGAGAAGGAAAAAAATGTCTTTGTTTAAGAAAATACTTGTGTAGACTGTCTTAAGGAAAGGAATATGACTTCAGATGATATGTCCTGTGAAAACTGGAAAACCCAGAGAGACCTTGACTGAAGTATACATGAAGTGCATAGGCTTGGGGAAGGCTCCAAGAGAAAAGAGAGATGATTGAGTACAGAGTGTAGTGGCTACCTACACATAGTAGGTCCATCAGGCAGACAAGGAAGAAAACAATACAAACAAACAGAAATAAGCCTCTAGTTAAGTGCAAAGAACATTAACTTGGTGGGAATATAATCCTGTAATCTTTCACAAGGTTATATGATCCATATCAGTTGAATTTTAGAAGACACCTAAAGTGAACATGAGAGACACCTGAGGCAAATGGGCCCTTCTCTTGTTCAGAGTCATGTTAACAGATTAAGACAATTTACCAATTTAATTTACATTACATTTGTGTTTTTCAGGCTCTATCCTTTGTGGTTTCTGTTTATTTCACATATTGTTTATTCTTAAACTGTCTTTACATGTATTCTCTAGTATTTCTCTAGATTTCTGATTTCTCCCAACTCTAAATCCCTACTTCCCAAATTATGTTATCACATATCACCAAATATCATAGGACTCATGTTTCCAAACAGTGGCCACAGAGGTCAACATAATTAAGATATATCCACCAGGTACCACCCGCAACTACACCAAAAGAATGTTTGGTCAGTGAATAAAGTACCTCCTTCTAGTCCAAGAATGGCCAAAGCCCCACCTATATGTACGTTCAGAAGACTCCCTTGCCCTTCCTCCTATCTTGTTACTAGCTATCATATAAGCAATCTAACCCACTTTTGTTTCAAAATTACTTCAAATATCTTAGTGTCATTATTAACTGAGTACATATAACGAATAAATGCTCCCATCTAATGATACGTACCTTAACTTTAAGAGACTTATATTGCCTGGGTTTCCTAGATAACATCCTTCCTACCCAAGCCCAACATTCACCATTAATCTCACACTCAGCCAATAAGAAAGCTGGGCTTTCTGAATACATGGTTTTAAAAATGTATGCTATGAGCATCAAGTCCAGAAACAATGTTTTATATTTTTATTTTTAATATAGAGTTTTATTCCATAACCTAGGCTGTCTCAAAACTCACTATGTATCTCAAGATGGCATCACACTTTCAATAACCATTCTGCCTCAGCCTCTCTAGTGCAGGGATTGCAGATGTTGAGTATGCCTAGAGATCTACCAACTGATGAATGGATAAAGAAAATGTAGTATATCTACACAATGAAATGTCCTTCAGCTATAAAGAAAAGCTATCTTTTGCAAAAATGTGGATAGAACTGGAGATTATTATGCTGTAGTTAAAAAGCCAGACTCATGAAGATGAAGACAAACATGTTTTTTTCTCATATACAGAATAGCAATTTAAGTCTATATGTACATCAATATGGAAAGGAGGGGGAAAGAGAAATAAAAGATGGTAATAGAATGTGTATAACATATTAGGAGGAAAGACATTGTGAGAGGATGGGACCAGCAAGAGGTGTGGAAAGGGAGTGAGATACAGTAGTGGGGGAGGTGAGTAAAAAGAAGGTATAGTGTGTGTGTGTGTGTGTGTGTGTGTGTGTGTGTGTGTGTGTGTGTGTGAAAGAGAGAGAGAGAGAGAGAGAGAGAGAGAATTAAAACTTCACAATAAACTCCCTTGCTTAGGATGAAAACTAAAATTAAAATAAAATGTACAGAAAGAATAATCATATGGCTTCTTAACTCCATCTGTCTACTCACTATCTCTTCCTGAAGAGTTCTCTGTTGTCAATTTATACACTGGTTAAGAGAATGATTACAAGTGTCTAGAAAAATATTATAGGACAGAAGCTAGTGAGGTTATAAATGTGACCAGGCTTAAATGAGAAATCCATGGGGAAATTGTATTTTGGCTTAAATGTGGCCTTTATAGAATATAAAAAGGAAGATCAAGTAGTAACACCTAGCTCCAGTTTCTCAGTAACAACGGACTAAATGCTTTGTAAAATAATTTGCTTTCAAATTTTAAGAAATTGAGTTTTGATATTGATTTCAGTGTGAACATGTTTTAGATTAACTAAAACTTCACCCATTGAGAACAAGTACAGAGAAGCATTTGAGCAAGTCATTTACAGGATATCAAATACGTATTTGCATTTCTAATGCAAATGAAGCCATAAAAGAGAACTGGATTTCTCAGCAACTTCTGAGCAAAGCAAATGTTTCTGAAGGCACAGATATCAAGACTTGAGTCTGTACTCTCTGACTTTCTCAAACTCTTTCTTCCCCTTTACCTATCTCCTTGTTTGAGCATTACCATATTATCAACATATTATCAAATTATTAACATATTATCATATTAAAGATAGTATTAAATATTTTTACGAAAGTAAAGGGAAAGTGAATGGCCAAAGGCATAAAGTAAATTAAAAGAAAAGGAATGGAGCATAGAAAGCCATATACTAGGACATGTTTATTCATTTAGAAATTGTTACTGGAACCTATCTTGTTATACTATCCTAATGACAGAAGATAGCTTTTGGAACCATGGAGGCATTCATAGCTCCATAATAATTTGATGAATGTTCTTAGCACACATATTGGTTCTATTCACTTGGTTATATGTGCTCTGTCAAAGAATATTTTACTTCTTCATTAAGAACAGAGTCCAAAATGAAGTAATTTTATTACTTCATTAAAAACAGAGTGATTCTGTATAGAATGAAATATATTTGGGTAGCTGTGTTTCTGGAAATAATAAAAACTGTAGAAAATAAATTTATTGCAATATTTTCATGTATGGCTTTAAGGAATCAGAGTGAGCTTGCAGTTGATGGAATAGATGACAGATGGCACTTTAACACACTAACACTAAACATGCTTCTTCACTAACCTAGGAGGATACAGAGAGTAAAGACCACTCAATCTTTACTCTCTATGTTGACATTAAACTATTTGAGAGAATCTGATCCCAGAATTTCTAATGATTTTCCTCCACAAACTATATTATTTTAAGTTTGTTGAGTCAGTTCATAAAGATGACAAATTCTTGTAAATGCACCAAAATAATACTTTAATTGCTTTTAATTATTCTTAACACTTAATTAGTATCTGTCACTGTTCTAAATATCCTAAACTCATCTTTCAAAGAGATAGACACTACTGTTCTCAAATCTGAAAGTATATAATGAAGGTAGGGACAGCTATCACTGTATACAACTGTTAGTAATGCAAGGCATAGAGCAAGGTAGACCTTTCAAAACAAAGGTGGTTGTACTGGCTAGTTTTGTGTCAACTTGACACAACTGGAGTTATCACAGAGAAAGGAGCTTCAGTTGAGGAAATGCCTCCATGAGATCCAACTGTAAGGCATTTTCTCAATTAGTGATCAAGGGGGAAAGGCCCCTTGTGGGTGGTACCATCTCTGGGCTGGTAGTCTTGGATCCTATAAAGAGCAGGCTGAGCAAGCCAGGGGAAGCAAGCCAGTAAAGAACATCCCTTCCATGGCCTCTGCGTCAGCTCCTGCTTTCTGTCCTGTTTGAGTTCCAGTCCTGACTTCCTTTGGTGATGAACAGCAGCATCAAAGTGTAAACCGAATAAACCCTTTCCTCCCCAACTTGCTTCTTGGTCATGATGTTTGTGCAGGAATAGAAACCCTGACTAAGACAGTGGTATAGTTGCAGAAACTATAGTACAATGTAGAGGGCCAATGGCAAGGGTTGTGTAAAGAGCACCCTTTGTGAAACCTGGGTCCATGACAAAAGAGTATCAAAATGATGTAAAACTAACTCGAGCTTATATCTCTGAACCATTGGTGTTAGATTCCAAAAATATGCTCTGACTGAAAACAAAATATGTCCCATAGCTTAAAACAGATGACTATGATTGGGGCAAATAGTCTCATATATAGATGTTTCTGATTTGAGAGACCAGGGTTGATAGTAAGTTGCTGTATGCTTTACCAGGCAAGTCCTCAATCACTCTCGTTACTGGAAATAGAACACTTACATATCAGCATGACTTCTTTTGACTCATCTTCACAGTGTCAGTTTATTGTGTGGAAAAGGTGTAGCAAAGCAGAGCAGCCTATTTTCTGGTGGCTAGAAATCAGAGACAACATGCCTGCATGTACTGGCTTTCTTGGTCTTCTTTATTTCGATTCAGGGATAATACTCCCCACATTTTATACAGGTCTTGCCCCCTTAATTCACCCTTTATAGAAACATCCCTAACCAGACCTCAAGAGACATAGTATTCTCCTGCATGGTTCTCAATGCAGTCAAGCTGACAAGCAGAATCAACCACAGCATAAATATAATTCTTTGTGAAGTTACCTCTACTGAAGCCATGTCTACTTTTAAGTAGACAATATTTTCTATTTGGGTTTTACTTAATTTAAAGACAAATCCATAAGGCAGATAAAATAATTTATATCCCTAGAACGAGAAGATGCCTTTATTAAGCAAATTTATAATAATAAATATTTAGTTTTTTTCAATGTTCTTGTTTTTATGCAAGAGTTCTAAGAAAACATGGTAAAACATTTCCACTGAGTTTTATTTTTTATTTTTTAATCAGCTTACAAAGTAGCAGGTTTCTTTACAAAATTTTCTTATAAACTTAGTTTTGATTGACTCCACCCTCCCTTTTATCTCCCCATCTCTCATGGCTCCCATTCCCTCTGCAAGAGACAGAAAATTATCAGTTATAAAACATGTCTACATTTCCTGCCATCACAAATGCTTGAATCCATCACAGATAATCAGCTTGTGAGGAATAGTTTGTTGACTGTACAAATTTTCTACCTTTGTTCCAAGTACTTGAGCACTTTGGGTTGCATTATTATTCCAAGCATCTGACACAGTACCTAGCACACAGTAGTTACTGAGTAATTGCTTGGTTAATGAACAAATGAGAGTCTTTTGAAATATGCAAATACACTGAACTCTTCTGAGGATGAATGATTTAAAACAGTCTGCATCAGAGGACAGTGTTTTAAGTTGAATCTGTCTGCAATACTAAACTTTCAAAGGCTTCTCCATAGTACCCTCCATAGAAGCCTCATGACCTGAGTTCCACTCCCAGGATCCAAATAGTAGAAGAAGAGAACATGCTCCTGAAAGATGTCCTCTGACAGACAGACAGACACACACACACACAGAGAGAGAGAGGGAGAGAGAGAGAGAGAGACAGAGACAGAGACAGAGACAGACAGAGACAGAGACAGAGATACAGAGATACAGAGAGACAGAGACAGAGACAGAGACAGAGAAGAGAGACAGAGAGAGACTAATAAATTCAGAGAACTTAAAGTTCTTTCACTCTCTCTTAAGTGTTACTATGATAAAATTTAAGTCAATTCTTTCTGATATAACACATTCTTTTTGATTAATTATGGAAAATAGTTCCATAGTTTCACAGAAAGGTGAATGTCCTTTCTCATTTTTAAGTTTGCAGTCTCTAATATTTATCTCTATACTCTGAAAAATTATATTTACTTTTCATATTTCTGGATCTAAGAACTCAAATATTAGTCAGGGCACCAGAACCTTGAAGATATGGCTCCCTTGAGACTAATAGGATTCCTTATTCTCTATTTTTATGTAGCAGAAGAGACCCCTATTGCCTAGCCATCTGGCATTTCTTTGAAATGAGAATAATCTTATTTGTGAGCCTCAATCCTTACGACCTAATCACCTCCCACAGGCTATTTATTTATTTATTTGTTTATTTATACTTATTCACTTTACATCCTTTACATCCTGCTTACTGCCTCCTTCCTAGTCACCCCCTCCCACATTCCTTTCCACACACCCTCTTCCCCTCTAGATATCCCTTACAGATTCTTGATGTGCCAGAGTGGAGGGATATTTTGTAGAACCTCTAAAACTCAGAGCATTTTTAAATCATTGTCTTTGTCTCACTCTGTCTCAATCTATCTCTCTGTCTCTGTCTCTCTCTATCTCTGTGTGTGTGTGTGTGTGTGTGTGTGTGTGTGTGTGTGTGTGTGTGTGTAAATACAGTCACAAACATGACATGCTGCATGTATGGATGTCAAAAGATATCTGGTATTGGTCCTTAACCAGAGTCTCTTGTTCATCATTGATAGGCCAGGCTAGCTAATTCATAAACTCCAAGAAATTGCCTTTTCTCTATTTCCCATCTCACCAGAAGGTCACTGGGATTATAGATATGCCCTACTGAGCCAGGCTTTACATGAGTTCTGGGCATCTGAACTCAGACATTTGTGGAGCAAGCACTTTACCCATTGAATTGTCTTCCCAGTATAAACTGATAGCATTTAAAAACATTATTTCTTTCCACTTACCATTTTCATGTTAAGAAATCAAAATAAAGAGGTCATTGAAATTGAGTAATGGTCATTTTATAAGTAGTGAGATGTGTAATTATTTGTATAAGTTTCTAAAAGCGGTGTAAAATGTTTTGCTAAAAGCACAATTGATACAAGTTTTCTAACTTTCAGTTACAAACTGTCACGAAACAATCTCATATTTTACCACATTTTTTCTCATAAATCCTCCTTTGTCTTGTATTCTTTCTGCTACATAATATCCAAAAGAGAACAGAACTATGGCTGTAAATTCTGCTCCTGTGATTTGAAGTGCTCTCACTTGCATGCTGAGAAGTATTACAATGAATATTTTTGGCATCCACTGCTGATAGCAGCTTGGAAACAGCAACACTTGATTCAAAATATAACAAGATATAATAACACATAAATTGAATGCACTAAGGGGGTGAGTGCAACCTGTCATAGATTCAGAGTTTTTTCATGAGTACTTGGGAGTAAAAGTGTACATGTTGAGACCTGCACTATAAAAAGATAAACACCTAGTATATCAACAAGCATCATGCAATTAAAAAGAAACTAGAACAAAGCTGTTTTTATCTAATCATTACAAAGGTATCTTCTTTAGGGAAAAAAATCTATAAAGGATTTGACCACAATGATACTCTCTAGTCAGTTAAAGGCATGTCCTCAGACACTATCAACTGTCCTTACTACTCATTTTCAGCAATTAATTTTGTTAGAGTGATAGGCCCCTTTGCCACTGTTTAATGTTTTTGCTTTTCATAATTCTTTCTCTAGGATATTTTTAAAGCTATATATTCTGAATATGTATATTAGAGATTCCTTATTTAAAATATTTCCATCTTAGCAGTGAATTATCTCATTTTCTTTTTAAGAGACACATTACAAGTATCAATTGTGAAAACTACCTTCAAGTTTCACAACTGGCCCTGAGTTGTACCTTAATGTGCTATCTCATTTTCCTTCTATTGACAAACTAGTTATTTATTTTTCTCCTTGACTATTAATGACATCTTCCAATTTAGTTGTTCTCTAATATTGAATAATATAATGTTTTTTCCAATTTCTGGCATTCTGTGCCTCAGTTGCCTTTCCTACCTCATAAGAATCATAAGATCATTAAGTGTGTCATCACAGCACACAGAAAAACGACTGGGATAAAACAAGTTCCTTTTTTGTGTTTTCATCCAGAAAGGTAAAGTGATTTAAATGGGCACACAGTATCATTTATATTGTCTAAAAATACCTATACTTGTGTAGTTTGGGCTTTGTATATAGATGTCTTTAGCTTAAGTAGTTGACATATTTAAAGTTATCTTTAAAACAGAAGGAATACTAGAAATCAAATCATGCCTATACCATGTTCTTCACTGCAGCAACCATCACTGGGCATTTCATGACTGATCACACTGTTTGTGGATCACAGCTCATAGGGAATATGATGCTCTGGACATTAACCCCCTTTTCTGTACCTCTCACCCACTATGTTAAACAGTACAGATTTTTCAGCCTATTCTACACTAATAGCTCCTGTGAATGCAAAATTATCTACTGCTGTAGATTTTCATGACTTCAGCTAGCCTCAAAGCCATCCCTGTGGCTTACACAATATAGTATGGTTTGGAACAAATTTATATAGCGTTATACAGGATTCTAAAACTACCTTCCTAGAGGTAGACAAGGTAGTCACAACTGTCCCATCATAATCATTTGAGACATTGAGGACTGAAGGCAAGGACCTTGTCTGAAGTCACCGAATGATAGATGCTAGAGAGACAGATTGCCCAGGTCCTAGGATTTCTCCTCCCAGATGTTATCACAGCTTCTCATTACTTCTCCCTAGAGCACATTGTTTTATACCACTGTTTCAATGGACAGAGAACCAAAGACAACTGCATGAAAACACTATATAATACATAGTAGACAGTAAAATATTTACCCTACCACCAGCTCCATATTAAATTCACACTGAGACTACCTACATGATGGAGATAATGAAGAAACGGGTGAACAAAATCCATATTCATCCAAGGTGGGGCAGAAAATAATTGTTTGGGAGTACATAAGTGAAAACCAAAATATTTGGGTACCTTTGTTTTCAATGTTTATCAATTAGGTAATATCAGTTTAAGTTATCAGGAGCCAATTTCTGTACATTTGTGGGAATTGGTGAAATTAATATTATTTAAGTGAGGTAACTAGTTTCTCTTTGATATCTCCCTTCACAGATATTTATGTACAAGGAAGTTTTTGTGGCATTTTTATTTTCTATACACAGAGGGAGCAGTTGTTCTCTGAAAGAGATCTCTTTGTGTTCTATATTAAAATCTTTTCCAATAGATAGACATAGTGTAGGTGTCAGGCTGTTTGTTAAAAATGATTTAGGATCTGTGCAACTTCTCCCATAAAGTAAAGGATTATGAAATGTCAGTTTTCAGTTTTGTATACAGATCCTCTGTTTGTATCATGTTAAAGTTGTATTCTAGCTGAGAGATGGTCTGCTGAACAAAGGATGCAGGATTGCCCTTAGTCATCAGTTCCATTTGAACTGCTGATAAAACTGTATCCATCATTTACATATGGAAAGTAGCATTTATCTGAACCAAGAAAACATGGTGTCTTATATGAGCTCCTGGAAAAGAAGGAGAAGACTGAATAAAAAATAAGAGAATGCAAAGGAAGGGTATGTTCATTAGTAATGATATATCTATTTTTGGCTCATTAGTTGACACAAATTGTTGACACACAATCATAATTGTTTATCCAATGGTGTTAGTTATTCTTTCAGGAACTCAAAATCACTTCAACCATATTAAAGAACATGCCATCACAATAACTCAGAGTACAAGTGCATATACATGTTCAATATGAAATAAAACGTTGTTGTGTAATGTTCAAATGAGATTTAATTGTAGCTCACTGTACTATTTTTGCAATATTTGTATAAACCTAAAGATATTCTAAGTTTAAAATAAGAAATTCCATACATCTTAATGATTTCTATGTGTCAGAGTCATTCAACTAATTAAAACATTCTCCTACTTTTATTTTATACAGAATGTGGAAGTAGTCCTAGTAAGCCAGACTGGTGGGCTAAGACACCTGTATGACTATTCATGTGGTAGAATTCTATTCCAACCAACACATGTCCCTAGTCTTATTTATGCATGTAACACTTGTCATTTTAATTACATAATTGGATTATTTTAAAAATAATATAATTCCTAGGGGGCATTGTTTCTTTTACTGAAAATAGATTAAACAATTTGGAAAAACTTGAAAAATAAAAATTACTAAAACAATTTATTTGAATATGTATGTTCTTGTCCCATAAAAAATGGGGTACATTGAAATTCAAGAAAGATTTGTACTGGGCTTTCCTACTTCTTTTAAGTTCCATTTTACTTAAAAATACCAGAATCATAATTGTTTATCCAATGGTGTTAGTTATTCTTTCAGGAACTCAAATCATTTCAACCATATTAAAGAACACACCATCACAATAACTCAGAGTACAAGTGCATATACATGTTCAATATGAAATAAAACATTTAAGGTGTATTGTATCTTATTAATTATGGTGTTTTATTTCCTTTTGTTACCTTTCCAATAAACACATTACTAGTGATCCCAATGGACAAAAGACACTCCAGTGAAGGTGATTTTTAATTTTGTCTCTCATGCATCAAAATTCTTTAGACTTCTTCCTGAAACTTCCTTTCAGAAAGGAAGTTTAGAAAATTCCTTGCCAAGTCAAGACTTTTATTTTGTACTATTTTATTCTGTCCCTATCTTTCCTTCCAATAGTGCTGTGCTGCTTGGACGCAGTGAAATCTGTAAAATGGCTTCTCATAGAACAATGTAGTGGGCTAGGTGGATGCTATAGGAAAAACTAAGAAACAAAGGGGCTGAAAGGTGTTTTTAAACTCAAGTGTCTACGAAAACAACATCATTTCCTTACGTTTAAGTGATTCTATTTTCAAAACACTCTAAGAAGGAGTCTTAGATGAAAACTAAGTAACTTCTCTCTCAGTAATAATTCTGTGCCAGACATATTATCTTTTATGTGAATCTGTTTATTTCATGTTAAAAGTAAAAGGCTCTCTCCCATTTTACCTTCCCTAAAAGAATCCATCTTTCTCAATGAAGGTGACAACAGTGTTGGTTTCTCTGTGTGTGGTAAACTTATCCTATTTAGTTAAATAGTATCAAGTGGTTGGTATTTTCTAACCTAAAACAAAAACAGCAAGGATATATAGCAATACAATGAGAGGATTCAACTGTTTATTTACAAACATCATTGTTCACCAAAAGAGAAGAAATGCCCACATAAAATGGTATGCTTCTGTCTGGTCAGTGCTTAGGAGGAGTGATTTTTAAAATAGGTCACTTATAAAAATATGCTTGATATTCAAATCCAATGGAAGAAAATGAAAGCTAACTTTCCACTGAGAATATAGAACAGTATGGACAATGCAAAATCAGTCTACTTTAGGATTAAGCAATGAGAGTCTCTGTTATGTACATAGTTTGGCTGGACTGTTTATTTTTCCATAGTAACTGTCTATTGCCAGGACCACAGGTTGGCAGATAGACAACAGAGCAGGAGAAAAAAAAACAAGTAAGGCGGAAAGCACTGGAACTGGCTGTAGTTCTAACACCTGGCATTTTGAATCTCTCCCAGCAAAGCTGAGGGTAAGTGTGACAGTGGGAAGAAGGGTTCTGACAGGTCAAAGATAAAACTCCAAGACTTCAATGCTTCTTCCTCTGCTTTGCTTCCCCAGGCATTATCCATGAGGCTAAAAGGACAGCAGTGTGAAAGAGAAAAACAAGTTGAGAGTAGAGCATGTAGAAATTCTCTAAAACAGGAGGAAGGCTAGAGTGAGACTACTACAACTTGGGTGACTCCAAAAATGAATAATAGCCTAGGTGTATTTTAGGAACATAAGGAAGAAAAGCCAGTGTGTACAGTAAACCCACAAATGAGCTAAGCCTTTAAAAGTTCACCAAAATTATCCCTAAACAAACCTGTGTTTGTAAATGTATTCCACCATTCATACCCTGGAACCTAAATTTTATTAATGGATATATTTAATCTATGTGTTATTCACTGAAACTGAGATGCTGGCATATTCTATTCATTTAAGTAGCCTTATAATTTCAAATTTGATATGTGGATAAAAATGTTTCATTATTCATCATTTAAAATTATAATCAATTACCCAAAAATATAAAATATGATTCTTCCATTAATGAGCAATAGCCAGAATTTTTATCTTTAAAACCTGGATCTTAACTAGTTGTTTCCTCCAACATCTTTATTTCTTCTTCAAACCTCCCCTTCCCTTCACCTGGAAATTTTAGTATCTATCCCAACTAGCCTTAACTGTCAACTTGTCATAGTCTAGAGTCAACTAAGAAGGGAAGTTCAGACTTGCTCTACCTCACCCAGCTTTTACATGGGGACCAGGAATCTGGACTCAGGTCCTCAGGCTCACTAGCAAGCTCTTTCACCCATTCAATCTCCTCAAATCTATGAGATTCTTATAATCATTTCTCTCTAACTCTGTATGTCTATTTAGTTACTAACATCCGATCACTCTATCTACAAGGATTATACCACATAAGGCCATCAGAGATTCAGCCCCATTATATCAAGAATTTTTCATTTGTTTGTGTGTCTAATATTTCTCATCTTTCAGTTATATTAGTCATAAGGAGATATAAAGCATACTTGTTGAATTTATTTATTGCAATACCTCAGGATAATTAATTCAGTTAAGGCTTTCATGCTTACTATAATCACAAGAGAACATATTTTTAGAGAGCCTTTGTCAATATATGACACCTGACTTGACTTTTCATTATAGTCCATTTTCCCTTCCTGACTTCAGCAATGCCTCCTCACCACCATATATCTCATTTCCATAAAAGTTTACAGTGATGGTCAGCATACAGAGATTATATTAAAGGAATAAAAAAGGTGATTGTCCTTTTCTTCATTATTTGAGATTTTCTAAAAATAAATGGGGAATTGGCAAGCACCAACTCAATCTGACAAAATGTAAACCAAATAGTTCAAGCCAAATTTTCCACTGCATTTTGTGTTTCATCCATCTAATTAATTGAAAAAATGTTCATATTGATAAAATCTTCACATTTATAATCAAAAGTAGCATTTTGGAACAGAGTAGCTTTGTATTTATGTGGTGCTGACTTTTAAAAGTCATTTTAGTAAAGCTTTACATAATGTAAGCGATGTAGAATGACTTAAGGAAAATATGAAACACAATCCAATGGACAGTTATGATTTCCTGTTTTGCAAGAAAACAAAACTTGCAACAAACTGTGTCAAAAAGATTAAAAGAATAAGACACAGGCTCATAGTTTCTGGGGTGACAGAGAAAAGTATAATTTAATAGAAGAGGTAGTCTTCATCTATGACAAGGTGGTAAGAGGGAAGCTTTGATTTCTAAGTTCTCCCATCTCTGGTCATCCTGGATTGCTTTACTCAGCCCCTCACTCATTCTGACTTTTTGATCTAACCTACTTCATAGCTGAACTCACAAGAATGAACATAAAACTAGAGAAAACCACTCTGAGTCTCTAGGCACTTCCTTAAAGTCCAGGTCTACTATCTTCAAGAGGGCTTGACAGCAAGAAAGCATCTTTCAACAGTACTGGAAGATATTTCATGCTTTTCTTTTTCTTCTCAGAACCGTTGATCATATAACACCAAGCCCCTGCACCCTGATTTTACTGAGAATAAAGAACTCACCCTGAACACTATATTTTCACAACCACACTTTCTAATGACCTGATGACCTAACATCCAAGGTGAGATATATTTCTTTGGTTCCTTTGTTTAGCTTCCACAAACAGTCATAACTCTTCCCTTCACTCCTCCCAATCATCTGGGAAGCTAAAAGCAAGGAACTACCATATCCAGTCTACAAAACGTACCTATCATTCTATAATTATAGCAGTTGTTTCCCTTTCTTCTATTTTCTTGATAGAATTAATCAACATCTTGCATACTTTAGGTGCTTAATGTATGGTCATGGACATTGTACTATGAGAACAGAGAGGGTTTGACTGTTTGTTTTTACTTCCAAGACTCTCTGAAGAAAACTGGTACAAAAAAAGGAAATAGTCATTAAATAAGTAATTGAGTTAAAACTTTTAGAAGGAAGTTTATGGGAATAATAAAAGCTAATACATACTGGGCACTTAGCACCCATAAATACCCATATTACATAAGTAATATAACACACATGTTTTATATTACTAAGCCCCCACAGTAATTAATCATTGAAGGGACTTCTTTCAATCCTAAGCTTTACCCATGAAAAAGTTAGGCTAAGGGGTCCCAACTTCCCACAACCACAATAAGTATGAGGCCTACTTAAGATAGACACTCAAGCCAGTTTCACTCCAGTAACTTGCTGCTTTTCTAAACTGACTCAGTAGTTCTCATTTTTGCTACAACAGTAAGCCTAGATAATGACTTTTATATAACTTAAATACTTAATAAGCATTTTCAATCATTATTATTAAAAATCAAAATCCACACAATAAGCAAAAGCCTGAAAGTTCATATTCAAACACATAGAAATTATTTGGTACAACATTTGCCAACAGAAATATTTACTGATCATCCTTTGTTGCTTGAGATGTGGATGATAACTCTCTTGTCAATGAAATGGGCATAGTCTTAACTTCGTTCCACATAACTAGTAGCAATAAGTTAAGGTTAATGTTCAAGTTGTTAAAATCAATTTGCCAAGGTACTTTCATAGCTAGTTCATCATCATCAACTACACAGATCAGGAAAAATAAAGATTATATCACATTTCTGAAGATAAAAAATAAAAATAAAAAAATAAGAATGTTGTTGTTAGCAGCCCTTTTCACTGGAACCTATCCCCATGTTTATCTTCTGCCCAAACCTAGCAAACTCTTGCTAAAAGAACAAAGCTGCCAGATGTACTGTCTGGTTGAGTACCTGTTCTTTTTTGAACCTGTCTTCCTGACCCAGATTCTTAATGCTGCTCTGATTCTAAATCCAGACCTACAATTTCCAGTATTGTTAACCCTATGTGGTGCCACCTCTGGATTTTACCTAATGGTTCTCTCACCATGCCCAAATTAATCTTAAAATGTATTTTCAAAGTAAGCAAATGAGAATTCTACAGAATAGACTAAGAAGTAAAGGACTGGATGGTGATCAACCATCTTCCAGAGAAACTCTAGAGATTTTTGCTTCCAGTTATTCATGTTGCTTAATATTCCCTTCATCTATCAAATAAAATTGGCCTTGAAGTTGAAGAAAAACTACATAGGACACAGTAGGAGCTGCCTTGTGCTCTTGGATCATTCTCTTAAGTCATGAAACCAGCAAACCATTCCTGTGAAGAAATCCACTTAGCACAAGGAGTAAAACCATCCAGAACAGGCCTGATACACAGAAACTGTGACTGTCCTTCATACAAGCAATCCAAAGAGGACACTATACCTTCAGCTTCCACTGGAATTCACAACTCAGGAAAGAATAAGATCCAGATGCCAGAATGAGATAAGCTGAGATACATGTAAATTCCCACAAAAACTATTTAAAATGCTAAGAGTTTATTCTTCCTTGATGCCACTGAGTTTTATGCCCATGACTAAGGCACCAACAGATGACTAAAGCAAGGCTCCTACAAAATCTACTACAAGGAAAATAAGTCTAAAAGATCATGAGCAAGGAGATGCTACAGCAAGGAGAATCATGTAAAAATTTTCAACCCAAGGCCATCAAGATGACTTCCAAGTAAAGGCCCATCCTGCCAAGCCTTACAGCCTGAATTCAATCTTTAGGACCCACATGGTAGGAGGTGAGAATCATCTTCTGCAAGTTGCTCTAACCTCTATCCCAAATTCCATGGCACATGGACACCCATACTCAAATAAAAATAACTTGTTCGAATTTACTTTCATTGATATGATAAATATCATAACCAAAAGTAACTTGAGGAGGAAAGAGTTTATTTCAGCTTGTATCTCCAGCTCATGGTCCATCATTTCTGAAGTAAGTGCAGGAATTCAAGCAGGAGCAGAAACAGGAAATGCTGATGAAAGCTGTTACTGGCTTGCTCCCAGGCTCATGTTCAGCTAGCTTCTAGCACAGCCCAGGCCAACTTGCCAATGGATGGTACTCTCTTAAATGGACTGGACACTTTTACAGCAATAAGCAATCAAAAAATGCCCCCAAAGATATGACTGCAGGTCAATATGATTCAGTCAATCTTCATTGAACCTTTCTCAGATAACTCGGACTCTGTCAACTTGACAGCTGAAGCCAACTGGGAATTATATGTTTAAACATTCAACATAGCATCTAAAATTGATTTGATATATAAAACAGATCAATAGAAACTGGTCATTTTATTAAGCTTCTAATGTTTATGTGAGTTTCCTCATAAGCAGTTTTTTGACTCATTCTGGCCTTCAGTAAAGGAAGCTGATGCATTTAAGTAAGTTTGTGAAATAGCCAAGCTATGAGAAAAAAAGGCTTCTGAAGACTTAGAATTCTGAACTCTGAAAAACATTAAGAAATATGAAGTGTTGATTCTAACACAGTAACAACAATTTAAAATATGATTATCACTTAAATGTGGGCTGCCTGGACTATAAAGAGGTGTGTACTTACAGAAGCTGCAAAATGAAGGTCAGGATACATCTGTTAAAGAAAACAGCTTCATCAAGTCTACCACAGAAACATTCACCTAATGTTGAAATCTTGGTGCTTATGCTAGGCTGGCACCAAAATGAAATCTGTGCAGTACTTTCTTACATGATTATAAGTTTGCTCCAAGCTAGAGAAAGGACCCAAGAAGCTGAAAGGGTTTGCAGCCCCATAGGAGGAACAACAATATGAACCAACCAGTACCTCCAGAGCTCCCAGGGACTAAACTACCAAGAGTTTACAAGGAGGGACTCAAGGCTCAAGCTGAGGACATCAATGAGAGAAGAGAACCTTGGCCTTGTGAAGGCTCGATGCCCAAGTGTAGGGGAATACCAGGACAGGGAAGCAGGAGTGGGTGGGTTAGTAAGCAGGGGGTGGGAGGATAGGATAGGGGGGTATGAGGAAAGGGGATAAAATTTGAAATGTAAATAAAGAAAATATCTAATAAAAAATGAAAAAAAAAAGTTTGCTACAAGAAGCCAATTGAATAGAAATATAAATAGCCCTTATATAGAGAGTTTTACCACTCTCAGCTAATCTTTTTCTTTCCTGGCCAGCAGCATCCTTCCAGAGGTGGGTTTAAATGAAGCAACTCAAGGATAGGGATGACAGTTCCTCAATAAAGAGCTTGACTGGCAAGGCAAGCATAGCGTGAGGACTGTGATTCATTCCCAGAACTCAGTTGAAATGTCAGGTGTGGTAGCAGCAGCCTGAGATCCCACAGCTAGTCAGGAAGAGACCTCAGTATTCCTGGAACTTCCTGACCATTCATCCCAGTTGATGAGCTCCAGGTCAGGGAGAGATCCTGACTCAGAGGTGGTAGATGCTGTTCTTGAGGATGACACCCAAGGGTATTCTCTGGCTTCTAGTCACATGTGGACATGCAACACATTCATATGTACCTCTATTTGTGCACATGTACATACATACTAAGTTTTTTTAAATCACAAGAAAAGTGGTATAAGCCAAATAGACCAGAGTACTATTCTCAATCCGTATTCAAATCTTCAAGAGAAGTGAAATGCTGTGTGCCCAATATAGAGAGGTGCCTGGATGTTGTCAGCATTAGCTTTGCTCTTGATGTGTCACACGTTATAGGAAGTAGGGTTATGAACCCAAAGTGGAAGACAGAAGAACTGGTAAATTTGGCTTTCCTTTGGAAGCTCAGGGGAAACATCTAGAAGATAAAAGTTAAATAATTTCAATGGCCTGGCCTGGCCTCAAATAAAGCATTTAACATCTATCTCCTCCTGAGGGACACACACTCATTTTGTCAAAGATGTGATACTTTGATGCTTCCCTAGAAATTAGGCTGTAAATTCCCAAGGGAGTAACTGTATCTATTTATGGCTCTGCCTTTGACCATAAGTTATTTTGTCCTGTGTTTGACTGATAGATAAATATTGAGTGGCAGATTAGCTGATGAAGGAAATATTCGTTTTCTAGCCCATACATTACAAACAACCTATCATACTCAACTCCAGTCAGGCAATGTATTAAGCTCCAGGAATGTACAACTTTGGCTATAGAGGAGCACGTAGTCAGCTTATGCACATGGCAATGTTCAGATGAAGAAAGCTATCATGACTGAGAGAAGACAGAGAACTGAAACTCTGAAAAGAAGCAAGAATAACCAAACAGGGCGCTATCTGAAAAACTACCATTAAAATGGTGACCTTTGATTTTGGTCATTAACTAAATAGTCATCTGAAAGACTAGGTAAGAGAGACTGCAAATCTGTATTTTGTATGAAATTAGACTGTACACCAGAAATACTGCCAAAAAATTAATAGTATCTCCAAGTGCTCAAGAGACCAATGCTGAACAGAGAAAAGCTAAATATAAAAAGATGAATACAGGAGCTGAAAATTTTGCCTAGTGGTTAAAAGTACTTACTGTTCTTCCACAGGACCTGAGATTAAATACCAGCATAAATATCTTTCAACTGAACAGAGAAAACACGGTCTAGAATATGTCCTATCTAACCTTCTGGGCCTCACTACCTCCCAGAGAGGCCTATTGCTGCTCTTTGGACCTCAGCTCCAGACCGTTTAGTCTCATATCTCTTGTAGAAATCTCAGTGAGTAGGCTTCTTCTGCCTGCTGGAGCTTCTACTACGAGCAGTGGGCAAGTAGGCTCTCTCACCATCGCAGATGCCTCAGTGCAGTCAAGAGCAAGAGCCTCACTTTTGTCATAATTGCCAGTGAGTCTCATAGCACTCCCCCAGCAAAAGCTGATGAAGAATAGAGTATGGAGGGTGGATTGTAGTAGGCTACCTACCTGAACAAATTTAAAGCAGAATATGGCTCTAGAAAATCATGGTTGGAAAGAGGACCTTCTATCACATGGCATCACTTGTGCCTCCAAATCCACTGAGCTGTCAGGAGCATCTATTTGCCTAGGTATCCAGGCCTGAGGTCAGGGCCAGACCCTAATCATCTGCTTAGATGACCTCAAAACGTTTTATCTTTCTCATGGGCAGTGGAAACCTGAGCATAGCTCAGTACCTACAGGTAAATTTACATCTAGTCTCAGGAAGATTGTTCTGCCCACCATGT
Source organism: Mus caroli (assembly GCF_978045245.1). Classification (NCBI taxonomy): domain Eukaryota; kingdom Metazoa; phylum Chordata; class Mammalia; order Rodentia; family Muridae; genus Mus; species Mus caroli. Next base: position 121,645,214 of record NW_028227267.1, read on the forward strand.
AGATTTTCATTTTCAGAAAGTCTTATTCAACAAAACTTTTATAGCAGGAAATTTTTGTGTACTTGTATACTAAAAAGCTAGTTTATAAAATTATAATGAAATAAAACAAAATAACAAAAAACCTAAATGCTGGGCTGGTGTCCATTTTCTTATTTGTAAAACAGAAAGATTAGGCTACTCATTTGCATGTTGCCATTCATCAAGTCCTGCCAATCTACCTTGGCACTAGGAAGATGTTAGCTTCAGCCAGTGTGGTAGACATATATTAACCAAATTGGTGTGAGGTCAGGTATAAAGGGTAGTACTAGGTGCAGAAAATGGCAAATAGCCAAACCCTAAAGCCAATTATTTAGATAGACGATGATGATAGATATAGATGATAGATAGATAGATAGATAGATAGATAGATAGATAGATAGATAGATAGATAGAAAATAGGCAAACAATATATTCATATAGATTTTGATACAGTCTCACATACACACATATATATGTACATACATACATATAAATAAAAGCAAACCCTAAAACACTGGAGCACTCCAAAATATCAACAAAAGATTAGTGAGTTTTCCAAGACCTGAATTAAAATGGAACACCAGAAATAGTACTCTTGCTAAGTAAGTAAAGGCAGATGTACTTGATACTCAGTTAATGTGATTTAAATAAAGTAAATATGCATCCACACAAATGCATGCTTATATATGATATGCACACATGCTTTGCACAGATATGAGCCAAGGCTTCCATTCTTTCAAATGGAGCATTGAGCCTGTCAACCTGACCCTATTACACAAGCTTGCTGCACTGCAGCAAACTCACCAAGCACACTGCAAGCCTGGAAACATTACCAAGCTTGAAACATCTCCAAGCATGAGAACTACCTGGAACTCTTCCAAACTCTGATGTTGTTATCAGCTAAGTTTTCGCTTAACAGGTTGAAATGAAGGCGTGTCAGCCTGCATTAGATAGTCCTAGGAAGGCTGGTCGACAGCCTACACTGCAGTATCAAGGAACACAGGATTCTGACTAGATTCTATTCAAAACAAAAACAAACAAACAAACAAAAACAACAGCAAGAAAGTTGCTTTTTGTTTTTAATTAGTGATACCTTTTATACAAAAGGACCATAAAGTTTGGTGACAAAGCACAGGATTAGGAGGGGAAAAAATCAATATTGAACTGCAGAAATCAGGCAAACACTACAATGTACATGAAAAAGTGGGCTGAACTTAGTGTTATTAAGTACAGGACTGGGTCAAAGGTAGCAGCTACAAATTCATCTGTGAACAGACTGATACTAATGAAAATCTTACAGAATGTAGTAAATCTCTTCCCAGTAAGCATATCCTGGGCAGCTTTTTCTTTCCTCTCTTTCTCCATATAAGATGATGAGAACCACTCTGAATCTTTCTCCTGCCTTTGGATGAGTATTTCAATCTCTATTATTCTTGAATTAGTTATAGTGTATCTAAAAAATATTCCAATAAAAACCACCGCTGGTGCCTCTGTGGCATCTTATATGTCAATCAAGCACACACCTCTCACAAGGTATGCAATTTTTTCACTATCTAACAACATCTCTCAGTTACACTAATCTGTCACTTCAACAATTTAGGCCTTGTTTTCTCACCCTCTAAATAAGAGAGCTTCTTTGCTTCTAGATATGGAGTTCTATAATCAGTTTACTTAGAACAGCATGGTTTTAAACTGGGAGATCTTTGGGAGGGCTTTAATTTTAAGAGGAGCCCAGAGCCAGAAAAGATAGAGTGAGAGTTTATTCTTGCCTTATTTGATGTGAGTTAAATTGAGGAACACAAATACAATTTTTCTACCTTTTTAATCTTTTTCTACCTTCCTGTATTAATATTCTCAATTTTCTTTATTTAAATTACAACTATTGAAAGTTAAAAATGTTGACAGAATCTACAAATGTGTAAAATGGAAGTAACCTTGAAGAAAAGACAGAATGGAGCTGATAAATATTAAAAGAGACAAAATTTGATCTTTTAAATTAAAACAGTCTTTTCTCTTCAAGAGTTTTTGTTGGCAAATGGGGCTGAAAAGAAATCTTTCTGGGTTAGAAAATGAGAAAAACAAGAAATGAAAATTCTATATAATATGTGTGTGTGTGTCTACATGTATTATAAATATACCTTCTTCAATATACAAGATAATAAACCTTAAGGAACTGAAAAAGAAAGATTAACACTCATGAGATTTGAATAATCTCATGAATGTCCATAATCTCAGGAGTGAATTAATAATTTGGAGTCAAATCCTAGGCCAGATTGTTCCCCCTTGGAGGCACAAAGGGACTGCCAGGGTCACATCTTTAGGAGCTGGAGCTGCACCTGGAGCTTGACCTAATTCCAGCCTATGTCCATCCATGATGCCAGCATTACCTCTGTTTGACTTCTATTTATATTTGTACATACAGATTTACACACACACACACACATACACAAGATGTGGCTAGCTATTTAACTAGTCTATTTCTCTGCACTCTCATTCATTGTTCTAGTCACTAGATTCTATGTGGCCCAAGAGTAGATGTTTCTGCAGGGTGGGAGAAAGGATGCCTATGAATTCAGTCTTCAGAGAGTATGGGATGTTCTTTTCTAAGAAGGTCATGAACAGATCACATTGCATTAGGAGTTTCTTGTGTCCTGGTTTCTGGACTCTGGAGAGTTGAGCTGTATGATCTACAAGGTTCACTTATTTGAAGAGTGCTGGGGAAAACAATTTTCCTATGTAAGCTCTTCAAAGCAAAAATAGGTTTTGTCAATGATGCTCAGAAGAAGGAATTGTGCAATTGTGCCTTAGTATAAGCAACAATGCCTTTGCTTACAATTGTCACTCATCCCCAAAGCTGAGTCCGCAAAATTTTAGTTACCTCATGTATTTGGGACAGGTTGGAACTGTGGAAAAACACCACACTACAGATTTTGTCTGTAATCACAGCATTCAGGAGTCTCAAACAGATCTACTGTTATGAGTTCAAGACCAGCCTGAGCTTACAGTCATAGTCTATCTCAAAACAAAAACAAAAACAAAACAAAAGTTTCGGACCTGCCCTGCAGAGAGCGCCATCTTGGCTCCGGGACTCCGCCGAACTTAGTCTACAGGTTAGAGTGAGGACCACAGAGGCAGACAGCTTCTGGGACAGGCGGGAGCCACAGAGCCGCTGAGGCAGCACCCTTTTGGGGCCGCAGACATCCGGCACCCTCCCAGTCGGAGGACAGTGACCTGCCCTGCAGGGAGCGCCATCTTGGCTCCGGGACTCCGCCAAGCTTAGTCTCTACAGGTCAGAGTGGGGACCACGGGGGCAGACGGCTTCTGGGACAGGCAGGAGCCACAGAGCCGCTGAGGCAGCACCCTTTTGGGGCCGCAGACTTCCGGCACCCTCCCAGCCGGAGGACAGAGACCTGCCCTGCAGAGAGTGCCATCTTGGCTCCGGGACTCCGCCGAACTTAGTCTACAGGTTAGAGTGAGGACCACAGAGGCAGACAGCTTCTGGGACAGGCGGGAGCCACAGAGCCGCTGAGGCAGCACCCTTTTGGGGCCGCAGACTTCCGGCACCCTCCCAGTCGGAGGACAGTGACCTGCCCTGCAGGGAACGCCATCTTGGCTCCGGGACTCCGCCGAGCTTAGTCTCTACAGGTCAGAGTGGGGACCACGGGGGCAGACGGCTTCTGGGACAGGCGGGAGCCACAGAGCTGCTGAGGCAGCACCCTTTAGGGGCCGCAGACATCCGGCACCCTCCCAGTCGGAGGACAGTGACCTGCCCTGCAGGGAGCACCATCTTGGCTCCGGGACTCCGCCGAACTTAGTCTGTACAGGTCTGCTGACAGAGGATACTCAGAATCCCCAGAAGAACAACCTCTGAACAGAGACAACTATAACAACTCCAGAGATTACCAGATGGCGAGAGGTAAAGGTAAGAATCTTACTAACAGAAACCAAGACCACTCACCATCATCAGGACCCAGCACTCCCACTTCGCCCAGTCCAGGGCACCCCAACACACCTGAAAAACTAGACCTGGATTTAAAAGCATATCTCATGATGATGGTAGAGGACATCAAGAAGGACTTTAAAGAACTACAGGAGAACATGGCTAAAGAGTTACAAGTCCTTAAAGAAAAACAGGAAAACACAACCAAACTGGTAGAAGTCCTTAAAGAGAAACAGGAAAACACATCCAATCAGATGATGGAAATGAACAAAACCATACTAGACCTAAAAAGGGAAGTAGACACAATAAAGAAAACCCAAAATGAGGCAACACTGGAGATAGAAACCCTAGGAAAGAAATCTGGAACCATAGATGCAAGCATCAGCAACAGAATACAAGAGATGGAAGAGAGAATCTCAGGTGCAGAAGATTCCATAGAGAACATGGGCACAACAATCAAGGAAAATGGAAAATGCAAAAAGATCCTAACTCAAAACATCCAGGAAATACAGGACACAATGAGAAGACCAAACCTACGGATAATAGGAGTGGATGAGAATGAAGATTTTCAACTCAAAGGACCAGCAAACATCTTCAACAAAATTATAGAAGAAAACTTCCCAAATCTAAAGAAAGAGTTGCCCATGAACATACAAGAAGCCTACAGAACTCCAAATAGGCTGGACCAGAAAAGAAATACCTCCCGACACATAATAATCAGAACAACAAATGCACTAAATAAAGATAGAATACTAAAAGCAGTAAGAGAAAAAGGCCAAGTAACATATAAAGGCAAGCCTATCAGAATTACACCAGATTTTTCACCAGAGACTATGAAAGCTAGAAGATCCTGGACAGATGTTATACAGACACTAAAAGAACACAAATTCCAGCCCAAGCTACTATACCCAGCCAAACTCTCAATTAACATAGATGGAGAAACCAAAGTATTCCACGACAAAGCCAAATTCACACATTATCTCTCCACGAATCCAGCCCTTCAAAGGATAATAACAGAAAAAAACCAATACAAGGACAGGAACCACGCCCTAGAAACAACAAGAAGGTAATCCCTCAACAAACCTAAAAGAAGACAGCCACAAGAACAGAATGCCAACTTTAACAACAAAAATAACAGGAAACAACAATTACTTTTCCTTAATATCTCTTAATATCAATGGACTCAACTCCCCGATAAAAAGACATAGACTAACAAACTGGCTACACAAACAAGACCCAACATTTTGCTGCTTACAAGAAACTCATCTCAGAGAAAAAGATAGACACTACCTCAGAATGAAAGGCTGGAAAACAATTTTCCAAGCAAATGGTCTGAAGAAACAAGCTGGAGTAGCCATTCTAATATCAGATAAGATTGACTTCCAACCCAAAGTCATCAAAAAAGACAGGGAGGGGCACTTCATACTCATCAAAGGTAAAATCCTCCAAGAGGAACTATCAATCCTGAATATCTATGCTCCAAATACAAAGGCAGCCTCATTCATTAAAGAAACTTTAGTAAATCTCAAAGCACACATTGCACCTCATACAATAATAGTGGGAGACTTCAACACACCACTTTCACCAATGGACAGATCATGGAAACAGAAACTAAACAGGGACACAGTGAAACTAACAGAAGTTATGGATCAAATGGATCTGGCAGATATCTACAGAACATTTTACCCTAAAACAAAAGGATACACCTTCTTCTCAGCACCTCATGGTACCTTCTCCAAAATTGACCACGTAATTGGGCACAAAACAGGACTCAACAGATACAAAAACATTGAAATTGTCCCATGCATCCTATCAGATCACCATGGACTAAGGCTGATCTTCAATAACAAAATAAATAATAGAAAGCCAACCTTCACGTGGAAACTGAACAACACTCTTCTCAATGATACCTTGGTCAAGGAAGGAATAAAGAAAGAAATTAAGGACTTTTTAGAGTTCAATGAAAATGAAGCCACAACATACCCAAACTTATGGGACGCAATGAAAGCATTTCTAAGAGGAAAACTCATAGCTCTGAGTGCCTCCAAAAGGAAACTAGAGAGAGCACACATTAGCAGCTTGACAACACACCTAAAAGCACTAGAACAAAAGGAAGCAAACTCACCCAAGAGGAGTAGATGGCAGGAAATAATCAAACTCAGGGGTGAAATCAACCAAGTGGAAACAAGAAAAACTATTCAAAGAATCAACCAATCAAGGAGCTGGTTCTTTGAGAAAATCAACAAGATAGATAAACCCTTAGCCAGACTCACTAGAGGGCACAGGGAAAGCATCCTAATTAACAAAATCAGAAATGAAAAAGGAGACATAACAACAGATCCTGAAGACATCCAAAACACCATCAGATCCTTCTACCAAAGGCTATACTCAACAAAACTGGAGAACCTGGATGAAATGGAGAAGTTCCTAGACAGATACCAGGTACCAAAGTTGAATCAAGATCAGGTTAATGATCTAAACAGCCCTATATCCCCCAAAGAAATAGAAGCAGTCATTAATAGTCTCCCAACCAAAAAAAGCCCAGGACCAGATGGGTTTAGTGCAGAGTTCTATCAGACCTTCAAAGAAGATCTAATCCCAGTTCTTCACAAACTATTCCACAAAATAGAAACAGAAGGTACTCTACCCAACTCATTCTATGAAGCCACAATTACTCTGATACCTAAACCACAAAAAGACCCAACAAAGATAGAAAACTTCAGACCAATATCCCTTATGAATATTGATGCAAAAATCCTCAATAAAATTCTTGCTAACCGAATCCAAGAACACATCAAAACAATCATCCATCCTGACCAAGTAGGTTTCATCCCAGGGATGCAGGGATGGTTCAATATACGGAAATCCATCAACGTAATCCAGTATATAAACAAACTCCAAGACAAAAACCACATGGTCATCTCGTTAGATGCGGAAAAAGCATTTGACAAGATCCAACACCCATTCATGATAAAAGTCTTGGAAAGATCAGGAATTCAAGGCCCATACCTAAACATGATAAAAGCAATCTACAGCAAACCAGTAGCCAACATCAAAGTAAATGGTGAGAAGCTTGAAGCAATCCCTCTAAAATCAGGGACTAGACAAGGCTGTCCACTTTCTCCATACCTATTCAACATTGTACTTGAAGTCCTAGCCAGAGCAGTTCGACAACAAAAGGAGATCAAAGGGATACAAATTGGAAAAGATGAAGTCAAAATATCACTTTTTGCAGATGATATGATAGTATATATAAGTGACCCTAAAAATTCCACCAGAGAACTCCTAAGCCTGATAAACAGCTTTGGTGAAGTAGCTGGATATAAAATTAACTCAAACAAATCAATGGCCTTTCTCTACACAAAGAATAAACAGGCTGGGAAAGAAATTAGGGAAACAACACCCTTCTCAATAGTCACAAATAATATAAAATATCTTGGCGTGACTCTAACTAAGGAAGTGAAAGATCTGTATAATAAAAACTTCAAGTCTCTGAAGAAAGAAATTATAGAAGATCTCAGAAGATGGAAAGATCTCCCATGCTCATGGATTGGCAGGATCAACATTGTAAAAATGGCTATCTTGCCAAAAGCAATCTACAGATTCAATGCAATCCCCATCAAAATTCCAAATGAATTCTTCAACGAATTAGAAAGTGCAATCTGCAAATTCATCTGGAATAACAAAAAACCTAGGATAGCAAAAACTCTTCTCAAGGATAAAAGAACCTCTGGTGGAATCACCATGCCGGACCTAAAGCTCTACTACAGAGCAATTGTGATAAAAACTGCATGGTACTGGTATAGCGACAGACAAATAGACCAATGGAATAGAATTGAAGACCCAGAAATGAACCCACACACCTACGGTCACTCGATCTTCGACAAGGGAGCTAAAAACATCCAGTGGAAGAAAGACAGCATTTTCAACAAATGGTGCTGGCACAACTGGTTGTTAACATGTAGAAGAATGCGAATCGATCCATTCCTATCTCCTTGTACTAAGGTCAAGTCTAAGTGGATCAAGGAACTTCACATAAAACCAGAGACACTGAAACTTATAGAGGAGAAAGTGGGGTAAAGCCTTGAAGATATGGGCACAGGGGAAAAATTCCTGAATAGAACAGTAATGGCTTGTGCTGTAAGATCGAGAATTGACAAGTGGGACCTCATGAAACTACAAAGCTTCTGCAAGGCTAAAGACACCATCAATAAGACAAAAAAACCACCAACAGATTGGGAAAGGATCTTCACCTATCCTAAATCAGATAAGGGACTAATATCCAATATATATAAAGAACTCAAGAAGGTGGACTCCAGAAAGTCAAATAACCCCATTAAAAAATGGGGCTCAGAACTGAACAAAGAATTCTCGCCTGAGGAATACCGAATGGCAGAGAAACATCTGAAAAAATGTTCAACATCCTTAATCATCAGGGAAATGCAAATCAAAACAACCCTGAGATTCCACCTCACACCAGTCAGAATGGCTAAGATCAAAAATTCAGGTGACAGCAGTTGCTGGCGAGGATGTGGAGAAAGAGGAACACTCCTCCATTTTTGGTGGGATTGCAAGCTTGTACAACCACTCTGGAAATCAGTCTGGCGGTTCCTCAGAAAATTGGACATAGTACTACCGGAGGATCCAGCAATACCTCTCCTGGGCATATATCCAGAAGATGTCCCAACCGGTAAAAAGGACACATGTTCCACTATGTTCATAGCAGCCCTATTTATAATAGCCAGAAGCTGGAAAGAACCCAGATGTCCCTCAACAGAGGAATGGATACAGAAATTATGGTACATTTACACAATGGAGTACTACTCAGCTATTAAAAAGAATGAATTTATGAAATTCCTAGCCAAATGGATGGACCTGGAGGGCATCATCTTGAGTGAAGTAACACAATCACAAAAGAACTCACACAATATGTATTCACTGATAAGTGGATATTAGCCCAAAACTTAGGATACCCAAGATTTAAGATACAATTTGCTAAACGCATGAAACTCAAGAAGAATGAAGACCAAAGTGTGGACACTGTGCACCTTCTCAGAATTGGGAACAAAACACCCAGGGAAGGAGTTACAGAGACAAAGTTCGTAGCGGTGATGAAAGGATGGACCATTTAGAGACTGCCGTACCCAGGGATCCATCCCATAATCAACTTCTAAACGCTGACACCATTGCATACACTAGCAAGATTTTGCTGAAAGGACCCAAATATAGCTGTCTCTTTTGAGACGATGCTGGGGCCTAGCAAACACAGGAGTGGATGTTCACAGTCAGCTATTGGATGTATCACAGGGCTCCCAATGGAGAAGCTAGAGTAAGTACCCAAGGAGCTAAAGGGATCTGCAACCCTATTGTTGGAACAACATGATGTACTAACTAGAACCCCGGAGCTCTTGTCTCTAGCTGCATATGTATCGAAAGATGGCCTAGTCAGCCATCAATGGAAAGAGAGGCCCATTGGACTTGCAAACTTTATATGCCCCAATATAGGGGAATGCCAGGGCCAAAAGAATGGGAATGGGTGGATAGGGAAGTGGGGGGGCGCTATGGGGGACTTTTGGGATAGCATTGGAAACGTAATTGAGGAAAATATGTAATAAAAATATTAAAAAAAAAAAAAAAGAACCAGGGGAATGCCAGGACCAAGAAGTGGGAGTGGGTGGGTAGGGGAGTGGGAGGGGGGTCTGGGGGACTTTGGGGATAGCATTTGAAATGTAAATGAAGAAAATACCTAATTAAAAAAAATAAATTGGAAAAAAAAATCAGAAAAAAAAAAAAAAAAAAACAAAAGTTTCCAAACAAGCATGGAAAAAAGAACAATAGTCCCAGACATGCTTTCACACTACCACTAACTGAAACCAGAGCAACAGGAAGGAGTAGGGGATAAGAAAATTAACAGAAAGCTTAAAAGTTAATAAGGAATTTACAGTCCAAAATAAAATAAACTTTGTTGATTTTTTACAATGAACATAATGTGGTTTAACCCTGAAGCACAGCTACTATAATATTTTCAAATCCCTATGATCAAAGGTAAGAGCAAAGCAAGCTATAACCTTCCCTGGGTGTTTCTTGTAACTATAAAAGGCATGCCACATTTGCCAAATAAAAATAGCAATATTTGCACTAAAATTCTCATACAAACATTGGGGTAAGCCTTACAGAAATGAATGTTTTGATGATACTAGGGCTTCATTTTTCTCCCACTACTTGTATGATTTAGTTTATACAATATACTATTTAATTCTTACGGGTCAATGAAGTTTGCATGTAGTAACCAAGCAACCTGGGCTGCTGTTTGGACTTTGTACTGATTGCATAAGTTATGTACTCAGATTTTTAGCTTCCCATCCACTAAATAAAGAACCTCATACTGTCTTTTAGGTTGTCTGTGAGAAGTTATGGAACCATTACCGTCCCATCCTTTGTAGTCTGGAATTTTCCATCATATCAAGATCAATGTACAAGACTCGGCAAAGAGCAGTAAGTTGCTTACTTATTTGAATGAAAGCAAAAATGAATGCGTAAAGTTGGAAAGAATTTGTATCAGAAACCCCAGTCTGACCAATATTCAGGACTTATTTCCAAAAAGTTTCATCTGCATAATCTCCGCTACCCTAACCACAGACTTCAGGGGCTCATTATATTTACAGTGTTTTATCAATGGGGTCAACAGTGGTCATCCAAAGTATTTCTCAAAAACAAAAGAATAAATTGGATTGCCACTCAAACCAATGGTTTAAAATATCTGTTTTCTGCTAGAGATACAAATTAGTGGTAGAATGTTTGCCTAGCAAGCATGAGGTCCTAGGTTCAATGCCCCCATATAAAATCAAACAACAAAACTTAGGCTTTCTATTTAATGTTATTAATCAAATATACCAGAAATTGTATTTCTCATGATAATCTACTAATAGTAACATGCACTCTCAACCTATCTATTAGCAAATAACTTCTAAGTGTCTTAAATAGATAAATATACTTAATGCCGGTCCTGGGTAAACACAATACAAAAATTGTACTGTTCTTTGAGGGACACATATTTAGAAAATTCCTAAGTTAAAGGCTCCTGTTGATAATTTTGTATCATCAACTATATTCTCAAAACATACAGAATACCAAGAAGCTAAGTATTTACATCCTAGCTTTGATTCTGGTCTGAGTGTACTCTTCCATGTCCTTTCAGTGCAGAGATCTCCTGATGTTGACTCAGGGCTCTGTGAAAACCAAAATGGAGTAAAGAGGAAATGCAGTATGAATAAAGGTAAGGGAGTCCTCCCCCTCAGCCAAGAGACTTGTAGGCAAGCCTGTCCTTCCTGAGCTTCAGCCAGAGAAATCTAGTCCAAGGACAATGAAGCCTCTTCAGGACCTTGAAAGACTAATAGTTCTGTGAGAAGAAGTCAAATACGGCTCAAGTCCATCTTATTCCTCAATGAGTTAACTCCTACCTCTGAACAGGGACATGATCATCAACAGTGCTACAATTTGAAACAAATCCTGTTACTGGAAGATCTCCTAAGCAGGGATATAGAAATAGTATTTTAGTTGTAGACTAAGGTTCTTCATAAATAACTACAGAAGCAGAGAAACTGCCTGTTGTATTAGAAGATACTATTCCCACTTCACATCAAAAGCTAAAGAGTGATTTACTGAAAAAATATCATTGGATCTAGTAGAAAGACACTCTAACCATGGAAAGCATATGAGAAAGTGTGCCACCACTTATGAAAGAACAACCATAAGAATGTTAGTATAGAAACTACAATTAAAGACCCAACTCAAAAAAACACAACTTCAGAGTTCTCTCAAAAATATACCAGCTGAGCATAAAACACTAAAACAGGTCAAGATCTACAAAAAAAAAACAAAAACAAAAACAAAAACAAATAAAAAACAAAAAACAAAACACACATTCATGTCCCCTCAAATGTCACCCCAACCTTTCTCAAATGGCTCAGAAACTAATACATTTTCTAAAATTTCCAGACCTTTTTTTCATCACTGAAATAGAAAATGCAGCAATTATATCTCCAATCTGGCAGTGTAAGACCAGAAGACACAGGCAACATATAGACTTCCACTCAAAGAAATATATGCAACCACCCAGGGGACATGAAAGCCATCTTTATGAAATATCATCTGATAAGAACTGATGTGCTTTCTGAAAGGTCAATTGAAATAGGAATGTTAGAGATAGAAATTCCCTTCTATAACTTGTACCTTAATAGAAAATTTATATTGAACCAAAGTCATTTACAAACTGAAGCCATTAAGGGAGTGTTTGGATACTACTGAGAGAGACAACAAGTTATTTTTCTCTCTCCAATGACCTAAGACATGTATTGTATATACCAAACAAGTAACAGGTATCCTGTATTGACCTCTTACCTGCAGAATATTTCCTCAATCATTTTATTTTTTTAATATTTTTTATTACGTATTTTCCTCAATTACATTTCCAATGCTATCCCAAAAGTCCCCCACTTCCCTACCCACCCATTCCCATTTTTTTGGCCCTGGCGTTCCCCTGTACTGGGGCATATAAAGTGGCCTCTCTTTCCAGTGATGGCCGACTAGGCCATCTTTTGATGCATATGCAGCTAGAGTCAAGAGCTCCGGGGTACTGGTTAGTTCATAATGTTGTTCCACCCATAGGGTTGCAGATCCCTTCAGCTCCTTCGGTACTTTCTCCAGCTCCTCCATTGGGGGCCCTGTGATCCATCAAATAGCTGACTGTAAGCATCCACTTCTGTGTTTACTAGGCCCCGTATAGCCTCACAAGAGCCAGCTATATCTGGGTCCTTTCAGCCAACGCTTGCTAGTGTATGCAATGGTGTTATCGTTTGGAGGCTAATTACGGGATGGATCCCTGGATATGGCAGTCTCTAGATGGTCCATCCTTTTGTCTCAGCTCCAAACTAAATATATCTTCTTAACTAAAGGTGCCATTTTCATGACTTTACAGAACAAAGAACTTCACCAAACTCAGAACAGATGAACATCTACATTGTCCAATCATTGTACCTGTATCTGTCAGTTCATAAGAAACTATTCCTACCCTCAGAGAGCTAGCAATCTGGTTTTAGAATCACCACTATAATTTGCATAATTCATGAAAACACTCAGATAATACTTGGTGAATAAACAGATGGATGAATATAAAAATAAATAAATACCAAGCACTCTTTTGCATAGTTATTATGCAGTACCTTTACTCCATTTTTGGCATTTAGAGGACTAATTTACTACACCATAGAAACTACTCTCAGGTTCCTACATTGACAGTGAACTAGGTAACATTCTGAGGCACATTAATGGTTATGTACATTTAAAATTTAGAACCAGTGGTAAGAAAAATAAATTAAAATATATGCATGTGCTTGTGTGCCTGATAATAAACATTTGAGTCTTTCATTTGTCTTTAGTTAGGATACAAGTGACATAATACTGTGATATTTTCATAATATGTGCTTTAGTATCTGAAAAAAATTTGTATTGTATGTATTGATTCAGGAATTTATTCCTGGAGATTTTGAAAGCATGAAGTTGATGAAATCTATCAGAAATTTTAAATGGACATTCGATTAAATACAGTTTATACTAATCTAACTACCTTTTAGAATTAAAATTATATATGTAAAAATACCCAAAAGATGCAACAACATATAACACATGGCCCACTATGTTCATAGCTGCCTTATTTATAACAGCCAGAAGCTGAAAAAAAAACCCAGATGTCCCTCAACAGAGGAATGGATATAGAAAATGTAGTACATTTACACAATGGAGTACTTACTACTCAGCTATTGAAAACAATGAACTCATGAAATTATTAGGTAAATGGATGGAACTAGAAAATATCATCCTGAGTGAGGTAACTCAGTCACAAAAGAAGTCATAAGGTATGCACTCATTGATAAGTGGATATTAGCCTAAAAGCTCAGAATACCCAAGATACAATTCACAGACCACGTGAAGCTCAAGTAAAAGGAAGACCAAAGTGTGGATGCTTCAGTCCTTCTTAGAATAGGGAACAAAATACTTATGGGAGGAAATATGGAGACAACATGTGGAGGAGAGACTGAAGGAAAGGCCATCCAAAGACTGCCCCACCTGGGGCTCCATTCCATATACAGACACCAAACTCAGACACTATTGCTGATGCCACGTTCTTGCTGACAGGAGCCTGATATAGTTGTCTCCTGAGAGGCTCTTTCAGAGCCTGGCAAATACAGGGGTGCATGTTCGAAGCCAACAACTGAACTGAGCATGGGGTCTCCAATGAAGGAGTTAGAAAAAAAGGACTGAAGGAGCTGAAGGGGCTTACAAACCATAAGAAGAACAACAATATCAACCAACCAGACCCCACATACACAGAGAGAGAGCTCCCAGGGACTAAACCACCAACCAAAGAGTACACATGGAGGAACCCATGGCTCCAGCCACGTATGTAGCAGAGGATGGCCTTGTCGAGCATCAATGGGAGGAGAGACCATTGGTCCTGGGAAGGCTCCATGCCCCAGAGTAGGATGATGCCAAAGTGGGGAGGCAGGAGTGGGTGGATGGGTGAATGGGTGAATGGGTGGATGGGTGGATGGGTGAACACCCTCATAGAAGCAGGGGAAGGGAGGACAGGATAGGAGATTTCCAGGGGGGAACCAGGGGAGGGGATAACATTTGAAATGTAAATAAAATATACAATAAAAAATTTAAAAATATATGTAAAAATATACCAATGTATATATACATGTATATATGTGTATATATGTGCATATATATCCAAACTGTATGTGTGCTTATGCATCATATATTGTATTATTATATATGTGAACATAAAATAAATATCTTAAAATAAATATATAAACAAACATGTAGATATACACATACATAGGTTAATATATGCTTATGTAATTTTGCTACATATGCTTGTGTCCTGTGAATACTGTATGTTACACACACATACATATACACATGTGCTTCTCCTAATAAACAGCAAAGATAACATAAGATCTTCTATTCCTCCTTTGACAAAGAGACTCCAAAAGATTCACAGATTTCTGTGAGTCAGTCATTTACATATACAAAAGACCATTTTGCATCCTGGTCCAGACTAAGCAGGAATTACTAAAGCTATCCCCCAATTCTAAGAGTCAAGAAGCATAATATTAACAGACCCTAACTGTAAGCAAAGCCTGTAGCACTTGGCTGTGTTTGTTTTAATCTGTTTGACTTGAGAAGACAGCATGTAAGCTGTCACTGTGATTGATCCCTTTGTCGCTAAATGTCTGGGGTTAGCACAATCAAACTGAATCACCATCCCAGCAGAACAGGAGCCTCAATGTATCTGCTTTATTAAAGTTTATCAAAGTATTTGAAAATAGATTTTTAAGCTATTGTGTGATCCCCTCCAGCATATCACAAAACTACAGTTGGAAATTCCTCCCCCAAATATGACACCTCTATAGTATATAAGTTTGGGCCTTGTTTCTTAGGGAGAACCCCAAGCCTGAATTAAACTAGGTAAGATCTCAAATGCAGAATGACAGAGAGTCTAACACAGATTTATTCAATTTTTAATTCTCTCTTCTTAACTTTCAAGCAATTTTTCCCTTCTACATATCCCAGGATAATATAGAAAAAAATTTTTGTGTATTACAAAACACTCATTCCTTCATGCAACAGCAGTGTGAAAAAGCAGAAACTAAAACATACTATTTGGCTACATATTAACTACTGTGCACTTCATAGCTATACTTTTCTAAGAAGAAAACAAGCTTTCAGCCAGTTTATCAAATTAGGGAAAGATTTAACCCAGAAGACCCTCTAGAGTCCCACTTAATCCCACAAGAGTACTATATATAAAATTAGCATAAGTTTTGTGCCTGTAGAAAAAATGACTTTAATATTTTATTTTTATTTTATGTATATGAGTATGTGCCTGTATGATCATATGTGCACCACATATATGCAGTACCCACAGAAGCCAGAAAAGAGCATCAGAACTCCTGCAACTAAAGTTACTAAAAATTGTAAGCCATCATAGGGTTTTCCTTGTATAAGGAACAAGTATTTCTAACTGCTGAACTGTCTCTACAGCCTCTATTCTTGAACCCTAAACACCTTATACTTTGGCCACATTTGAATATTGTTTTCATGACATACTATTAAAGGTAATTGGCAATTATTGAGCATGTCAAAAAACAATGTTACTAATTATGACAAAACTTTCAAATTTACAGATAATACATTTTCAACTAGTGAAACCTGCTCCAGTGTTAGCTTGCTGACCCTACCGCTCCCATTGATATCACAACAGTTTTTCTAGCGTGGAAGAAAGGTTAGTAAGGGTCAAACATGCAAAAGGGGTGTCTTTTACATACAAAGACCATGCATCACTCAAGTTCTCCATGAATTAAACACTTTAAAACACTGACAGCCAAGTATAGTGATAATAATGTCAATACACAAGAGGCAAAGGCAGGAGGAGCGCCCCAAGTTCAAGGCAAGCTAAATCTACATTGTGAGTTCCAAGCTACACTAGGTGAGCGAGCCACTGCTTCAAAGAGACTATATGTACATATATATGTACAGAGATATTATATATTTTAATAGGAACTATATGAACATATATGTATATATAAAGAGAGAGAGAAAGTGAGACAACAGCAGAAAATATGCTTACAGTTACCTTAAATCTCTTTTAACCATTTGTGTATATAAAATATTTTAAATGTTGGCATGTGAGTTTTCAACCGTGGTGTTAGATTTCTTGACCTCTTGTTCAAATGGAGCTCATGGAAAAACATTTTTTTATTTAATTTAGTATATATTTGCAGTGAAAGAGACCAAATCTAGGACTGCATCCATGCTAGGTAAGCACTAAACTATATTTTCAGACCCCAAACTTTTTTATTTTAAATTATTTTGTTAAAGAATCATTTAACACTTGTTTGTGTGTGCATGCATATACATGTGTATGGTCATGTGTATGGATACCCTGAGTCCAAAAAAGGGCATGAGATTCTCTGGAGCTGGAGTTATAAGTAATTGTAAGCCACCCAATATGGGTATCGGGGACAAACTCAGATTCCTTGAAGGAGTAGTAATTACTCAACTACTATGGCATCTCTCCAGTCCTTTAAATTACTTTTTTTTTGGCTTTTTTAGACTTTTTGGGTCATTTTATTTCATGTGTATGAATTTTGCCTGTATATGTACCATGCCTGCCTGGATGCTGCCATGTTCCCACCTTGATGATAATGGACTGAACCTCTGAACCTGTAAGCCAGCCCCAATTAAATGTTGTTTTTTATAAGAGTTGCCTTGGTCATGGTGTCTGTTCACAGCAGTAAAACCCTAACTAAGACAGAAATTGCTATCAGGGACTGCCATCTCTTTAGGTTTCCCTACTTTTCTCAACCCCTATTCTAACCTGCCTGTTATTTTATTATTATTAGATATTTTCTTTATGTACATTTCAAATGTTAGCCCCTTTCCTGGTCTCCCCTACAAAAAACCCCATCCCATGCTCACCAACCCACTCATGAAGAATATTTTAAACAAACATAGCAAGCTGAGAAAGGGAAAATATAAAATATATGATTGGATCATTAAAGGGGCACCAAGAAGTGAAATGGAGCTGAATCCAGTGTTCAAGGATATTAAATTGAATTAAGAGAATAGTGGCCTTGGGGCAATATCCCACCCAGACAGGGTAGCATAAACCTTTAATCCCAGGAGGCAAAGATAAGCAAATCTCTAAATTCAATGCCAGCCTAGAACAAGTTCTAGGTGAAGAAAAATTTAAATCCAGGCTTGGTGTCTCCTCATTGTTTAGGAGACAGGCATGCCAATCTCTGAGTTCAAAGTCAGTCGATGTAACAAGTTCCAGTACACCCAAGCTTAGGCAGTGAAGGAATTTGAAAACAGAGAGCTGGTGATAATGTAATAGAAAAGGGGTGCATGTTCCAGCCCCCAAAAGCAGCAGAACACCACAGCTTTGGCCATGTGGTTCTAGTTTTAAGAGTCCAAAATAGAAGGGACTTCTGGGAAAATTGATGTTGGTTAGCTGGAGCTACGAAATTAGTGGTGATTGAGAAGAGACCAGCATCACTGAGGTGAAATCTTCTGGGAAGTGTTTTCTGAGAACACAAAGAAGCTGTGTTCGAGAGCTAGCCAAGGTTGTACCTCCTGTACAATCAGCTGTACATGGTAATATGTAAGAGTCACCCAGGTGGTACTGGTTTTGAAGGCATGGAAGGGTCATGAAGGATAGCTAAGGCTTGGCACTGTGAGAGGCCATGAAAGGCATTGGTGAAAGTGCAGTCTCAATTGCAGTTGATGGCCCAGGACTGAAGGGGTCATGCAAAAGAGTTGAAGCTTGGCACCATGAAGAGAACCTATGAGAGGCTATTGGTGAAGCCTAGTTGCAACAGAAGACCCCTGTGTACTGGAGATGCCAGTACTGTGGGATGATCACAAAGAACAGAAGCAGCAGTGGAGTGGATCAACCTGAGCTTTGAGTGCTACAGAGGGTAGAGTTGGAGAAGTAACCTAAGCACTTTGGAGGAGCCCAGAAGATCGTGTGTGGATCCCAGAAATTAAAACAAGAAGCTGTAATACTGAAGTTGCCTTGGAGGCCCCAAGATGTTCAAGATGCCAGAGCCATGGACTATCCTCTGAGGAAAGCTGCTAACAGGGAGTGGAACCAGCCCACATGAAAGAACATTTTTTTTTCAGTCAACAAAGATGAAAAAGGAGTTGGAGATCTGATGACAGCTTTGACATCAGACATGGAGTGGCAGAATTTGGAGTTTGTCCAGATGGTTTCCTGTCTTGCTTTAGGAATTACAATTAAGTGATTGTATGAATCTCAGAAGAGACTTTGAACTTTGGACTTTCAACATTGTTGAGATTGCTATAGACTACACGAAATTTTGAAGTTGAACTAAATATATTTTGCATTATGCTATGTTTAGGTATGGCCCCCATAGACTCATGTGTTTGAACAAGCCTATGAGGTTCAGGGAGTGGAATGTAGTGTATATGCTCTGCCCAGGGAGTAGGGCTATTAGAGAGTGTGGCCTGTTGGAGTAGGTGTGGCCTTGTTGGAGTAAGTGTGGCCTTATTGGAGTAGGTGTGGCCTTGTTGGAATAGGTGTATCACTGTGAGTGTGGGATTTAAGACCCTTATCCTAGCTGCCTGGAAGCCAGTATTCTGCTAGCAGCCTCCAGATGAAGATGTAAAACTCTCACTTCCTCCTGCATCATGCCTGCCTGGATGCTGCCATATTCCCACCTTGATAATTGACTAAACCTCTGAACCTGTGAGCTATTCCCAATTAAATGTTGTTCTTTATAAGAGTTGCCTTGGTTATGGTGTCTGTTCACAGCAGTAAAACCCCAAGACAGTATGGAACTCTCAATTTTTTAAAAGAATAGAAGTCATTATAACCTGGGTACTTGGTACAGCTCTGACTTAGAGAAATTCAGGTCACCCAAAAACTGTTGGAATGTCTGATTCCTGAAGACAGCTGCAAAGCTAAGTACACCAATTTTTAAGTCAAAAGGCAAAACTACTATCTCTTCTTGACTGCCTAGTAGCCATTCTCCCTTAGATAAGCCCTTTGATTGTGGCAGATCATGGTGTTTCTTCAATAAAACTCTGAGTTGAAATTCATACCCCTAACTCCTTGTCTCTGTTATATAGCTGGTTAAGCCTACTTAGGTTGGTTAGTAACTAAGTATACAAGTGTATGTATAAATATAAAGGTAGAAATAGAGAAGAGACAGAGAAAGAATGCTTAAATTTGTGATTATAATCTCCTTAGAATCAGATAAGGTAGACAATATCAGAATTTACTGATTGTGATTGTTTTGATGTTATCAGATGACTTCACATATGAAATTATATTTAATTTTTAATTTCAAAATATCCATATGAACATATTTATTTAATAACAATCACAACAAATATAAGATTTTAATGAACTTGAACAATTCTCAAGTACATTATAAACTCAAATTTTTGTTTAACTGATGATTCTTAAAATACTAGTTAGTACTGAGAAGGCTATATGTAGGCATGTTTAGTAAAGTACTACTTCAGCTCTACCAAGAAGGCAGTTCTAGCCCATTAGCTTTTCATTTCAGTCAACACTGGAGCAAAAATGCTTGATGAATTTTCCTTTTGATGTTCCAGTGTTTTGATGAATTCTTCTAATCTGACTTCTATACATTGAATGTATATTTGGCCATGCACACATCTTCAATTTCACATCTTGTTTTCCAACCCAAAGATTCAAATGATCTTTTATTCCTCCTAAATTATGCAGAGAACAGACTGAATTTCATCAGGTAGATCCAGTCCAATCTGGTATGATTTAGACAGGCATGGACTGATCCTGAAAGGCAAAGTTAGACCTGAGAGAAGTACCCAAACACTGGAACATCAAAAGGAAAATTCATCAAACATTTTTGCTCCAGTGTTGACTGAAATGAAAAGCTAATGGGCTAGAACTGCCTTCTTGGTAGAGCTGAAGTAGTACTTTACTAAACATGCCTACATATAGCCTTCTCAATGTCACACTGTGATGTGTAGAGTACTACCTTGAACTACTTGAGCAGTTAACTCAATGGTTTAATACGTGTAACTTAGCAGCACTGTGCTGCAATGACTTGAGACAACCTCTTCCACGGGACTGAAACTTACCTGGTGTTGTAGGGGCTAGATAATACAGTTACCCCTTGATTATGAAAGACAGGCTATACATCGCAGTGCCAATGTATAGTTTACCATGCATCTTTAGGGAATCTCATAATTGTTGTCATTTTAGTGGCTGATGTGACTCATCAGGATTTATGAAGATAGAATTGTTCTGTGAGTCTTGATATGAATATTAACATGTTCAGAATCTTAAAATGTTATCTAAAACTTTAGCTGGAATTTGGAATCCTTTTGTAGTTATAAATGAAGTTTTTGGTATTATATTGTTTCCTGTACCCTGGATAAGTTCCCTTTGGTAAATTATCATTATTGACTTTACAAAAGCAGTATCAAACATATGGCAACACTGATATCTTCAGAAGATTTAATACATTTACATTTCACTGAAGTGTAAATAAATCATATCCAAGACACATTGTGCCCATTAAAGATACAGACTTGCCTCCTCCTTTCTCATCCTGACTAGCCTCTACCTCCTTCCATTTGGCTGAATTTGAAAGAATTCATCATCTTAAGAACAAAGAAAAAAAAAAAAAAAGCTTGGGAAGCAATGTGACCTGATCCCTTTAGCCCTTGCTTTCTCACAAGCTGACCCTTTTGAAACCATTGCTTAAACTGATAGAGTAACACCTCACCCAAAGCCAAACATTTGATTCACAATAATATAAATTTGGTTAATATTGTCCTGGGGCATTTCTTTTCTTTTTCTTTTTCTTTTTCTTTTTTTTTTTCATTTTGCACTTATTTCGTCAACGTGTAAGGTAATAAAAATGACTGAAATTTCAGTTTTTAAATTGTTTTTAATACTATGTCAGCATTTGAGACATCACAGTATATAAGAAATAGTTTAAAAATAAACAAACAGAAGCTTTGCAATTTTATGAGGTCGCATTTGTCCATCCTTGATCTTACAGGACAAGCCATTGATGTTCTATTCAGGAATTTTTCCCCTGTACCCATATCTTTGAGGCTTTTCCCTACTTTCTCCTCTATAAGTTTCAGTGTCTATACCCAATATATAAGATACAATTTGCAAAACACAGGAAACTCAAGAAGAACAAAGACCAAAGTGTGGACACTTTGCCCCTTCTTAGAATTGGGAACAAAACACCCATGGAAGGAGTTACTGAGACAAAGTTTGGAGCTGAGACGAAAGGATGGACCATCTAGAAACTGCCATATCCGGGGATCCATCCCATAATCAGCTTCCAAACGCTGACACCATTGCATACACTAGCAAGATTTTGCTGAAAGGACCCAGATATAGCTGTCTCTTGTGAGACTAGGCCGGTGCCTAGCAAACACAGAAGTGGATGCTCACAGTCAGCTATTGGATGGATCACAAGGTCCCCAATGGAGGAGCTAGAGAAAGTAACCAAGGAGCTAAAGGGATCTGCAACCCTATAGTTTGAACAACACTATGAACTAACCAATATCCCCCGGAGCTCGTGTCTCTAGCTGCATATGTAACAGAAGATGGCCTAGTCAGCCATCAGTGGAAAGAGAGGCCCATTGGTCATACAAACTTTATATGCCTCAGTACAGGGGAACGCCAGGGCCAAGAAGTAGGAGTGGGTGGGTGGGGGAGCATGTGGGGGACTTTTGGGATAGTATTGGAAATGTAAATGAAATAAATACCTAATAAAAAATAAAAATAAAAATAAACAAACAAAAATCTACTTGAGATGTTCAGAGCTGCATTGGCCACAGTCATCACCAAGAATGCCTGGAATTCTGACAAACTTCATCATGATTATACTATGTAGGTGAAAAGATTTATAAGAATATATTTTTACAGCTTATTAAACCTATTTTTGTGTTTGTTAGTGATGATTAACTGCTGCCTACTGCAGTAAGAAGCATCCCTGATGAAGGATGGCACTGTACTACTTTATGGGTACAAATATAATGATTTATAAGGCAGTTTGACAATGTGACCATTTAACAAATCAATATTTATAGGTCCTCCCTTGAGGCTTAAGACCTCCTCAGACATAGGCTTTCACCTGGTTTATAGAACCAGATATGAGTTTCTTCATTTGGAAGGGTCTTCGACCAAAAACAGTTGGCTATTCACACAAGAAACAATAACTAGACATCAAATGTAAGAAACCAGAAACAAGAAATGTCTCCACTAAAACATGGCAGCTAAATACTTCAGTGCCATAATATACACCATTGGTATAAACTACATGATGGCAAACAAGATTGTCAAGATAATTAGGTCAAGCATAGTAGATAATTATTCCATTGCCTATGTTCAATTTAAATAAATTAAAACCAAGAAGATACTGACCTCCTTCCTATGATTTCTTTGGCCTTGTAAACTTCCCTGGCACAAAGTAATGATTACTAAATTCACAAGGAGTTACAACAATATGTAGCACTTCCTCATTTCAGGGGAAAAATGTATCTGTTTCTTAGTTATGAGGTGGTATTGCAGTGGTATGACTGGTTTGTACACAATAAAAAACACTGATTTGGCACGTTGAAATTTGACATGTTATTTCATATCTATATTATTAAATAAATAGATAAATAAATCAAAATAGCATGTGATAAAAAGAAACCCAGGGTTCTGGATATTTTTTAATAAAAGAGAAATTTGGGGAGACTAGACTACACTAGCAAATTATAACTGTCACAAAAAATAAATCAAAAGCTCGTAGAGAACAGGAACATGGGGGAAGATACTAATTCATATGTTAGACCAAGTCCAGAGAAAATGTAGTACAAACTCAAAAGCTCAAGACAAAAGATTTAAGTGAAAAACTAGCTCCCCTGCTTCTGTTTCCAGTGTTCAAGGCATTGTCACATAAACTTCTTTTTTTAATATTTTTATTAGGTATTTTCCTCATTTACATTTCCAATGCTATCCCAAAAGTTCCCCATACCCTCCCCCCTGCTCCCCTACCCACCCACTCCCACTTTTTGGCCCTGGCTTTCCCCTGTACTGGGGCATATAAAGTTTGCAAGTCCAATGGGCCTCTCTTTCCAGTGATGGCCGACTAGGCCATCTTTTGATACATATCCAGCTAGAGTCAAGAGCTCCGGGGTACTGGTTAGTTCATAGTGTTGTTCAACCTATAGGGTTGCAGATCCCTTTAGCTCCTTGGGTACTTTCTCTAGCTCCTCCATTGGGAGTCCTGTGATCCATCCAATAGCTGACTGTGAGCATCCACTTCTGTGTTTGCTAGGCCCCGGCCTAGTCTCACAAGAGACAGCTATATCTGGGTCCTTTCAACAAAATCTTGCTAGTGTGTGCAATGGTGTCAGCATTTGGAAGCTGATTATGGGATGGATCCCTGGATATGGCAGTCTCTAGATGGTCCATCCTTTCGTCACAGCTCCAAACTTTGTCTCAGTAACTCCTTCCATGGGTGTTTTGTTCCCAATTCTAAGAAGGGGCAGTGTCCACACTTTGGTCTTCGTTCTTCTTGAGTTTCATGCATTTAGCAAATTGTATCTTATATCTTGGGTATCCTAAGTTTCTGGGCTAATATCCACTTATCAGTGAGTATATATTGTGTGAGTTCCTTTGTGATTGGGTTACCTCACCCAGGATGATGCCCTCCAGGTCTATCCATTTGCCTAGGAATTTCATAAATTCATTCTTTTTAATAGCTGAGTAGTACTCCATTGTGTAAATGTACCACATTTTCTGTCACATAAACTTCTAAAATGCTGGCTGGTAGTATGCCAAGCCTATAATTCTCAAGGCTTCTGACCCTCCAACATTGCACAACTCATTTAAGTGCCTATGTACTTATATAATCATAAGGACAATAACTAATGTGTTACTTCTTTGTGACACATCTGTTAAAGTTAAAGGATTAGACTGTTTGAAGATACAGAGGAGAGAGAAAGTCTCAGAACTGGTAAGGATAAGTATCATATACAAGCTCTTACCTCAATGAATCTATAATGTGTGAGAGTGGGTTTGAAATTACTAATGGATTCAGCAGGGTGGCATATTCCTTCATAATAATATCTCTTATGAAAAGTTAACTGTACCACTATCCTAAAAGCAGGAAAGGCTCATGATGATATTGTTTTGAAAAATAAAATACAACAGGATTATGTGTGTGTCAGCAAAAGGGAACAAAATACAAATCAGAAGGAACAGTAACAAAAAATTATAAGTAGTAGGATGCGTTCTGAGAACTTCATGGCTAGGAAAGGCTACTATATGGAATAACTGAAAAGGGGGAAGTATAATTTTCGAGCAATGGTCTCTTCTCCACCACTGTACTTCTTATAACTAAAAGTAATGAACAAGAATTATTTGATTTTGCTCTAAATTTCGTCTATTTTTTGTTCTCATTTGTTTTTTTATAATTTTTTTGTTTATATTGTATAATTATTTGTATTGGTTATTTTATTTATTTGCATTTCAAATTTCAATCCCCTTCCTGATCTCACCTCTGCAAATACTCCATCCCCTCCCCTCTTTCCCTCTAAGAGGGTGCTCCCCCACCCACCCACACCTGCCTCACTGCTGTAGTATTCCCCTTCGATGAGGCATCAAGCCTCCACAGGACCAAGGACCTCCCTTCTCATTGATGACAGATAAGGAAATCCTCTGCTGAAGCCACAGACCCATCCATGTATATACTCTTTTGGTTGGTAGTTTAGTCCCTGTGAGCCTTGGGGGGGGGGGTCCGGTTATTTGATATTGTTCTTCCTATGGGGTTGCAATCCCCTTCAACTCTTTTCAGTCCTTCCCCTCACTCTTCCATTGGGGTCTCTGGGCTCAATCTGATGGTTGGCTCTGAGTATCTGCATCTGTATTAGCCAGGTACTGGCAGAGCCTCTCAGAGGACAGCTATATCAGGCTCCTGTCTGCAAGCACTTCTTGGCATCAGCAATCATGTCTGGGTTTGGTGTCTGCAGATGGGATGGATCCCAAGGTGGGATGGTTTCTGGATGGCCTTTCCTTCGGTCTCTGCTCCAGTTTTGTGTCCCTGAATTTCCTTTAGACAGAAACAATTTTGGGTTAAAATTTTTGAAATGGGTGGGTAGCCCCATCTTTCAACTGGGGGCCGTGCCTACTAGAGGTGGTCTCTACAGGTTCTATCTCTCCACTGTTGGGTATTTCAGCTAATGTCATCCCCATTGGGTCCTGGGAATCTCTCACTTCCCTAGCATCTGGGATGTTCTAGTGGTTCCCAGGCCACATTCCTCACCTCCCAGTGCTACATATTTCTATTCATTTTCTTGACCCTCTAGACTTCTCTACTGGCTCTTCCCATACCTGATCCTGCACACCCTTTTATTGTCTCCCCCTCCTCTTTCTCTCTCAAGTCCCTCCCTCCCTCTACCTTGCATGATTATTTTGTTCTCCCTTCTAAGTAAGAATGAAGCATCCACACACTTTAGTCTTCCTTGTTGTTAAGATTTGTATGGTCTGTGAGTTGTGTGCTGGGTATGCTGCGCTTTGGGGCTAAAATCCACTTCTCTGTGAGTACATACCTTTTGTGTCCTTTTGGGTCTGGGCTACCTCACACAGGATGATAGTTTCTAGTTCCACCCATTTGCCTGCAAATTTCATGAAGTCATTGTTTTTAATAGCGGAGCAGCACTCCATTGTATATATGTATCACTTTTTCTGTATCCATTCTTCCATTGAGGGACATCTGGGTTGTTTCCACCTTCTGGCTATTATAAATAAGGCTTCTATGAACATAGTGGAGCGTGTGTCTTTGCTATATGTTGAAGCATCTTTTGGTTATATGCCCAGTAATGGTATAGCTGGGTTTTCAGATAGAACTATTTTCAATGTTCTGAGGAACTGCCAAATTGTTTCCCAAAGTGGTTTTACCAGCTTGCAATCCCACCAGCATCTGCTGTCATCTGAGTTTTTTATCTTAGCCATTCTGATTGGTGTGAAGTGGAATCTCAGGGTACTTTTGAGTTGCATTTCCCTGGTGATTAAGGACATTGACCATTTCTTTAAGTGTTTCTCTGCCATTTGAGATTCCTCAGTTGAGAATTCTGTTTAGTGCTGTACCCCATTTTTAATAGGGTTGTTTTGTTCTCTGGAGTCTAACTTCTTCAGTTCTTTGTATATTTTGGATAATAGCCCTCTATAAGATGTACGGCTGGTAAAGATCTTTTCCCAATCTGTAGGCTGCTGTTTTGTCCTATTGACAGTGTCCTTTGCCTACAGAAGCTTTTCAACTTTATAACATCCCACTTGTCAATTATTGCTCTTAGAGTCTGAGTCATTGGTGTTCTGTTCAGGAAAATTTCCCCTGTGCTGATGTGTTCAACACTCTTTGCCACTTTCTTCTCTATAATTTTCAGTGTATCTGGTTTTATGTGGAGGTCCTTGATCCCCTTGGACTTGCGCTTTGTACAGGAGATAAAAATGGATCAATTTACATTTTTCTACATGCCAACTCCAGTTGAACTAGCACCATTTGTTGAAAATGCTGTCTTTTTTCCACTGGATGGTTTTGTCTTCTTTGTCAAAGATCAAGTTACCACAGGTATGTAGAATTATTTCTGGGTCTTCAATTCTATTCCATTGATTGACTTGTCTGTCTCTGATTTTTATTGATCAGTTTTGTTGTTTGACAATGAAATACATATGTATGACATTCTGAAGCTCACCCCATCCACATCTTCTGTCCCTATCAATCACCTACTAGAATCTTACTTTTACCATGTTCATGATTTGAGTTTGTGGTTTTGTTTAACCAGGGCCATTTGTATGACTATTGGATTAGAAATGTCATTGGAACTTGGTGAAGTCATCAGTGAGTACATAACTGAATACAAAGGTTTTCCCACACCCTAAGCCTACCAATAACAAATAATTCAACAGCGAGGAATAAGACTCTCTAGTTCCACCTTCACCCATACCTGATTGTTCACAAGCCCATTTTACATACTCAGTGTAGGCATCTGTACTTGCTGTAAGTTCATGACTATAGAAGCTTTGTTTTGCAAACATGGAGAGAACAGCAGTATTCTGTGTTTATAGGTCATTCTCATTCCTTGTAAGTAATAAACTTGCTCTTTACGACATTATTCCAATCATGGATGTCTATCCTCTGCATAATTATCTGTTAATAGATTTTCCCACCCTTCTAGTCCCTAAATTGGCCTAAAAATTTATTCCATCCATTCATGGAGTCTCACTCAACTTTTCACTTCAAGAGCTCATACACTGCCTTGTGCATTATGAATCTTAGACTATAGCTATCTGGATGCTGTAATAAAGAACAACAATAACAAACTGGTTAAGGGAAAAAGAAATCCTGGTTCCATACCTGAGCATCCTCATATAAAAACGTGAGAACCTAAGTATAAATATCTTGTATAATTTAAGACTTAATACTGCTCATATTCTAGGAGTTAGACTAGCAGTTCAGATATCTTGGTATTCCCAGGGAAAGTGACACCATCATAAACAGGAAGGATCACCCTGAAGCATCTCTGCTCTTGACAAGTTTCTCAACCTCCTCTCCTCTCATCACATCCATCTTTGTCATAATTTTTACCTAAAAATAATCAAGATTACATTCACTTTTCATTTTTAAGAAGCTTGGGAGTTCTACTTCACTCCTTTACTGTGAGAGTGGAAACCACTATGGTTCTGCCTACTTGTTTGACTATATCTACCAAAACTCAACTTCTCCAACATCTTCTACTGTGTCCATCAAGCTCACAGCCGCCTATGCATCCCCACAAATGCTTAACCTTCCCTGACTCTTGCTTTCACACTCCTTCTCCAATGCTGAGGCTCATGTGCTTTCCTTTGAGGAATCAATTTCATCTTGACCTCATGAGTAAAAGCTGCTGTCTCTCCATTTCACTCAAATGATGGTGTCAAATGCGAAGTGGATAATCTCTCTCCTCTTTGCCAGATTATCTTGATTGTTCCTTAACCCCTCAGAAAGATCTCTAGCTTCTCAGTTTTGACTATAAGCAAGAATTCATTGCAGGCTTACCATTCTAATTCCTCCTATAAAACCCATCTTCAACTTGCAACATATGCAAATACCACCTGAGCTTCAGTTCTCCTTTATTTCAGTGGAATTTTTTAATCTTTAACTCATTGTTGATGTCTCTAAGAATGGACAAAACTTAGGTCTGGATGTTTATAGCGTGCTTGCCTAACATACATGAGCCATTTTAGAAAACACCAGCATAGCATAAACCAAGCATAGTGGCACTTATCTATATCCCTAGCACTTAGGAGGTAGAGTTAAGAGGAATAAATAGGACATCAAGGTCATCTTCAGCTACATTGCAAATTTGAGGCTAGCCCATGACACATGATACACCATTTGAGAGGAAAGCACTTTTTAAAGGTGATAATCAGAAGCTGAAGAGATGGTTTAGCAGTTAAGAGCACAAGATGGTCTTTCAGAGGACCCAGGTTTCATCCCCAGCATCCACACAGTGGCTCACATGCACCTGTAACTCCTATTCCAAGGGATCTGATGCCCTTTTCTGACCTCCATAGTGTCCAAGAACACATGTGATGAACAGTCATATATACAAGCAAAATATTAGTACAATAAAAATAAAGATAAAATTAAGACAAAGAAAAAATAGATGCCATTATCAAGTATAACAGTTGATATACAGTTTCCTCATTATCAAGCATAACTCTGACCATTATGTTTTCTTCTCACTTTCTTCTCTCATTCTTGAGCCATCCATATTATGTAACCCATGATCTTATTACTCTTCATATAGTCTCACCCACCCTTTTATGTCCTTAATTCTCAACTCACCAGCCCAAATTCCATGATTATCATCTCATTATTACACTCTTTTTGGAAAATAATGACCACAATTAAACTCAACTTTTCCAAATCTGCTTTACGAATATTAAGCCTGGCTTGAACAATTTCTTCATCCTTGAACTTGAACCTATAAGCACATCTGTTGCTCTCATTTTAAACATATGTCACCTGACCCAAGTGAGCCTTCAGTGTTAGCAGACCAGAAATCAGAGACATGTTCCAGACATTCTAATCTGCATTTCCTATTTTGATTTCAAACAAAGCCTCCTCCACTTGTATGCACAGATCAAGATAAGAGTGCTTTTCAGTGAGAACATGGGAGCCACCAGAATGAATGCCCACAGCCATTTCTTTACACACCTGTGCCTGTGCTCTGACTCTCTAGCTTCCTTCAACTTATTTTTTCTTTTATTAATTATTTTATTTTTTACATTTCAAATGTTATCCTCCTTTCCCTCCTCCATGAGCCCTTCACCCCTATATCCCACCCCTCTGCCTCTAAGAGGGTGCTCCCCCACCCACTCCCATCTCACCTCTCTAGAATCCCCCTTCGATGGGGCATCAACAAATCTAGACACTTTTTAATCCTAGGTCAAAAGATACTGAGCACTTTTAAGAATTACATCCCAAACTTCTTCCATTTTTCTAATATTTTAATATACTGAAGCCTCCAAAATACAAAGTTCACAACAATCCTGAGGGTACCACAGATATTGGTATAATATTATTCCCACTGACTCATACTGAAAACACTGTTTAGCTCTCTCATATATGTATAGTTAGCTTGCCTTATCTTTGTGCAAAGTGGCTCACAATGCTGCTGTGTTGATGAATACACAGGTACCCAAAAATCAGACAGCAGCAGCAAAGTTGTATGAAGACTTAGAAACCTAAAGCAAAGATTCAAAAGCCAAAGTTAATTATTGAGTTAAAATAACAGAACCCTTCTCTTAAGCCATGTACTAACAAAGAGCTTTTCTACAACTTCTCATGACATTTTAAAGAAGAATGGTGGTAAAGTAGAAAAAGATAGACATTGAAATCAACTTCAGTGTCAATCTACAAAGGGATAGATAAGAAAAAGTATGTGAACATTGGAATATTTTCCAAACATGAAGAACAAAAGTTATGTCATTTGAGGCAAACAGATGTAACTGGAGATCACCTGTATAATATGAAACAAGCCAGATACTAGAAGCTTTATCTAAGGCAGAGGCTTGATTTTATATAAAACATAAAATGTGTGTACATCAGGCATGAAAGTAGAAGTAAAAATGCCTATGGAAACAAAGGAGCTAACAGAAGATAGGAGGGAAAAAGAAAGAAGAGGGGAGGAGGATGTGGATATAAGTAGGTTATAGACTTGTGCGAATATATTCTTTTTATGCCCAATATTACATATAATGACTATATGCCAATAAAATAGCTAAAAGAATAAGTAAAATACAACTTGGAGAACCTGAGCTACATGAAATACAGAATCAGTTTTCGGGTCTACTTGATAAAAAGTGTGACAGATTCATCAAAGTTTAGACTTGTCATATGATTTCATCATAAAAGTTAGGAAATTAAAGTATAACAGTGAGCTTATGGAAAAAACTAGGTATTAGAGAAGCATTCTGTTGGAAAGAATGTACCTGTCTGAGAGCAAAACTCCCATAGGAAAACAGAGAAATTGCCAGAATAGAAAAGACACAAAGTTATCTATCGACATAGCACCTAGCACAGCAAATACGTATTGCATGAATTGAATCAGCAGTATAGTGGCTTGGACTCCAGTTGTTGTTTTGCCCCATCTCTGCTTGGTTACTTGACCTCTATCATCTCATTTCCCTCACCTTTGTACTTAACGCCAGTCTCAGTAGAATCCATCACTTTAAGGCATGTTAAATAGATGATTATAGTTTTTTTTTTTACCTCTTCCTACATTTTCTTTTTTAAATTTATTTACTTATTCACTTTACATCCTGACCATAGCCCCTTGTCCCTCTTTTCTTCCCAGTTCCACCCTTACAAATCCCTCCCTCCTATTACTCCCTCCCCTTCTCCTCAGAAGAAGAGGGTGGTGGTACCTCTGGAACCTCCCCACCACAGTAGACCTAAGCACATCCTCTCCCACTGAGACTCAACCAGATAATCTAGTTAGGGGAAGAGGATCCAGTGGCAGACAACAGAGTCAGAGACACCTTATGCTTCAGTTTGTAAGGATATTAAAAGATAAAAAAAAAAATTAAAGATTTGTGCTAAGGCTTCCAGAATTATCCTATGACACTGGAGCCTAAGGATCCTAGTCTATTCAGAAGGTAAAAAACACTTTTGTAAAGGTAAAGTGTGAACAAGTAGTTGGCTATACATCTCCCCAAGCAAGCCACAGATTTGAAACAGAAGAAATATCACTTATTCCCAAGATGACATCGTCTACAGACATTTTAAATGTACCTTAAACTTACATAGGATTTATGATTACCATAGTTCTCAATCTGTGTATGTAAGATAAAATATTAATGCAAATTTAAAAATACAAAATACTGTGGTTCCCTTCAGACATGTTTGTAAAGCTGAAAGAAAATTTCTTTCCCAGCATATAAAACTTCAGTCCATGATTCCTCTGAAAAGAACTTTACCAACAATTTCTTTGTATTCGACATCAGTGCATCAAATGCATCATCTACAAAAGATGACTAACTCATAGGAGACCTGTCTTCTCTTCAGGGTTGAAATAATGTTATCCTTCCTGATGAGTCTGTGTTTCACTCATTAATAACTAGTTGTTATTTCATGACATTTATGAAATAACCCCATTCAAAGCATACAAGTTAGATTGTTTGATGCCACATACATATATTAAATCATCAGTAAAGAGCCATGAGAGATGATGTCTCTCAAAGAAAAGGTTCAGTCATGACCAAACCAGTAATGAAAACAGCTGTCTGCCTGTCAGTTCCTCAACCTACCTATCCTTTGATACTTCTAGTTAACTAATAAAAGTCAACTGAAGACAGACCAAAACATAGAACCCCTTTGAAGATATTTCTACCAGTGATATTTCTAGAAACATTACAAATTCTAGGTGTTAAACTATGTAAAATTTGGGAACTAGATTACCATACTGTGCTAAGTAAATCTTGGGATCTCCAACTGCCACCCACAAGCCATATGAAACTTCCAAAATTGAAGAATCTTTGGAACACATGCATACATACATATATATAAGTATATATATATATATATATATATATATATATATATATATATATATATGTGTGTGTGTGTGTGTGTGTGTGTGTGTGTGTGTTAATATATATGTGAAGTAAAATTTTTCTTTCCATCTTAACCTGACATGGCTGTCACATAAGTGGGATGTTTACTGTTTGAAAACATGTCAGATGTCCCTGATTTATAACTGGAAAGTCAGTTTGGGTCTGTGAGAATGAGTCATGGGTTGGTAAACGAGATAAGAAGAGGATCTTTATTCCAAACAAAAAGAAGCTGGGCCATGAAGAAGTTCAACCTGATATCAACTCTTCATCTGAAGATTAAATGTGTGTTAAAGCTTATGCTATTTTCTTAAACTGAACCCCAGGGTTTTTTTTTGTAAGAATCAAAGTTCTGGGTGAAATCCAAGAAGAGGATCCTGATATTTACATACAGCTGGAATGAAAAGACATTGTCAGCACATTTCTATTTATGATTTTCTGTATTTTCATGATGAGAGATGTAAATAGTCACCAACTAGATACCAAAAATCCTTAATCCAGTGATAATGAAACTAGAATATATAGGAGTGAATAAATAATACTTCCTCTAAGCCTGCTCCTGTCCATCCAGTGCCAACATTTAGTCCCTGGCATCACACTTATATACATGACTTTTCTGAGGCATGACTTGGTCATTTGTTACATTACTTCCCAAAGTATGAAGGACTCCTGACAAAGAAAACACCCAATAGCTGCCACAGGATGTTGCTTATATGCTGGGTCTGAAGGAAGCAGCCATTGATTTATTTTCACCACTTTGCCTGGCTTACAGCAATTCAAAAGAGAAAGTACAAGCCAGATCACTGCTTGGCATGCCTGGTAGTCATAGGAGCCCATATTGAGGCCATCTGCTCAGGTCCCATGCTCTCCAAACACACACAGAAAGATGATGTCAAAAAGAGTGTGCTCCAGCTCTGTGAAAGAGCTACCTGAGGTGAACCATAAGACCCAGCAGAGCAACCCACCCACTCAGCTGCTCTTTTAACATCCAGAACTAATTAAGCCATGGATTGATGCTGGAACAATTGTTTTGAGGTTGATTTTCCTAGGCAAAGTTTAAGTTGATTTGAACCTGTAGATCTTGTTCTGATAGTCACACAGTGAGTCAATGCAAATATGCATTGCAAAGCAATCCTGCCAAGTGAAACCTGCCTCAACATTGTGCTTAGTGCCTCCCTAATGGAATGTTAGTGTCCCTTCAAAATCAGCTGTCTGCAGAAAAGCATGCCAGTGAATACACCCTCCAAAAATAGCACAGTCATGTATCTTTGCTCAGTAAAATAAAGCCAAATGAGATGTTCTGTTTCACCTCAACATCACCCAATTGTGCAAAGATTCATGATCTGTTGCAGAGAACTGCCAGTCATGACAGAGAAGGTTGGAATTAAGGCACACGTTCCTATAGGTTTTCTTTGAACAGAATTCTAACTTCATGTTACACATACAGCATTTATTTATAAACTCTATGCAGGTGACTTACCTTTAGAAGATATTCCAAGCCGGGCATGGTGATGCACGCCTTTAATCCCAGCACTTGGGAGGGAGAGGCAGATAGATTTCTGAGTTCAAGGCCAGCCTGGTCTACAAAGTGAGTTCCAGGACAGCCAGGGCTATACAGAGAAACCCTGTCTCAAAAAACAAAACAAAACAAAACAAAAACAAAAACAAACAAAAAACAAAACAAAAAAAATTCCAAAATGTGGTTTTTTGGTGCCTAAGATGTGGCTTCTTTTTTTTGATGGGGGGAGGGTGGGTAAGTAAGAAAACAATTTATGTTGTTCAAAGGAATTCTATCTGATTTTTAAAGTGGAAACATATATAAATAAACATACAATAAATAGTAACATAACTAAAATCTGCCATACGCAGCTCAGGTTTAAAATTTTGTAAGTCAATTTTATATTGGTCTCTATATCTCATTCTCTCTCTCTCTCTCTCTCTCTCTCTCTCTCTCTCTCTCTCTCTCTCTCTCTCTCTCTCTGTGTGTGTGTGTGTGTGTGTGTGTGTGTGTGTGTGTGTGTGTGTATGTGTGTGTGTGTGTCTCCCTCTCTTTCCTCCTCTCTCTCTCCCTTCAATATCTTGCTCCCAATCCTATTTTTCTCCTTTTACTCTTGTCAATCTTTTCATCTTTCTCCACTCATCTCTTTCTCTGCCACCATCATATATGTATTAACTTACAATGGCAATAATTAGAATTTTTCAACATCATGTTGGTGCAAATTCAGAAGAAATTGTATTTCCAATGATAGTGTCTTCTTTTCATAGTTAACTTTGAGATGATCATGTTAAGGATAGCCTAGAGTTTTTCACAGTAACACATATGTTAATGAAAGAACATCAAGAAACAGGGCCACTCCTTGGTCCTGTGGGGAATGCCAGGGCCAGGAAGTGGGAGTGGGTGGGGTGGGGAGCAAGGGGATGAGGGGAGGGGATAGGGGATTTTCAGAAGGGAAACTAGGAAAGGGGACAACATTTGAGATGTAAAGAAAATATCTAATAATTAATAATAATAATAATAATAATAATAAAGAAATAGGGCCACTTGGGTAGCTGTGTTACTGATACACCCTCTCATTCCCAACAAAGTACCTATTTTCAAACTACACTAAAACCTAAAGGGATCAGGTAGAGCCCTCTCTAATAAGAAGCCAGTTTCAGAGCCATTAACATGCCTGTGTTCTTCACTTCCTATGTTCTCTACAGTATAAATCTACATTCCTATCAATGTGTGCCCATGTCCATTTCTTCTGGGTGCTTTCTGAACCTCTGAACATGTAAACTAATTTATAACTTGATAATAGTTTTCTTTTTATTAAATTATTATATTTATTTGTTGGAGATGGTAATATGTGTGTGTGTGTGATTCTCTTCTTTTGGGTTTGTTATGAAATGATTAATTTCTTGTGTTTTTCTTGGGTGTAGTTACCCTCCTTGCATTGGGGTTTTTCTTCTAGTATCCTCTGTAGGGCTGTATTAGTACAAATTTGTTTAAATTTGGTTTTATCATGGAATATCTTGGTTTCTCCATGTATGCTGATTGAAAGTTTTGCTGGGTATAGTAGCCTAGGCTGACATCTGTGGTTTCTTTCTTCTTCTCTTTCTCTTTCTTCTTTCTCTTCTCTTCTCTCTCTCTCTCTCTCTCTCTCTCTCTCTCTCTCTCTCTCCCTCTACCTCCTTCCTTCCTTCCTTCTTTCTTCCTTTCTTCCTTTCTTTCTTTTTTTGATATTTTCTTTATTTATATTTCAAATGTTAACCCCTTTCCCACCCACCCCCACTTCCAAGCCCCCACCCACTCCACCACCTCTGCCCCTTCCCTGCCATTCCTCTATACTGGGTCATCAAGCTTTCATAGGACCAAGGGCCTCTCCCACCCCCACCCCCAACCCCCATTAATGCCTGACAAGGCCATCTTCTGCTACATATGCGACTGGAGCCATGGATACTTTCATGTGTACTCTTTGGTTGGTGGTTTAGTCCCTGGGAGCTCTGGGGGTTGGGAGGCTGGTTGGTTGATATTGTTGTTCTTCCTATGAGGTTACAAACCCCTTCAGCTCCTTCAGTCATTTTCTAACTCCCCATTGGAGACCCCGTGCTCAGTCCAATGGTTGGGTGTGAACATTCACCTCTGTACTTGTCAGGCTCTGGCACAGCCCCTCAGGAGACAGCTATTATCAGGCTTCTGTCAGTAAGCATTTCTTAGCATCCACAATAGTGTCTGAGTTTGATGACTGTATACAGACAGGATGAAGCCCCAGGTGGGGCAGTCTCTGGATGGCCTTTCCTTCAGTCTCTGCTCCACACTTTGGCTCCATATTTCCTCCCATAAGTATTTTTTCCTCCCTCTGAGAAGTATCCTCACTGTAGTCTTCCTTCTTCTTGAGCTTCATGAGTTCTGTGAATTGTATTTTGGGTATTCCAAGCTTTTGAACTAATATCCACTTATCAGTGAGTGCATACCATGTATGTTCTTTTGTGGCTGGGATACCTCACTCAGGATATTTTCTAGTTCCATCCATTTGCCTGCAAATTTCATGAAGTCATTGTTTTTAATAGCTGAGTAGTACTCCATTGTATAAATGTACCACATTTTCTGTATCCATTCCTCTGTTGAAGGACATCTAGGATCTTTCTGCATATTATAAATAAGGACACTATGAAGACATCCAATAGAGGGCTAATATTCAGTATATACAAAGAACTCAAGAAGTTAGGCTCTAGAGAACCAAACAACCCTATTAAAATGGGGTACAGGGCTAAACAAAAATTCTCAACTGAAAAATATTGAATGACTGAGAAGTACCTAAAGAAATGGTCAACATCCTTAATCATCAGGGAAATGCAAATCAAAACAACCCTGAGATTCCACCTCACACCAGTCAGAATGGCTAAGATCAAAAACTCGGGTGACAGCAGATGCTGACAAGGATGTGGAGAAAGAGGAACACTCCTCCATTGCTGATGGGATTGCAAGCTG
Organism: Mus caroli; assembly: GCF_978045245.1. Taxonomy (NCBI): domain Eukaryota; kingdom Metazoa; phylum Chordata; class Mammalia; order Rodentia; family Muridae; genus Mus; species Mus caroli. The sequence goes on from NW_028227267.1 coordinate 121,682,402, forward strand.
GTACAACCACTCTGGAAATCAGTCTAGCGGTTCCTTAGAAAATTGGACATAGTATTACCTGAGGACCCAGCTATTCCACTTCTTGGCATATGCCCAAAAGATGCTCCAATATATAACATCTGTGGTTTCTTAGAGTCTGTAAAACACCTGTACATTAATCTCCAATTAAATGTTTTCCTTTATAAGAGTTGCTGTAGTTATGGTGTCTCTTCACAGCAATAAAACCCTAAGACACATTGTCTCAGTTGTCCCTCAATTGTCCCTCCAGAAATTACCATAGTAAGAGGTAACATTAGACTCTAAAGCTAAATGGTCCCATGTTTTAAAACATGAAAGAAATTTTTAGGATGGGCTAAATGATTCATAACACTTCCTACAAAATGAATTGAATGTCTATCTCATGTCTTTTTCCATTCTTTCTTTGGTTGGGATGGGGTAGAGGTGAAATAAAGGTTAATGATCTGTTTAATTCACTTAAAATGGAGAAAATGTAAAACATTGTCTTCAAATTCCTACTGTGTTCTACTCTTAGACATTCCATGGAATGTAGTTCATTTACCATCATGTCCAAAAGGGGAAAGGTCTTTCTTGCATATTGGGTTTAATGCAAAATGACCCAGGCTCACTTTTGCCATTTTGACAAATTCATTAGAGAAGAAACATGAGATTTGGGGTTAGATTTGATATGTTCCATATCAAAATTTTTCTTTGAGAGAATGGAAGAAAAGAAAACATAATATAAATATTATTATTTATTCCCTTGCTCTTACTTTGGACTATACCTAGGATTATTATCTAACCTTTGTCCTCACAAAATAAATTCTCCCTCCCCCCCATTTATCTATTTCTTTTTCATTCATGCACAGGTGTGCACATGCACACACATACACACACACCAAAGAAGAGGTTCATCATAGATGTTTTACAAATTATTGTAAGTTCTTTATATTATAACCTTGCAATATATACCAAAATACCTTGGAATTTAAAACTTCAATAATGCAGTGTCATAATGTTGGTCTTTAATAGTAACATGAGTCTTGCATTACCCTTTGTCTGTGAAGTGAAATAAAGTATAATGCTCAACAAACAAACCCTAAAATCAATACACGGGTCAAAAAAGCAATAGTAAAGATGCAAAGGCTTTCATATTATCATAGCTGAAGTTCCTTCAAGAAGACAAGATAATCTTTTAAATTACTATGATGAGTGTACGTCTATGAGTTCTTGGAGTCTATAATAAAATGGCAATGGTAATCAGGCAGACTCAAAAGATTATGTGTACTTCATATGCATATAATGATTAGATCCATTAACAATCATGTACTAGTTAACTAGCCATTGATTATTAGTAATTAATGAGGTAATTTCTAGATACTCAGCTATGTGCTGTTACATTTTTTCTATAATTATAGTAAAAGAAATAGTTTGCATAACTAGAAACATATAAGGTAGATGACCAGTGGGGACTATCTTTTTCTTGTGCCTTTGAGGCAAATTTTTACAAAGAAAAAAATGGCAAAGAAAGATTCCTCAAGCCTTAAGAAGAATAAACTCTTATTAATTCTGATAATTAGCTGAGAATCATCATATTTGAAGAAAGTATTCATCAACTATATCAGCTCATGAGAGACTACTCAAAGATATTTTGGTATGGAATATTATTTTCACACTACATAAGAAATTGTCATCTTTGAAGGATTTAAGCTAAGCTATGAGGAAATAAGAAGTGAAGTGGATGCCAAAAGAGAGAGCATCTCTAGAGCATGTCAGAGACCTGGGACAGAGAGAATGTGGTGTTCTAGCTGAGACTTCTAGCAGGGGGATATGGAGCTTGAAGTGGCTATCTCCAGTCGGTAGGCTGGACTCCAATGTATAGATAAGAATACCAATCCACCCATAAAACCTTCCCCCCAAAATGTGCCCTACCAACAAGATGTGCAGAAACAAAGATGGAGCAGAGATAGAGGGGATGGCCAACCAATGACTGGCCCAATTGAGACCCATCCCATGGTCTAGAATCTATCCCTGACTTTATTAGAATTGCAGAGACTCACAACCAAACAAAGTACAAAGCTTGGGACATCTTGTAGAAGAGTTAGCAGAAGGATTGAGGAACCCAAAAGGGATAAAGACTCCACAAGAGTCAACTAACCTGGACCTATGGGAGCTCCCAGACACTGACCCATGAACCAAATATATGGAACAGATGTGTAGCTTGGTCTTCATGTGAATTCCCCAACAACTGAAGTAGGGGATGTCTCTGAACCTGTTATCTGTCTGTGGATCCTATTTCCCTAACTGGGGCGATTTGTCTGGCCTAAGGGGGAGAGGATGTGCCTAGTGCTAAAGTGACTTGATTGCCAGGGTGGGTGATACCCAGGGGAGGCCTCTCCCTTCTCAGAGAAGGGAAAGGGAGAGAGGGAGCTATGTGAGGGGCAACAGGGAGCAGGGGGGCTGCAACTAGGGTATAAAGTAAGTTAATTAATTAATGAAGAAAATAAAATACATTGAGGAAATATAGAATGGCTATCTGATTTGTTTAAAAAAGGAGACGAGGAGGAGGAGGAAAGCAAAGCACCAAGCACCTCATATACTTGAAGGAGCAGAGCGTCAAAGGAAAAAGAAAGGCATGGTAGAGTAAGAGACTCCTTAAGGTGGGGAAAGGCAGCACAATACAAGCTAGAGAGGTGAACATAGGTCCCAACGAAGTAAAATAGAATGCTACCCCACCACCTACCCATCCAGCAAGTGCTTCATGTGTAGATTATATGTTTAAGAAGATACCAGACTTTGAAGGACACAAGTACATACGGTTTCTCCCTGAAAGTGCTGCTGATGTGTAATTTAAGGCTGTTCTTTCCCTTTCCCCACCCTCCCACTCTCCACATGATGAGCTTTAAGCAAAAAAAGTGACTAAATTGCTGTTGGAAATAGTTTCATAATAGTGATGGTTACAGCTCCAAAAGGTTTCCAACACGCCACTCATCAAGCCCTTTCTATATCCTTCTTACTATTAAATAAAAGACAAAACTGACACAACAATGTGGTTGCTATGGCTTAAATCTGAAATATCTCCCAACAGCTCAGGTTTCTTAGGGCTGTGGACACTTTAGCAGGTGGGTCTCTCTCTATAGAAAACAGGCCTGTAAAATTTTTTCCTCAGTCCCTAATGCTAATCAATTTTTAATTCTTGACCCACTGTGACACATCCCCTACATTAAAAATAAAATTAAAATGAAAGTTGTTTAAATAAATAACAATCCATATCATGGACTTTTAAAAATTCAAGGGTGCAGATTGCAGGAGAAGGTGTCCCAGAAAGAACCTGGACAAAGATATACATTATTCTCATTGCCAATATTAAAAGCCTGAAGGCAATGATGTATCTGAAACTGTGAAAAAAAAATCATAAATGAAACCAGCCATGTTTTCTTTGATGCAGTAGAATAAAACTCTCTGAAATCATAAGTCAGAAAAATTTTGCTTCCTCAAGTTTTTTTTATCAGTTCTGTTATCATAATGATGGAAAAGCAATAAATACAAGGGTGTTAATATTTTCTTTCTTTCTTTTTTTACCTTAATGCAAAATAAGTAAAACTGTCTAATAAGAATAATTAACCTACTGAGAAAGACTGTCAGAGAAGCACATGTAGACCATTGTGTAGATATATTTAATAATGACTCCCAAGATTATTTACACTTTTCTTTGAGTTGTTTTTTTCCCTTTCCTATCTTACTTTATCTATGATCCCACATTGTCATCCTAACTGATTTTATTCTACATGAAGACTCACAAACTTGAAGAAAGACAACAGCCCAATTTGTTAATAGACTCTTCCCTGGTGTTGTCTTTGTTATTTCAAGTAGGAAGCTAGTACTTCTGATATTTTAAGGTTCTACCTAACACTTATGAGGTAGTTATACATCTCAGTTTTTTGGCCCCTGATGAGTAACTATTCAAGGGGCAATTCTTAAAGGCAATTATAAAACATAATGGAAAGTAAGCTGTGGTATAATTCACAGCTACAAGCCTGATGCATCCTGAAGAGGCCCAATATTAAAATACACCAGAATAAAACCACATACACAAAACAAGTGAAATGTTTCAAAAATGGTTTTTGCATGGTGCTTATAACTTCTCTTTTAAAATGATATGAAATTCTATAGGCTTCTTAATTTTCTGGGTTTCAGTTTTCTTCATTGTAAAACAAAAAAGAAAGAAAGATGTTCAAAATTAACTTTCCAATACTGTGTACATCCCAAGAACTGCATCTAGTTCAATGGTTACTCTTAATCCTATACACAATAGGGTATAGCTATAAATTAAACCCTAGCTATAAGTAATACTACTAAAATGCTGGTGCCTTTCTTCTCCATAAAATCACAAGCCCATCTAACAATATCAGTGGGCCAAAAAGCATATTCTGGAAGACACATTTCCATGGATTAAAATATTAATCTTGAAATTGAGACATTTACTCACTAGCTCGATTTTCTGAATGCATTTGAGTAAGAGGTAAAAGTTACAAACCATATCTACTTGTGTTCAATGTTTTCAATGATGCCATTCATACAAAGTCAGTAAATACAGCAAGAGAAGCTCAAAAATATTCAAAATGAAGACAATTTATTTTTAAATCGCTGGCAAAACATTGATAGAGGATACTGTTTTCGAGAATAGAAACATTCAATAGTCTCTCCCATTGCCTTTCATACTAAATTTAAGTGATCTCTTTCTGCAAATTCTGTGGGTCAAACTTTCAACCTAACAAAGCCCTAATGGAAGATAGTGTTGTTTTTACAAATAGAAACTTTACAGTCTTTTACATATCACTGGGTCCATTTATGAATAGACTTAACTAAGTGCCTCTTGGAATATCTTATTGAGAAAGGACCATGCAGAGGTAATAAAAGCTTGGAAGACTAATGAATATATAAACTTCTGGAAGTGGCTTGACATGCCAGTGATGTTGACATAGATTGTAAATACAAAGAGAAGAGGCCTCAGTTACTCAGTGACAGAAGAGACCATAAATTACAAGCAGACAGAGCTGATTGGGAAATAATAGTAAATAATGGCTGAGGTGGGTCAGAGTTCCAACATGGGATTTCTAAGGTACATGGTATAGACCCTGCTGAGAGATGATCTGTCCACAAAAGCAAGACACCTACATTCCACCACTACAGTGCTTTTACCAGATCAATCACATAATTAGGTTTGCTTTTAGAATGATAAGTGCACCAACTGTGTGGAGAATGAATTAAGGGATGTGATAGAGACTGTCATACTGGAGTGTTGCCTTTCAAACTAAATTTAAGTGACCTCTTTCTGCAAATACTATGGTTCAAACTTTCTGCTTAACATAGCTCTAGCAGTCATAGAAGCAGAATAGAATTCAAACATGTTTTGAAGGTTAACATTTTTTATTATTCTGTTAGATTTTCTTAGCAGGAAAAAGAAAAGGTACTCATGACGTTGTAGAGTTACATTTCTTGAGTGCCTAATTTGATCATTCTAATCCAATGTTTTTCCGACTATACTGAGAAATACAATGTCATTAAACTTTTTGTAAGGAAAAATTATGTAATAACCATATTTTCTGCCTTGTGTTTTCCATACCCTGTCAAAGAAAGGATATGCAATGATTATTAAATTAGTTATATGGTAAGATTTTATCAATAAAATTATTAAATTAGTAAAAGTAATCCACATACATTTTTCTATGTGTACTAAAATAGAAAAAAATAAAATCTATCACTTACTAAATGATCCTCCACAAATAAACTAACCTGTGGGTAAATTTTTATAAATTCCTTCATATCTATTAAAACTAAGTCAATCAAGTTAGGAGTATAAAGAAAAAAAAGTAGATTGTCAAAATGCTACAATTGGTACTAAAGAGTTCTCCAATCTCTCAAGAAATCATGTAGCCCAGGCAAGTCTCAAACTCACTATGTAGCTATGGATGTCCTTGAACTTCTGCTCTCTCCATGTCTTGCCTTCTGAGTGCTGGGATTATAGGCAAGCAGCATTATGCCTTGTTTATGCAGAGCTGGAGTTCAAACACAGGGCTTAATATATGTTGGGCAAGTACTCTATCAAGTGAGCTATATATTTAGTCCCTAGGGAATTTGAGTTTAAGTAGAATCAGTACTTAAAGAACCTTACCAACCCCGATAGTCATTTAAAACTGTAATACACCTCAGCTATTTAAAAAACAACCTGTAATTTGGCCAGACATGGTGGGGCACACTCTTAATCTCCATGCTGGGGAAGCAGAGGCAGGTGGAGCTATATGAGCGCAGGGTAGCTTGGTCTACATAGAGTTCTAATAAAGCTGGGACTATATAAGATGAGTCTGACTCAAAAATGGACATTTAAAAAAGTTTTAAAAAATAGTTAAATTAAAGCACAGCTTCCTCTTCAATGGGATTCTGCCCAAGAACTTTTTAATCTGGTCTTTGATTCATATTTTCTCACAAGTCCTGTTTGACACGTCTTGTCATTTTAACCCACTTTCATATTAGAGTACTTACTACATATTGGTATCTGGATGTTCGAAGAACTCAGAGTAAAGTAGTAAAGACACATGTAAAGAAAGCATTGCCATATCAAGTATAGCATTAAATGCTTTTCAAGGTTAAGTGCTGAGCAGCCTACATATTAGGATCAAAGGATGTTTGCTGGAAGAGAAGGTAAGAGTCTGATTCATGAAAACTTTAAGGAACCAGTATGAGTTCACTAAAAATTCGTCACACTAACTGAAAATTAGTTTAATTTTAGTGTTACAGTTACTTTTTTATTGTGTGTGTTCATGTGCATGCACAATGAATGTGCCACAGTGAATATTTAGAGATCAGATGATGTCATTCCAGAGTAAGTTCTCACCTTCTGCTATATGGGTCCTAGGAAATAAAATAGGGTCATGAGGTTTGCAAGTACTTCTCCTACTGAGACATTTTGCTGCCCCAAGATTAGTTACCTTTACAAAACTTACTGGAGGTAAAGATTGTGAGAACACTACAAAGTTACACTCATTTCATCAGATTTGTTTTTCTTCCTTGGAATCAATGAAGTACCTTATCAGGAATGTAGCAGTTTGGTATATTCTATAATTAATAACTTAAGCAACATGTTAATTGGTAGCATAGTATTAATAAGAGAACAGTGAGGAAGGGGGCACTCTAGTGGTTACAATGACAGGCTATAGAGATATTTAAAACACTTAATCCCTGATCTATCATACAAGATAAAATTCTGCTTACTGGATCTGTGTATCACACAGATACTAGAGATGGAAATTCAAACATGGTTCAAAATTATTCAAAATCTTAAATAATTGAATTGAAATTGGAAAGAAATTTTAACAGTTGTGAAAATATCAAATTCGAACTCAAAAGTTTAATTATAGTATAGGGAAGAAATAATTTAAAGATCTTCTAAGTAAATTTACCCATGAAATGGAATGTTATACAGCTATTTAAATGTTGTATAACTATGCATGAAGTAATTATTTAACTATAAATAACTTGTATAATTATAGTTTTAGTTGATAAGCCATATATCCCCAGGTAAAACAGCTACTAAGCATTGGGGTGTGGAGGAAAGGTTGATCAAGCACTAAAATTCTAATCAGTGTTTCATTACTTCCCAAAGAAGACTAAGGCTATATTTGTTGACATAATATGACATCAAAAGAGAGTGTGCAGAGCCACAAATAAAAAGAGATCATCAACTCAGGATGTAAAAATGCTTGTTTATGCATACACATGCACACATATGAATACATGGCTCTTAGTTAGTCTTTCCATACATAAATTAACATTGGGTGTTTGTAGATGGCAGTGTATTATTTGGAGATTTTGAAAATTATTTTTGGGAGGCTGTGAAAATGATTTACTGGGTAAAGTGATTGCTGTACAAGCAAGATGACCTAAGTTCCTATCCCTATCAGACATGATGCTTCATATCTATAATTCCAGCCCTCAGAGGCATAGATAGGAGAATCCTAGAAGATCAGTGGTCAGCAAGCCTAGCTGCATCAGTGAATTCCAGACTGAGAGAGAAATTCTGTCTCAAAAAATATGGTAAAAAGACACAAGAGTATGATACCCTATGTCAACCTCTAGTCTCTACTTACATATGCACAAGCACACACAGACACACACTAACACATACACATACAGGGGCATTTAGACACTATAGCACACATACACAGAAATAGATATACTATACACATAAAAATAGTTTTTCATCTGAATTTTGAGTACTTTATAATGGCTACATATTACTGAAAAAAATGTAATAACTGGAACCTTGCTGTCTTTGTCATCTAGCAGGAATCAGCAGAGCAGCTTGGGTGCTAAAGTCATTGTACTGACTGGTTTTGTTTGTTAATTTGACACAAGCTAGAGTCATCAGAGACAAAGGAACTTCAATTGAGGAAATGCCTTCATGACATACAGAAATAGGCCTTTTCTCCATTAGTGATCAATGAAGGAGAGCCCAGCCCACTGCCATCCCCTGGGCTGGTAGTCATGGGTTCTATAAGAAAGCAGGCTGAGCAAGCCATGTAAAGCAAGCCAGTAAGCAGCACACCTCCAATGCCTCTATATCAGCTCCTTCCAGGTTCCTGCCCTGCTTGAGTTCCTGTCCTGACTTACTTTTGGTGATGAACAGCAATGTAGAAGTATAAGTTGTCTCAGTAAAGTCACCCCTAATAGACTCCTGGGAGCCTCCCCCATCCCAGGCCTCTGGCACATCCTAGAGATGCTCCCAACTCCTACCCCACCAACTGCTGATCTCCATTCATTCTCCTGGCACTCTAACCCTCTCTCCTATCTCTCCCCACACGTAGCCCTGAACCCCCATTCCCTCCCCATCCCCTTCCTCACTCAGTTCCCTCCTATCAGCCTCCTATGACTATTTTATTCCCCTTTCTAAGTAAGATTCAAGAATCCTCCCTTGGGCCTTCCTTCTTGTTTAGCTTCTTTGGGTCTATGAAATATAATGTGGGCATCCTGGAGTTTATGGATAATATCCACTTTAAGTGAGTACATATCATCATGTCCTTTTGGGTCTGGGGTACCTCACTCAGGATGAAATTTCTAGTTCCATCCATTTACCTACAAAATTCATGATGTCTTTGTTTTTAATCGCTGAATAGTATTCCACTGTGTAAATAAACCACATTTTTCTATCCATTCTTTGGCTAAGGGACATATGGGTTGTTTTCAGTTTCTGGTCATAACAAATAAAGCTGCTATGAACATATACTGGAGAACATGACCTTGTGATATGGTGGAACATCTTTTCAGTATATGCCCAGAAGCAGTATAGCTGAGTGTTCAGGTAGAACTATATCCAATTTTCTGAGAAACTGCAAGATTTCCAGAGTGGTTATACAAGTTTGACTCCCAACAGCAATGGAGGACTGTTACCCTTGCTCTACATCTTTGCCAGCATGTGCTATCACTTAAGTTTTTTTTTTAAAGATTTATTTATTGATTATATGTAAGTACACTGTAGCTATCTTCAGACACACCAGAAGAGGGAGTCAGATCTTGTTACAGATGGTTGTGAGCCACCATGTGGTTGCTGGGATTTGAACTCCGGACCTTTGGAAGAGCAGTCGGGTGCTCTTACTGCTGAGCCATCATCTCACCAGCCCAACACTTAAGTTTTTAATCTTAACCATTTTGATGGGTATAAGGTGAATCCTTTTGATTTGCATTCCTCTGATGACTAAAGACATTGAACATTTCTTTATGTGTTTCTTGAGAATCCTCTGTTGAGTATTCTCAGTTTAGTTCTGTATTCCATTTTTAATTGGGTTCTTTGGGTTGTTGTTGTCTAATTTCTTGAGTTCTTTATATATTTTGGATATTAGTCCTCTGTTGGATGTAGAGTTGGTGCAGATCTTATCCCAGTCTGTAAGCTGTCATTTTGTGCTGTTGACAGTGTCCTTTGGCTTACAGAATCTTTTCACTTTCATCATGTCCCATTTACCTTGTAGCCCTCAGTGGAGGGATAAGGACATCAACCCACCCACAGAACTTTCAACCCAAAATTTGTACTGTCTACAAGAAATGCAGGAACAAAGAAGGAGCAAAGATTGGGCAGATGACCAACCAATAACCTGCCCAACTTGACACCCCTCACATTGCCAAGTACCAATTCCTAACACTATTAATGATACTCTGTTATACTTGCAGAGAAGAGTCTAGCATAACTGTTCTCTGAGAGCTCCACCCAGCAGCCAGTTGAAACAGATGCAGATGCCCACATCCAAATATTAGAGGGAGCTCTGAGAGTCTTATGAAAGACCTGGGGAAAGGATTGAGGAGGGTTCTGGAAGGAATAGGAACTTCACAAGAAGACCAACAGAGTCAACTAACCTGGACCCTTGGGGACTCTCAGAGACTGAGCTACCAACCAAAGAGCATGCATGGGCTGGACCTATGCCCCCTGTACATATGTAGCAGATATGCATCTTAGTCTTCACGTGAGTCCCCCAACAACTGGAGCAGGGCCTGTCCCAAAAGCTGTTGCCTGTATGTGGAATATGTTCTGCTAGCTGGGCTGCCTTATCTGGCTTCAGTGGGAAAGGATGTGCCTAGCCCTGCAGAGACTTAATATGCCAGGGTGGAGGGATAGGGGTAAGGGGGGGGTTCCACCCTCTCAGAAGAGAAGGGGAGGGGGATACGGGAGTAGGGGCTGTGTAATGTGGAGATGGGGAGAAGAGGGGGCAAGGATCAGGATACAAAGTGAATAAATTAATTAATTAATGAAAAAATTCACATACAAAAAAAGTAACTTTAAAAACAATATAAGTTGAATAAACTCTTTACTCCTCAACTTGCTTTTTGGTCATGGTGTTTCATTGCAGCAATAGAAACCCTAACAACGACAGACATTAAAGCACTCCTAAGGTATCCTGAAGAGAAATTATAATAACAGAAGAGTGTCACAGGTTGTAATATTCAGAACAGTGTTTTGAGAGCCAGGGTGGCCAAAGGGTTGGAGACTGTGCCCTAAGATGATGACCAGGGGAATGGAGGAGTTTTCAGAAAATATAAACAATGGAAGAAAATAGAAAAAAAGTACTCCTGAAGGCCAGTCACAATGGAAAATTTAGCAATTTCTTTTGTTTTTGTTGGTGATGGTAGTGGTGGTGAATGTTTTGGGTTTTGTTGGTTTTGTTGTTGTTGTTGTTACTCAAGACATCAAACTTAATTAACTATTTAGGTTCATCCAGTCACTGTGGATTTACAAGAACCTGAGAAGTCATCACAGTCCTCAGAGAACTCAGAGACAAATAAGTCACCAATTTATTAAAAATGATTAATTACACTATAAAAAAAACATCTTAAAGGAGATCAGGCACAGAGGCATAGCATGGGTATCATTGAAGACCCACTGAGGTTAGGTGGAGTAGAATCCTTTCTGGCAAAGAAGATATTTGCTGAGCCTTCAGTCAGAAGACTTTAGAGAGCAAGTAGATTGGAAGGAGCTAGAACCACTACAGAAGCCAATGACTTCACATGTAATACTGTATAAAGAAAAATTGCCCCAGCAGTTGCTTGCAATCCAACTGGGGTTTGACCATGAAGCACAATCAACATGAGTGGATTGCAAGGTCAGCTCCATAAGAAAAACCAGACCTAGGAAATCCAAGTGGCAAAAGGGAGAAAATAATCTACTTTTGAGGAAAATTGGAATGTGAATCTGTTTTTTCATGGTCCTGGAGTTATACAGCAACATTAACCCAAGAAAATGAATACAAAAGCAATTCTAGGCTGAGAAGGTGCTCACTGCAAAGAGCTTGCATGCAAGCTTGAGCATGCCCATTCCATCCTCAGCAACTCCCTTTTTTTATTTTTCTCAAAAACCAGTGGCTACCCACAGCAGTTGCCTGTAATCTCAGAGGTTGGGGGACAGAAGCAGAAGGATCCATGGGTATCACAAACCAAGCAGTCCAACTGGATTGATTCAGTGATAACACATGCCAGCAAGGTGGCCTAACATTAAGGTACTTTCTGTGCAATGGTGACCTCAGTTCAATCTTTGGAATTCAATGAAAGTTTTAGGAGAAAACAGGGTCCACAAAGCTGTCCTCTGACCTATGACACTCAACTCCCCAACATACACACACATACACACCACACACACACACAGAGAGAGAGAGAGAGAGAGAGAGAGAGAGAGATAAAACAATGATAGATTCCCAAGAGTCAATCTACAACTGTTTTAAAAATTAATGAAAAGATAAGCTACAGTGCCATCTCTAAGAAAACATGCTGCCCTGAATTTTCTTTCCCAACAATAAAATGCAGTTTGATAAGGATGTCACATGGAAATATGAGTGGGCATGAAATTCACAGATAAGTTTGATGTGGGCAAGTGTAAAAATATACATTTATGTAAAATAATTCAAATATCCCCTGTAGAAAAATAAGTTCTAAGAAATCACTTACTGCTCAGAGGAGGGTCTACATGTCATATAGTCACTTAAAACGTGTTACTATATTCCAATCAGTAAAATGTTAAATAACCCCAAATAATTGATGACTGTGTCTGGAGATAGACCACCCTTAGGAAACCAATTTCCTTAAAAAACAGACAGATGTAAAATATGGTACCAGTCTCAGTATGAGGTGAAGTGAGTTTCATAGATGTTGAAATAAAGAAAAAAATATGCCCAGTGTGAAATGAAAAAGGAGGAGACACTTCCCCTTGGAATAAAGCAACTATACAAGTCAAGTGATACAAACCTTACATAAAAGAGAATTCCTAAGATCATATAGAGAAAGCAAGTCATGGCATAAAGAAACATAAAGGTAATAAAGAAATCCCAGTGTCAGATAGTGCCAAGGAGAGATGGTTCTAGACCAATAATTCTCAAGGTGTAGTGTCTTGGACAGGCTTTATCTTCACATAGCAGCTAGGTAGAGATGTGCTATCTTTCTTAGACTACACACCTCCAGTTTATGGGACCACATACTGAGTACTAGTCTACTCTGTGGCTTCATGAGCCATCCAGGTGATTCTGATGCCACACACATTCAGAACCCACCACTTCTGAAGATAACCATGAAGAAAGAAACAATGAAACTTACGAGATGCCTAAGACCTGAGAAACAATATCTTGAAGGTAGATCTTTGTAGGTGACCTCATTAAAAGGTTTCTTTTCTCTAGCCTTTTTTGTTCATTCCTTTAGCAGAGTGATTCTCACCCTTCCTAGTGCTGTGACCCTTTAATACAGATCTTCATGTTGTGGTGACCCCCAAGCATAAAATCATCCAGTTGCTACTCCCTGAGTTTTGCTACCATTATGAATTATAATGTAAATATTTGATATGCAGAATATCTGATATGTGACCCCCAAATAGGTTATAACCCACAGGTTAAAAAACCCCTGCTTTAGCAAATGCTATGTCTTACCCAGAAATTGCCTCTCTCTGTGAACATAAAGACAACATTTTGCCTTAATCTAATAGCTATTGGTGAGAAGTTAGGGATGCTGTTAAATGTTCTAAGATTCACATGACAGCCTCTCCCAATGAAGATCTTTCCCAATCAAACTGCCAATAGTACTACTAAGAAAACAAAACCTGGGGCTATTATCATGGTAAGCAAGGGTGCACATCAAATATCATTACAGTTCTGTGGTCTCCCCAGACAAAATGGGTTCCACCTGTGCTTGTGAAATTTCAGTTGCTGTGATAAAGTCAATCTCCCTTCATCCTCAGAATGTTTCATATCTTTGATTCTTCATGAGAAACATCCCTATTGGCTGTTTTCTCCATGTAAACACTGCATATCATCAAAACCCCAAAGAGAATTGATGCTGTGTTCTTAAAAGCTGATGTAACACATTAAACAATTGATAAGATAGTTTCCGTAATAATGCCACTTGGTAGAGAGTCACAAAATCTACAAATTTTAGTTATGCCAAGATGCTAAAAATATTTATTTCTGCAGAAACAATTCTCTTTCCCCCTCCCTCTCTTTTCTATCTTTCTTTCCTTCCTTCCTCCTTTCTTCCTCCTTTCTCTTCTTTTAAATCAATAGAAGTTTCAAAGCTGAAAAACAGAAAGTTGGCTTTATCTAGGGAGACATTTGTGTGTATGTGTGTGTTTTTTTTATTAGATATTTTCTTCATTTACATTTCAAATGCTATCCCAAAAGTCCCCTATACCCTCCCCCTGCCCTGCTCCCCTACCCACTCACTCCCACTTCTTGGCCCTGGCATTCCCCTGTACTGGGGCATATAAAGTTTGCAAGACCAAGGGGCCTCTCTTTCCAATGATGGCCATCTTCTGCTACATATGCAGCTAGAGGCACGAACTCTGGGGGTACTGATTAGTTTATATTGTTGTTACACCTATAGGGTTGCAGACCCCTTCAGCTAAGGAGACATTTTAAAACCTTGAAGATTGATTCATGGTTTTACTTAATATAGTGTATTATGAAGCCACATATCTGGGTGAAACTAGGACAGGTTCTGATTACTTGATGAAAGCATGTCAAGTACTTTCAAATGAATAGTTTCACTAATCAATTTTCTCATAGAATAAATATACTCTGTCTCCTTCAGAGTCAAGTCTATTAGTGAGGAGGGCAAAAACAAAACCAACCAACAAAAGTAAATAAATAAAAAATTCAAATATTCACATTGAATTACATCCTGTTATTTTCAAATATGAACATGAAAAAAAATCAAAGGAAGGCAGGTATGAATGTGGATTAGAATTACTTTCTAAAAGCATACACATAAAAAAACATTCAATAGCACTAATTTAATACCATAATTACCAGAGTTTTGTGTGACAACAAACACAAGGCAGTATAATTCAGACAACTATGTGGTTGCCTCTAGTGCCACCAAAGTCATACTCAAAAGTTCATCTCTTTAAATAGTGGGAAAAAATAAGCTCCAGACATCTTAAAGGTCATGCCTAGAACAAAGACAGAATTGCCTTTCTATGCTTGCAATAGATTGTTTTGGGGTTGTTTTGTTTTGTTTTTTGGTATTTCTTGGAACAAAGTCTCACTCTGTAGCCCAGGCCTGTCACAGAAACTCACTATGTAGGCCAGCACAGCATCAGCCTTGTAGCAATCCTTCTGCTTCAGCCTTGCAAGCTCTGGGAACAAGTGAGAAAGATAAATGCAGCTCATTTTATCAGCTCTACTTTTCTTTCCTAGGTAATTAATTTTATACCCCTTTAACAAGTCCAAGAACTTATGGAGATCATAAAATGTGGCAAAAAATCAAGCTGCCTTTCCTGGACTTTATTCAGAGAACATTTGGGTGAGATGACAGATATTATTGACCATTCTTGTGTGCTCAAGTACAAAACAAAGATATAGGAACTAAAAAAAGACTCAAGGCAGAAATATCAGAGTTTATATAATCAAATTAAGGACTGGATTATGCTCCATCTGTTTTTATACAAATACCCCTCCAATGTATATTCAGCTCCCTTGTGCTCCAATGGCCAGAGGCCAATGTCAGGTAGTTCCAACCTAGCTTTTTTCAAAGAGATTCTCCTTTCCTAAGAAGGATGATTCTCTATCAGCACCACTTTTGCAAAGAATGGGCCACCTATAATCCCACCCACTCCCATGCTCACTGAATGCTATAAATATCACTACTCCAAAACTTCTTGGCATGGATAAACTCTCTTCTCAAGAAAACCATTGTTCTCACTCTCCTGTTATTGTGTTTCTTCATGATGTGAATCCAAAGAAGACTATGATTTTATTTAAAAAAATTTGTGGACCCCCTTTCTACAGAGATATGTGCCAAGACCCCCTCATATACTCTAAGCGCACACAAAGCTATTACAAAGTTAAACTTTATATATAGCTAACCATAAAATAGAAATTATTATAACATCCTGTACTAAAAGTTTAATAAATGTGGTCTTTCCCTGCTCTTTCTCTTTCCCTCACATCACTTTTTCAAAATATTATCCCTTTTCTTTTCCACTAATGGAAAGCACTTCACAGCTTCTCATTGGCATACTCAAACTTCAGTACAAATCTTGTGCTGTGCTTTTTTAAGGGATTATAAAGAGATATAAAGTAAGAGAAATTTGCACACAAGCACTATGATAAGATTGTGGTTGATCCTATAATTAAAATAACTATGGACCAACTAATAGCAAGATAGCATATATAGTGTGGATGCACTGAGCAGAGGGATAATTTACTCATATTGCAGGCAGAATATAGCAAAATAGGATATCATTAAAAATATACAATGTACTGGTTAGTTCATATTGTTGTTCCACCTATAGGGTTGCAGACCCCTTTAGCTCCTTGGGTACTTTCTCTAGCTCCTCCATTGGGGGCCCTGTGTTCCATCCAATAGCTGACTGTGAGCATCCACTTCTGTGTTTGCCAGGCCCTGGCATAGCCTCACAAGAGACAGCTATATCAGGGTCCTTTCAGCAAAATTTTGCTGGTGTATGCAATGGTGTAGAGAGGCCCCTTTGGTCTTTCAAACTTTATATGCCTCAGTACGGGGGAATGCCAGGGCCAAGAAGTGGGAGTGGGTGGGTAGGGGAGTCGGGGGGGGGGGTCTGGGGGACTTTTGGGATAGCATTTGAAATGTAAATGAAGAAAATACCTAATTAAAAAATATATACAATGTAAATCTTGTGAACAGAACTGGATATTTCTTGAATTTCTCACTTAGTATTTTTAGACTTCGGTTGATCTTAGGTAACTAAAATCACAAAGGGTAAAATTTTAGATTTTGGATGGCATCATGTCTTAAGTATGATAAAATTAAATCCAAGTTTAAAAAGTCAAGTTCCCCTACAGAGCCTTACAGCAACTCCAGTGGTAAGAATAAAATGTCATCATTGGTGAGCCAAAAATTCAGGCTCAGATGAGCTGAGCAGTTCTAACTTGATTCCCATGAAGGTGCTATGGGTTATCCACTGGGACAGATATCTGGAGCTTAAAGCAGCTCACTCACAAGTGTTTTACCAGGAAGTTTAGTTTCTCCTTCTTGTGGACCCTTCCCAAGATTGCCTGAATGACCGGAAGACAGGACAACTGGCTTCTTTTGTGCCAATGATCCAGGGAAAAAAAAGAGAGAGAGAGAGAGAGAGAGCAGGGGTAAGGCATTTTTAATCCAGTCTCTGAAACCACACAGTCACTCCTGCCACTGCTTCTGTTTGTGAGAGATCACTACATCCATCCCACAGTGAAGAATCTGCTTCATCATTTGAGAGAAAGATGGATATGCCAAAGAATCTCTGGAAACATTTCAAGCCACTACAAGGAGTAATGCAAGTTCTAGTGACATCCAGACAGGGGAAAAACTGTTCTATGATCTACCTACATGTGAATATTCAAAATACATTGGAGGAAACAATGGGTCTTTCATAGATAAATATTTCCTCTCAAAATACTTTATTTCATAATAGATGACTCTGAAACCTGCCCCTCTTTCCCTCTGACTTTGCAAGTCTGTTGTTTGTCATGAAAGAAAGGACAGTGTCTTCAACCATTCCTTCTTCTCCTTTATTGATGCCACATGAAAATGCAGAGTCTACATTTTAAAGAATCTTACCTGAAATAATTGGAATCTAGTACATGGTCCACAAAGCACTGAAAGATGACATTTAAAATACAGTTGTTATTAGTTATGAAAAGAATGATGTGAGTTCAAGGCCAGCCAGGTACACTGCTTGTTCTACCTTTCCTGTATCTCTTCTCCACATTTTTGCTGGCTTCCCTCCACTATCCATCTCCTCACTCCTGTTATCAGGAAGATTTTGTTTTCACTCCTATCTTAAGAGTTAACCCATCTATAAAAACTTTCATATTATTATGCCTATCTGAGTACCTTACTGACCAATTGGTTCATAACCAGTGCAATGCTTTTCTCATTCCCTGTCTTTGTGATTATCTTGAAAGAAATAAACAAACATATCTTTTCTACTTTGTAAACCCCCTTATATAAGACCTCTTGCTCAAAGGGGACAGATAAATGCTGAATAAGAGATGAGTGATGGGAGTGGTGCAATGCAGTAATAATAGCAAAACAAAAAGCTAACATACGTCCTAACATAGACTTTTATGAACCATGGTCAGTGACCAAGGAGCCCATGCATCTGGCACCTTAGGTACAAATGACACAATACTTAAAATACTGTGTGCAGCCCCTGAATTTCACATATCACAGTGACAAAGGCCTCTGTGTAAACTTGCTTGGATTCTGTGTGTTGTGGGTGGATTAATTAGAAATCCAGATGTAGACCTTAGAGACTCCCTTATGCATGGATGACATGGATGACAGAAGCTTCTCAGCTTTTGTCTTGATAAAGACAAAATGCTTCTTTAACACCCATTGATGTTGATGACCCTTGCGTAGATGTGCTGTCATTGCCCAAACAAATACAGCTTGCACATTCCCTAAATGTAGTCAAATCACATGAATTATTCTGTAGAAATAAAAGAACTATACATGGCCCAGTCTGTTGATACATATTTACATTTTGTGTTAGCATGTTATAAAAAGATTTTATAAAAGTTATAAAAGTCTTTATCCTAATGCAACAAAAAATGCAGGGAATATTGTGTTGAGACTAATCCAGTCCTAAGATGTCTGTTCCTTGTCAAGCACAATCTACATTGCTAATGCCTCATGAAGTTTTATAGTCATAGTAACCATGGAGTAAGCATAGGCCTCCATTTCTCTAGCATGTCAATTATAGTGCCACTTTGAAGTCACTTGCTCAGGATTATTATTTTTAGAACTTTTCACAGAATAAGTTCACTATCTGGCCATAAGTCATAACAGATGTTTAAGCAGAAAACAAGAAAGAAAGAAAAAAATGAATATATCAACCAAGGTCAAAGAAGGAGACATTAATGAGTCTGCTAAGAAGCTACAGACTGTCCTGGCCATCTCTGCTGAATGCAAACCCAGATGCAGAAAGTGTTGTCTCCTTTACCACAACACTATACTCTACTGGAGTGAAAGATTTTAAGACCCAACCAAACTACCATATACAATGTGGAAGAATTCCTTCAAAAGTGGAAATAACTCTAAAGCAGTTACAAATAAATTTAGAACCTTTGTCTTTTCTGATCTTTAAATACACAGAATTTAGAAAGCTTATTCCCACCTCTTAACTGATAAAAATATAGTAGGCTAATGAATCAATCAATCACATAATGTTCATTAAGTTGAACCATTGACAAACTTGTGAATTACAGAAAATCTGCCATTAGTAAGGGTAAACCTGAAGAATTTGCTGCATGGGTAACAATAAAGCATTCCATGAGGCAAAAAAAAATAGAAGTCCAAGCACATACAGACTAAGTCATGTTTCCTTCACCTAAGGTAGATACTGCCCACTCTCACAGTGAGTCACACTGCTAGAACACAACCCAAAACCTCATGGGAGGAGATCCTCTAAAATTATGTATTACTTTTGGTGGGATTTAGTATTTCTATTTCAAAGATTACTTCGTGGATTATTCAGTGATTGCTTTCTAAAATAAGATATTTCTCAATATTCCAACATAGACTTTTAAAATGTAAAGATAACCAACTATAGAAATTTTATAGTACCAACTCATTTTAGTTCTTCAATATCTCCCTTACTATTCCCATTTTACAGGCTTGTTGAAGTAGGGAGAAATAACATGCTATAAATACCCTATCTTAGCTTATAGCTGGTGGGTCAAGATTGAAATTTATGCAGTTTGACAACCAAAAGTGCTGTTTTAACTACCACACTGAGGTTTTGTTTTGCTTTTTGTTTTTAGAAAGAGTAAGAAGTTTTGAATATCTAGTTGTCCAAAGTAGGATCCAGCTCAAGGGGAGGTCCCAGGCCCTGACACTATTACTGAGGCTATGGAATGCTCACAAAAAGGGATATAGCATGACTGCTCTCCAAGGGACCCAACAAGCAGCTGAAAGAGTCAGATGCTGTTATTTGTACCCAACCAATGGACAGAAGCAGCTGGCCCCTGTTGTTCAGTTGGGGAAGGCTGA
Source organism: Mus caroli (assembly GCF_978045245.1). Classification (NCBI taxonomy): domain Eukaryota; kingdom Metazoa; phylum Chordata; class Mammalia; order Rodentia; family Muridae; genus Mus; species Mus caroli. The sequence goes on from NW_028227267.1 coordinate 121,702,433, forward strand.
AAGAAGCTGAGGAGAAGGGTGATTCTGTAGGAGGACCAGCAATCTTGATTAATCTGGACCCCTGAAATCTTTCAAATACTGGACCACCAAACAGACAGCATATACCAGCTGATATGAGGCTCCCAACACACATACAGTAGAGGACTTCCAGGTCTCTGTTCATTCAGAGATGAAGCACCTAACCCTCAAGAGACTGGAGGCCCCAGGGAGTTTAGAGGTCAGGTGAGGGGCATTTACATAGAGATGGAGTGGTGTGGGGAGGAGGTGTGGGATGTGGAGCAGTCAGAAGGTGGATGGGGAGGGCTGGGGAATGGAATATGGAGTGTAAAAAATGAATTACAAATAAAATTAAATTTTAAAAAATGGAAATATAATTGTGGAAACTCCAGAACATGTAAAATGTGGCCATAGGCTATAAAATCTATGTGTCCAAAGTATGCACATATGTGAAAACAGAAAGAAATTCATCTATATAGATTGTGAACATATGGTAAAGTCCATTTGTTAGTAAAAGTTCCCTGTAGAAAGCAATAGAAGAACAAGAATCAATGTATACTTTAAATCATAAAACTTGGGTGGTAAGTGGAAAACTTTCACCACAAAGATCTTATAATATATATATAAAGTGTTATACCTAACTCCTGATGACATAAAATTCTTTACATTCAAGCAAGGCTATGTATCAGGTACATGTTTCTAGAGCCATGTACCACACAGTCCTTCACTGTGTCCATATGAGTCAAATAGTCAACCAAGTACGAATATTAGGTGAATCAACAGTATTCACTAAGGTCCAGAAACAACTAGATATTCAAAACTTCTTACTCTTTCTAAAAACAAAAAGCAAAACAAAACCTCAGTGTGGTAGTTAAAACAGCACTTTTGGTTGTCAAACTGCATAAATTTCAATCTTGACCCACCAGCTATAAGCTAAGATAGGGTATTTATAGCATGTTATTTCTCCCTACTTCAACAAGCCTGTAAAATGGGAATAGTAAGGGAGATATTGAAGAACTAAAATGAGTTGGTACTATAAAATGCTTTCAGAAGTGTCTGAATATACGTTTGATAAATGACACTTTTGTGTTACTATTCTTGTCTCTACATGATAAGACTGTGGTGTATATAACAGAAACTGGGTTCAGAACAGAGTGTGCACATACCCTCAATATCTGAGTCATCATTTTCTAGAGGAAAATGTACAGGTCTATAGGTGAACAGTAATTATACCACAATTATAGACCAAACAATTGGATAGCAGAGGATACCAGATTTGCACCAAGGACAGCCCACTGGTTTACTTCTTAACAGAAAGGTCTAAAACTAGGAAAATCTGACTTCTGTTGGACAAAACTTAAGCTTTCTTTTAAAAAAAAAAATATAGTAGTTGTTTGCCTTTGAAAGTGATACTTTAACCATAGCTAAAGCCTTGGAATCATTCTGACTGTGTAAAATAAAGAATTCTAAGCATAACCCAAACACGATTTGTGGATGTCTCAAGGACACATTACTCACAAATGTTCTTTGACTTACAAAAGGAGTCCCATTCCTAAAAACCCACCATGAAGTGAAAATATGATGAGCCAAATGTACAGAGTACCACTAAGTTCTGGAATATGATCTCTTGGCACCATAGCATGCCACAGTAAGGCATGGAGCTGCGTGGCTTCTCCATATGTTGCCAGGCTAGGAAAAGATCAAAATTCAAAAATTCCAAGTTTTGTTACTATTTAGTATTTATCACATTCACAGCATTGTAAAGCCTTAGCATCTTGAAGTGGAGCCTCTATGAGTCAGAGGTCATCTACATCAAGCACAGGAAGCCCCTACTATAGCATCTACAACCTTTACTGAAGACCACTTTAAACTAAGTCTTGGCATTTTTTAGACATTGAAATCATCCTCATTATAAGAACTTTATTTCCCAGTCATATGTATACCCTCAGAGAACTTACAGACTTTCCTAAGATAGGCTTTAACTAAATGCGATCTTGCCAGGAAGGTTAGAAGCAGTATGGTAGTAACAAACTATCAAAGGTCACGGGGCACAGCAAGGATTGTGCATTAACTGCCAATGCCTAATTCATTTAGAATTTGATCAGCCAGTCTACTGATGGCATAGTATGTGTATGTGTGTTCTTACCTCTCTTCCACCTAAAACACAGCTGGAATATTTGAACAAATCTTTACTTCCATGACACAAAACCAATCTATACACAGTCTATAGAAACATCTTACAAATCAGTTGTTTACTGCAACTGTCACAGTCTGCACTAGTATTTTCCCAATGCCAGTGTATAAAAGCCTTAGTTTCTGGACCACTGAGTGGTTGAGAAGTGATAAAGCCCTTAGGAGATGAAGGACAAGACATTGGATAAGTGATAGCAGTTGCTTGAAGTTGATAATAGGACCTTAGCTTCTTCCTCTTTTCCTCTCTCTATTTTCAGGCCATCATAAGGTGACCATCTCCACTGTAACAAGTATTCCCTAGGAAGAGAGGCTGCCTCACTACAGCACTAAGATTAATAAGATCAACAGACCATCAGATGAAACTGTAACTAAAACAGTATTTTGTTACAGGAATAGGAAGGTGGAACAATAATGAAGATATCAAAAAAGTGTTCAAATGATAACACTTCACTTTTCAAATGTAAATGTTCATCTGATATTATACAATGAATGTTAATTGAGGCACAAATTATTTTCATTTGAAAAAGAATGGCCCTCATAGGCTCATAGATTTGAATGCTTGGTCACCAGGAATGGTATAGCCTTGTTGGAGTAGATGTGGCCTTCTTGGAGGACGTATGCCACTGTGGGGTCAGCTTTGGGGTTTCAAATATTCAATACAGGCTCAGTGTATCTCTCTCTCTTCCTGTTTCCTGCTTATCTGGGTGTAGAACTCTCAGCTAGCTATCTCTGAATATAGAGATATATTCAGATATATATATATATTCAGATATATTCACCATGTCTGCCTGCAAACCACCATGCTTCCCACCATGATGACAATGGACTAAAGCTCTGAATCTGCAAGGAAGTCCCAATTAAATACTTTACTTTCTTTCTTTTTTTTTTTAAGGTAAGCCATCTTTTTATTAGATATTTTCTTATTTACATTTCAAATTTTGACCCCTTTCCTCATTTCCCTCAGAACCTCCCCCTATTTCATGCCCCCTCCCCCTGCTCACCAACCCACCCACTCCCACTTCCCTGTCCTGGCATTCCCCTACACTGTGGCATAGAGCCTTCACAAGACCAAGGGCCTCTCCTCTCATTGATGTCCCTCTGCTAGATATGTGGCTGGAGCTTTGAGTCCCTCCATGTGTACTCTTTGGTTGGTGGTTTAGTCCCTGGGAGCTCTGGGGATACTGGTTGGTTAATATTGTTGTTCCTCCTATGAGGCTGCAAACCCTTTCAGCTCCTCGGGTCCTTTCTTTAACTCCTCCATTGGGGACCCTGTGCTCAGTCCAATGGATGGCTGTGAGCATCCACTTTTGTAATTGTCAGGCACTGGCAAAGCCTCTCAGGAGACAGTTATATCAAGCTCCTGTCAGCAAGCACTTGCTGGAAACTAAAATAGTGTCTAGGTTTTGGAACTGTATATGGAATGGATCCCCAGGTGGGACAGACATTGGATGGCCTTTCTTTCAGTTTCTGCTCCAAACTTTGTCTCTGTATCTCCTCCCATGGGTATTTTGATTCCCCTTCTAAGAAAGACTGAAGTATACACACTGTGGTCTTCCTTCTTGAGCTTCATGTGGTCTGTGAATGGTATCTCGGGTATGCCATGCTTCTCAGATAATATCCACTTATCAGTGAGTGCATACCATGTGTGTTCTTCTGTGATTGGGTTACCCCACTCAGTATGATGTTTTCTAGTTCCATCCATCTGCCAAAGAACTTCATGAATTCATCATTTTTAATAGCTGAGTAGTTACCTGAGGACCCAGCTATACCACTCCTGGGCATATACCTAGAAGATGCTCCAACATGTAATAAGAACACATGCTCCACTTTGTTCCTAGCAGCCTTATTTATAATAGCCAGAAGTTGGAAACACTCCAGATGTCCTTCAACAGAGGAATTGATACAGAAAATGTGGTACACTTACTTAATACTTTCCTTTCTAAGAGTGACACTGTAAATGGGTCTTAATGGACTATACTAGTAGGAGCAGGAAAGAGAGTGGTACTGAAAACAATATAGATTTTGATGACTTAGATCGAGAGTTTTAAGAGGAGAAGAATATTAGTAAATGACACTGTTGATCATTCTTGTGATATTTTGATGAAGAATATGGTTTTTTCCTTCCATTATTCAAAAAATCTGCCTGAGGGCTGGAGAGATGGCTCCAGGAGTTAAGAGCACTAGCTGTCTTCCAGAGGACCAGTTTCAATTTCCAGAATCCACATAGTAGCTTCCAACAGTCTGTAACTGAGTTTCTGAGGATCTAACACCCTCATACAGACATATATGAAGATCAAATATCAATACACACAAAACAAAAAATCTGCCTGAAACCAACCAAATTAAAGAGTTATGGATCAATAGCATTGGCAGATGAGATTTCAGGACAGCCTCGTATTGACTCTGTCACGTGGCTATTAGTGGTGACCCTTCTGTATGTCTATAATGAAAGAAGCAAGCTAACCAAGGAAAACTACAAAATGAACAATTTGAGGAAAAGAGCACCAGTAAATGTGACAGAGATAAGTCTTATGCTCAAGGAGTTAAAAAGCTTAAAGAAAAGCTTGGCCTAAATGGGATAAAGGGAGTGGCCTCAGATCAAGACTTCAAATAGTTAAGAATCCAACTTGTGAAAAGGAATTAAAGAAAAGCTTTGGGACCAGTGTGGTGGCATATAACTTTAAATCCAGCACTAGGGAGGAGGAAACAAGTGGATCTCTGAATTAGAAGCCAGCCTAGTCTACCCAGAGTGAATCCCAAGATCAGTTTAGGCAGTGAAGGAAACCACTGAAAACAGAAAGCTAGTGAAAATGTATTTAAATGAGAGAGACATGTTCCACCCACAACAAGCAGAACAGGTCATCTTCAGCCATGTGGTTCTGACTTTAGAATCAAGGATGTAAGAAAGAAGTTGTGGAATCTTCCTCCATGGCTAAGGAGAAGATTCTGCATGATGGCCCAGAAAGGACACTGTGACTTGGAAATGCCAAGATGTTGGAGGTGCCAGAGTCTTGGGGATGCCTGCCAAGTAAAGCTGCAGTCTTGGCGTGGGGCCAGCCCAAGAGAAAGAAGTGAATTGCAGTCAATAAAGCTGAAAAGAGTTAAATCTAAAGAGACCTTTGACAACAGGCATGGAGATGTAGAGTTTGTTTGCTCAGCTGGCTTTTGTCTTCACTATGCTCCATTTCATCCATTTTGGAATGGTAATGCATATCCAGTACTACTGTGTGTTGGAAATATAGGATCTGCTTTTTTATTTTGATTTTACAGGAGCTTGCATTTAAGAGACTGTCATGAGTCTCAAAAGAGACTTTGAACTTTTGACTTTTAAACAATGTTGAGACTGTTTATAGACTATGGGGACTTTTGAAGTTAGACTGAATCCATTTTTATGTTATGAAATGGCTATAAGCCTATGAGAGCCAGAAAGTGGAATGTGATGGTTTGAATAAGAATTGCCTCCATAGGCTCATAGTTTTGAATGCTTGTTCACCAAGAGTGACACTATTAGGAGATATGGCTTTATTAGAGTAGATATGGCATTTTTTGGAGGAAATGTGCCACTGGGAGGTCAGCTTAATCCAGGCTCAATTTATCTCTATTCCTGATTCCTGCCAATGCAAATACAAAACTCTCAGCTAGATCTGCAGTACTTCATCTGCTTGCATGCAACCATGATTCCCACCCTGATGACAATGAATTAAACCTCTGACTGTTAGCAAGTCCCAATTAAATGCTTTCCTTTATAAGAATTGCCATGGCCATAGAATATTGACATATAGAACAAGTCAATAGGATACTAACAATTAGTTGACAAATGGAACTAAGACAATTAGATTTGAATAAGATTTTGTTCACCTGATACATTCCAAACAACATGAAAATGTGCTTTGCATAGAACTAAAAATTGCTGCTTGACCTAAACCATAATCTCCCTCTTCACATAGCTGTGAGACACAGACTTTCTTTATTTTCATTTTATCTATCAACCCTAGAAATGCATTCATATATTTGTTGCTAGTTTTCACTTTTTCATTCCCCTCTTTTACTAAAATATAGTAGGGATTGACCCTCAGTTTCCCTCAGGCAGAAAAAAGTGATACCTTAGAAGTTGGCCAAAATACATCTGAAAAGAGAAGTAGTGTAAAGTTACACACTGCCTTTTGATATATAAGTTTCATTTCAGTTATTCATGTCTTGATGAAATTCTCCTGTGAAATGAAATGTCTGCATTAGGTAGTCTAGGAGGAAGAAAATTCACTGTCTCTGTATGTTCAATTTCTGAAAACCTGAACATAAATACATTGGAAAATGCTATAGTAGTTTAGAAGGGAAATAAACCAAAATTAGCTTTATGTTGAGAAACACAAGCCATCCTCAAGGGAGAACAATTTACTTTCTATATTTACCATTTTTCTTGGACTTAAATATAATGGAGCGAATGTTATAATATATGGAAAACACACAGAATGAGTAGACTGCATTTGGGGTAAAAATATCACGTAGACCAAAAATATTATGGTGCCTTTAAAACCCAGCTAAAACAAAATTTAAACAGCTATAAGTTACCAGAGCAGCTAAAGCATATATAAATATTGACTGGTTAGTCATTTTTTTCCTGTGCAATAATTAATAGTACCTGGCATTGTGTCTTAGCATTCACATAAACAGGATGAGCTGCAAACAATACCCTCACTGGAAGAGGTCTAGGTCTTGCCTTTTGTCAAACCTTGCAGTGACGTTAAAACAGTTAGGGAAGGCATCATGGAGAAGGCAGGAAATTAACTTAGCTTTAAGAAAGATATTCAAAATGTTCAAAGCATAAAATGTTTCAAAATAGGCTAAGAAATGAGGCCAGATTACACAACCTAGCCACCAATATTGAAGCAGAGATGAGTATTGTTTGTGAATTTCCTGTCCTAGCATACCTGCAAGCACATGTATTAGGAATATGTAGCTGGGTCTACAGGAAGTGGGAACTGAAAAGATCTTAGGTAAGAACAAGATATTCATAACAAGGCACTCAGTGTCAAATGTGAAATAGACTAGAAAATGAGAATAAAAATAATGTTCTTATTTTAAAGGCCAACCAGAGCAAGGGGAAAGCAGAGTACAGAAACAGACAGTAGGAAGGGCTGGAATATCAGATATTGTGGCAGTCATTTCTAATATCTTCAGCTTTGGGTTCTACTAGAAGATAGTATGTAAGGCAGGGAGGGTTGGTGGGACAATGAGGTCCATCATCAAACCCAACTTCAGAATCCTTGAAGGACAAGAAAAGATGGAAAGATGATCTTCAATTCTGACTCACTCCTCAACTAAAAGTTTCTTCTTGAAAAGACAATGAATGAGATGCTTCTTGATTTGATTTTTAACCCTTCTTTGTAATTTAAATGTTGATATATTTCATTCTAATTTTGAGCTCCCAATCTATCTCCAGAGAGAATTAAATAAAATATAAAACTGGTCAGGCTGGAATTGGTCAAATGATCCCATGATTTGCTTGTAAACTATGTAAACCCTTTGAAAAAATAACCTCTGAGAAGTTAAGATAAATTTAAGAAATTACAAGGAATGTTATTCAACCTAGTTATTCAGCTAGTAAGACTTTTTCCACCACATGACCTATTTACAGGAGGTAACTTATAAAGTGATAGAGGAATAGAACAGGATGATACCTGGATCACTAGGGAATAGCTATAAACAATAAACAGTTGACTCTAATTTCCAATGTTAGCTTCTAAGGTCCTAGTGAGAGTTCGGTCATATTCCAATCTTTTTTCCTTAGTGTTTTGTATGTTGAATGTTTAAACACAGCATGTCACATAAGAAAAAAAATGTATCCTTTTTCTGGCTTCTGATTATGTTACAGCAGAGATGAGTTCTTAATAACAAAGCTTGCTTGCATCAAAAATCACCTGTGGTCTTAAGACTCACAGCATCCCCACAGCCATTGCTCAGAAGCCATAAAAGCTTCATTCTTCTCCATTTACAGAAGAGTGAAAACTCCATTTTCCATAATTGTCCAAATAAGTCAGAGACCCTGCTAATGTGGTAAAGTTCAATGCCTTTGCTTACTTGTAACATTTGTATGGCCAAGGCTTAAAATCTGCCCTTCTTCCTTACTAGGATGAACATTAAAGGCTATCTGAAACCTTTCCAATTTTACCTAAAATCTACACTTTTGCTTTTGTTCCCTTGGTTTCACATTCAATATTCCTTACCTGAGTGTGTGCAGTTTTCCATTATCTGAGTATAAAGTAGATTCTTCCCTTCCACATCATTATCCTTCTTGTCTCAAGAGTCTGGCAGGCATCAACAATAAAAGTCCTTAAACTCTGTTAGACCTAACTCCTATGAGAATATAAGTATGGGTCTTCTGGTCAGAAAAGATCACACATAAGCATCTGTGTCTATGGCAGCATTACAAGGGTCCTGTACAGTTATCTGTGGGCCCCATAGTTAAAGAATCCCTAAAACTGGGAAAATCCCTAATCATGTTTAAAAACAGAACCTTCAGATTCTATCTTGTTCTTTATGAATGGTATAACCTTCAGAAAATCTATTAAAATTCTCGTTTAAAAATAATGTTTATACCTCAGCAAAAGAAAAAAAAACTTCTCTTTGCAATTGGACAGAGAACATTACAGAAAACACTAAGAGATGTGGAGCTCAGTTACAATTGATATATCAACAATACAACTCCAAAATATGAATCTCAGGGAAGATGGAGCAGAAAGATTGTAAAAGCAAGAGTAACATGGATTTTTTTTCCATGAAAGTATCTCCTAGGAGTGTCAGAAGATAGCTCCATAAGGTCTCACCAGCATGACTTTATGAACAAGACATGACCACAACCATAAACAAATACAACACCAATAGATATGCTAACATAAAAGACAGAAAGCTTATGAACCCTCAACCTCTCCATAAAGAACTACAGGTACCTATGAAATGCTGTGTGTGTGTGTGTGTGTGTGTGTGTGAGAGAGAGAGAGAGAGAGAGAGAGAGAGAGAGAGAGAGAGAAAGAGAGAGAGAGAGAAATAGTCTTTTTCAGGTAAGATCACATCAACTGATTATCCAAAACTAAATGTTCATCCCTGAAAACATATACATGAGTAACTTTAAACAGACTAAGCAAGTTATATTTACGTATAGAGATATATGCATATAAGCATAATTAATGAAAAAAGAGGCCAGGGGCTTGTAAAAGAGAAAAGGAAGGGTGTATGGGATAGCTTAGAGGAAAAAGGGGAGGAGAGAATGATGTAATTATATTATAATCTCAAAAACACAATTTTAAATGGTGTTCATAATTCTTGTTGTAATTACCTCTCTGGTACTTATATAAATGTATATCTATAGATATGTGTATGCATTTATCTATGAGTTCTGCATATATATGTATATTCTAATTATATTTTCCTATGCAAATTAACATGTGTATAATAGTCAGAAACCTTGAAATTGTCCTTGAGTCTAAATTTTTCTTAGTCTTTCAAAATCTGTTACATGTTCCTTTAATATAGACAGTCAAATCTCACTGTCATACCCACCTTGCTAAATCCCATTGATCTGAGCCTTAGTCTTCTTTAGAGGTGTCACTATTTCTGGAATGTTATAAAGATTCACTGTTTAAATGGAAATTTACAACATCTATGTTTTTATAATTCTAAATATATAAAATGTGTATATATGAATGTGATGTATATTTCATCACCCTCATGAGTTGGCTAGGTTTCTATGAATGATCATGTTTCTAGGAATAATATTTGTCTAATGTAAATTATGTTCTCTGTCATTTGTCCTACCAGAAAATTTAAGCCAAGATAGAAAATTAGGAGCATATACCATACAGAAAGGATTTGTTAAAGGGAAAAAGGAACACATGAGCACAGAAAACTAAAGAAAAGTTCTTATTAAGAAATGTTATGTTGTCCATTATAGCAAACGTTTAAAAAAGATAATAAGCCAAAGTCATGGAACAGAAATAATATCCTGTCACCTTTTACATAGAAATTGTCTGACTGTAGTTGGTCCAAGCTTCTTTCATTGCTACCCTAGGAAGCAAGAATCCCAAAGCCAGCATTTATGTCAGAAAGATATGCCGTGTTAAGTGGTAAAGCAGGATTGACTTAAAATTTTTAAAGCACTATATATACTGGCTGGTTTGGTGTGTCAACTTGACACAAACTGGAGTTATCACAGAGATAGGTGCCTCCCTTGAGGAAATACCTCCCATGAAATCCAGCTGTAAGCTGTAAGATCAATTAGTGATCAACAGAGGAGGACCCAGCCCATTGCAGATGGTGCCATCCCTGGGCTGGTAGTCCTGGATTCTATAAGAAGTCAAGCTTAGTAAGCCAGGGGAAGCAATCCAATAACCAGCATCCGCTCCTGCCTCCAAGCTCCTGTCCTGTGTGAGTTCCTGCCCTGACTTGCTTTGGTGATGAACAACAATGTGGAAGTGTAAGCTAAATACACCCTTTCCTTCCCAACTTGCTTCTTGGTCATGATATTTTGTGCAGGAATACAAACCTTGACTAAGATACTATATATTAATAAAGATCTTACAACTGTTTGATAAACTGAATTATTATACTTCAGAAAACCATTGTTTGTCATTATAATCTTTTAGTACCAACAATAGCACCATCAGGTAGTAATGCTGAGGCCTAGCACTTAGGACAGAGAGAAGTCTATAATGCAAGTGTGGAAGAACTGAACACTTTGACTATCAAGGAACAAGTGGTAATGAGGCTGTGGCTCTCCGTTGCAGAATTTTGCTTTTCATGCAGTCCATTCTCCTGTCTCAGAGATAAGCACTGAATGCATTCCTATATATCAAGAAACAAACAGACATTCCTATATTTTCTGAGAGTAAACTATTAATTAAAATGTTCTTGATGTGTTAATCTTCAAACATCTCAATGTAATTTAAAAAATAAAATAATCTCAAACAGGCAATATCTCAAAACAGAAAATTACAGACTTTTTGGAAAATAAATTTTAAAGTGTCTCTCTTCATAAGTAGTAGAGTATAATTTTTTTAATACAGACCATGATATCGAGCAGGTCCACAACCACCTAAAACTTTATAACATTCTGCTGGTAGCTTTCTTTCTTTTTTTTTTTTTTTTTTTTTTTTTACTTTCTTTAGGAGGCAGCTACATCTAGGATCTGATTACTTTAGGATGGAATGGAAATTGGTATGCTGTTGAATAAATCAGCATATGCAACACTTTGTTAGAAAACAGACATTATTAGATTATCTTGTCCAATTATAAGCTAATGTGAGTGTTCTGAACATGCTTTAGGAAAGCTGAGCTAAGTTTTGTAGGTTAAGTGTTTTAGAACATTTTCAAGTTGGGATATATTCAATTTATAACCCCCATTACAAGTCAAAAGTCATTTGAATTATGTGGCGTCACTGTTAAGTGTACTACTTTATAATTCTGCTCATTTGAAAATGTACTATCATAAAGCAAAAGAGTCTGAAAAAATTACACACTAAGCAATTCAAATAGGGTTGGTGTTACTATTCACTAACAAATTTGTTAGTCTTATTTCATCTGAGTAAATCAACTTACAAATGTTTGTTTGCCTCAAATTTGAAGGTGCTTCATCCATTAGCCTTGCTGGTTTGGGACCTTAGATGAATCAGCACACTGAGATGAGGAGGGCAAAGGAAAGCAAACCATGGCCTCATCACCAAGAAGCAAGAGAGGAAAAGAAGTGGCCAAGATCTCATATTATATTTCAAGTTCATGGCTCTCACACAAAGTTTTCACTCTCCCAAGTAGCACAGAACAGATTTATTTTGATTTCCAGGTCCAGAAGAATTACAAGAAGTCCCATCATTACAAGGAAAACATAGCACAGGTCATGGTGGCAGGAGCATGTGGTAAAGGCTTTTTCATGCGGTGACTGACCAGGAAGAAGAGACATCAGATCCCACTGTGACCTAATTCCATTTAAATCACATGTCCCAAAGATTCTACAACCTTTAAAACAGCAGAACAATCTACAAAGCAGGTATTCAAATACAGGGGCCTGTAAAGGGCTTCGCAGTCAAACTATACTACATGAGCCTTTAGGGGGACACTGAGGATTTAAAGCATAATTACACAGCATAAATGATTCTATAAAGTCAACTAAAACAAGAGTAAATGTTCGTCATCTCATACCATTCTGTGGCCAAAAAGCATTCAAGAGCAACTTAAGTGAATGGTTATAACTTGGCTCTTGGGATTTGGCTGTCCAAGTCCATCAGATCCATCTAAGCTCAGTCATCTGAAGGCTGATGTTGATGGCTCTCCTTTCAAGATGACTCACTCTCACAGATGGCATGCTGGATCTTCATGCTAGCAGGAGGCCTCCACTTCTTGCCATGGAAGATCTCCACAGGACTGCTCTTAGCATTCTCTTATGATGGCAGCTGTGTTTCTCCAGTGTGAGTGATACAATAGAGAACAAAGTGAAGCCACTGTCTGTCATGATTGGCTCAAAAGTTACACCACTATTTCTACAATATGTGATTTAATACACAGGAGGTCAAATCATAGAAACCACAGATATACCTCCTGTGATAGTAAGCTGGAGACCCTAAAGTCTCTTCAGGCTTAGAGCAAACTATAATAATCAAATTTATCAATTAATAAGCATAAAATGGAGTAATACAATCAAAATGTCTGAATTTATCCTGAATTTTTCCATCTTTAAAGCCCAGGCCCAGTGATGGTTACTTCTATACATGTGACTCTAATGTTTCCCATCCTGATGATGGAGAGGTAGTTCCTTATAGGCAGAGCTCCAGCCAATAGGCTGTGAAGATAACTGTGTAAGGCTTCTCAGCTGAAGCCTTGCAAGATCATATGCTATTCTGTGCTTACATTTTCTTGTCCAATATATGGACCCACATTCTGAGAAGCATGGCTGCCACTATAGAGCTATGACACTTCCATTAACCTCCACTGTGAAAGGTCATGGACACCGTAGTGATCTTGATATGAGCAATAGTAAAATTTCTTATTCCTAGGCCATGGTACTTCTGGGTCTACTTGTTATGACAATATAACCTAGAATATTCTGACTCACAGATGTAAAGGCATGTTATCTCTTTTGAGAACAAAATTTTAAAAATATATGCTAAGTTCCTAACAATATGTAACACATAATAGATGATGACTGGTCCCTGGATCTTCTGACTGCCACCCATCTCCTCATTAGCAAAAAACTAGATTCAAATTTAGTTCACAGAATCACTTTCAAAGGTGAAGGAGACAAAAGTCATTAAAATTCTCACAACACATCATAAGAAGATAATAAATACTTAGGTTTACCCCCCTCCCCAACTGTGATCATAAATAATTCAAAACAGTCTTTTTACTCTCGTAGGAACCATGGTACCTTTATATTCCAAGTTCAGTATCACTGGAAAACTGATAAACTGGACTTATCTGGTAGTTCCAGCAAAATAGCATGATTTATACTTAATATGTACAATTGCATGTCAGTAATGAAGTATGTTCATTAAAAGCCATACCAGTTCTGAATGTGATGTCTCAGAATTACCTTCATTATTTGCTTACAAATAAAGAAAATGCATTTCACCTCTTTGTATATAGGGGAGGGATATCTGTTTCTATAAGTGTAATGATATGTGCACATGTATAAACCAGTGCACTTGCCCAGGCATGTATGTGTGGAAACCAGAAGCATCTGACATTAATTGTTGCCCTCAATCACTACTCCATTTTATTTTTTGAATCAGGGTCTCTCACTGAACCTGAACTTATCAATAAACTAAGCTGGCTGGCTGGCAAATCCTTAGGTTCCAACTGTCTCTGCCCTCCAATATGGGGCCAACAGGAGCATTCCTCCATACCCAGTTGTTCATATAGGTGCTAGAGATCTGACATAGGTCCTTCCTGCCTTTTCTAAAGGTGCTCATCCACTAAATTGTCTATCTATGTCAAGTTTGCTTCCTGTTTAATGTTATTAAAGGCCTGTAAATGCTATCTTTTTTCAGTAATCTCTTTTATCTCACAAAAAGAACTATGTGCAATGACCAATGTGTATTCTCTAAAGCCACCCTCTAATTTAAAAGACTGGCATATAACTGGGTCTGTTAAGTAAATGAGTAAGAGGCAATAGTGAGAATCATTTCTTTAAAAGAATCCAGTTGTTTTATATAGAAGTAGTCACCACACTTGAACTTCTAAGAGATTCCATCATAGGTTTATAATGTGTTCTTAACAAACTAGTACAGCTCATCCATACTTCATTGAAAAGCTTGTCAAAATTCACCTGCCCAAGTCACACAGTCTAGCTCCAGTCTGATGATGTCAGTGAAATGTGGCTTTCAGACACATGGTGGATTGCAATAATCAAGTGGTTTTAGTCACTGTCTTTCATCGATGGGTTCCCAGCAATGGCCAGTGTGTCTGCTGTGGCATTTTAAAAAGAGAGACTAGCATGCATTTTCTTGCTCTCTCCAGTTTTTCAGTACAGGTGAGGAAATAATTTGCCAACATCCATCCTGTCTTCCCTAATGTAGCCAAAGATGAAGGGAAGTAAGAGCCATGCACCACTGACAATACATATGTTTGTTTCCAATGAGTCGCCACCTAATAGCCCAGCCCACTCTCCTGTATGTAGAATCAACCTCTAAGTGTAGCTGAGTCATGATAAACTGCACCCTACTGTCATCAGCAGCCAAGGAAATATCACAACATCAAATTCTCCCTCCACTGTAGCTATGAGACTACAAGGTTAAGTACTGTGCTCTAGGATCTCAATAAGATTTCATCAACTGATGTGCCTGACAATGCACTTACATAAAACTAAACTCACAATCAAATGATATTTTAAATAAGCTTCAAATGTCATAGAACTTAAAATATTATACATAAAAGTAAAGTACATGAATTTAACATATAGTATACCATTTGTACTGTATAAAGTCATCCTCCTTTTGAAGCATAAAATTGTTGTGGAAGCAATGGAGGGAAAGTTGGACTTGATGACTTGATAGTATTTCCGATGCCTCTAACCAGAGAGTACAAGGGGAATTATCCATGTGGTCTTGGCATAATTCGCATTGGATCAAACCTGAAGTTTCTTTGGATAGCATCTTCAAAATAAATCACTGCAATCATATTGTTTTCCTAGATGAAGTTTTAAACAACAAAGAGAATGCCTTTATGATTTGCATTTCTTCCACAGGTTCTGATCATATGAAGAGGCCAAAGACTCATTTCGTATGTTCATCTACTACCTATCTACTGATTCTCAACTACACTCCTATAGGCATTGGATAATCAATTGATTAAACAGAGCCTCAGAAGTTGTTGAAACTGTAGGTTAATAGGTATATAGGAATAAATGCTGAGATTATGTCCACTGACAAAAAAGGGGTCATGAGACAGAACTATTTGTTTTAATTAAGTACAGAAGTCTATACATCACATATTTGAGAAAAATAAATATAACTGAAATTATAAACCGCTAAACGATGACATATGTATGCATACATATACAAATATATGGAATATAAAGTAAGCTTACATAGGAGACATTCAGGTTCTCAACCAACACTAAAGTGAAATGTTTTAAAATTACTCAGGGTATATTGGTAGCTCATGTAATTTTTATTACATTCTCAATAATTTATATAAATATTCCCAAAGCTTGCTGGTCAATTATGTTGATTCCACAAGATAAAAGGGTTTTTGAAATATGATAGGATACTAATCAACAAGCATTCATTTGCTAAATTTTACTTCAAGAAACTAATCTTTTGTTTGTTTACTAGAAATAAAACAGAGTTAAGAGAGGTAGAGCCATGTAACAGAGCCAGAGTTAAAGGAAAACTGGCTAAACAAGACACAGCATCTACTCAGCCATTTCAGTTGAGTATACCCAAATGGAAGTAGAAATGCAGAGTGATAATAATGGTTTATTATGCTATTGAAAAATAACATCTCTGCCTCCCTACTTCCATGCTTATGCCCCTAAATGAAATCGACATTTAGTTACTCTCCATTACTAGGTTCAGGATAGATCGAGGCAGGTGCTATTCTGGAAACAGGACTAAATTTTTGTGTTCCTTTTCTCCTGGTTCTAACACTATATATAATCATAGCTGTGAGCAAATTAGAGCCAGTGTTCAGTGTGATAATGAATTGTGTTAGTTTGAAGCACTAAAGTCTACAGAGTCAACTGTTTCTGCCAAAATATAATTATTTAATAATAATGTAGGTGAGACAAGGGTTTAAAAGATGTGTGTGACCGTCAATAAGACAAAAAGACCACCAACAGATTGGGAAAGGATCTTTACCTATCGTAAACCAGATAGGGGACTAATATCCAATATATATAAAGAACTCAAGAAGGTGGACTCCAGAAAATCAAATAACCCCATTAAAAAATGGGGCTCAGAACTGAACAAAGAATTCTCACTTGAGGAATACCAAATGGCAGGGAAGCACCTGAAAAAATGTTCAACATCCTTAATCATCAGGGAAATGCAAATCAAAACAACCCTGAGATTTCACCTCACACCAGTCAGAATGGCTAAGATCAAAAATTCAGGTGACAGCAGATGCTGGCAAGGATGTGGAGAAAGAGGAACACTCCTACATTGTTGGTGGGATTACAAGTTTGTACAACCACTCTGGAAATCAGTCTGGCGGTTCCTTAGAAGATTGGACTTAGTACTACCGGAGGATCCAGCAATACCTCTCCTGGGCATATATCCAGAAGATGTCCAAACCGGTAAGAAGGACACATGCTCCACTATGTTCATAGCAGCCTTATTTATAATAGCCAGAAGCTGGAAAGAACCCAGATGCCCCTCAACAGACGAATGGATACAGAAAATGTGGTACATTTACACAATGGAATACTACTCAGCTATTAAAAAGAATGAATTTATGAAATTCTTGGGCAAATGGATGGACCTGGAAGGCATCATCCTGAGTGAGGTAACACAATCACAAAGGAACTCACACAATATGTACTCACTGATAAGTGGATATTAGCCCAAAACTTAGAATACCCAAGATATAAGATACAGTTTGCTAAACACATGAAACTCAAGAAGAATGAAGACTGAAGTATGGACACTATGCCCCTCCTTAGAATTGGGAACAGAACACCCATGGAAAGAGTTACAGAGACAAAGTTTGGAGCTGTGACGAAAGGATGGACCATCTAGAGACTGCCATATCCAGAGATCCATCCCATGATCAGCTTCCAAACGCTGACACCATTGCATACACTAGCAAGATTTTGCTGAAAGGACCCAGATATAGCTGTCTCTTGTGAGACTATGCCGGGGCCTGGCAAACACAGAAGTGGATGCTCACAGTCAGCTAGTGAATGGATCACAGGGCCCCCAATGGAGGAGCTGGAGAAAGTTCCGAAGGAGCTGAAGGGATCTGCAACCCTATGGGTGGAACAACATTATGAACTAACCAGTACCCCGGAGCTCTTGACTCTAGCTGCATATGTATCAAAAGATGGCCTAGTCGGCCATCACTGGAAAGAGAGGCCCATTGGACATGCAAACTTTATATGCCCCAGTACAGGGGAACGCCAGGGCCAAAAAAATGGGAATGGGTGGGTAGGGAAGTAGGGGGGAGGGTATGGGGGACTTTTGGGATAGCATTGGAAATGTAATTGAGGAAAAGATGTAATAAAAAAAAAAAGATGTGTGTGTGTGTATGTCCCACTGTATGCAACCTACCTTTTAAAATGAATACTTGAATTTCAAACAATAACACTACTTATCTGGGAAGCTGTGTTTCTTTGTACAAACTCTTGTTCCTATTTTGAAATTATATCTTCCAAACTCCACTCATAGAAACCTGGTGTTCTCCCCTACAATATGGTCAGTTGTTAGTTTAAGGAAAGCCAAACCTCAAATCAACAAAATGTCAATGTCATCCACCTTAGTGTGTGTGTTCACACACACTTTATGGAGATCAGAGAACAAACTTATGGGCTGTATCTTTTTTTCCACTGCAGGGGTCCTAGGGATAGAACTCTGACCGCAGGGATCAAAGGGCAAGAACTTCTACATACCTCCATCTCACCAGCCCCAATCTGTCTATCTTAAGACCCACTCCATAGGAGAGAGGCAACTCCTGACACTACTAATGATACTCTGCTATGCTTGCAGACAGGAACCTAGCACAGCTGTCATTTAGAGGCTTCATCAAGCAGCTGATGGAAACAGATGAATAGATCCACAGTCAAACATTAGGCAGAGCTAAGGGAGTTTGTAGAAGAGTCGGGAAAAGGATTGAGGGAGCCATATGGGTCAAGAACACACAAGAAATTCATTCTTTTTAATAGCTGAGTAGTACTCCATTGTATAAATGTACCACATTTTCTGTATTCATTCCTCTGTTGAGGGGCATCTGGATTCTTTCCAGCTTCTGGCTATTACAAATAAGGCTGGTATGAACATAGTTGAGCATGTGTCCTTCTTGCCGGTTAGAACATCTTCTGGATATATGCCCAGGAGAGGTATTGCTGGATCCTCCAGTAGTACTGTGTCCAATTTTCTGAGGAACCGCCAGACTGATTTCCAGAGTGGTAGTACAAGCTTGCAATCCCACCAACAATGTAGGAGTGTTCCTCTTTCTCCACATCCTTGCCAGCATCTGCTGTCACCTGAATTTTTGATCTTAGCCATTCTGACTGGTGTGAGGTGGAATCTCAGGGTTGTTTTGAGTTGCATTTCCCTGATGATTAAGGATGTTGAACATTTTTTCAGGTGCTTCTCAGCTATTCGGTATTCCTCAGGTGAGAATTCTTTGTTTAGCTCTGAGCCCCATTTTTAATGGGGTTATTTGATTTTCTGGAGTCCACCTTCTTGAGATCTTTATATATATATTAGTCCCCTATCTGATTTAAGATAGGTAAAGATCCTTTCCCAATCTGTTGGTGGCCTTTTTGTCTTATTGACAGTGTCTTTGCCTTGCAGAAGCTTTGCAATTTTATGAGGTCCCATTTGTCAATTCTTGATCTTATAGCACAAGACATTGCTGTTCTATTCAGGAATTTTCCCCCTGTACCCATATCTTTGAGGCTTTTCCCTACTTTCTCCTCTATAAGTTTCAGTGTCTCTGGTTTCATGTGGAGTTCTTTAATCCACTTACATTTGACCTTAGTACAAGGAGATGGGAATGGATCAATTCGCATTCTTTTACATGATAACTGCCAGTTGTGCCAGCACCATTTGTTGAAAATGCTGTCTTTTTGTTGGTGGGATTGCACACTTGTACAACCACTCTGGAAATTAGTCTGGCAGTTCCTCAGAAAATTGGACATAGTACTACTGGAGGATCCCTAAATACCTCTCCTGGGCATATATCCAGAAGATGTTCCAACTGGTAAGAAGGATACATGCTCCACTATGTTCATAGCAGCCTTATTTATAATAGCCAGAAGCTGGAAAGAACCCAGATGCCCCTCAACAGACGAATGGATACAGAAAATGTGGTACATTTACACAATGGAGCACTACTCAGCTATTAAAAAGAATGAATTTATGAAATTCCTAGGCAAATGGATGGTCCTGGAGGGCATCATCCTGAGTGAGGTAACCCAATCACAAAAGAACTCACACAATATGTACTCACTAATAAGTGGATATTAGCCCAGAAACTTAGGATACCCAAGATATAAGATACAATTTATAAAACTCATGAAACTCAAGAAGAACAAAGACCAAAGTGTTTGCCCATTCTTAGAATTGGGAACAAAACACCCATGGAAGGAGTTACAGAGACAAAGTTTGGAGCTGTGATGAAAGGATGGACCATCTAGAGACTGCCATATCCGGGGATCCAGCCCATAATCAGCTTCCAAATGCTGACACCATTGCACACACTAGCAAGATTTTGCTGAAAGGACCCAGATATAGTTGTCTCTTGTGAGACTATGCCGGGGCCTGGCAAACACAGAAGTGGATGCTCACAGTCAGCTATTGGATGGATCACAGGGCCCCCAATGGAGGAGCTAGAGAAAGTATCCAAGGAGCTAAAGGGATCTGCAACCCTATAGGTGGAACAACATTATGAACTACCCAGTACCGCGGAGCTCTTGACTCTAGCTGCATATGTATCAAAAGATGTCCTAGTTGGTCATCACTGGAAAGAGAGGCCCATTGGACTTGCAAACTTTATATGCCTCAGTACAGGGGAATGCCAGGGCCAAAAAGTGGGAGTGGGTGGGTAAGGGAGTGGGGGGGGGGGAGGTATGGGGGACTTTTGTGATAGCATTGGAAATGTAAATAAGGAAAATACCTAATAAAAAATATTAACAACAACAAAAAAAAAACACAAGAAGACATACAGAGCCAATTAATCTGAGTTCACAGAGCCTGAACCACCAACTAAAGAGCATGCATGGACAGGGCCTAAGCCCCTTATACAAATGTACCAAATGTGCAGCTTGGTCTTCATGTGGATCCCACAACAATTGGAGCAGAAACTGTCTCTAACTCAGACTTTGTTGCTTGCCCCTGGATCCTTTTCCCCTAGCTGAGCTGCCTTAACTGACTTCAATGGGAAAGGATGTGCTTAGTCCTAATGACACTTGACTCCCAGGGCATGTTGGTATGCATGGGGATGAGTGGAGGCTCCCCTTCTCCTTAGAGAAGAGGAGGGAGAAATGAAAGAAGGGGATTGGGAGGGTGGGACTGGGAGGAGAGGAAGGAGGGGGCTGCTATCAGGATGTAAAGTGAATAAATACATAATGAACAAAAGTCAGTTGATTGTGTTGTAGATACAATTAACTGTTCCAAGAACCCTCTTCTGAACTCTTCTCTTTCCAGCTCTCTTCTCTGTGCTCTCATACTTTTCAAAAATCCTCACTGGTCGTTCTGCCCTATTTTGTGTAGCACAAACTCTCTTCTAAGTAGATGACATACAATTGCCTAGTCTAGCACTCTCTTAGAATTTATCTTCTCTTCATAACCTTTCCTGGAAAAACAATACTATAGAAATCTAGTAAGTAAATCAGTTCAGTAGTCAAAAAAGTAATAAATTCCTTCTTAGAATTAAACTTAATAGTGAGAAACTGGGAGTTAGACAAACTCCCTGATAGCCACATAATAATAGGAACCATTGCTAAGTAATAAAGGTAGTGATTTTTCCAAGATAGCTAGTTTTTTCCTCAACTTCCTGCCAGAGTTTTGTCTCCCACCATCTGTGACCTCCCACACCTGCCTGTTTATGCACCAATACATCAATTCAACAAGTTCTTCTGGCCTGATTAGGACTCATCACACAGCAGCAGTTCTGGGCAAACCAATCATCTTAGCTGTCTTCAAGTTGACCTGCCCTAAATTAGGAGACAAAAACTCTTCAGAGACTTTAAAACCCCCAGCTCTGGATAAGAGGCTGGATGTTTTGACTTCCTGAGTCATCCCTCTGCTTCACAGAGGGTCTCTCTGTCTATTTGATGCATGTGTGTATTCTCTCAACCCCAATAAATGCCTTTCTAAATTGTTGATTCTGTCTGCAGTGCTTGAGATTTCTCTTGTTGTTGCCTGTTTGTCCTTCATGTTTTCCTGCCTTTTAATTCTTTCTCTAGCAGAGAAAACAAACTTAATCCAGCCTAGACTATACCAATAGACTCCAAAAACATTTATAAGATTAGACCCTAAGACAACTATTTACACTGATTAACATTTTAAATCAGACTATCTTGACATGTACCATTTAAATCATATTTTGGGGGATGAAGGTTACACACACACGTGTGTGTATGTGTATGTAGAGGTCAGAGGTCAGCCACCAGAATCATTCCTCCTATACCACCCATCTTGTTTTTTAAGAAAGACTTAGTATCTGGTCTGGAGTTCACCAATAGGCTTGGCTAGCTGGCAGAGTCTCAAGATTTAACTGTCCTCACTTCCTTACTTTGTGATTGCCAGTATACACACCATACTTGGCCTTTTGTAATATGGACTATGGTAATGAAATTCAGGTCCTCATGTTCACAAAGGCATTACTATACCAACTGAGATATCTACATAACTTTAAATCATATTAACTGACTGGTTAATTAATAGAATATCTTCCAATGATATTTCTAAAAATTGAAGCATATTGCTATATATTTAATCATCATCATCATCACCATCACCACCACCATCATCATCAATCTATTGTCATCCATAAGCAATTAGCACTCATCATGAACCCTGGGCCTCATGATGAGAAACATCCCCAGGGACCTGAAGCTAAAATGAGAATTACATTCACAAAGTCCTGTCTATCTCTTATCACAATGGAATGTTCATTAATGGATTAAGAGTTTTGCCATCCAAACTGTGAAGCAAGCAATTCAAGCTAGACTTCACACATCTACATAGCTTATCCCCACTCCCCCCAAAGGAAAAGAAATAAATAGCAGAGCCCAAAATAGTCAGGTAAGAATAAAGGAAAAAACTAAAACATATAAATAATTTAAAAAGAATTTGATGATATGAGCAACAACACTAATAGCAGGAGTTAAGCAGAAACAGGAACCACAGAAGGAAATTTAGAGGATGGCCTTGTGGGATATCAATGAGAGAAGAGGCCTTGTGAAGACTCAATGCCCCAGTGTAGGGGAATGCCAGGACAGGGAAGTGGGAGTGGGTAGGTGAGTGAGCAGGGGAAGGGGGGATGGGATGGGGGGTTTTCAGAAGGAAAATGATGGAAAGGGATAAAATTTGAAATATAAATAAAGAAAATATCTAATAAAGGAAAAAAAAGAGATCAAAGCCACAAATGAGATTCTTTCTGATCCAAAGTCAAAAGAAAACAAGAACCTCTCATATAGCAAAATAATGATTAAAGAAGATTACTTTACA
This sequence comes from Mus caroli, assembly GCF_978045245.1. Classification (NCBI taxonomy): domain Eukaryota; kingdom Metazoa; phylum Chordata; class Mammalia; order Rodentia; family Muridae; genus Mus; species Mus caroli. The sequence goes on from NW_028227267.1 coordinate 121,725,502, forward strand.
TGTGCTTCATTAATTTATAACTAGAACAAAAGGCATCAGAAAAAGGGAATTATCCATGAAGTTTACCTCAGTACCTGAGGTTATTTCTATTAGGCCAAAGTAATAATGGAATATGAATTATGAAGATAACAGTATAGGAAAGATATGAGTGTGTAGATACCTACTTAAAGCCTCAAAATTTGTCATTTTGGCATGCATGCATGACTAATACATATCTGGAAAGTATATGTGAAAAGAGTAGATGTATGAATATTTTAGCACATATATTTGACAATGTTCTTTAAAAGGTCAGAAACAATATTAGAAAAACTATCTGCTTTCAGCAAGTCCACTAGGACCAACAAAACATAGGTGAAAAAACAGTTAAGCCTAAAAAGTACAAAATGAAATTCAGTGAAAGAACATGAATTTTCTTAAGCCTCTGAATATGTCTACCTTCAACCTTTGTTTGGACATTTTTATAAGCACAAGAATTTTTAAGGTAGTGAAAAAAAACTCTCTCTATATATCACAATGGTGAAGACTTTATTTGTCCAAACTCACAAAGCATATAATGCCATGAATAAACTCAGATGCAAGCATTGTACTCTGTATACTTCAATACACTTTCCTCACTTGTAACAAATGGACCACTTTGATAGAACATGTCAACATATGTGTTGGCAAAGAAAATATGAAAACTCTTTGTCCTCAGTTTTGCAGTGAGCTTAAAACTATTCTTTAAATTTTTATTTAAAAATAAATTTACTGGACAGTTGTGTGTTTCTAACATATATAAAGCTTTTGTTACAACCCCAGAATCAAAAACAAGTCATTAGAAATAATTTTATTTTCTATTGTCATTTACTTACGATAGCACTAATTGCATATAAAAGACTTTAAAATATTAATTTAATGCTAATTTTAGCATAAGCCTCATTCTTATAGGAGAACACAAGAAAGAAACTAACATTATAGTAACTGACAAGGAAATAGTGAGAAAAAAGCTAGTAAATAAGGATCTACATGCTAGGTTCTATGTATACATATTCTCTGCTGATGCCTGTAAATAGGTAAAATAGTATTTACTCTCTCTCTCCTACCAAAAGCAAAACAAACAAAAAGGACCCTGAGACACAGACAAATCACAAATAGAATTTTAAACCTTTACTCCAAAGGCTGGTTTTATCAATGAGAGTAAGAGGGATAAAATTTAATTTTTGAAACGCATACTATCCAACAATAGTTATCTAAAGAAGGTATTTAGTGACCCAAAAAGAGGGTCTGACCACACTAACCCATGTAGATCAAGAGGGCTGGGGACACTTGGGCAAGTACAAGACAAAGGATATACAGCATTAATGTAGGAGTTGCTCCAAAAGACTTATCTTTAGCATGGGAAAAAGAAAGTGCTGAATCTTTTATCTGTTCTACAGCACATTTTCTGTTAATACAAAGACAAATTTCAGATTTTTTTTTTGCTTCTGCACACACTTTAATCAGATTTATTTACCACGATGTAACTGTTTACATTTCTATTCTGTATTATCACTTACAAATAGGATCCCGTCCCCAATCTCCCCCACTCCCCAGAGTGAAATTATCTGACCACCCCTGGCTTTATACTGAGACCCTCTTTCTACATTCTGTGAAAAGTTATAGCCTTCAGGGGTGGCCTAGGGACTAATAATTTAAATAGTTAATTGCTTTTCTTCATTTCTCATGCCCCCCACCCCACCCCCAGTTTATGAATTAGGTCCAACTTTTAATAAATATTTCTAATTTGGTCTCTGCTTTTAAAGTTCTGACTTTTGTTTTTTGAGTTTATTATCACCCAAATTCTAGTGGTTCCTTTTGTAAACCTGCATTTTTCAGTAGATATAAAATACCTCCCTGCCCCCCTTAAAGTTCCAGGAGTGAGTACTCTGTTTACATCCTTGTTCCATTATGGTTGGTTTAAGTTTCTCTGGACATGGTAGTGTTTTATCCTTCAGTATTATATCAGAATCAACAAATCAATTATTAAATTATTTGTTTGGCCTTCCAGCTCTGCCTAAAAGTGTATGTTGGACATATGTAAAGAAATCTAGACTATTATTTTCAAGAAAATCAAATATACCTTATAAATTATGCAAACCCACTCAGTGTTAGGAAAGTTGCCACAGGAAAAATAGAATTAGAAAGAAGAGGTACCCCTTGCTTGCTTCTCTGCACTTAGATAATGTGGAATCTCTCTCTCTCTCTCACTCTCTCTCTCTCTCTCTCTCAAACACACACACATACACACACATGCAATTTTCAAATTATGCACTCCATGTTTCTTGATGCTAAATGCACACAGATTAACACAAAGATAAAAACAACATATGAACATACTCATCTAATCCACACCATTCTAAAATTTGGGAGGAATGTTCCTTTGTTAAATTGGGATGTCAAGCTTATACTTTTAATCTTGTCAATCAGACAGCTAAGACAGGAAAATTCTGAATTCGAGGCTAGATTATAAAGTGCCTTCTAAGACAAACCAAGCTATAGAGTGAGATCTTGTCAGGAAGAAAAAAACAAAAGCAGGGTCAGGTGAGTGAATAAATCAGAACAATCGAGTGAAAGTCATCTAACACCATTATACTCTTCTTTAGGGATGTAATAGAAGAGAAAAAATTTAATATCATAAAACAAGAACTCTACCTTGGAGAGCTCATTTGCCAACCCCTTAAGAAAATCAAACTAAGATCAGTGAGGCCTCTCACAGCTTTATCTATCTCCCATCCCATTTGAATATTTCACTGATGTTGGGGCTTTGAATTAAGTACTACGGCTCAAACAAGGTTAAATGTCCCTTCTCTTAATCCCTAGAGCATAGCCAAGGCAACCGAGTATTTTTATATATAATACAAAAGAAATCAATATATAATAACCCAGGACATTTGCATCATTCATCAACTGATGGTGCTTGAGACTGTCCACTTGCTTTCAGAAGGGTCTTTCTAGAAATGACACAGCTTTGATCTCATGCATAGTAGTGGATTTTTTTTTTCTATTCACAGTAACCTAGCAGAAGATGTGATTCTCTTAAAACTTAGATAACATTTCATATCAAGGAATATATATGTCTTGCATGTCATAATTAATAAGAAATTAAGATAAATTTAAATACAGAAATTGCAATTTATATATCATTGAATCTTGACCTTTGTGGCTTAACCTTTAAAACTAGAAAAATTAACTGTAAATATGATATCCTATTATCAATATACTAATGAAATGCCAATTCCTTAAAAACAAACATAAGCATCAGAGCAATTTTGAATCATAGATATGGCTATAAAAAATATTTATTCCTGTTTACTTGCTACAAATAGTCTAAGTGATATAGTCTTGGTGTTTATGTTATCTCAAAATTCTAATTCCCAATGCAGTAGTAGGAAGAGGTGGAACTTTTAGGAGATGATCAGATCATGTGCCTCCAAGACATGTACCCTTATAAAAGAAACTGATCTTTCCTTATATCATGTGACAATACAGCCAAAAAGGTTTCATCTCTAAATCCTAGATAAAGCCTTCTCAAGACGATGCACCTTTAACATTTTCAAACTTGGATGTTTTTCACTTGTAGAGCTCTGAGAAATGAATTTTTGTTGTTTATAAACACCTAGTCTAAGGTATTCTTTTTTTATTAGATATTTTCTTCATTTGCTTTTCAAATGCTATCCCCTTTCCTAGTTTCCTCTCCTAAAGTTCCCTATACCCTCCCCCTTCCCTGCTCCCCAACCCACCCACTCCCTCTTCCTGGCCCTGGCATTCCCCTGTACTGGGGCATATAACCCTCTCTTCCCAATGATGGCCAACTAGGCCATCCTCTGCTACATATGCAACTAGAGACACAAGCTCTGGGCGGGGGGGGGGGGGTAGGTTACTGGTTAAGGAAAGACCATCCAGAGACTGCCCCACCCAGGAATCCATCCCATAAACAACCACAAAACCCAAACACTATTGCATATGCCAGCAAGATTTTGCTGACAGGATCCTGATATAGCTCTCTCTTGTGAGGCTATGCCAGTGCCTGGCAAATACAGAAGTAGATGCTCACAGTCATCTATTTGATGGAACATAGGGCCCTCAATGAAGGAGCTAGAGAAAGTACCCAGGGAGCTAAAAGGGTCTGCAACCCTATAGGAGGAACAACAAAATGAACCAACCAGTCTAAGGTATTCTTATAGAACCTTGAATGAACTTAAGCATGTGTTATTTGATTTCTTAAAAATGCTTGCACACTTCATGTGGCTATTAATGTTAGATGTTCTTTTGAAGTAAGCTATAGTAAAGTAGACATGCATTTCCATAAAAAGTGTTCACAGTGTCTCTACTGTAGGTACATTAGACATATTATTTTTTTATTTGAAATACTGAGACATTGTTAGATCATTTTTTGATAAAATTAGTTAAAATTGGTTTTAGAAATAAAGAAAAAAATGCTTTGGTTTATATCATCTAGGAATAAGATTTCCAAATATTATTGCAATTTTTTTCAAACAGTCCTTAAACAAATGAATGCTAACATGTAAAAGAAATGTTTTCATAATTCATCCTATTTGCAAAAATTTACTCACAACGGATCCTAGACTTAAATGTAAAGCTTACACATCTCCAAAGCAAATTTAGAGCTAAAGCTTTGTAAATTGAAGTTAGGAAATGGTTTCTTAGGTATAAATACCATATGTTTAATAGCATATAAATGAGTAATAAAAATTGATAAATTAAACCTCACTAAATTAAAATGCTTTAAAGGACATCACTAAAAATGTGGGAATAAAATAAGCAGAAAGGAAGAAAATACTTATAAATCATAAGCCTTATAAGAAATTTGTGTCTAGGATATATAATGTACTCCTACAATTCAAAACTAAGAGAATAAATAACTCAATTTAAAATGTTAAAACATGTAAGTGGATATTTTTCCAAAGAAGATACACAAAAGGCCAATAAGAATAGTAATTAGAGAGAAACCCTGTCTCAAAAAACAAAACATAACAAAACAAACAAACAAATAAAAATGAATAGTAATTAGGAAAACACAACCAAACACCATAAAAACATACAAATTTATACTCAATAAAATGACTAAAATCAAAAAGATGGTAACAAAAGTCATCAAAGATGTAGAGGAAAAAGAATCCTCAAGTGGTGTTGTTCTAGGCAAACAAATTTCAACAACAAAAAGTTACAGAAGTAGGTCAGTGGTAGAATATATCGTGTAAGGCCCTGGTTCTATTGTCAGCATCAGTTACAATGAAGGACAGCCCCCACAGATGCCAGTCAGCTATGTGGAATATAGATCAGTTTCTGGTCACAACCTGTTTTATAACTATTTACTACCTCATTTTCCTTTAAAAATGTGCCCAGCGGCTATAGTTTGGAACTTAGTGTTTCCCAAAGGTCCCAGTAATAAAGGGTTACTCTGGAAAGAGGGAGAACTTTTTTTTTTCTTTTAAAATATTTCCTTAAAATTCACTATCAGCAAATACTTACTTTGTATATCTATTTTATTTTTATTAGATATTTTCTTTATTTACATTTCAAAGGTTACCCCTTTCCTTGTTTCTCCTCCGAAAACTCCCTATCCCATCCTTTCTCCCCCTGCACCCACTCCTGCTTCCCTGTCCTGGCATTCTCCTACATGGTAGCATCGAGCCTTCTCAGGGCCAAGGGCCTCTTCTCCCATTGATGTTCATCAAGAACATCCTCTGCTACACATATATATATATCTGTGTGTGTGTGTGTGTGTGTGTGTGTGTGTGTGTGTGTGTGCAGCTGGAGAAATGGGTCTCTCCATGTGTACTCCAGTGGCACACACTGGTAGGATTTGCTGGAGGTAGAACTTTTAAGAGGGGGTCCCTATCTCCAGTCTTTGGAAGATAATATGATTCCAACTCCTTCCTCTTTTCTAGTACATGACCTAGTACTGAAGTGAGAACTCTGTTCTACTCTCTTCTTCTGCCCCAGTCAGATGTCTCACTAAAACAATCAAGTCTGATCAGCCATGGTCTGAACACTCCAAAACAGCAAGCCAGAATAAACCTCTTCACTTAAGTTGATTGTCATTGATTATCTCAGGTATTTGTTGCGGTAGCAGAAAGTTGACGCGTGAATTTATTCTGAGATTTCAAGAGTAACCATGAGCTCTCGATTTTGCCCAAATCCATTTGTAATTTAGTCAAAAAATAGGAGTTCTTGACATTACTGTTCTTTACATGAGGTGAAGGGGAGTGGGGAAGAACAAAGGAGAAAAATCAGTTTATTCCTTCATTGCTACATAGGAAGATGCTGTCTCAAAACAAGTGCTTTAACAAAAGTAAGTTTAGAGACTTGGGACATTTTGCACAGTGCATTCTCTATCAAACTACATGTAGACCACCTAAAAGGACAAAGAATAACCAGGTGTGGTAGCACACATCCATAATGTATGCATCCAGGAGGGTGAGACAAGAATATTGTTAGTTCGGGGCTGGAGAGATGGCTCAGTGGTTAAGAGCACTGACTGCTCTTCTGAAGGTCATGAGTTCGATTCCCAGCAACCACATGGTGGCTCACAACTATCCGTAACAAGATCTGGCGCCCTCTTCTGGAGTGTCTGAAGACAGCTACAGTGTACTTACATATAATAAATAAATAAATCTTAAAAAAAAAAAAAAAAAAAGAATATTGTTAGTTCAAGACCAGCTTGAGCTACATAGTAAATCCCTGTCTTTAAAACAAAACAAAATTCAGGAATAGCTGAGAACCACAAAACTATCTAGTACAACTATTACACTGTTTTCACAGTCATAAGTTTAAGAACTGAAAGTATCAACAGTTGTACCAACCTACATCTGAGCTTTTACTTGTTGCTTTTAAATTATTGTTAATACAGACCCTGTATCAGTGGTTCTCTTGGGTAAAAGATTGTGCTGGCCAGCAGGTGGGATAAGAACACAAATGTCCAATTGAAATATCTATTATGCATTCATAACTATAAGTATATTTAAATGCTTTGTATTTCTCTGAATCTTATGAAAGTTCAAACTACAATTTAATCTGTGAGGTAAAGTAGCATGTCACTGTTCATTATGTAGTTATGTCCAGTTTTGCCATAATTCAATATAACAAGAAATAAATATACTGTATTTTTACCTGAAAATCACTTTCCTACAACTACACAATTGTATTTAAACCATTTAACAGTGTTAAAAATGTAAGAGAAGTACAAAGATTTGTCTCACATTAAAATATTAACATTTTAGTAAAAACGTTAGTAAACAGAAGCTGATATCAAGGTGCACAGAGATAGATACTACCTCAGTCTACTTTGACTACGAAGCATGAAAGAGGAAATCTATAAGTCACAGAGTTAACTGAATGACCTTAAACATCCTTACTTGGGTTCTCATGAGTCAGTGGATATCTGAGGGAATCGGTGAGGTGATAGGCACTTACTCAGATGACACAGATTAGACCATGATCTGATGTAGCATCTTTACCTGCACAAAATGCACATGGTGTTGTTGTTGTTGTTGTTGTTGTTGTTCAATTATACTTAGGTAAAAACAGTCAGGCCCTTTTCTTAATGTCTCAGTATCTGGTCCTGTGGTGTTATGCAGCTAGTTGTCTATTGCTTTCTAATTTGCAAAGAAAGTAAAATAAAAGTTTGATTCAATCACTACTCACTCACCCATCCAACAGAGAATTTGAATTTAAGTTTCATTGGCTCCAAACACATTGTTCTACCACCATCAGCACCCAAAAGGAACTTATTCTCATCCCTATATATATGTGGCCATATGCATACCAGTCTTAGAAACTCTGATTCTAGCTGTAAATCAAAGAGATTATAACTTCTAATTTAATGCCTTATTTTTTAGATACTAATAAGATTTGCTCTTTACTATAAGTTATCATTCTTAAAATATCATGTTATAAATTTTGTGCCATTTCAAACGTTAAAACAAAGATACTGATTCCCTAATACACAATTAAAATTTGTAACAGAAACTATAAGACAAACACTAGTTCCCAAAAGTGTATCTGTGGTAAACTGTTCCTTAATGTATGTCTCCACTAACAATAACCAGCACTATTAGAGCCAGAACAGCACCTTAAATCACTTCAGAAAAAGATGCCTGTAATGGTTAATATTGTCAGATTGATGGACTTTAGATTCACCTAAGATACACAGCTCTGTGTCTTGAACAGAGTTTCCAGAGAGGTTTAACTGAGGAGGAAAATCCACTTCAGTTAATGTGGACAACACCATCCCATAGACTAGGGTCTTGGATTAAGTAGAAATAAGAAAATAAGGAACATTAGTATTCATTCTCCTATGCTTCCTAGCTGCAGGTACAATATGTTGCACATCCTCATGTTCTTCACTATGATAACCCTCAAATGATGAGCCACAATAAACCTTTTCTCCATTAAGTTATTTCTCTTCAGATATTTCATCACTTTAATGAGAAAAGCACTAATACAATGTGCTACAAGTTGGTGAAAGGGTGGTTGTGTTCAAATAACTTGTTGGCATTTTTACTTAGTTCCCACTGAGTGTTTCAGTAAAAACATCATCTTGCAAAGAAGCAGGTACATACTAGTTCCTTTCACATTGTGAAGAATCAAACCTCCTTCTCTCTTTATTTAGAAAGCTGTCAGACCACAGATGCTGGTGAGAATGGGAAGAAAGAGGAACACTTATCCATTGCTGGTGGGATTGAAAGTTGGTACAACTACTTTGAAAATCAATCTGGTGGTTCCTCAGAAAATTGGAAATAGTTCTACCTGAAACCCAACTATACCACTATTGGGCATATACCCAAAAGATGCTCCAACATATAACAAGGACACATGCTTCCCAATTTTCATAGCAGTCTTATTTATAATAGCCAGAAGCTAGAAACAACTAGATGTCCCTCAACCAAAGAATGGGTACAGAAAGGGTAGTTCATTTACACAATGGAATACTACTAAGCTATTAAAAACAACAAGTTCATGAATTTTGTAGGCTAATGGATAGAACTAAAAAGTGTCATCCTGAGTGAGATAACTCAGACCCAAAAGGACATGTATGGTATGTACTTACTGATAAGTGGATATTAGCCTAAAAGTTCAGAATATCCACGATACAATTCACAGACCATATGAAGCTTAACGAGAAGGAAAGCCAATGTGTGGATGGAAAGAGGGAGGGAGGGAGGGAGGGAGGGAGGGAGGGAGGGAGGGAGGGAGGGAGGGAGGGAGGGAGGGAGCTGAGTGGGATTGGGGAACAGAGGGAAAAAGCAGGGTCAGGATCAGGTATGGGAATAGGCAGGAGAGAAGTCCAAAGGGCCAGAAGAGTGAAGATAAATAAGTAGCAGGGGCGGGGGATGGGAAAACCACTAGAAAGTCCCAGAACCAGGGATGCAAGAGGCTCCTAGGACCCAATGGAGATGACTTTAGCCAAAATACCCAACAGCAGGGAGATAGAACCTGAAGAGACCACCTCCAGTAAATAGGAATGTTCCCAGTTGAGGGATGGGTCCCATCCACTTATCTCAAAATCTTTAGCCCAGAATTGTTCCTGTCTAACGGAAATGTAGGGACAAAAAGTGGAGCAGAGACTGAAGGAAAAGCCATCCAGAGACTGCCCCACCTTGGGATCCAACCCATTTGCAGACACCAAACCCAGACACTATTGCTGATAGTGCCTGGATAGGAGCCTGGTATAGCTGTTCTTTTAGAGGCTCTGCCAGTACCTGACAAATACAGTTGCAGATACTCACAGCCAACCATCAGACTGAGCCCAGAGACCACAATGGAAGAGTGAGGGGAAGGACTGAAAAGAGCTGAAGGGGATTGCAACCCAATAGGAAGAACAATAGTATCAACCAACTGGACCCCCCCCTCAAAGCTCCCAGGGACTAAACCACCAACCAAAGAATATACATGGATAGGTCCAGGCTCTAGCAGATTGCCTTATCTGGCATCTATGGGAAGGGAAGTCCTTGGTCCTGTTGAGGCTTGATGTCTCATCGAAGGGGGATGCTACATCAGTGAGGTAGATGTAGGTGGTGGGTAGGTAGGTGGGGGAGCACCCTCTTAGAGGGAAAGAGGGGATGGGATGGAGGGTTTGCAGAAGGGAGATGGGGAAGGGTCAACATTTGAAATGTAAATAAATAAAAAACCAATAAAATAAATATAAAATATAAACCAAAAATTATTTAAAAAAACAAATGAGAACAAAAATTAGACAAAATTTAGAGCAAAATCAAATAATTCTTGTTCATTACCTTTAGTTATAAGAAGTACAGTGGTGGAGAGGAGACCATTACTTGAGAATTATACTACCCCTTTTTCAGTTATTCTATATAGTAGTGAATTGGAGTCTTTCCCAGCCATGAAGTCCTCAGAACACATCCTACTATTTATTATAATTTTTTATTATTGTTCCTTCTGATTTGTGTTTGTTCCCTTTTGCTGACACACACATAATTTTGTTGTATTTTATTTTTAAAGCATTATCATTATGAGCCTTTCCTGCTTTTAGGATAGTAGTACAGTTAACTTTTCATAAGAGATATTATTTTGAAGGAATATGCCACCCTGTTTAATCCATTAGTACATGGTGTATTTGTGTACAGGTGTCTTCTAAGCCACTGAACATTGCTTCTACAGAACCAAAGATCATGTAGAACACCATGAGATGATAAGGACATGAATCCCAGCCTGCCTGTTTTTTCTGAGTAATAAAGTCCTTTTTATATGTCCCGGGAGTCTCCTTGTCTTGCACTAACAGCTCTGCATCCTATGATAAGATTAAAAGTTCCATACTCTTTGACGCTTTGTTGTTCCTGACAACTTATGGGTGTTAACTTTATTCTGTTCAATTAGAAAATTCCAGTTTACAAAGTAAAAGCCAAAGCTTCCCCCCTTTAAACCTACCAGTATAACAGCAAGGACACAGGGGAATCTCAAAGCATATACTGATACTCTCTGAAGAAGCCACTCTTAGCTGGAGATCTGCAGAGTAATTAACTCCTAGAACTTCTATCATTGGTTACTGTGACAACTGAGATGTTTACAGATGGAGCCAAAGTTGTCTTTGGCTACTTTTAATCCCATCTATTAGCCATTCATTTTCAACCTTTGTATCTGACCTAACACCCTTGTTACTTTTAAAACTTTTGAAATTTTTAGGTCTACTAGCTCCCACCACCCCTAAAGCTAAAAATGTTATAACATCCAAAACCTGATATCTCCACTGCCCCTGTATTTTCTAAGTGTGCTAACATGATTTTCTCGTTTTCTGTAATTATAAAAGTTAATATAATCTTTTCCACAGATGAGCAAGTTACTTGGGGTCACCAGAATCCCTGTTCTCTGACCTTGATTACTTGTTTTTGGCCAAGAAAAGATCCCTCAACTAGTTTGGATCACAGACTATGTTTTGCTTCAGAAGACGCATTGTGCCTTCTGAAAGAAACACACTATGATTTAGTGATGGGTTATTTGACTGTAACTTAAGTTAAAGACAGAGAAGTCAAAACACTTCTGAAAGAGAGAGGAAAATTTTTTCTGGAGTGATCAGTGATGATCTAAATCCTGATTAGATTTTTGGTTATGATTATAACCCACAACTGTAAAAATGCATCAATATAAATAATTTTCATTTTAATAATTTTAAAATAACTATCAAAAATGACATTAAACTCCAGGTTTCTAAAGGTTGAATTTGTAGCAGTTCATTTTAGTTTTATGTCAAGATGATTCACAAAAACAAATATGTATATATATATATATGTGTGTGTGTGTGTGTGTATATGTGTGTATGCATATATATGTATATATGTGTGTGTGTGTGTGTGTGTATATATACATACACACACACTGCCTACCATGCTCTGTAAAGAGACAGCTACAGTGTAGATACTTAAGGGCATTTGCTTTGGCGTCAAATCACTTTGGTTTGTACTCAGATTTTTTTATTTACCAGTCTGAAGACTTGTAAACTGTTTATTCTGGAGCCTCATAGTTTTTATTGTGTGTTTTCATTCTTTGGTAACTTCATATGTGTGTACAACAAAATATGATATTACTTCCCTATCTCCTGCCCCTAAATCCTATATTCTTTCATCATGTTCCCCCAACTTCATTTCTTTTTTTTTTTTTCCTCTTTCTGATAGCCTACCAAGGCTACTAAGTAAATGGGTGAAGGCACATCTACTAGAGCATGGAAAGCCTACCAATGGCCATATCTTAAAGAGTGAATGATATTCTGTCCCCAACAGCCACCAACTGCCAACTTCTCTTCATTAAATTACTTGGTCTCATACAGTTATAGAAATAGAAGATAAGCTAGAATATCCCACATTAAATTGGTTCCTGTACCCTTAAATATTTCTAGCATTCATCATCCATTTACTCAAAGTATCTCCTATATTATCACATATATTTGTCAAAACATCCTATAGTACCCCCTAAAATGTATATTTTCGTATTTTTATTTAATTTACTTTTAAAATGTCTTTCTCCTATTTAGTATCTATTATTATATATGTGATATGCAAAGATTTTTACTTCATTCAGTTACCATTGTAAATGGGAGAATATTTTTGAGCTAATAAAAAAATCTAAAAAATCTAAATATTATGAGCCATGTTAATCATAAAAGGGGACACTTTTAATATATTGGCTTCTTTCAATTCACCTAAGAGTAAAACTGTAATGCAGAATGATGGTGAATGTTAAGTGTTTAATTGGCAAGCTAAGTAAGGTCTCTTAGCAAACATAGTCTTTCTTTGCTTAATACTTATAACACCTGATGTTCAACAGGAATACAGTGAAGGAATACAAGGTTCAGACTGTTTTCATTTTAATCCCACTTAAAGAATATTGGTTTTGTTTTGGTCTTTAGACCCTTTTATTTTTGCTTTTTAGGTACAATTCAGTACTGTATTTCATATAGGAAATGTGAAGAAGAGAGATGGCGAATCCTCCTAAGCTACACTCTAGTTAAGAGACAGCTTTGTAGAAAAGGTTATGGCTCACTTCAGTGATCCACTGTAATTGCTCAGACAACAAAATGTTACAGAAGGGGGAAGACGTTTTAATTACAAGCACTTTCATTTGCATCTGGGAAGCAAAAGTACACTACATATATAAACCCAACAAGGTTTTTCACTTCCTTTTCCCTTCCTGCCAATCTGGAACAATCCATCTGAAAACCTGGCTTTTAATTGTACTACTTGGCTTCTCATACTAGCCAAAATATGTGCAAAAATGCCTGCTATTAACAAAAACTTTATATAATCATAAAAAACACTTGACTACATTATAAATCATTTTTCCATCCCTAATATTTTCCAAAAAAAGTCAAGAAAAATGAACTCATTATCCTATATAATTATTTATAGAAGTGTTTTGATTTTTACTTACAAATCTGTTAAAGTTTTTGACTTGTTACTTATTTCCTTGGATCTTCGATAGGACAGTCTGGGCTCCACAGGACAACCATGTTCCCATCCTAGAAAGAAGAGGGCAGAGTAGCTGCTCCCTAGCCCTTGCTCCCAAGTTGCTCCAGCGCCAAGATCCTGGATATTGCAGTTGCCATAGCAACCAAGGCACCCCCCCGCACCCCCCCCCCCCGCAGCCGCAAAGGGGCCACTCTTGCTTTCGGGGTCAGAGGTCATCTCCGTGGCAACAGAAACTTCTCCTGTGCTGGCAGCTCCACTACATTGCTCAGCCTAGCAGAGCCCTCTAGGATGAATGTGAAAGTAACTGCCCTACCCCCTACCCCCACACACACACACACCCCACACCCCTACACACAAACCCCTTCGCAAGCCTAGGAAATATAAGACTGCTGGGCAGAAAGGAAAACCTGCCTTTGGCAACCTGTTGTGGTCACCAACTTCAGCTAGATCTCCAAAGGGTTTCCGTGCTGTGAACAGATCAGAACTACAGAGTTTTAAGACTAGGTTATGCACGGAATGTTAACAGTTTTCTAGAAGCCAAGGTCCTCTATCCAAAGCTATAGATTCTGCCAAACTATGTTGTTTCTGATACAAACTCCAAGCTTCTCATTCCAAAGACACAGTGGCCCAGCATCCTCTACCCTACTAAAGTGGTTCCCGACTAAAGGAAGCAAAATAATTTGGTGTTGGAAGTATATTGAGCCAAAAGGTTAGAAAATTACTGTCTTTTAAACTGCAAAAGAACAGAATGGAAGATGTGAGAAGGCATCATTAGAAACAGCTGCCAACTCAATGGCAAGAAAGAAAGAAAGAAAGAAAGAAAGAAAGAAAGAAAGAAAGAAAGAAAGAAAGAAAGAAAGAAAGAAAGAAAGAAAGAAAGAGAAAGACCATAAAAAAGGGTCCCAGATACTGCCTTAGAGAAAGAAATAAATCACTTGACTTCCACAAAAGAGGAACAAGAAAGAACCAAATAATAAAATTAAGCCAGTCCTGCCTCCTAGGGAACCAGGTGAGGTCTCCAGTCTTCATTTTTTATTTTAAGGGCAAGAAAGAATGCAATTAACCCTTGGCTTGGTTTTCTTAGAGAATGCTCTGGTATGAGGAATATACCACAGGTTTCAGAATTTTCAGGACTCTTCTGTAAAGTCACCCAACTGTACAAAGAGCTGAACATTGACACTGTCACCACCATTTGTGCTTCCCTACTTACATTTGTGTGTTTAGTTTTGTTTTCATCATTCAGGAAGGAAGTGAACCCTGAATGAACTTAACCAACTATCATACTAATAGGGGCACAATGCTGTGAATCAGCTTTTTAGAGCCATCAACTTTTCCCTGCAACATTTTTTCTGCCATCTCTAGCAGAAGTTTTGTCAGGAAACAGGAAATGTAGTAGTGTCTAACACCACTGTCAGTGATCTCTATAAAACAGACTCTCTGCCTTTTGACTTCCATGATTGAAAAAAAAAAATCCTAGTAGTTCTTCCTTTTGACTTCCCAATCATCCTACATCTTTGACTAAAGTAGAAGCATGATTGTGTAGCAACTGGAGAAATACACAAGAAAACATTTAGATGCAGTGGCCATTCCAAAACAGAATAGCAAAAAAACTGGAATTGCATGTAAGGAAATAAATTGAGAAATTGAACTGTCTCCCTCAGAAAATCCCCTGCTCTCCAATGCCCAGGTTTAACTCACACCTGGATCTGATGCATGGTGCATTAACTAAAGATCTAAAGAAAAATGTATAGACTAAACACTAGCAGGTAGATGAATAAGTAGATCGATCTCTGACCCACATTGACCCGAGGGTGTGGCTAAGTTGGGCTCAGTGGTGTATGTTTGTTTTTCAATCCTATGTATAATGCAATGACTGGTTTAAACTTCACAGAGGCAAAATTTGTGCCACACTGTCCAAGTGTCTCAACTGTTTCCCTCTAAGTCATAAAAAACTATTTGAAATAAATGCTTCCACTTTGATACATACACATGGTATTTATATAAAACTTATGAGTCAGTATGAATGAAGTATGACTCCAAACTGTATAAAAGAGTAAAAACATTGGTTGTTGTCCTTGTTACCATTTGTATGAAAACACAAAAGTTTCCAGTGTATGTCTTGCTAAAACGTGGAAAGCTAGATTCAAACATATAAAGTAATAGTCGACTGTGGGAAATGTGAAGCACAGTATAAAGTTAGCTTTAGCATATTCAAATAGCAATGCATCATTTGAACATCATCTACATTGTTAAAGATGAGTTTATTAAGCATTGACTTTATACTTGTTAACTTGGATGTCAACCTAAAGAAAAGAAAAAAATCCACTCTCCTAGAAATTCAGAACTTAGCCTAGCTAAAAATGCTACCTTTGATTCATAAAGTGGCACTACTCTGTATAACTCACTTTACCTCAATAACTAAAACTTTCTAGATGGAGTCCAGACACAACTCAGTTTAAAAATGTTACAAGAAGAACCTTCCACCTGTTTCCTGTTCTAGTCATGCTATCTGAATTTGATGTTTTCATTTTCTGCCCACTTGGTGTTTAGAGTTGCCAATTTCTGGCTGACCCAGCTCTGCAGGCTGAGAAGAAGGGGAAAAGGGAGAGCTTACTGGTATTTTCTTTCCAGTCTCCCTATTTTCTCACTTCAAAAGGATGTGGCACACCTATATGCAAGTAACTTTTTAAAATCTATATGTAAATGAATTGCCCTAACATACTAGGTGTTTGGTATACAGAAAACAATTAGTTAAAAAAAAATGGGTCTTAAAGATACCAATGCCAGTAAGAAACAGAAGGTACTAATGGCTGCTATCAGCCTCTCCTGGTTCTGTGGTTGAGTTAGTTACTCAGCAGATGAGGCTGAGTTCAGAAAAGGGAACACCAGAGGCAATGGGTCTATGGACTGTTCCCAGTGCACTCTGTGAAGCTATGCCTAGGTAATATACTTCCTACACATCCTCCCACCACAGATACCTGTACTTAAGAAGATTTTCACACATTATAAAGTATCTTAAAATCTGAGTTTTCCACAATTTCCAGAATTGATAAGAAGGCTTGGGGATCTAGCACATGGTATATTGGATACAGCAAGTGAAAGAGTCCCTGACTCCTTTACTGGTTTTAGGAATCTGGGCAGACAACAGTGACACAACCTTAGTAATCTGGACAAACAGTGACACAACCTTAATACTTATCAACTGTATTTATTACCTTATCACTCTGTGCTTCAAAAGCAGTGACCTAGTTTATTTCCTAAACAAGCCTGATAGACACATTGGTCATTCTAAACTATTAAACTGGTTCAAGAAAACATTACAAGCCTCCTCCAGGCCAAAAAAAAAAAAAAATCACCTTGTACTTATTATTCCTACTTAATGATTTGCCTAAAATACAGTCACCTTGCATGACTCATACTTACAGCAAAAGCTACAGCAGGTAATATTCCTTCTAAATGCACAGCTATTGCTGTGCTAGGAAAATAACAGAAAGTGGGACATTTGAGCACATATATACATCAAAATGTGTTCTCTGATAATCACTGTGCTGTAAAATACTAGGTATTTTCATGAAATTAGTAGATTTACTTTACATCCAAAAAAAGTTTAAACTATTTTGATTTTTTTAAATGTAACCCAAATGCATGCTACATGTTCTTTTCTCATTAGATTATCACATAACACAACTATAGAACAATGCAATACTATGGAGTTGATTAGTAAGTTCTGAGTTGATGAATAAATTTCACCATTAAATACACGCCTCTAAAATTCTCAGGAACCTTTATCCTAACTCTCCACAACTGTTGAGGATTTCAAAGCTGAAAATAATCAGTAAATTATTTCAAAACTTGCAAATATTGGGAAGAAAAACCAACCTAAAATCTGCCTCTGAAATATTAAGGAGGCAATGCTTTGCAACAAATTCCCTAGTGCTTGGCAGCATTCTGTCGAGCTTTTTAGTTTGAAACAAGTTAATTGTCCTCCTTGTAGATTTAAGATAACATAATAGGTGGTAGCCAATCTGTTCTTTTTGTTTTTAACAGTTAAGAGGATTTTGGTCCCTGTTTTATTTTAATTACCCAATTAAATTCTTAGCTGTACTGCTATCTTGGGATCAAAAAGTTGCAAATGATTATAGGCTTCATGTTAATAGCAGGAGAATAGACCTCACCAAGTACAATATTCAAAGGAAATGGCAGATATGGGTTTGAGTCCAGCCTTTTGAAGGTGAGCTACACAGTTTAACACACTTTTTTTTTTTTTTTGGTGGTGGTGGTGGGAAATCTACTAAGTGCTCTGACTTCCAGTTTAGACTCAAATCCCTGGCAATCTGAGCCTTAAGTATCCTATTAGAATAGTCATCTATATTGTCAGACACATCGTGGGTTAACCCCTCCACTTCACCACTCAAGTACATTAGCTGCAAAATAAATTTCTCCCTAAAATAAATAATCATTAGTTTAACAACTTCCAAAGCACTTTGGAAAGAGGAAGTTATTCTAGAGAGATGAAAGTGGATGGGAAGGGGCAAGTCTTATAATAAAAAGATATTCAATTGAGCAGGGGTGGTCAGCATTTTCAGTAAAATTATTTACAATAAAAACATAAAAGTCTTGAAAACAAGCTTACTGTTTCTCCACCTCTGAGTTATTTCTCATTCCCCAGTATTATGGAAGGGCTGAGTTTGAGGTCCCTAGACAAATGGTCAAGTCTCAAAAAAGAAAGACTTTTTACTGTTTCCCGTTCTCAGAAGAGAACTAAATCTTTTCACAGAACACAAGAAGGCTTCAAAAGGCTACTATTTTTACTGTGCGAAGTAGTAGCCCCTCCCTTGCAACTACAGCCTTTGACCTGTCCCACTTTGGGAAGTCCTGCAGACAACTATTTCATGCCCAGGCCATGAACCATTGCTGCAGATGTAGCTGGGTATTATTTGAACCAGGCATCGATGGTGTCAGGCTAGCTGCCAATGGCCAGGAGTATACCTCAGGGCTGAATCAGTAATGTCATGGTAAGTAAGATTATGCCTCAATCTGCTGTCCCTTGGACAAATCTCAGGATTTGAACATCAATTCAGAGTTAGTTGCTAAACGCTGAGTAGTTAAAGAACAGAAGAGTAAAAAGACAGGGGACAGTAATGAAAGCTGGTAGGCAAGGAGTGGATTTAGAACATATGGAGTAGGGTTGTAGGACAGAGGCAACAATTCCACTGCAGTGGGGAGCCCTCCTGGAAGCCAATAGCTGGCTCCTCCCAGAGCCTCCACAGTCCCCTAAGCGTCCCAGCTAGGGGCAACTTCCCTTGGTCTCAGCACAGTAACATCTGCCCATTTGGACACTCTGAACAACTCGCAGGCACCTTGCCTTTTGCTGCAGAAGTGGTGGCTTCCTCGACCTCCACACCCACTGCCTCTATCCCCGCCCACCCACGCTCCTCTGTTCTCCCTGCAGCCACGGACTGCAGCCCCCTCCATGAGCGTCATCCAGGCGATGCTACATTTGCTGGGTTCAGAGCCTGGGAGACAGCAGCCACTTGCTGCCCAGCCGTGGGAGTTCTGAATGCCATGGCCGGCTATAAGCTCCAGGTGTCAGGGTGGCCGCGGAGAGCTATGATCTAGTGCACCGCAGTGCTAGCTTCAGCAGTCTCCATCGCCCGCTGTCACTGCAGGACAGAGGATCCCCCGCCCCTCCAGCATAACTCCAGACACAAAAACCGCTCCAGGTCGTTTCCCACCGTATCCCAGCCAGAGGATAATGCACACTCCTGGCTGACAGCGGAAATGATTTGAGGAAAGGCTGCACCCAGGTTCCTTTGCCACAGCTGCCACCATCAGGCAGCCCTCCGGCCTGACTGCCTGAGGGTTGCTCGCCCACTTGGCTGCTCCCAAATGCCTCAGACTAGATATACACTGGAAAGTAACCCCCTGGGACCCAGCTCCCAGAATCACCTGCATTTGCATTTCTTATGTAATATACTGCAAGTTTCCCTGGTTGGAGCCCTTTGGAATAGGGCGCATGATCGCCAGGAGGCATAGGCAAGGACCCTCTCTGTTCGTCCACACACACATAGTGTGGGACCCACACGTAAGGTTTCCACGCTGGTTTTTAAAAGAAGGGACTTAAATGTCATATACTAGAGGGACTGAGCTTGTCCTCTGGGTCCTGGTTCCCCCAGGCACAAGCCCTGCTCCGGTGTTCAGTGTTCTCTGGCTGGATGTGTCAGAGGCAGACTAGGGAATGAGTTAATAGCACCCAGAGCTAGACGGGGGAGGGAGGCGGGGGCTGACGGAGGATCCAGGCCGTGAGGGAGGGGGCGCTTTTACTTTGTTAAAGGTGATGGGGTGGCGAATATTGTGCAAGCTAATCAGAAAGTCTAAAGCTATGTCCCCGGAGGAGTAGAAGTAAGGCAAGCTCTTGGCTCTTTCTCCTGGCACAGCCATAGCCATAAGCCCTTCTATATTCCACCAGACATTCACTTAGTGGGGGATAAAAAAAAAGTTTCCTCCTCCCTCCTAATGATGGATTGTGTCACAGCTAAGAGCTGTTGATCACGGTTTTCGGGTCGGGAGGACGCAGATCCGGCGGTGGCTACTTGTTTATTCATGCAACACCTCTGTATGCAACACTGTCCGGGTTCCTTGCATGTTCCCCGGCCTCCTGCATAGCAAAACTGCAGACCTAGCTCCGTGAGCAACAGACGGATATTACCAGGGAAAACAGAATATGATGCATGCTTTGCTTACCAGTTGGGTTCTTGTTTTTCTTAAGACTCTTGCCACAAAGACACTGCAGCATATGCGTTCCTTTGCTGAAAATGTTCCAAAGAAACCACATTGATTTGGGCGAAAAGCAACCCAGCAGCTTAGACACCCTGAGAAAGAAGAGGCCCTTGTGGTTGCATAATAATAACTTGAAATCAGTTCTCCTGAAGAGGGGCACCGGTTTTACCATAGGAAAAACGTTAATATTCCGGATCTTCTCCCAGTTTTTTCCCCTCACGTGGTATATCTCTTTGAGACTTCTCAGCGATTGTTTTTTCTCGGCCAGGGTGAATGATTTATCCCCTCTTGATCACCACTGGATCATGACCAAAGGGTTGGAGAGAAAAAAATCCTTTTTCACATGAAGCCAAACAAAAAAAAGCAAAGAAATCCCAACCGAGACCAGAACTAACCAGGGAGAACAGTAATGCACAAAAGATCCCCAAAGAGAAAATCATAGCCTTTTACTAAATGGAACTGAGGATGGGCGGATCTGCAGAAGGCAAGCCGGATTCATCTTAGCGAGAGAAGACTGCCATTGTGTAGCCCCTAGGAGAGAAGGGGGAAAAAAGAAAAAAAGAGAAAAAGAAAAAAAATAAAAAGAAAGAAAAAAAAGAAAGAAAAAAATGAACCACCACCACACACACTCTCACACCAATACCACCTCCAAGACGAGTCTGGCTGCCAAAGATTGAGCCTTCCTTCTCCCGCGGTCAATTTTTCTTTCTTTCTTTCTTTCTTTCTTTCTTTTTTTTTTTAAATAAGCAATCGCCAGAGCTCCGTAGGATCGGACTGAACCTGCAGTTCTCAGTCACGAAGAGAAGATGTAATGTAGGTGCCCCCTCCCCTTTTCAGTCTCGTAGTAGGTAGAAAGCGCCACAAATCTCCTTCCTCCTTCCCTACACTCTTCCTTCCAGTCTCCAGCCACCGTAAGCATGAGGAAAATCTCCTCTCCAGATTCCTCACCCAGCCTCGGCTGTGAGTTACAGGCATTAGAGGGAGGAGGAGGAGTTGAAGTTTGCATTGAAAAGACTGGCTTTCCATGACGTAGCCACGTGCTTTCAGACCCGTCACCAGTGAGGTGCCTCAACCAGCCCTGGGAGGGACTGTCACTGCAGTGTGTGCCACCCCTCTGAAGCGCTCCCCTCCACCAACCCCAGCCCTGCTCCAGCCCAACCCCAGAGACCCTCTTCCTTCTCACCCAGCTCATAGGCCTGCTGCTGGCTCTCAGAGCTAGCCTCATATCCTTCTGCTAAAAGCGAATTTTAAAATTACAATTAACAATTATAATGAGTAAACCTTAGAAAATATATAAAGGAGGAGTTTAACGTCATTGCACACAGACAAAACCAACTCCACTCTCCATCTTCCAAAGTAGCATGAACTCTTCTTA
Organism: Mus caroli; assembly: GCF_978045245.1. Classification (NCBI taxonomy): domain Eukaryota; kingdom Metazoa; phylum Chordata; class Mammalia; order Rodentia; family Muridae; genus Mus; species Mus caroli. Next base: position 121,747,117 of record NW_028227267.1, read on the forward strand.
GATATTAAGGAAAACTCAGGTACCTTTCTTTTTTAGAATGTGACTCTAACTTACCATGCTCATGGAAAAATATAAACCAGGTTGATGGCAAATACACATTTTTAGAAAGTCTGGTAAAAGGGCAAGCACCAAATTCTAGATGGAAAAGTATATTTTAGTGGGGAGTGTCGTTTGTACAGGACAATATTTATGCCTTTTCTAGACAGCCCATTCCCTTGAAATACTTTTCTGGACAGAAAGTATTCTGATTAACTCATGATCTAACCAGTGGCTTATTTCTGCCTGCTAATTTAATCAGCATCAAACTCACTCTTTACAGTTCTCTATTCCTATCACACAGACTACAGTATCTCCCAACAAAATGGGTACAATCTAATTCTATATACACAGAAAATCTAAGGATATGGGGCAGATCTGCTTGAGTGTTTTGCTTTGTTTTGCTTTGTTTTGTTTTGTTTAAGGGGCAGACAGTATTGTGTACAAGGCAGTACAGGCTAATACAAAGAACAATATAACAAACAGCAGTGTTCTTACTAAGAATATAAGAGTTGGTGCCAATTTCTACATTTGAGCTGAGAATTTAGGACCAGAAAAAGTGAGAGTGACCACTCTCACTCTCCTTTATGTATATTAAAGTTATGCATTAAACTATAATTTAAAAATTAACCCTATCTTTAGCTGTTAGCTTAGAAATTCCAGGTTATTTGTTTGAAAAAATTAAAACTACTACCTTTACCATGAAACTGTCTTTTAAGTAGTAAGTGTGTAATAGATAAATCTTTACGGAATTGAAGATTGTTTGAAGAGACTAGCTTATAAAATCTCTTTATTATTGTTGTCCATAAAAATAATAAACATCTTCCATATTCCTTAGTGTTCTGAAAATTATAAAGTATTTCCAAATGCTAAAATTTGTTACAAATATTTTTGGGAAACAATAAATTTTACACTAGCATAAAAGAAGAATTTAAGATGAGTAAATGCTATTAAAGATAAGAAATTAGGGGGACAAATGCTAATGCTTTTATGTGTCAAAAATAGTCATGTTCTACAGTTTAAAACAGTTGCTAAGACTAAACACAGTCTAAAACTGTTTGGGAGACAGAGAAAGGGAACACATGCATCTACTGCCAAATGACTTACTATGAAGAAGAATGGGGGAAAAAATGAAGAGTGGAATTGTGTTTTAAAGGAAAAAGAATGAGATAACCAATACCAAGCAATTAGATTTAAGTTTACATAAATCAGAAACAGATATTTCATGCTGTTTTTATAATATGCTTTAGTGTCTTCCTGGGGTTTTATCCCACAAAGTCTCACTGAAAAAGCCAGAGAAATCATCAAATAAAAAGCATTGTCCTGCAAACTCATCAGCTGTAAGGTTCTACAAAACTTGAGTTACTTGTTCAAAATAGAATAACAATTTGGTAACTATTAAAATTTATGTTCAGCCTGTATAAATGGTATTTCTCAAATCAAGATTTCTTGCAATTACAAATTCTACTGTTGTCTCTGAATTATGAAGGAGAAATATTTCCATATAGTAAGTAATTCAAGACTAAAATAAAGGTTGGCCACCAGATATCTATGGTCTCCTTCGTTACCTGTTGGTGAAAATTTATTTCTTTGTTCCACCCTTACTGAGAATTTATTATGCTAGGTACTGTTTGTGTTTATCTTTGAAGATCTTAAAAAAATTTTTATTATATTTACTAATATATTATTATTTATTCATTTGAAGTAAAATGTAACATTGTTGAATAAATATCAACAAAGACTTATTTTTATCCAGGACAGAGAAAATTAAGAGTTCTTAAGGGTCCTGGCTGTCAAAATCAATCATGCAGCCAGTATCCACTGAGCATCCACTCTGAAAGTGACTATAGATAGTACCACATTCAATACTAAGGTATGAAGTGAAACAGATTTCCAGTGACAGAAGAGAGATGAAAGGTCTGGGAGTTAAGTCTTGTTTTGAAAGATTTACATCTTAGATCAGGAAAGATCCATACAGATTTGTTTCATGTTAACTTAAGTTCCAGACTCTTAAGTTTCATTTTGGAATTTTGTCAAATTCTTGTTCATTCACACTAAATTTAAATCAATAATATTTGGCAAAAATGAAAACTAATATGAAAATACATACAGGTCTTAGATGCTTGTGAATAAAGATAAGAAGATACTACACTTATAAGATTGGTAGTAAAATCTGTAATGAATTGCTTTTAAAGCCATATTATTTTCCCGAAGCCCTAGTAAAATTGTGGGGTATACATTATCAAATTCACTTTAAAGTTAAACTTACCCTCAGTTTGTCATAGTAAAACAACATAATAGTAAAATACAAAAGTAAGTATAATAATCAGGATTTCAGGACACAACTAATACATTTATTTAAATATGAGAGAACTGTTATAAATCAGTCAACAAGACTTGGCAAGCTGAAATTGGCATGCGTTTTCTGTCAATTCCAACACTTGTTCTTTTACTTCACCTTTTAGTAATAAACTTCACCACCACAGTTTTGGAAGGACACAGAAGTAGTCTTTGACAGACAACATAATTCTCAGAACTCCATTAATAGTTTTAAACATGATTACATGAGTAAATTCTAACCTGTGACATGTGACCGGAGTGATGTGGCAAACTTCCTCCTCACAATCTCCAAAAGAAATTGCGTAGCTACTGCTTCTCTATTCCATCCTTGCTAAGAGTTAGAAGGCAAAAAAAAAAAAAAAAAAAAAAAAGTTAGAAGGCAAGATAGGAGCAGCTGTAACAGCAAATATAGGACCACATACTGAGGGCAGTGGTATACATGAGACTCAACGTAGGACCTTGGACAACTTGCCTGCCTCTGAACTATTAAAGGGGAAGAAATTTTGACCTTCTTGATTCCTTTGAATTGCTATAACAAAATATTATAAGCTGGTAACTTTAAAACAACAGAAACTTATTTTCAGATTTGGAAGTTGAGAGTTCCTGTTGAGAATTTGCTAGAACCTTCTGACTCTCTTCTTATGTAGTGAAAGAGAACAGTGAGCTTCCTTGGGCCTCTTGTATGAGAGCACTAATGACATTCATCAGGTTCCACCTTCAGTGTCCCCTTAAAACTGTCTCTCACTGCCATTACCCTGGGTATTTGGTTTCATGTAACAATTCTTGAGGAACATCAATGTTCTATACACAGCAGAACCACTAAGTTTTCGTTAGAATTTGCTACAGCAGTTTATCATTCTTGCTCCCTAGGATGCAGAGCTCATATTAATAATTAATAATATTAATAATGACATACAAATGTGGGTTATTTTAGCAAGATAAGATTGATATATATATACCATATAACTTGTGATATTTCCACCTCTTAGCCTGAAGTAATTTTGTCCAAACCACAGGCATTCCCTCTCCCCCGACACTCACAAGAAACCCTCAGAATGAATTCTCCTTTAAAGAATTTCCCCACCATTAAATAAATACTCCTGCTCTCTTGTCTCTTGGGAGAGATAATGATGAAACATGTTTTTTGTTTTGTTTTGTTTTGTTTTGTTTTTTAATTAGATATTTTCTTCAATTACATTTCAAATGCTATCCCCAAAACCCCCTAAATCCTCTCCCCCGCCCTGCTCCCCAAAGGGCCTCTCTACCCACTGATGGCCGACTAGGCCATCCTCTGCTACATAGAAATATGTTTTTTCCCCCTTTTAAAATTTCCCTGTGGGACCAAGACATATTTTCTCACTGGAATATCTGATTTATCACCATGTTATTGTCTGTTTCCTCTTTTGTCTTTTTCATAAGTAAACTATTTTTCTTATATCCTTTTTTTCCCCTGGTAATGTGTTAATTTTTTAAAATATTTTTATTACATATTTTCCTCAATTACATTTCCAATGCTATCCCAAGAGTCCCCCATACCCTCCTCCCCACTTCCCTACCCACCCATTCCCATTTTTTTTGGCCCTGGCTTTCCCCTGTACTGGGGCATATAAAGTTTGTGTGTCCAATGGGCCTCTCTTTCCAGTGATGGCCGACTAGGCCATCTTTTGATACATATGCAGCTAGAGTCAAGAGCTCCGGGGTACTGGTTAATTTATAATGTTCCACCTATAGGGTTGCAGATCCCTTTAGCTCCTTGGGTACTTTCTCTAGCTCCTCCATTGGGGGCCCTGTGATCCATCCACTAGCTGACTGTGAGCATCCACTTCTGTGTTTGCTAGGCCCCGGCATAGTCTCACAAGAGACAGCTATATCTGGGTCCTTTCAGCAAAATCTTGCTAGTGTATGTAATGGTGTCAGCGTTTGGAAGCTGATTATGGGGTGGATCCCTGGATATGGCAGTCTCTAAATGGTCCATCCTTTTGTATCCTTTTTTTTTTTTAGATATTTTCTTTATTTATATTTCAAATGTTGTCCCCTTTCCTAGTTTCCCCTCCGAAAACCCTCTATCTCCTCCCAGCTCTCCCAGCTCTCCCAGCTCTCCCAGCTCACCAACCCACCCACTTCTGATACAATTTTCTTATATTCTTTATTTTCTAATGACAACTAAGCCAAGACAGAGCTATATGGACATTAGGTCTGGGTTCATGTTATTTGTTCCCGAGATCAAAACATAAGTTTCAGACAGAGGAAAACCAATTCTTTTATACAGAATTCTATTTATTAAAAAACCTTGTCAGAGGTCCCCAGTGAAGGAGCCAGAGAAATACCCAGGGAGCTGAAGGGGACTGAAGCCCCATAGAAAGAACATCAATATGAACTAACCAGTACCCCCAGAGCTCCTTGGAACTATACCACCAATCAAAGAAAACACATGGTAGAACTTGTGGTTCTAGCTGTATATGTAGCAGAGATGGCCTAGTCGGTCATCAATGGGAGGAGAGGCCCTTGGTCCTGTGAAGGTTCTATGCCCCAGTGTAGGGGAATGCCAGGACCAGGAATGGGAGTGGGTGGGTTGGGGAGCAAGGGAAGGGGGAAAGGGATAGGGGATTTTCAGAGTGGAAACTTTCAGAGGAAAGGGGATAACATTTGAAATGTAAATATAGAAAATATCTAATAAAAAATCCTTGTCAGAAAATAAATAAATAAATAAACCTTGTCAGTAGAATATAAATAATTTTATTTTCATCTTTCTCTCTCATATGGCCATTTTTCTTAATTGCATCTAAATTCAGAATGTGGAGGGGAGAAGAAAGAACTAATTATTACTTTTTTGACTACACCTGTAGAAAATAATATAAGAAAATTTTTCTTTTTGTTCCCATTATGTTCAAAGAATGTGTTAACAAAACCATGAAAAACATGTCGAGAGATACAAAGGAAAGCAGGAATCTCATGAGCCCCCAGAAATATGTGCTTCTTTTGTCAATGTGGCACAAGGTTTCATTTCCCACCAAAACTGGATGTTATCCTGGCCCACACATCTGTGAGTGGCAACGAAGCCTAAATTAGAAACCCACCCTAGCAAGAATCCCAGGGACCCTATTTTGTGTCCTCTGCTGTAGATAGGAGTTAACTGTTCACAAATAGGACTGGCTCTGAGCAATCTTCGTACCTATGAAACATGGCCCACCATATAAGTATTGTAAACTTTTGTAATCCATGCCTCAAATTTAAAAATAAATTAAATCTTCTTCAAATCTATGTAAATTTTAATATGGATTAAGTATATTGACAAAGAACAAACCAAAACAATGGTAACTTCCTATAGACTACTTCAAGCTATACTATTATTGCCCCAGTAGCATAAATTTTTTTTGCATCTTTTTCTAAGAAAACATGTCCCCTGTTGCAAATCCTTATTCTATAGATTTGAAGCATACTAAAAAAAAAAGATGACATGTTCTGTATGTGGAACCAATTTCTTAATTTCTGTGGTTATTGAATAAAACAACTTTAGATCTAGCATTTTAAATTATAAGAGAAATGAAGTTTCAACAATGACTGATTTGTATTCCTTTCTGTGTAGTTTTTTGTAGAGATGATTACCAGTATATCTGTTTCTTTCTCATACTTGCTCTCTTCTCTCTCTCTCTCTCTCTCTCTCTCTCTCTCTCTCTCTCTCTCTCTCTCTCTCTCTCTCTCTCTCTCTCTGTGTGTGTGTGTGTGTGTGTGTGTGTGTGTGTGTGTGTGTGTGTAAGGCAGCATCAGCCTACACTAGAAAAAGCATTCTTTTCTAATTTACTTTGAGGGATGCTGATTGCCTCTTGTTGAGATTTTTTTTAATGACTGGTTAAGCCAAAATTATGAATTTTATGATGGGCCAACCTAAAATAGTGACCTTTTTTACTTAGTACACCATGCTTGAACTTCCTGCCTATGAACCTATAGAGAAGCCTCTTGAGATGCACATAGGACCAAGAAGAAACAACCACAAAGAACTATTCACACACATAAGCTGAATCACAGAAAACAGACTGAAGTTCTGAAGGAATGGTGACTTCTAAACACAGTATGAAGTATGAAATACATTGATAGAAGCCTTTTTTCATGAAGCAGGAAAACTGACTAGAGACAGACACTGTTTTCTTTTTTACTGTTTTCATATAACTCACAAGTCAGTTTTATTCAGAAGAGTTTAACAACTGATAATTCATTGGAGACATTATTTATAATTGTATAGATAAGATTAAAACACTCTCTAGTGATAATGGTCCTAGACACTAGCAAAAGTGGGAAACCAACGCCATTGCGTATGTGAGTGAAAATGGGGGTGAAGGAGTGCATATTTCTCTAAATGAGCCAAAATAAAAGATAGATCTGATATGGCTTTTTGGATCAGAGGAAGAAACTACTCTCATGACCAAAGTGCAGAATTAGAAAGGACAAAGGCAGAAATTTCTTAACTGTCCTCCTCTGTCCCCTATGCTTCAGCTGCTACTTCTCATTGCCAATCTCAACTGAAATGGAGAACAGAAGAGTGCAGATGATGCAGTCCTGAGTCCCAGGACACAAAGCATAGAAATTGAAAGGTGGATTGCTACTGTCAAAGATGTTATATATGGTCACAACAGGAAGATTGATGAAGACAATAGATTTACTGAGCCCCAAATTATGGTATGCCTCCCTCACAACCTTATGAGGTGAGTAATCCTACCACCCCTGTTTTATAAATAAAAAAGTTGAGGCAGAGAAGCCAACTGACTCAATGTAATATTTTGCAAGTAATGATTACATAGGTGGCACAAATCTGGGGAACAGCATGTAACATTCCTTAAGGAAATACAGCATAGTCTTGGTTTATTTATAATGTCAATAGTAGCTTGACCTTTAGAGGAATGAAAGAATTTCCCTTGACATCACACATCTTACCAAAGCCAAAACCACACAAGTCATATCTCATTGTATTGCTCCTTACAGACACTTTGAAAGGATATCAAGATTTCTGAAAGTTTCCCTGCATATTATGATACTTAACTGGTTGTAGTCTGTACATGAAATATTCCCTATAGATTTGCAAATTTAAGTACTTGTTTCCCTGTTGATGGTATTCTTTGAGAAAAGTATGGAACATTCAAAAAGTGGAGCATAACTGAAGAAAATGAGCAGTGAGGGTGGGCCTTGGGGCTTTATAGTTCAGCGCCACCTTTGTTCACTTTCCATTCTGAATGTAAATGCAGTATAACTAGCCAGTTTCCAGATCTAGCTACCATGTCATGAATATATACACCAGCCTGGTGTATATATTCCTCACCATGATGGACTATATCTCTCTGAAACTGTAAGCCAAAATAAATTTTATTCTTTATGGTGGGAGCTAAAATAACTATGGAAAACTCAAATAACTATTGAGCTGAGAAGATAACTCAGTCAATAAAGTTCTTGCCTTGAAAGCATGAGGACCTGAATTCAATCCCAAGAATCCACTTTAAAAAAAGAAAAAAGAAAAAGAATAAGTGGGCATAGTGGTACCTTTGTAATCCCAGAGACAAGAAAGCAGAGACAGAAGGATTTTTGGAGTTCATACACAAGCCAGCCTCACTCACTTGGTAAATTGCAGATCAGTAAGAGAACCTGCTTCAAAAGAGAAAACAAGATAGATAGCACTTAAGTAAATATACTCAAGGTTATCTTCTGTCTTCCACATGTACACATGCATATACACTACACACATATTTGCAAGCACACTTGTATATGCATGTACCAAACATACACAAATAAAGCAATATTCAATGAGGTAGGTATTTTAGAATGAATTTCTTACAGTGGATCTTAAAGATAAGAATAAAGTTCAGATCATGTACTTAATTAAAATACTCGGGAGGTACACGCCCACTCACGTGCATGTGCACATGCGTACAGACATGTGTAAAATACTCCCAGAGAATACCCATGGAAGGAGTTACAGAGACAAAGTTCAGAGCTGAGATGGAAGGAAGGACCATCCAGAGACTGCCCCACCCAGGGATCCATCCCATAAACAACCACCAAACCCAGACACTATTGCATATACCAGCAAGATTTTGCTGACAGGACCCTGATATAGCTATCTCTTGTGAGGCTATGCCAGTGCCTGGCAAATACAGAAGTGAATGTTCACAGTCATCTGTTGGATGGAACACAGGGCCCCCAGTGAAAGAGCTAGAGAAAGTACCCGAGGAGATGAAGGGGTCTGCAACCCTATAGGTAGAACAACAATATGAACTAACCGGTACCCACCCCCCCCAGAGCTGTGTCTCTAGTTGCATTATGTAGCAGAGGATGGCCTAGTCGGCCATCAATGGGAGGAGAGGCCCTTGGTATTGCAAAAATCATATGCCCCAGTACAGGGGAATGCCAGGACCAGGAATGGGAGTGGGTAGATTGGGGAGCAGGGTGGGGGGAAGGGTATAGGGGACTTTCAGGATAACATTTGAAATGTAAAGGAAGAAACTATCTAATTAAAAAAAAATAGTTCCAGAGAAAAAGAGTCCATCATGGTAAAAAAAAAAAAAAAAAAAAAATACATGCACCAGGCAGGGAAGACATGGTAGCTGGAGCAGGAAGTTAGCTAGTCATACTGAATCTGCACTCAGTATGCACTCAGAGTGAAGTATACACATACACACACACACACACACACACACACACACTCAGAATCAATTCTTTAAAATGGAGTGCTAGTCACTATAGAGATTTAAGCTCTTTGTATGTTTATCTTGCTGGCCACAACATCTCTAACCTATGGCATCTTCAGTACATGAGCAATATTTATGGTAAGTGTACCAAAGTCAGCATTGGATGGCATTCAACCCAAAACAGCATAAATCACTGATCTGTACCTAATGTACTTAAGGATTAATTGTTATGTTTATTAAAAAATATTTTCAAGTCTATATCACACGTGCTTGTTCAATTTTATTTCTGGCACTCATTCAGCTGACTCATTAGAATTTGGCAAGTCTGTAAGATTGTGAAGAAATCTGTTTTCTGAGTCTTTAAAAGATTCATCTTTGTCTAAATGAGACCAGTTGTCTGCCTGAACTACCATGGCAACCTACTCTAACTGGGTGGATTAGGGAAAACAACTTTATTTTCACCCTGTCTCGAGGCTAAGAAGTCTTTTTTTTTTTTAATATTTTTATTACATATTTTCCTCAATTACGTTTCCATTGCTATCCCAAAAGTCCCCCATAGCGCCCCCCCCCCACTTCCCTATCCACCCATTCCCATTCTTTTGGCCCTGGCATTCCCCTATATTGGGGCATATAAAGTTTGCAAGTCCAATGGGCCTCTCTTTCCATTGATGGCTGACTAGGCCATCTTTCGATACATATGCAGCTAGAGACAAGAGCTCCGGGGTTCTAGTTAGTACATCATGTTGTTCCAACAATAGGGTTGCAGATCCCTTTAGCTCCTTGGGTACTTACTCTAGCTTCTCCATTGGGAGCCCTGTGATACATCCAATAGCTGACTGTGAACATCCACTCCTGTGTTTGCTAGGCCCCAGCATCGTCTCACAAGAGACAGCTATATTTGGGTCCTTTCAGCAAAATCTTGCTAGTGTATGCAATGGTGTCAGCGTTTAGAAGTTGATTATGGGATGGATCCCTGGGTACGGCAGTCTCTAAATGGTCCATCCTTTCATCACCGCTACGAACTTTGTCTCTGTAACTCCTTCCCTGGGTGTTTTGTTCCCAATTCTGAGAAGGTGCACAGTGTCCACACTTTGGTCTTCATTCTTCTTGAGTTTCATGCGTTTAGCAAATTGTATCTTAAATCTTGGGTATCCTAAGTTTTGGGCTAATATCCACTTATCAGTGAATACATATTGTGTGAGTTCTTTTGTGATTGTGTTACTTCACTCAAGATGATGCCCTCCAGGTCCATCCATTTGGCTAGGAATTTCATAAATTCATTCTTTTTAATAGCTGAGTAGTACTCCATTGTGTAAATGTACCATAATTTCTGTATCCATTCCTCTGTTGAGGGACATCTGGTACTGGTACTGGTATAGTGACAGACAAATAGACCAATGGAATAGAATTGAAGACCCAGAAATGAACCCACACACCTACGGTCACTTGATCTTCGACAAGGGAGCTAAAAACATCCAGTGGAAGAAAGACAGCATTTTCAACAAATGGTGCTGGCACAACTGGTTGTTAACATGTAGAAGAATGCGAATCGATCCATTCCTATCTCCTTGTACTAAGGTCAAGTCTAAGTGGATCAAGGAACTTCACATAAAACCAGAGACACTGAAACTTATAGAGGAGAAAGTGGGGAAAAGCCTTGAAGATATGGGCACAGGGGAAAAATTCCTGAATAGAACAGTAATGGCTTGTGCTGTAAGATCGAGAATTGACAAGTGGGACCTCATGAAACTACAAAGCTTCTGCAAGGCTAAAGACACCATCAATAAGACAAAAAAACCACCAACAGATTGGGAAAGGATCTTCACCTATCCTAAATCAGATAAGGGACTAATATCCAATATATATAAAGAACTCAAGAAGGTGGACTCCAGAAAGTCAAATAACCCCATTAAAAAATGGGGCTCAGAACTGAACAAAGAATTCTCGCCTGAGGAATACCGAATGGCAGAGAAACACCTGAAAAAATGTTCAACATCCTTAATCATCAGGGAAATGCAAATCAAAACAACCCTGAGATTCCACCTCACACCAGTCAGAATGGCTAAGATCAAAAATTCAGGTGACAGCAGTTGCTGGCGAGGATGTGGAGAAAGAGGAACACTCCTCCATTGTTGGTGGGATTGCAAGCTTGTACAACCACTCTGGAAATCAGTCTGGCGGTTCCTCAGAAAATTGGACATAGTACTACCGGAGGATCCAGCAATACCTCTCCTGGGCATATATCCAGAAGATGTCCCAACCGGTAAAAAGGACACATGTTCCACTATGTTCATAGCAGCCCTATTTATAATAGCCAGAAGCTGGAAAGAGGCTAAGAAGTCTTAATTCAAAGTTTCAACAGGTTTTGCTTCTGATGAGGGTTTCCTTCCTGGCTTAGTAACATTATTAGTGCTCACTCCCTTCTAGTGTATAGGGACTGTTCAGGGGAGGGTAGCTCTGTGTACTGCTTCTTTTTTTTTTTTTTTTTTACCAAATTATTATTTTTTTCTGTTCTTTTTTTTCCGTTTTTTTATTAGGTATTTAGCTCATTTACATTTCCAATGCTATACCAAAAGTCCCCCATACTCCCCCACTCCCCTACCCACCCACTCCCCCTTTTTGGCACTGGCATTCCCCTGTACTGGGGCATATAAAGTTTACAAGTCCAATGGGCCTCTCTTTCAAGTGATGGCCTATTAGGCCATCTTTTGATACATATGCAGCTAGAGACAAGAGCTCCGGGGTACTGGTTTGTTCATATTGTTGTTCCACCTATAGGGTTGCAGTTCCCTTTAGTTCCTTGGGTGCTTTCTCTAGCTCCTCCATTGGGGGCCCTGTGATCCATTCCATAGCTGACTGTGAGCATCCACTTCTGTGTTTGCTAGGCCCTTCCTAGGCAAATGGATGGACCTGGAGGGCATCATCCTGAGTGAGGTAACCCAATCACAAAGGAACTCTCACAATATGTACTCACTGATAAGTGGATATTAGCCCAGAAACTTAGGATACCCAAGATATAAGATACAATTTGTACTGCTTCTTTTAAGGACACTATGTGATCCACCATTCAATCCTTCTCCTATGCCACCATAAACCTCACCTCTCAAATGCTCAGCCTCCAAATATCATCATAATATGAGTTAGAACTTCAAGATATGAACTTTAGAAAATCACAGATCCAGTCCAAAATTTCAACAAATAAAAACTCTAAGATTCAGAATATCCTATTTTTCTTCTATCTTCTCTAATACTATTAAGAAAAATATACATAAACATAATTGTTTGTAATTAATTTTGTTTTACTTCATTGTGGATTTTTCTTTTCTTTAAATAAACAAAAAGACAGAGCCCTACCCACAAAAAAGGACCTTTGTGGACAACTCTTGAAAACCACCCATGTTAGAGACATAAGGATGGGTAAAATTTCAAACCCCTGCCATAAAATCTTTACGGTTTAGCTTTTAAATAGTTTCATGAAGATTAAAAAATTGTCCACTGCCTTCTTTCTACCACCTTTGCCCATATTGGAATTATAGAAAGTTTGAAAGTCAACAAAAACACCGGAAGACAAATGCTTCATTAATTCTTGTACTCACCAACATTTGTCTATCAAATATTATATTCATTATTGGAAAATATCTATAAGGTGCTTTTTAAGCGTTGAGAGTAATGTATAAATTCTCTATTTTAGTTATGGCATAATTATACCTATCTTTCATATTCTTGATAAATACATCATTGTTTTTTATTGTTATTATCATTTAAAGTTTAATTTATTACATTCAGGGATATGAAGTTCTAAGACATTTATAGGAATTAATATACAATTAAGGACTGGTGGAGCAGGCTGAATAAGATGGAGACCATTTGAGGAAGACATACCACATATACCTATGGCCTACAAACACACACACACACACACGTACACACACACCAACAAAAAGTACTTAATTTAGTAACTTTGGTAAATATTTTATTGAATAATAATCACGGAAAATGCACTCATGGTAATGCTAATATCAGTGAATTTTCACAGGTACTATCTTTATCAAGAAATGAAGTTTTACTTACATCCAAAAATTTTATATACCCCCAATTAATCAGTACATTGTTAGGATAACTACTATTATGTCTTCTACTCTTCATGAATACCTACTAAGCTCAATACCCATTTCTCCCCGACCACAGACTCCTTCCAGCTTTTTTCACTCACAGTAGTTTGTGGTACTTCACCACATGGTTGTGTGAACTAGCAGTTCATTCATTAGGTCTGCTCAGTATTCCATTCTAAAAACAATATATGGATTATTTTTGCAAATATGTATATTTAAGAATTGTATGTTTGGTCTTCTGGTCCACTGCAGCACCGGAGTTCCTGGTCCGGGGAGTCTCTGGACACCCGAAAGGACCCACACAGAATCCCCCACGGGATCCTAAGACCCCTGGTGAGTGGAACACAGCATCTGCTCTCTGGTGAGTGGAACACAGCGTCTGCTCCAATCCAATCACTCCAGACCTGAGACTGCATTAACCAGGGAAGCAGATAACCCGGCCTGATCAGAGGCACAAGTCCCTTCCGGTCCACTGCAGCACTGGGGTTCCTGGTCTGGGGAGTCTCCGGACATCCCTAAGGTCCTCATAGGACTCTCCACGGGATCTTAAGACCACTGGTGAGTGGAACACAACTTCTGCCAGGAGGCAGGTTCAAACACCAGATATCTGGGCACCTTCCTTGCAAGAGGAGAGCTTACCTGCAGAGAGTACTCTGACCACTGAAATTAAGGAGAGAGCTAGTCCTCCAGGAAAAAGCAAGAAAGTAATCCCTCAACAAACCAAAAAGAAGTCAGCCACAAGAACAGAATGCCAACTCTAACAACAAAAATAAAAGGAAGCACAGAGACAAATTTGGAACTGTGACGAAAGGATGGACCATCTAGTGATTGCCATATGCAGGGATCCATCCCATAATCAGCTTCCAAATGCTGACACCATTGCATACACTGGCAAGATTTTGCTGAAAGGACCCAGATATAGCTGTCTCTTGTGAGACTATACCGGGGCCTAGCAAACACAGAAGTGGATGATTACAGTCAGCTATTGGATGGATCACACGGCCCCCAATGGAGGAGCTAGAGAAATTACCCAAGGAGCTAAAGGGAACTGCAACTCTATAGGTGGAACAACAATATGAACTAACCAGTACCCCGGAGCTCTTGTCTCTAGCTGCATATGTATCAAAAGATGGCCTAGTTGGCCATCACTGCAAAGAGAGGCCCATTGGACTTGCAAACTTTATATGCCCCAGTACAGGGGAACCCCAGGGCCAAAAAGGGGGAGTAGGTGGGTAGGGGATTGGGAGGGTGGGTATGGGGGACTTTTGGGATAGCATTGAAAATGTAAACGAGGAAAATACCTAATAAAAAAATAAATTATAAAAAAATAAAAAATAAAAAAATAAAAGGAAGCAACAATTACTTTTCCTTAATATCTATTAATATCAATGGACTGAATTCCCCAATAAAAAGACATAGACTAACAGACTGGCTACATAAACAGGACCCAACATTCTGCTGCTTACAGGAAACCCATCTCAGGGAAAAAGACAGACACTACCTCAGATTAAAAGGCTGGAAAACAATTTTCCAAGCAAATGGTCTGAAGAAACAAGCTGAAGTAGGCATTCTAATATTGAATAAAATCGACTTCCAACCCAAAGTTATCAAAAAAGACAAGGGGGGACACTTCATACTCATCAAAGGTAAAATCCTCCAAGAGGAACTCTCAATTCTGAATATCTATGCTCCAAATGCAAGGGCAGCCACATTCATTAAAGACACTAGTAAAGCTCAAAGCACACATTGCACCTCACACAATAATAGTGGGAGACTTCAACACAGCACTTTCATCAATGGACAGATCGTGGAAACAGAAACTAAACAGGGACACAGTAAAACTAACAGAAGTTATGAAACAAATGGATCTAACAGATATCTGCAGAACATTTTATCCTAAAACAAAAGGATATACCTTCTTCTCAGCACCTCATGGTACCTTCTCCAAAATTGACCATATAATTGGTCACAAAATAAGCCTCAACAGATACAAAAATATTGGAATTGTCCCATGCATCCTATCAGACCACCATGGATTAAGGTTGATCTTCAATAACAATATAAATAATGGAAAGCCAACATTCACGTGGAAACTGAACAACACTCTTCTCAATGATACCTTGGTCAAGGAAGGAATAAAGAAAGAAATTAAAGACTTTTTAGAGTTTAATGAAAATGAAGCCACAACATACCCAAACCTATGGGACACAATGAAAGCATTTCTAAGAGGGAAACTCATAGCTCTGAGTGCCTCCCAAAAGAAACTAGAGAGAGCACACACTAGCAGCTTGACAACACATCTAAATGCTCTAAAAAAAAAAGGAAGAAAATTCACCCAAGAGGAGTAGACAGCAGGACATAATCAAACTCAGGGGCGAAATCAACCAAGTGGAAACAAGAAGAACTATTCAAAGAATTAACCAAACTCAGAGTTGGTTCTTTGAGAAAATCAACAAGATAGATAAATCCTTAGCTAGACTCACTAGAGGGCACAGGGACAGCATCCTAATTAACAAAATCAGAAATGAAAAGGGAGACGTAACAACAGATCCTGAAGAAATCCAAAACACCATCAGATCCTTCTACCAAAGGCTATACTCAACAAAACTGGAAAACCTGGATGAAATGGACAAGTTTCTAGACAGATACCAGGTACCAAAGTTAAATCAGGATCAAGTTAACAATCTAAACAGCCCCATATCCCCTAAAGAAATAGAAGCAGTCATTAATAGTCTCCCAGCCAAAAAAAAAAGGCCATGACCAGATGGGTTTAGTGCAGAGTTCTATCAGACCTTCAAAGAAGATCTAATTCCAGTTCTGCACAAACTATTCCACAAAATAGAAGTAGAAGGTACTTTACCCAACTCATTCTATGAAGCCACAATTACTCTGATACCTAAACCACAGAAAGATCCAACAAAGATACAGAACTTCAGACCAATTTCCCTTATGAATATCAATGCAAAAATACTCAATAAAATTCTCGCTAAACGAATCCAAGAACACATTAAAGCAATCATCCATCCTGACCAAGTAGGTTTTATTCCAGGGATGCAGGGATGGTTTAATATACGGAAATCCATCAACGTAATCCATTATATAAACAAACTCAAACACAAAAACCACATGATCATCTCGCTAGATGCGGAAAAAGCATTCGAGAAGATCCAACACCCATTCATGATAAAAGATTTGGAAAGATCAGGAATTCAAGGCCCATACCTAACCATGATAAAAGCACTCTACAACAAACCAGTAGCCAACATCAAAGTAAATGGTGAGAAGCTTGAAGAAATCCCACTAAAATCAGGGAGTAGACAAGGCTGTCCACTCTCTCCCTACCTATTCAACACTGTACTTGAAGTCTTAGCCAGAGCAATTAGACAACAAAAGGAGATCAAGGGGATACAAATTGGAAAAGAAGAAGTCAAAATATCACTTTTTGCAGATGATATGATAGTATATATAAGTGACCCTAAAAATTCCACCAGAGAACTCCTAAGCCTGATAAACAGCTTCAATGAAGTAGCTGGATATAAAATTAACTCAAGCAAGTCAATGGCCTTTCTATACACAAAGGATAAACAGGCTGAGAAAGAAATTATGGAAACAACACCCTTCTCAATAGTCACAAACAATATAAAATACCTTGGCGTGACTCTAACTAAGGAAGTGAAAGATCTGTATGACAAGAACTTCAAGTCTCTGAAGAAAGAAACTAAAGATCTCAGAAGATGGAAAGATCTCCCATGCTCATGGATTGACAGGATCAACATTGTACAAATGGCTATCTTGCCAAAAGCAATCTACAGATTCAATGCAATCCCCATCAAAATTCCAACCCAATTCTTCAAGGAATTAGAAAGGGCAATCTGCAAATTCATCTGGAATAACAAAAAAACTAGGATAGCAAAAACTCTTCTCAAAGATAAAAGAACCTCTGGTGGAATCACCATGCCTGATCTAAAGCTTTACTACAGAGCAATTGTGATAAAAAATTGCATGGTACTGGTATAGTAGCAGACAAGTAGACCAATGGAATAGAATTGAAGACCCAGAAATGATCGCACACACCTATGGTCACTTGATCTTCGACAAGGGAGCTAAAACCATCCAGTGGAAGAAAGACAGTATTTTCAACAAATGGTGCTGGCACAACTGGTTATTATCATGTAGAAGGATATGAATCGATCCATTCCTATTTCCTTGTACTAAGGTCAAATCTTAGTGGACCAAAGAACTCCACATAAAACCAGAGACACTGAAACTTAGAGGAGAAAGTGGGGAAACGCCTTGAAGATAGGGCACAGGGGAAAAATTCTTGAATAGAACAGCAATGGCTTGTGCTATAAGATCAAGAATTGACAAATGGGACCTCATGAAACTGCAAAGCTTCTGCAAGGCAAAAGACACCGTCAATAAGACAAAAAGACCACCAACAGATTGGGAAAGGATCTTTACCTATCCTAAATCAGATAGGGGACTAATATCCAATATATATAAAGAACTCAAGAAGGTGGACTCCAGAAAATCAAATAACCCCATTAAAAAATGGGGCTCAGAACTGAACAAAGAATTCTCACCTGAGGAATACCAAATGGCAGAGAAGCACCTGAAAAAATGTTCAACATCCTTAATCATCAGGGAAATGCAAATCAAAACAACCCTGAGATTCTACCTCACACCAGTCAGAATGGCTAAGATCAAAAATTCAGGTGACAGCAGATGCTGGTGAGGATGTGGAGAAAGAGGAACACTCCTCCATTGTTGGTGGGATTGCAAGCTTGTACAACCACTCTGGAAATCAGTCTGGCAGTTCCTCAGAAAATTGGACATAATACTACCAGAGGATCCAGCAATACCTCTCCTGGGCATATATCCAGAAGATGTCCCAACTGGTAAGAAGGACACATGCTCCACTATGTTCATAGCAGCCCTATTTATAATAGCCAGAAGCTGGAAAGAACCCAGATGTCCCTCAACAGAGGAATGGATAAAGAAATTATGGTACATTTACACAATGGAGTACTACTCAGCTATTAAAAAGAATGAATTTATGAAATTCCTAGCCAAATGGATGGACCTGGAGGGCATCATCTTGAGTGAGGTAACACAATCACAAAAGAACTCACACAATATGTATTCACTGATAAGTAGATATTAGCCCAAAACTTAGGATACCCAAGATATAAGATACAATTTGCTAAACGCATGAAACTCAAGAAGAATGAAGACCAAAATGTGGACACTGTGCCCCTTCTTAGAATTAGGAACAAAACACCCATGGAAGGAGTTACAGAGACAAAGTTTCGAGCTGTGATGAAAGAATGGACTATCTAGAGACTGCCGTATCCAGGGATCCATCCCATAATCAGCTTCTAAACGCGGACACCATTGCATACACTAGCAAGATTTTGCTGAAAGGACCCTGATATAGCTGTCTCTTGTGAGCCTATGCAGGGGCCTAGCAAACACAGGAGTGGATGCTCACAGTCAGCTATTGGATGTATCACAGGGCTCCCAATGGAGAAGCTAGAGAAAGTACCCAAGGAGCTAAAGGGATCTGCAACCCTATAGTTGGAACAACATGATGAACTAACCAGTACCCCAGAGCTCTTGTCTCTAGCTGCATATGTATCAAAAGATGGCCTAGTCGGCCATCACTGTAAAGAGAGGCCCATTGGACTTGCAAACTTTATATGCCCCAATATAGGGGAATGCCAGGGCCAAAAGAATGGGAATGGGTGGGTAGGGAAGTGGGGGGCGCTATGGGGGACTTTTGGGATAGCATTGGAAATGTAATTGAGGAAAATATGTAATAAAAATATTAAAAATTAAAAAAAATTCAGGTGACAGCAGATGCTGGCGAGGATGTGGAGAAAAAGGAACACTCCTTCATTGTTGGTGGGATTGCAAGCTTGTACAACCACTCTGGATATCAGTCTGGCGGTTCCTCAGAAAATTGGACATAGTACTACTGGAGGATCCCCCAATACCTCTCCTGGGCATATATCCAGAAGATGTTCCAACCAGTAAGAAGGACACATGCTCCACTATGTTCATAGTAGCCTTATTTATAATAGCCAGAAGCTGGAAAGAACCCAGATGCCCCTCAACAGAGGAATGGATACAGACAATGTGTTACATTTACACAATGGAGTACTACTCAGCTATTAAAAAGAGTGAATTTATGAAATTCCTAGGCAAATGGGTGGACCTGGGGGGCATCATCCTGAGTGAGGTAACCCAATCACAAAAGAACTCACACAATATGTACTCACTGATAAGTGGATATTAGCCCAGAAACTTAGAATACCCAAGATATAAGATACATTTTGTAAAATACATAAAACTCAAGAAGAACGAAGACCAAAGTGTGGACACTTTGCCCCTTCTTAGAACTGGGAACAAAACGCCCATGGATGGAGTTACAGAGACAAAATTTGGAGCTGAGACAAAAGGATGGACCATCTAGAGACTGCCATATCCGGGGATCCATCCCATAATCAGCTTCCAAACGCTGACACCATTGCATACACTAGCAAGATTTTGCTGAAAGGACCCATATATAGCTGTCTCTTGTGAGACTATGCCAGGGCCTAACAAACACAGAAGTGGATGCTCAAGGTCAGCTATTGGATGGATCACAGCGCCCCCAATGGAGGAGCTAGAGAAATTAACCAAGGAGCTAAAGGGATCTGCAACCGTATAAATGGAACAACAGTATGAACTAACCAGTACCCCACGGGAGCTCATGTCTCTAGCTGCATATGTATCAGAAGATGGCCTAGTTGGCCATCACTGGAAAGAGAGGCCCATTGGTTGTGCAAACATTATATACCTCAGTACAGGGCAACGCCAGGGCCAAGAAGTGGGAATGGGTGGGTGGGGGAGTCGGTGGAGGAGAGTGTGGGGTACTTTTGGGATAGCATTGGAAATGTAAATGAAATAAATACCTAATAAAAAAGAAAAGGTAGCTTGTACAAAACCACTGTGGTGTCTTAAGACCAAGGAACAAGACAATACCAAAATTAGACGTATAAATGAACTCTACAAAGTTATAAACTTCGTATCATGGCAGAAATTGAATAATAGCTACAGCAGATTTGGCCTGAAGAGATTTCTTTGGTCTAATGACAAATAGCACTCTGACCATTAAAAGTTGATAATACAGCCGGGCATGGTGGCGCATGCCTTTAATCCCAGCACTTGGGAGGCAGAGGCAGGCAGATTTCTGAGTTCGAGGCCAGCCTGGTCTACAAAGTGAGTTCCAGGATAGCCAGGGCTATACAGAGAAACCCTGTCTCAAAAAACCAAAAACAAAACAAAAAAAAAAGTTGATAATACACTTCATAACCATCTACTCAGGCTGGCTTGGAGAGTTTCTTTCTGTCCAATGCCCTTGAAACCATGAGAACTACTAGACTGAGAATGAGCTGTCATGCTTTGGCAAAATAAGTGTCTAAATTTTTAAAAGTTGAGTTGTGGGTTTGATAAGGGAAAATGATTGTAAAAGATAACTCTGTTCTATCACTTTATCAGTAATGACTAAAGCTATGACCAAGAGGAAGTTAAAACACATGATCTGTGTTTTGGAACAGCGTGAATCTATCCTTGCACACTGAGTTCTGTAAAAATAAAGACGCACCTGATTGCCAGTTAGTCAGGCTAAAGTATTTCCCCCCAACCCATATGCCTGACTCACTCCTCCTTTGCAACTCCTTATCTCCTCTGTAAGACCTGGCCATTGCCAGGGCTGGCACCTGGCAATGTTAGCTTTTAAGCCTTCAATAAGCAAGCTACAATTGTATAACCACAGAGGTTATGTATAGTGTAAGGGAATAGGGAAAGTGATGGATCCTCCAAGGAGAAATGAAATAGTTATGGATGGAGGGGGCAGGGAACTGGAGAAGAAGGATCAAATAAGGATGAAGAAAAGGTGAGAAAGCGGGGGCAAAGGAGGGAGTACAGGAAGGGACATCTAAAATTAAGAGCCATTTGAGGGATTGACTGGAAAGCTAATATAGTAGAAATTTCCTAAAATATGTACACGTATGAAGGCAATCTGAATGAAATTCCCAAATAACAGGGAGAAGAAGATCCAAGTAGATACCTCTTGTCACCAAATGAAGCTTCAGTGCTAGAAATGGATTGCATCTGATTGAGTTGTTGGTCAAAGGGCCCCCCTATAGAATCCTAAAACAACCTGAACACAGCGCCTACACAACTCATTGAACACAGAGAAGTTGAGCTGGTGCCTATATTGAGTCTTCAGCCCTAGGGATTAGTATTCATGGTACTTGAAGGTACTTTGCAAGCTAATGAAAGAGAAAACAACCCAGCTACAGTGTCTTTGATCTACAATGATGATCTACCTGCAATATGCACTTACTGAAATAGTGGAACAAAGTTTGTGGGAGTAACCAACCAATATCTGACTAGATTTATGGTCCATTCTATTAGATGTAACCTATTAAATGGAACGCTAGTAGATGCCAGGCCTGTGTGACTCTGCCACACAGAGTCCCAGTGCTATGAACACAAGCCTCAATCCTTAACCCTGATCATGCCTGGTTGATAGCCATTACAAATAAAAAAAATATCATTTCTCTCCAACAGAGTCTCATCGGGAAAACAAACCACTTTTAAGATCAGGTCCCATGTCCAGGAGTAGATGGCCTGTTGGAGGGTTCTTTGTCTCATAAGGTTTTGACAATATATTTTTCTTACCTTAATAGTCCCTCTGTCTATTTATTAAGGCTTCCAGTTTTGTGTTTTAAAAGACTGTGTAGCTCTTCCGGTCAGAAAAGCACCGGGGTAGCTAGGGCGCAGGGACGGCTGACACTCGCCAGCTACCCACAACACCCGCCACAGGATCTTAAGACTTCTGGTGAGTGGAACACAGCTTCTGCTCCAATCCAATTGCGCGCGGGACCTGAGACTGCATTAGTTAGGAAGCAGAAACCGGCCTGAGTAGGGCCACAGGCCTCATCCGGCCGGACCAGCACCTGCATAGCTAGAGCGCAGGGTCGGCTGACACCCGCCAGCTACCCACGACCCCCGCCACAGGATTTTGAGACTGCTGGTGAGTGGAACACAGCTTCTGCTCCAGTCCAATCATGCGGGACCTGAGACTACTTTGGTTGGGGAGGCAGAAATCCAGCCTACGTAGGGCCACAAGCCTCTTCCAGTCAGAAAAGCACCTGGGTAGCTAGGGCGCAGGGTTGGCTGACACTCGCCAGCTACCAACAACACCAGCCACAGGATCTTAAGATTTCTGGTGAGTGGAACACAGCTTCTGCTCCTAACCAATTGCGCGCGGGAACTGAGACTGCATTAGTTAGGGAAGCAGAAAACCGCCCTGAGTAGGACCACAGGCCTCTTCCAGCGTACCGCCAGCTACCCACGACCCCCGCCGCAGGATTTTGAGACTGCTGGTGAGTGAAACACAGCTTCTGCTCCAATCTTTAAACAGTGACATCGACAACAACTAACCCCAGAGATTACCAGATGGCGAAAGGTAAACGTAATAAAATTACTAACAGAAACCAAGACCACTCACCATCATCAGAACCCAGCACTCCGACTTCGCCCAGTCCAGGGCACCCCAACACACCGGAAAAGCTAGACACGGATCTAAAAGCATATCTCATGATGATGGTAGAGGACTTCAAGAAGGACTTTAATAACACACTTAAAGAAATACAAAGGAACACTGGTAAACAGGTAGAAGACAGTAAAGAGGAAGCACAAAAATCCCTTAAAGAATTGCAGGAGAACACTGCTAAAGAGTTACAAATCCTTAAAGAAAAACAGGATAACATAATCAAACAGGTAGAAGTCCTTAATGAAAAACAGGAAAACACATCCAAACAGATGATGGAAATGAACAAAACCATACTAGACCTAAAAAGGGAAGTAGACACAATAAAGAAAACCCAAAATGAGGCAACACTGGAGATAGAAACCCTAGGAAAGAAATCTGGAACCATAGATACGAGCATCAGCAACAGAATACAAGAGATGGAAGAGAGAATCTCAGGTGCAGAAGATTCCATAGAGAACATCGGCACAACAATCAAGGAAAATGTAAAATGCAAAAAGATCCTAACTCAAAACATCCAAGAAATACAGGACAATATGAGAAGACCAAACCTACGGATAATAGGAGTGGATGAGAATGAAGATTTTCAACTCAAAGGACCAGCAAACATCTTCAACAAAATTATAGAAGAAAACTTCCCAAATCTAAAGAAAGAGATGCCCATGAACATACAAGAAGCCTACAGAACTCCAAATAGACTGGACCAGAAAAGAAATACCTCACAACACATAATAATCAGAACAACAAATGCTCTAAATAAAGATAGAATACTAAAAGCAGTAAGAGAAAAAGGCCAAGTAACATATAAAGGCAAGCCTATCAGAATTACACCAGATTTTTCACCAGAGACTATGAAAGCCAGAAGATCCTGGACAGATGTTATACAGACACTAAAAGAACACAAATTCCAGCCCAGGCTACTATACCCAGCCAAACTCTCAATTAACATAGATGGAGAAACCAAAGTATTCCACGACAAAACCAAATTCAAACATTATCTCTCCACGAATCCAGCCCTTCAAAGGATAATAACAGAAAAAAACCAATACAAGGACAGGAACCACGCCCTAGAAACAACAAGAAGGTAATCCCTCAACAAACCTAAAAGAAGACAGCCACATGAACAGAATGCCAACTTTAACAACAAAAATAACAGGAAACAACACTTACTTTTCCTTAATATCTTTTAATATCAATGGACTCAACTCCCCAATAAAATGACATAGACTAACAAACTGGCTACACAAACAAGACCCAACATTTTGCTGCTTACAGGAAACTCATCTCAGAGAAAAAGATAGACACTACCTCAGAATGAAAGGCTGGAAAACAATTTTCCAAGCAAATGGTATGAAGAAACAAGCTGGAGTAGCCATTCTAATATCTGATAAGATTGACTTCCAACCCAAAGTCATTAAAAAAGACAGGGAGGGACACTTCATACTCATCAAAGGTAAAATCCTCCAAGAGGAACTATCAATCCTGAATATCTATGCTCCAAATACAAAGGCAGCCACATTCATTAAAGAAACTTTAGTAAATCTCAAAGCACACATTGCACCTCATACAATAATAGTGGGAGACTTCAACACACCACTTTCACCAATGGACAGATCATGGAAACAGAAACTAAACAGGGACACAGAGAAACTAAGAGAAATTATGAATCAAATGGATCTGGCAGATATCTACAGAACATTCTATCCTAAAACAAAAGGATATACCTTCTTCTCAGCACCTCATGGTACCTTCTCCAAAATTGACCACATAATTGGTCACAAAGCAGGCCTCAACAGATACAAAAATATTGAAATTGTCCCATGCATCCTATCAGATCACCATGGACTAAGGCTGATCTTCAATAACAAAATAAATAATAGAAAGCCAACCTTCACGTGGAAACTGAACAACACTCTTCTCAATGATACCTTGGTCAAGGAAGGAATAAAGAAAGAAATTAAGGACTTTTTAGAATTCAATGAAAATGAAGCCACAACATATGCAAACTTATGGGACGCAATGAAAGCATTTCTAAGAGGAAAACTCATAGCTCTGAGTGCCTCCAAAAGGAAACTAGAGAGAGCACACATTAGCTGCTTGACAACACACATAAAAGCACTAGAACAAAAGGAAGCAAATTCACCCAAGAGGAGTAGACCGCAGGAAATAATCAAACTCAGGGGGGAAATCAACCAAGTGGAAACAAGAAGAACTATGCAAAGAATCAACCAATCAAGGAGCTGGTTCTTTGAGAAAATCAACAAGATAGATAAACCCTTAGCCAGACTCACTAGAGGGCACAGGGAAAGCATCCTAATTAACAAATTCAGAAATGAAAAAGGAGACATAACAACAGATCCTGAAGACATCCAAAACACCATCAGATCCTTCTACCAAAGGCTATACTCAACAAAACTGGAGAACCTGGATGAAATGGAGAAGTTCCTAGACAGATACCAGGTACCAAAGTTGAATCAAGATCAGGTTAATGATCTAAACAGCCCTATATCCCCCAAAGAAATAGAAGCAGTCATTAATAGTCTCCCAACCAAAAAAAGCCCAGGACCAGATGGGTTTAGTGCAGAGTTCTATCAGACCTTCAAAGAAGATCTAATCCCAGTTCTTCACAAACTATTCCACAAAATAGAAACAGAAGGTACTCTACCCAACTCATTCTATGAAGCCACAATTACTCTGATACCTAAACCACAAAAAGACCCAACAAAGATAGAAAACTTCAGACCAATATCCCTTATGAATATTGATGCAAAAATCCTCAATAAAATTCTTGCTAACCGAATCCAAGAACACATCAAAACAATCATCCATCCTGACCAAGTAGGTTTCATCCCAGGGATGCAGGGATGGTTCAATATACGGAAATCCATCAACGTAATCCAGTATATAAACAAACTCAAAGACAAAAACCACATGGTCATCTCGTTAGATGCGGAAAAAGCATTTGACAAGATCCAACACCCATTCATGATAAAAGTCTTGGAAAGATCAGGAATTCAAGGCCCATACCTAGACATGATAAAAGCAATCTACAGCAAACCAGTAGCCAACATCAAAGTAAATGGTCAGAAGCTTGAAGCAATCCCTCTAAAATCAGGGACTAGACAAGGCTGTCCACTTTCTCCATACCTATTCAACATTGTACTTGAAGTCCTAGCCAGAGCAATTCGACAACAAAAGGAGATCAAAGGGATACAAATTGGAAAAGATGAAGTCAAAATATCACTTTTTGCAGATGATATGATAGTATATATAAGTGACCCTAAAAATTCCACCAGAGAACTCCTAAGCCTGATAAACAGCTTCGGTGAAGTAGCTGGATATAAAATTAACTCAAACAAATCAATGGCCTTTCTCTACAAAAAGAATAAACAGGCTGAGAAAGAAATTAGGGAAACAACACCCTTCTCAATAGTCACAAATAATATAAAATATCTTGGCGTGACTCTAACTAAGGAAGTGAAAGATCTGTATAATAAAAACTTTAAGTCTCTGAAGAAAGAAATTATAGAAGATCTCAGAAGATGGAAAGATCTCCCATGCTCATGGATTGGCAGGATCAACATTGTAAAAATGGCTATCTTGCCAAAAGCAATCTACAGATTCAATGCAATCCCCATCAAAATTCCAACTCAATTCTTCAACGAATTAGAAAGTGCAATCTGCAAATTCATCTGGAATAACAAAAAACCTAGGATAGCAAAAACTCTTCTCAAGGATAAAAGAACCTCTGGTGGAATCACCATGCCGGACCCAAAGCTCTACTACAGAGCAATTGTGATAAAAACTGCATGGTACTGGTATAGTGACAGACAAATAGACCAATGGAATAGAATTGAAGACCCAGAAATGAACCCACACACCTATGGTCACTTGATCTTCGACAAGGGAGCTAAAAACATCCAATGGAAGAAAGACAGCATTTTCAACAAATGGTGCTGGCACAACTGGTTGTTAACATGTACAAGAATGCGAATCGATCCATTCCTATCTCCTTGTACTAAGGTCAAGTCTAAGTGGATCAAGGAACTTCACATAAAACCAGAGACACTGAAACTTATAGAGGAGAAAGTGGGGAAAAGCCTTGAAGATATGGGCACAGGGGAAAAATTCCTGAATAGAACAGTAATGGCTTGTGCTGTAAGATCGAGAATTGACAAGTGGGACCTCATGAAACTACAAAGCTTCTGCAAGGCTAAAGACACCATCAATAAGACAAAAAAACCACCAACAGATTGGGAAAGGATCTTCACCTATCCTAAATCAGATAGGGGACTAATATCCAATATATATAAAGAACTCAAGAAGGTGGACTCCAGAAAGTCAAATAACCCCATTAAAAAATGGGGCTCAGAACTGAACAAAGAATTCTCACCTGAGGAATACCGAATGGCAGAGAAACACCTGAAAAAATGTTCAACATCCTTAATCATCAGGGAAATGCAAATCAAAACAACCCTGAGATTCCACCTCACACCAGTCAGAATGGCTAAGATCAAAAATTCAGGTGACAGCAGATGCTGGCGAGGATGTGGAGAAAGAGGAACACTCCTCCATTGTTGGTGGGATTGCAAGCTTGTACAACCACTCTGGAAATCAGTCTGGCGGTTCCTCAGAAAATTGGACATAGTACTACCGGAGGATCCAGCAATACCTCTCCTGGGCATATATCCAGAAGATGTCCCAACCGGTAAAATGGACACATGCTCCACTATGTTCATAGCAGCCCTATTTATAATAGCCAGAAGCTGGAAAGAACCCAGATGTCCCTCAACAGAGGAATGGATACAGAAATTATGGTACATTTACACAATGGAGTACTACTCAGCTATTAAAAAGAACGAATTTATGAAATTCCTAGCCAAATGGATGGACCTGGAGGGCATCATCTTGAGTGAAGTAACACAATCACAAAAGAACTCACACAATATGTATTCACTGATAAGTGGATATTAGCCCAAAACTTAGGATACCCAAGATATAAGATACAATTTGATAAACGCATGAAACTCAAGAAGAATGAAGACCAAAGTGTGGACACTGTGCACCTTCTTAGAATTGGGAACAAAACACCCAGGGAAGGAGTTACAGAGACAAAGTTCGTAGCTGTGATGAAAGGATGGACCATTTAGAGACTGCTGTATCCAGGGATCCGTCCCATAATCAGCTTCTAAACGCTGACACCATTGCATACACTAGCAAGATTTTGCTGAAAGGACCCAAATATAGCTGTCTCTTGTGAGACGATGCCGGGGCCTAGCAAACACAGGAGTGGATGTTCACAGTCAGCTATTGGATGTATCACAGGGCTCCCAATGGAGAAGCTAGAGAAAGTACCCAAGGAGCTAAAGGGATCTGCAACCCTATTGTTGGAACAACATGATGTACTAACCAGAACCCCGGAGCTCTTGTCTCTAGCTGCATATGTATCGAAAGATGGCCTAGTCGGCCATCAATGGAAAGAGAGGCCCATTGGACTTGCAAACTTTATATGCCCCAATATAGGGGAATGCCAGGGCCAAAAGAATGGGAATGGGTGGGTAGGGAAGTGGGGGGGGGCGCTATGGGGGACTTTGGGGATAGCATTGGAAATGTAATTGAGGAAAATATGTAATAAAAATATTAAAAATCAAAAAAAAAATAGTATACTTAAGTGACCCCAAAAATTCCACTAGAGAACTCCTAAACCTGATAAACAACTTTAGCAAAGTGGCTGGTATAAAATTAACTCCAACAAATCAGTCACCTTCCTCTACACAAAGGATAAAAAGGCTAAGAAAGAAATTACGGAAACAACACCCTTCACAATAGTCACAAATAATATAAAATACCTTGGTGTGACACTGTCTTAGTCAGGGTTTCTATTCCTGCACAAACATCATGACCAAGAAGCAAGTTGAGGAGAAAATGGTTTATTCAGCTTATACTTCCACATTCCTGTTCATCACCAAGGAAGTCAGGACTGGAACTCAGGCAGGTCAGGAAGCAGGAACTGATGCAGAAGCCATGGAGGGATGTTCCTTACTGTCTTGCTTCCCCTGGCTTGCTCAGCCGACTCTCTTATAGAACGAAGACTACCAGCCCAGAGATGGCCCCACTCACAAGGGGCCTTTCCCCCTTGATCACTAATTGAGAAAATGTCTTACAGTTGGATCTCTTGGAGGCATTTCCTCAACTGAAGCTCCTTTCTCTGTGATAACTCCAGCTGTGTCAAGTTGACACAAACTAAGGAAGTGAAAGATCTGTATGACAAGAACTTCAAGTCTCTGAAGAAAGAAATCAAAGAAGATCTCAGAAAATGGAAAGATTTCCCCATGCTCATGGATTGGCAGGATTAATGTAGTAAATGGCCATCTTGCCAAAAGCAATCTACAGACTTAATGCAATCCCCATCAAAATTCCAACTCAATTCTTCATAGAGTTAGAAAGAGCAATTCAATTTGCAAATTCACCTGGAATAACAAAAAACCCAGGATAGCAAAAACTATTCTCAACAATAAAAGATCTTCTGGGGGAATCACCATCCCTGACTTCAAGCTGTACTATAGTTCAATAGTGATAAAAACTGCATGGTACTGGTATAGCGACAGACAAGTAGATCAATGGAATAGAATTGAAGACCCAGAAATGAACCCACAAATTATGGTCACTTGATCTTTGACAAAGGAGCTAAAGCCATGCAGTGGGAAAAAAACAGCATTTTTAACAAATGGTGCTGGTTAAACTGGAGGTTAGCATGTAGAAGAGTGCAAATAGACCCTTTCTTATCTCCCTGGACCAAAGCATGAGTCCAAGTGGATCAAGGAACCAGATACACTGAAACTAATAGAGGAAAAAGTTGGGAAGAGTCTTGAGCACATGAACACAGGGGGAAATTTCCTCAACCGAACACCAGTGGTTTATGCTCTAAGATCAAGAATCAACAATGGGACCTCATAAAATTTCAAAGCTTCTGTAAGGCAAAGGACACTGTCAATAAGGCCAAAAGGCCACCAACAGATTGGGAAAAGATATTTACCAACACTATATCTGATAGAGGGCTAATATTCAAAATATACAAAGAACTCAAGAAGGCAGACTCTAGAGAACCAAATAACCCTATTAAAAAGTGGAGAACAGAGCTAAATAGAGAATTCTCAACTGAGGAATCTCAAATTTCTGAGAAGCACTTAAAGAAATGTTCAACATCCTTAGTCATCAGGGAAATGCAAATCAAAACAACTCTGAGATTCCACCTCACACCACTCAGAATGGCTAAGATCAAAAACTCAGGTGACAGCAGATGCTGGTGAGGATGTGGAGAAAGAGGGACACTCCTCCATTGCTGGTGAGATTGCAAGCTGGTACAATTACTCTGAAAATCAGTCTGGTAGTTCCTCGGAAAACTGGACATAGTACTACCTGAGGACCCAGCCATACCACTCCTGGGCATATACCCAGAAGATGCTCCAACATGTAATAAGGACACATGTTCCACTATGTTCATAGCAGTCTTATTTATAATACCCAGAAGCTGGAAGGAACCCAAATGTCCCTCAACAGAGGAATGGATACAGAAAATGTGGTACATTTACACAATGGAATACTACTCAGCTATTAAAAACAACAAATTTATGAAATTCTTAGGCAAATGGATTGATCTGAAGGATATCATCCTGAGTGAGGTAACCCAATCCCAAAAGAACACACATTACATACACTCACTGATAAGTGGATATTACCCCAGAAGCTCACGAATAGCCAAGATACAATTCACAAACCACATGAAACTCAAGAAGAAAGACCAAAGTATGGATACTTCAATCCTTCTTAGAAGGGGATCCAAAACACCATGGAAGAAGTTACAAAGATGAAGTGTAGAGCAGAGACTGTAGGAATGACCATCCAGAGACTGTTCCACCTAGGGATCCATTCCGTATACAATCACCAAACTCTATTGACACTATTGTAGATACCAACAAATGCTTACTGACTAGACTATAGCTGTCTCCTGAGAGGCTCTGCCAATGCCTGACAAATACAGAAGTGGATGCTCACAGACATCCATTGGACTGAGCACAAGGTCCCCAAGGAAAGAGCTAGAGAAAGGACCCAAGGAGTTGAAGGGATTTACAACCCCATAGGAGGAACAATAATATGAACTAACCAGTACACCCCAGAGCTCCCAGGTACTAAACCACCAACCAAAGAGTTCACGTGGTGGGACTCATGACTCCATCTGCATATGTAGCAGAGGATGGCATAGTCGGTTATCAACGGGAGGAGAGGCCCTTGGTCTTATGAATGCTCTATTCCCCAGTGTAGGGGAATGCCAGGGCTAGGAAGCAGGAGTGGGTGGGTTGGTGAGCAGTGGGAGGGGGAGAGGTTAGGGGGAGGGGATTTTTGGAGGGGAAACTAAGAAAAGGGATATAATTTGAAATGTAAATAAAGAAAATATCCAATAAAAAAAGAAAAAGAAAAAGAAATACACATACACAAAGAAAAAGATAAAAAGAAACATTATCAAACCTAAAAAAAATTAAAAACATAAAAATAAAAAAATAAGGCCTAATCATAGAACTCACTGACATAGTATTTACCTAGCATTTAAATGTAAAGCTGTGGATTTGATGCTCATCTTTTATTTTTTTCAATCCCACTCTTTGAACTACTGATACCTGAACCTGTCATGTGTAACTAAGAAATTCATCATATAAAATAAAATATTCCTGGAGCAACCTATTTTCACTAATTATCCTGATAAATGGATTTCTGACTGCTTTTACTTTCAGACGTAAAGAATATCCTCTATTCAGACATTAAGAATAGAGAATATAAGAAAGTAAATGATTATTAAATCAAATATCCAACTAACCTAAGTGAGGTTAATTGATATAAATGGAATCTTTCATGCATGCCCATTCCATGGAGTAAAGGAAATTAAATAAATATGAATAGAAAAGGATTTTTATCATATGATATTGATTACCAAGATTGGTCTTTGCCTTCGTTTTTACTAAAATTGATATGTTCACCAAGAGCTATCTCTGACAATACTATTTCATGAGTAGTTGAAAATATTTCAGAATAAGAAGTGAAGAAAATTACTTTGTAGACTTCCTTTGAATCACCCAATGGAAAAACATCAAAAAAAAATCTTTATCAAAATACTTTATTTAAGCACTAAAATTGGGGATTCTAGATTCTTCCAGCAATCCAACAAAGACAAGGTTCCCCACCTTTCTATAGTACAGGTTCTATGAATCTACACTGTTCTTATTACTGGGAACAGAAACAAGAAGCATAGCTCATATATCTCAACTAGGACATTGTGGTGATCATTTTGTGATGGAGATGGTTACTGTTTTTTCATGAATTGCTAATTTAACTTGCAAGAATTAAAATATCTAGAGAAATATCACATAAGCCTAAATAAGAAAAGTAGATACATGATGTAAATGTAAGAGATGTTATAGGGAATGATTCAATTTAACAAAATTTTATCATCTCAATAAACTCTCTATATTAGAGAAACAGGAAGAAGATTATTTATAAAATGTCATTAAATTTTGGAAATTATCTATACTGAGGATATAAAATTATACTTATCATTTGTGCCAAATCAAATTAAGTGTGAATGGATGACTGGGCAGTCTTTAAAGAAAGCTTTTCACAATGCTGTGTCTATCCTCTTCAGCTAGAGAACAGTGAAGCCATTGAACTCTTAGAAAAATTAAATTCCTCCCTCTGTAAAGACAGAAGACATCAAGCTTAGTAACAGGTAGATTTCTGGAATTGGCATGAAACAATGAAGAAATTCCTAATTTGTTATTACATTTTTCTACTGAATAAGCAATATTAATAGGTGAACATTTAGGAAGGGAATCAGTAAATAAATAAAAAGAACAGTACAAAACAGTAAGAAAAACAGCTACCAAGACAAAGTTAGTTGAGGTATTAATCAGAGACAAATGGTCCACGGAGTTCTCTACAGTTTACTTAAAGGAAAGCCAACCTGTCTGGCCAAGTTTCTTTCCTGCTTTCAGATTCAGATGTTTGCATTTAAGCACCAAGCATTTAGTTAGATGGTTGAGTCATTATAGACTCGAGTTTTACAAGGGACAGAAAAGAGAGAAAATAAGAACTTCAAGAGAATAATAGTAATAAAAATAAAAATGTGGTTTTCTGAGTTAGACAGGGAAGAAGATTCCTATAAGGCAGTCTGCTAGGCAAAAAAGATGTGCTGAGATGGAATATCTAAAAATTTATGTGGTGTTTTACAGTTATAGTTTTACATATAATTAGAGCCTGTGGCCTGTTTGGAATGGAAGTAGTCACTTAGTTGAGATAAATAGAAAATTTTAAAGCTAATGCAATTCTTGCCATCTTGGGCACGAACTCAGCAGGCCTTAGTACACCCAGGATCTTGGGATCACTAAGACCAGTCTACACAGGAGAGCAAGTGGGCAGCAGAAGCAAGAGAGCTTCTTGGACAGGGTCCCTTTGGGCCTTCATCCTCAGCTAGGAGGCAGAGCTGAGACCCAGAACCCTGGGCACCTTCATCAGCAAAGGAGAGTCTGCCTCCAGGGAAGGCTCTGACCCCGGGACTCAGGAGGTGGATCTGAGCTCCAGACTTCTGGGCACCTTCCCTGCAAGAGGAGAGCTTGCCTGCAGAGAGTGCTATGATCACTGGAATTCTGGAGGGAGTTGGACTCCCAGGAATGCTGACAGAGGCTAACAGAATCACAGGAGGAACAGGCTCCAGCCAGAAACAGCTAGAACATCTAACACTAGAGATTACCATATGATGAAAGGCAAACTTAAGAATCTTACTAACAGAAACCAAGACCGTTCATCAGAACAGTTTGCCCACCACAGTGAGTTCTGGATACCTCAACATACCCAAAACGCAAGACTCAGATTTAAAATCATATCTCATGATGCTGTAGAGGATTTTAAGAAGGGCATTAATAACTCACTTAAAGAAATACAGGAGAAAACTGCTAAACAGGTAGAAGTCCTTAAAGAAGTACAGGAAAACACTGCTAAACAGGTAGAAGCCCTTAAAAAGGAAACACAAAATCCCTTAAAGAATTACAGGAAAACACAACCAAACAGATGATGGAATTGAACAAAACCATCCAAGATCTAAAAATGGAAGTAGAAACAATAAAGAAAACCCAAAGGGAGACAACTATGGAGGTAGAAACCCTAGGAAAGAAATCAGGAAACATAGAAGCAAGCATCAACAACAGAATACAAGAGATGGAAAAAAGAATCTCAGGTGCAAGAGATTCCATTGAAAACATGGACAGAACAATCAAAGAAAATGCAAAATACAAAAAGATCCTAACACAAAATATCCAGGAAATCCAGGACACAATGGGAAGACCAAACCTAAGGATAATAGATATAGATGAGAATGAAGATTATCAACTTAAAGGGACAGTAAATATCTTCAACAAAATTATAGAAGAAAACTTTCCTAACCTAAAGAAAGAGATGCCCATGAACATACAAGAAGCCTACAGAACTCCAAATAGACTGGACCAGAAAAGAAATTCCTCTCAACACATAGTAATCAGAACAAGAAATGCATTAAATAAAGACAGAATTAAAAAGCAGGAAGGGAAAAATGTCAAGTAACATATAAAGGAAGACCTATCAGAATTACACCAGACTTCTCATCAGAGACTATGAAAGCCAGAAGATCCTGGACAGAAGTTATACAGACCCTAAAAGAACACAAATGCCAGCTCAGGCTACTATACCCAGAAAAACTTTCAATTACCATAGATGGAGAAACCAAGGTATTCCATGACAAAACTATTCACACAATATCTTTCCACGAATCCAGCCCTTCAAAAGATAATAAAGGAAACCTCCAACACAAGGATGGAAATTATGCCCTAGAAAAAGCAAGAATGTAATCCTTCAACAAACCTAAAAGAAGACAGCCGCAAGAACAGAATCACAACTCTAACAACAAAAATAACAGGAAGCAACAATTACTTCTCCTTAATATCTCTTAATATCAATGGACTCAATTCCCCCAATTAAAAAAAAAATAGACTAACAGACTGGCTATGTGAACAGGACCCAACATTTTGCTGCATACAGGAAACCCACCTCAAGGACAAAGACAGTCACTACCTCAGGGTAAAAGGCTGGAAAACAATTTTCCAAGCAAACAGTCCAAAGAAACAAGCTGGAGTAGCCATTCTAATATCGAATAAAATAGACTTCCAATCCAAAGTTATCAAAAAAGACAAGGACTTGCACTTCATACAAATTACAAAGGTAAAATCTTCCAAGATGAACTCTCAATTCTGAATATCTAGTCTCCATATGCAAGGGTATCCACATTCATTAAGGAAACTTGAGTAAAGCTCAAAGCACACATCACACAATAATAGTGGGAGACTTCAACACCCCAATCTCATCATTGGACAGATCCTAGAAACAGAAACTAAACAGGGACACAGTGAAACTAACAGAAGTTATGAATCAAATGGATCTGGCAGATATCTACAGAACATTCTATCCTAAAACAAAAGGATATACCTTCTTCTCAGCACCTCATGGTACCTTCTCCAAAATTGACCACATAATTGGTCACAAAACAGGCCTCAACAGATACAAAAATATTGAAATTCTCCCATGCATCCTATCAGATCACCATGGACTAAGGCTGATCTTCAATAACAACATAAATAATAGAAAGCCAACATTCATGTGGAAGATGAACACTCTACTCAATGATACCTTGGTCAAGGAAGAAATAAAGAAAGAGATTAAAGACTTTTTAGAGTTTAATGAAAATGAAGCCACAACATACCCAAACTTATGGGACACAATGAAAGCATTCCTAAGAGGAAAACTCATAGCTCTGAGTGCTGCCAAAAAGAAACTAGAGAGAGCATACATTAGCATCCTGACAGCACACCTAAAAGCTCTAAAACAAAAGAAAGCAAATTCACCCAAGAGGAGTAGAAAGCAGGAAATTATCAAACTCAGGGCTGAAATCAGCCAAGTGGAAACAAAGTGAACTATACAAAAAAAACAACCAAACCAAGAGCTGGTTCTTTGAGAAAATCAACAAGAGAGATAAACACTTAGCCAGACTAACTAGAGGGCACAGAGCCAGTATCCTAATTAACAAAATCAGAAACGAAAAGGGAGACATAACAACAGAACTTAAAGAAATCCAAAACACCATCAGATAATACTAAAAAAGGCTATCCTCAACAAAACTGGAAAAGCTGGATGAAATGGATAGTTTTCTAGACAGATACCAGGTACCAAAGTTAAATCACAATCAGATTAATGATCTAAACAGTCCCATTTCCCCTAAAGAAATAGAAGCAGTCATTAATAGTCTCCCAACCAAATAAGTCGCAGGACCAGATGGGTTTAGTGCAGTTCTATCAGACCTTCAAAGAAGACCTAATGCCAATACTCCTCAAACTATTCCACAAAATAAAAACAGAAGGTACTCTACCTACTTCCTTCTTTGAAGCCACAATTACTCTGATACCTAAACTACATAAAGACCCAACAAAGAAAGAGAACTTTAGACCAATTTCCCTTATGAATATCGATGGAAAAATACTCAATGAAATCCTCGCAAACCAAATCCAAGAACACATCAAAATGATCATTCATCATGATGGAGTAGGCTTCATCCCAAGGATGCAGGGATGGTTTAATATATGGAAATCTACCAATGTAATCCACTATATAAACAAACTCAAAGACAAATACCACATGTTTATCTCATTAGCTGCTGAGAAAGCATTTGACAAAATCCAACACCCATTTATGATAAAAGTCTTGGAAAGATCAGGAATTCAAGGCCCATACCTAAACATATAAAAGCAATATACAGCAAACCAGTAGCCAACATCAAACTAAATGGAGAGAAACTTGAAGCAACCCCACTAAAATCAGGGACTAGACAAGGCTGCCCACTTTCTCACTACCTCTCCAATATAGTACTTGAAGTCCCAGTCAGAGCAATTAGACAACAAAAGGAGATCAAGGGGATACAAATTGGAAAGGAAGGAGTCAAAATATCACTATTTGCAGATGATGTAATAGTATATATAAGTGACCCTAAAAGTTTCACCAGAGAACTCCTAAACCTGATAAACAACTTTAGCAAAGTGGCTGGATATAAAATTAACTCAAAGAAATCAGTGGCCTTTCTCTACACAAAGGATAAACAGGCCGAGAAAGAAATTAGGGAAACAACACCCTTCACAATAGTCACAAAAATATAAAATACCTTGGTGTGACTCTAACTAAGGAAGTGAAAGATCTGTATGATTAAAAACTTCAAGTCTCTGAAGAAAGAAATCAAAGAAGATCTCAGAAGATGGAAAGATCTTCCATGCTCATGAATTGGCAGCATTTAGTAAAACTGGTCATCTTACCAAAAACAAACTACAGATTCAATGCAATCTCCATCAAAATTCTAACTTAATTCATCATAAACTAAGAAAGCAATTCTCAAATTCTTTTGGAATGAGCAAAATCCAGGATAGCTAAAAGTATTCTCAACAGTAAAAGAACTTCTGAGTAAATCACCATCCCTGACCACAAGCTTTACTACAGAACAATTGTGATTTAAAACTGCATAGTATTGGTACAGAAACAGGAAAGTAGATCAATGAAATTGAAGACCCAGAAATGAACCCACACACCTATGATCACTTGATCTTTGACAAAGGAGCTAAAACCATCCAGTAGAAAAAAAGACAGCATTTTCAACAAATGGTGCTGGTTCAACTGGTGGTCTGCATGTAGAAGAATGCAAATTGATCCATACCTATCTCCTTGCACAAAGCTCAAGTTCAAGTGGATCAAGGACCTCCACATAAAACCAGAAACACTACTCTCTTGTTCTCTTGGTCTCTTGCCTTCTTGCTCCTGTCCCTTCACCCCTTCCCCATTTCCTTCCCCCACTCTTTCCAAGTGCTCATGGCCAGACCCTAATGCTCTACTCTCTTTCTCTGCCTCTACTATCCTCTTAATTCCCCTCCCTATGCCCTGAATAAACTTTATTCTATACTAAAAAAAAAATAACAGATACACTGAATTTAATAGAAAAGGTAAGAGCCTCAAATACTTGGGCACAGGGGAAAACTTCATGAACAGAACACCAATGATTTATTCTTTAAGAGCAACAATCTACAAATGAGACCTAATGAAATTGAAAAGCTGCTGTAAAGCAAGGGACACTATCAATAGGACAAAACAGCAACTCACAGATTGGGAAAAGATATTTACCAACACTATATCTAATAGAGGGCTAATATCCAAAATATACAAAGAACTCAAGAAGGCAGACTCTAGATAACCAAATAACCCTATTAAAAAGTGGAGTACAGTCTTCTAGTCCACTCCAGCACCAGGGTGCCTTGCCCGTGGAGTCTCCGGACACCCGCAAGGACCCACACAGGATCCCCCATGGGATCCTAAGACCTCTGGTGAGTGGAACACAGCGTCTGCTCCAATCCAATCGTGCCGGACCTGAGACTGCATTAACTAGGGAAGCAGATAACCTTCTTGCACCTTCCCTGCAAGAAGAGAGCTTGCCTGCAGAGAATACTCTGACCACTGAAACTAAGGAGAGAACTAGTCTCTCTTAGCTAGTCTCTCTTAGCTAGCTCCCAGGTCTGCTGATAGAGGCTAACAGAGTCACCTGAGGAACAAGCTCTAACGAGAGACAACTATAACAACTAGCTTCAGAGATTACCAGATGGTGAAAGGCAAACATAAAAATCCTATTAACAGAAATCAAGACCACTCACCATCATCAAAACACAGCACTCCCACCCCACCTAGTCCTGGGCACCCCAACACAACCGAAAAGCTAGACCCGGATTTAAAAGCATATCTCATGATGATGGTAGAGGACATCAAGAAGGACTTTAATAACTCACTTAAAGAAATACAGGAGAACACTGCTAAAGAGTTACAAGTCCTAAAGAAAAACAAGAAAACACAACCAAACAGGTAGAAGTCTTTAAAGAAAAACAGGAAAACACATCCAAACAGGTGATGGAAATGAACAAAACAATACTAGACCTAAAAAGGGAAGTAGACACAATAAAGAAAACCCAAAGTGAGGCAACGCTGGAGATAGAAACCCTAGGAAAGAAATCTGGAACCATAGATATGAGCATCAGCAACAAAATACAAGAGATGAAAGAGAGAATCTCAGGTGCAGAAGATTCCATAGAGAACATCGGCACAACAATCAAAGAAAATACAAAACGCAAAAAGATCCTAACTCAAAACATCCAGGAAATACAGGACACAATGAGAAGACCAAACCTACAGATAATAGGAGTTGATGAGAATGAAGATTTTCAACTTAAAGGGCCAGCAAATATCTTCAACAAAATTATAGAAGAAAACTTCCCAAAACTAAAGAATGACATGCCCATGAACATACAAGAAGCCTACGGAACTCCAAATAGACTGGACCAGAAAAGAAATTCCTTCTGACACATAATAATCAGAACAACAAATGAACTAAATAAAGAGAGAATATTAAAAGCAGTAAGGGAGAAAGTTCAAGTAACATATAAAGTCAGGCCTATCAGAATTACACCAGACTTTTCATCAGAGACCATGAAAGCCAGAAGAGCCTGGACAGATGTTATACAGACACTAAGAGAACACAAATGCCAGCCCAGGCTACTATACCCGGCCAAACTCTCAATTACCATAGATGGATATACCAAAGTATTCCACGACAAAACCAAATTCACACATTATCTTTCCACGAATCCAGCCCTTCAAAGGATAACAGAAAAAAACCAATACAAGGATGGAAATCACACCATAGAAAAAAGCAAGAAAGTAATCCCTCAACAAACCAAAAAGAAGACAGTCACAAGAACAGAATACCAACTCTAACAACAAAAATAAAAGGAAGCACAGAGACAAAATTTGGAACTGTGACGAAAGGATGGACCATCTAGTGATTGCCATATGCAGGGATCCATCCCATAATCAGCTTCCAAATGCTGACACCATTGCATACACTAGCAAGATTTTGCTGAAAGGACCCAGATATAGCTGTCTCTTGTGAGACTATACCGGGGCCTAGCAAACACAGAAGTGGATGATTACAGTCAGCTATTGGATGGATCACACGGCCCCCAATGGAGGAGCTAGAGAAATTACCCAAGGAGCTAAAGGGAACTGGAACCCTATAGGTGGAACAACAATATGAACTAACCAGTACCCCGGAGCTCTTGTCTCTAGCTGCATATGTATCAAAAGATGGCCTAGTTGGCCATCACTGCAAAGAGAGGCCCATTGGACTTGCAAACTTTATATGCCCCAGTACAGGGGAACCCCAGGGCCAAAAAGGGGGAGTGGGTGGGTAGGGGATTGGGAGGGTGGGTATGGGGGACTTTTGGGATAGCATTGAAAATGTAAATGAGGAAAATACCTAATAAAAAAAATAAATTATAAAAAAATAAAAAATAAAAAAATAAAAGGAAGCAACAATTACTTTTCCTTAATATCTATTAATATCAATGGACTGAATTCCCCAATAAAAAGACATAGACTAACAGACTGGCTACATAAACAGGACCCAACATTCTGCTGCTTAC
Organism: Mus caroli; assembly: GCF_978045245.1. NCBI lineage: Eukaryota > Metazoa > Chordata > Mammalia > Rodentia > Muridae > Mus > Mus caroli. Next base: position 121,787,516 of record NW_028227267.1, read on the forward strand.
AGGAAACCCATCTCAGGGAAAAAGACAGACACTACCTCAGATTAAAAGGCTGGAAAACAATTTTCCAAGCAAATGGTCTGAAGAAACAAGCTGAAGTAGGCATTCTAATATTGAATAAAATCGACTTCCAACCCAAAGTTATCAAAAAAGACAAGGGGGGACACTTCATACTCATCAAAGGTAAAATCCTCCAAGAGGAACTCTCAATTCTGAATATCTATGCTCCAAATGCAAGGGCAGCCACATTCATTAAAGACACTAGTAAAGCTCAAAGCACACATTGCACCTCACACAATAATAGTGGGAGACTTCAACACAGCACTTTCATCAATGGACAGATCATGGAAACAGAAACTAAACAGGGACACAGTAAAACTAACAGAAGTTATGAAACAAATGGATCTAACAGATATCTGCAGAACATTTTATCCTAAAACAAAAGGATATACCTTCTTCTCAGCACCTCATGGTACCTTCTCCAAAATTGACCATATAATTGGTCACAAAATAAGCCTCAACAGATACAAAAATATTGGAATTGTCCCATGCATCCTATCAGACCACCATAGACTAAGGTTGATCTTCAATAACAATATAAATAATGGAAAGCCAACATTCACGTGGAAACTGAACAACACTCTTCTCAATGATACCTTGGTCAAGGAAGGAATAAAGAAAGAAATTAAAGACTTTTTAGAGTTTAATGAAAATGAAGCCACAACATACCCAAACCTATGGGACACAATGAAAGCATTTCTAAGAGGGAAACTCATAGCTCTGAGTGCCTCCCAAAAGAAACTAAAGAGAGCACACACTAGCAGCTTGACAACACATCTAAATGCTCTAGAAAAAAGGAAGAAAATTCACCCAAGAGGAGTAGACGGCAGGACATAATCAAACTCAGGGGCGAAATCAACCAAGTGGAAACAAGAAGAACTATTCAAAGAATTAACCAAACTCGGAGTTGGTTCTTTGAGAAAATCAACAAGATAGATAAATCCTTAGCTAGACTCACTAGAGGGCACAGGGACAGCATCCTAATTAACAAAATCAGAAATGAAAAGGGAGACATAACAACAGATCCTGAAGAAATCCAAAACACCATCAGATCCTTCTACAAAAGGCTATACTCAACAAAACTGGAAAACCTGGATGAAATGGACAAGTTTCTAGACAGATACCAGGTACCAAAGTTAAATCAGGATCAAGTTAACAATCTAAACAGCCCCATATCCCCTAAAGAAATAGAAGCAGACATTAATAGTCTCCCAGCAAAAAAAAGGCCATGACCAGATGGTTTTAGTGCAGAGTTCTATCAGACCTTCAAAGAAGATCTAATTCCAGTTCTGCACAAACTATTCCACAAAATAGAAGTAGAAGGTACTTTACCCAACTCATTCTATGAAGCCACAATTACTCTGATACCTAAACCACAGAAAGATCCAACAAAGATAGAAAACTTCAGACCCATTTCCCTTATGAATATCAATGCAAAAATACTCAATAAAATTCTCGCTAAACGAATCCAAGAACACATTAAAGCAATCATCCATCCTGACCAAGTAGGTTTTATTCCAGGAATGCAGGGATGGTTTAATATACGGAAATCCATCAACGTAATCCATTATATAAACAAACTCAAACACAAAAACCACATGATCATCTCGCTAGATGCGGAAAAAGCATTCGAGAAGATCCAACACCCATTCATGATAAAAGATTTGGAAAGATCAGGAATTCAAGGCCCATAACTAAACATGATAAAAGCAATCTACAGCAAACCAGTAGCCAATATCAAAGCAAATGGTGAGAAGCTGGAAGCAATCCCACTAAAATCAGGGACTAGACAAGGCTGTCCACTCTCTCCCTACCTATTCAACATAGTACTTGAAGACCTAGCCAGAGCAATTCAACAACAAAAGGAGATCAAGGGGATACAAATTGGAAACGATGAAGTCAAAATATCACTTTTTGCAGACTATATGATAGTATATATAAGTGACCCTAAAAATTCCACCAGAGAACTCCTGAACCTGATAAACAGCTTTGGTGAAGTAGCTGGATATAAAATTAACTCAAGCAAGTCAATGGCCTTTCTCTACACAAAGAATAAACAGGCTGAGAAAGAAATTAGGGAAACAACACCCTTCTCAATAGTCACAAATAATATAAAATATCTTGGCATGACTCTAACTAAGGAATGGAAAGATCTGTATGATAAGAACTTCAAGTCTCTGAAGAAAGAAATCAAAGAAGATCTCAGAAGATGGAAAGATCTCCCAATCTCATGGATTGGCAGGATCAATATAGTAAAAATGGCCATCTTGCCAAAAGCAATCTACAGAATCAAAGCAATCCCCATCAAAATTCCAACTCAATTCTTCAACGAATTAGAAAGAGCAATCTGCAAATTCATCTGGAATAACAAAAAACCCAGGATAGCAAAAACTCTTCTCAAGGATAAAAGAACCTCTGGTGGAATTACCGTGCCTGACCTAAAGCTTTACTACAGAGCAATTGTGATAAAAAAAACCGCATAGTACTTGTATAGTGACAGACAAGTAGATCAATGGAATAGAATTGAAGACCCAGAAATAAACCCACACACCTATGGTCACTTGATCTTCAACAAGAAAGCTAAAACCATCCAGTGGAAGAAAGACAGCATTTTCAACAAATGGTGCTGTCACAACTGGTGGTTATCATGTAGAAGAATGCAAATTGATCCATTCCTATCTCCTTGTACTAAGGTCAAATCTAAGTGGATCAAGGAACTCCACATAAAACCAGAGACACTGAAACTTATAGAGGAGAAAGTGGGTAAAAGCCTTGAAGATATGGGCACAGGGGAAAAATTCCTGAATAGAACAGCAATGGCTTGTGCTGTAAGATCGAGAATTGACAAATGGGACCTCATGAAACTGCAAAGCTTCTGTAAGGCAAAAGACACCGTCAATAAGACAAAAAAAAAAGCCACCAGCAGATTGGGAAAGTATCTTCACCTATCCTAAATCAGATAGGAGACTAATATCCAATATATATAAAGAACTCAAGAAGGTGGACTCCAGAAAATCAAATAACCCCATTAAAAAATGGGGCTCAGAGCTAAACAAAGAATTCTCACCTGTGGAATACCGAATGGCTGAGAAGCACCTGAAAAAATTCTCAGCATCCTTAATCATCAGAGAAATGCAAGTCAAAACAACCCTGAGATTTCATCTCACACCAATCAGAATCGCTAAGATCAAAAATTCAGGTGACAGCAGATGCTGGCGAGGATGTGGAGAAAGAGGAACACTCCTTCGTTGTTGGTGGGATTGCAAGCTTGTACAACCACTCTGGGTATCAGTCTGGCGATTCCTCAGAAAATTGGACATAGTACTATCGGAGAATCCCGCAATACCTCTCCTGGGCATATATCCAGAAGATGCTCCAACCAGTAAGAAGGACACATGCTCCACTATGTTCATAGTAGCCTTATTTATAATAGCCAGAAGCTGGAAAGAAACCAGATGCCCCTCAACAGAGGAATGGATACAGAAAATGTGGTACATTTACACAATGGAGTACTACTCAACTATTAAAAAGAATGAATTTATGAAATTCCTAGGCAAATGGATAAACCTGGAGGGCATCATCCTGAGTGAGGAAACACAATCACAAAAGAACTCAAATGATATGTACTCATGGATAAGTGGATATTTTCCCAGAAACGTAGTATACCTGAGATATAAGAGACAATTTGTAAAACACATGAAACTGAAGAAGAACGAAGACCAAAGTGTGGACACTTTGCCCCTTCTTAGAATTGGAAACAATCACCCATGGAAGGAGTTACAGAGACAAAGTTTGGAGCTGAGACAAAAGGATAGACCATCTAGAGACTGCCCTATCCAGGGATCCATCCCATAATTAGCCTTCAGTCGATGACACCATTGCATACACAAGCAAGATTTTGCTGAAAGGACCCTGATATAGCTGTCTCTTGTGAGACTAGGCCGGGTCCTAGCAAACACATAAGTGGAGGCTCACAGTCAGCTAGTGGATGGATCACAGGGCCCCCAATGGAGGAGCTAGAGAAAGTATCCAACGAGCTAAAGAGATCTGCAACCCTGTAGGTGCAACAACATTATTAACTAACCAGTTCCCCGGAGCTCTTGACTCTAGCTGCATGTGTATCAAAAGATGGCCTAGTAGGCCATCACTGGAAAGAGAGGCCCATTGGACACGCAAACTTTATATGCCCCAGTATAGGGGAATGCCAGGGCCAAAAAGTGGGAATGGGTGGGTAGGGGAGTTGGGGGGGGGGGGTATGGGGGACTTTTGGGATAGCATTGGAAATGTAATTGAGGAAAATGCGTAATAAAAAAATATATTTAAAAAGTGCAGTACAGAGCTAAATGGAGAATTCTCAACTGAAAATCTCGAATTTCTGAGAAGCACTTAAAGAAATGTTCAACATCCTTAGTCATCAGGGAAAAGCAAATCAAAACAACTCTGAGATTCTACTCATACCAGTCAAAATGGCTAAGATCAAAAATTTAGGTGACAGCAGATGCTGGCGAGGATGTGGAGAAAGAGGAACACTCCTCCATTGCTGGTGGGAATGCAAGCTGGTCCAACCACTCTGGAAATAAATCTGGCAGTTCCTTAGAAAATTGGACATAGTATTTATCTGAGGACCCCACCATACCACTCCTGGGCATATACCCAAAAATGCTCCAACATGTAATAAGGACATTTGCTTCATTATGTCCATAACAGCCTTATTTATAATAGTCAGAAGCTGGAAACAACCCAGATGTCCCTCAACAGAAAAATGGATACAGAAAATGTGGTACATATACACAATAGAGTACTACATAGTGATTAAAAACAATGACTTCATGAAATTCGGAGGCAAATGAATAGAACTAGAAAATATCTTAAGTGAGATAACACAGACACAAAAGAACACACATGGTACATACTAATAAGTGGATACTAACCCAAAATTTTACAATGCCTATGATACAACCTACAGACTATATAGAGTGTAGAAGGAAGGAAGATCAAGGAGTGGATGCTTCAGTCCTGAAGACACCAAACCCAACACTGCTGCCATGGTCAAGAGGTGCTTGCAGACAGGAACCAAGTGTGGCAGTTCCTGGGGAGGTCCCACCAGCAACTGACAAAAGCAGAGGCAGATGCTTGGAGCCAACCATCAGGCTGAACTCAGGGAACCTGGTGGGGAAGCTGGCAGAAGGACTGGAGTATCAGAGGGGGACTGCAAACCCATTGGAAGAACAGCATAGGTTGTCCTGACCACCCAGTTCTCCCAGAGTCTAGACTACCAACCAAGGAGTGTACTTAAAGGTATCTTTAACTCCAGATACATATCTAACAGAGGATGGCCTCGCTCAGCAGCAATGGGAGGGGAGACTCTTGGTCCTGGGGAGGCTGAGGGATGCTGTAGAGTAGAGGGATGCTGGAGCGGTAGGGCAGGAGAGTGTGGGTGGGTGGGGAAGCACTCTCATAAAGGCAAAATGGAGGGGGGAGGGCAGAGGTGGAATGGGGGGGGGGGTTAGTGAAGGGTGTAACCGGGAAGTGGGATATCATCTGATATGTAAACAAATGGAATGATTAATAGTAATAACAGAAAAAATTTGAAAATTATAAATAAAGAAATCACAAAAGAATGAACCATAATGAATAAAGTAAAAGTCTCAAGATGTTCAAGTGTGAGAATTGGTTTTAATTGTCAACTTAACACAATCTAGAATCACTTGAGAAAGAAATTCCCAATACGGGATTGGCTTGATCAGGTAAACTGTTGTCATGTTTTTGAGATATTATCCTAATTAGGTTAATTGGTATAAAATGGTCTCTCCTGGCTATAGCAATATTTGATGACTGCATCCTGGACTGTACAGAAATAGGGAAAGCAAGCTGAGTGCTAGGGAGTATGCATCTTTCTGGTCTTGACTGTGGCTGTAACTAACTGCTTCAAGTCCCCACTTTGATTTGAAGTGTCTGTAATGATGTATTACAACCTTGTTATGGGCCAAATAAACTTTTTATCCTTTTATATTGTTTCTGTCAATATAAAGAGAAAAAGTAAAGCTTACCTGAGAGAAGACAAGTTTCCATATGACCTCAGGAATCAGAAATGCTTAATAGAAACTTCAAGACTGATCCTATAGACTGATGGTCATGGTGGGGGACTTAGCCCTGAATAGAGAATGTATGCCTGTGGACAGAATTAAACACTATTGCTCAAGATTAGAGTGCAGCCTCACGTAGCCTAAAGTCTCCACAGTAAGAGTAATCAGACTTAGCATCCAAATGCCAGATGGGCACAAAGCCCATTCTGTTTTTTAATTTTTAATTGTAGTTGATGTACAGTGGATTACAGTTGGTGTACAATAGGTTTTAATATGGCATTATATATGTGTGTGTATATATACATGTATATACACATATAACATACAATCATTATACTTTGCTCATTTACTCATAGTCACTACCCTTCCCACTTCCTTTTTTTCCCAAATAGTACCCATTCTGCTTTCAGGATAGATAGACACATACATACATACATACATACACACACACACACACACACACACACACATACAAGTTAGATAAATACATAATAGATGATACACAGATTCACATGATAGAAAATATTACGTATTTTCTCTTACCTCCATTATCCTCTCTTGATGCCTTAACCCTCTTTTGTTTATTTTGACTTTATCTTTATGTCCCTTTTCCCTCCATAAAGTCCTCCTTCTATTCATATGTATACATACCACAGATAATAAGTTTATTTATTTCTTTGAGTCTGGACAAAGCCTATCCTTAATCAGTTAGGGAATTTCCCACTTTCTTGGATATTTGAAAAATCTGGGCATCCTTCATATCCCAAAGGCCTCTTTCTCCAAATGTCCACTCCCAAGAAAGGAGGCATCTTGGGTGTCAACCTCTTTGAGTGTCATTGCTCCCTCTTACTCTCTTATTCCAACCTTCTTTTCCAATATTAACAAAATATAGCCATTGCCAGCTGAAGACTTGAGTCCACCATGTCCTTAAAAACTGGTCTGTACACTTCCTCAGCTGCAGAGCATCTATGCCTGGTTCACCAACTACAACACATCTGTCTCTTTAACAGCAATTCCCTGAGCCTGGACCACAACAGTATTGTACTAGAGTCAGCAAGTTCTTCAATTACAAAATCCTAACCTCCTTCCCACTTCCCCTCCCCTGCCCCTGGCCTTCCCCCTTTCCCCTTCCTTGGGCATTTGGTAATATCTGTAAAGTTGGTTGCTTTTCTTTTCAACCCCTAAATGTCAGCCACCTTTCTCAAAAAAAAAAAAAAAATCCCAAGAGAAGAGTGTGGACTTTTTAAGACACACACACAAAATCAGCTCTAAAAACAAACAACAATAATAAAACATAAAGGTTAGGGTTAGGGTGGGTAGGGGGTAGAAGAAAGGAATACATTCCATCCCTTATCTATTCTGGATTAGTAAACCAGCTCTCTTGCACACTCACCAAGAAAAATATTCTTTATGGCTGAGAGAGTTAAAAATAGATGAAGCTATCTTTAGTGCCTAACCCTGAGAAGCTGCACTAGCAGCAAGCAGAGGGGAACTCAGATAAGCAGTGTGTTAACTCCTGGAGGCCATTGGAGACAGATAGCTGGAGCTCCTGTGTGTTCTTTATATGTGTGTAGTAAGTGCTGGAGACTCTAACATAGACATGCCTGGTAGAGGAGCTGAACCAGAGAGCAGTCATCAGACTTCCAAGCCAACAGAGGGTATAGTGAGAGGCTAGGGTAAAGGGGTGAGGTCAAGAGGCCCACACCCTGGCTGAACCCCAGGTAGCTGGTCAGCCTATGCTTCAACAGTGACACCCTGTGGCAGCAGCAGTGACAAGGATAATAGATTATGACATTCAGTTCTGGTTTATTATTGCAAGGCTGTGGGCACTTCAGCTGAATGAGGGGTCAACATCCTCACACCTTGTGTGGTTCATGTGTGCACATGAACATGTATGTAATTTTTATGTGCATGTTTATGTGTGTGCCCACTGAAGGACAGAGTAGCCAAGAATAAGATGTCAGATACAAGCAAGGGAAACCTTCAAAATTGTAAGAAAAGAATCGTGCTAGGAAGCTGGTGCAGAGTGTAGAGTACCTGCCACAGGGCCTGCCAACCTGGGTTTGATCCACAGAACAAAGATTCTGTATATTTACACACACACACACACACACACACACAAAGAAAAGAAAAATCAGAGGAAGGGAGGAAAGAAAGAAGAGAGAGAAAGAGAGAAAAAGAGAAAGAGAGGGAGAGAAAGAAAGAAAGAGAGAGAGAAAGAAAGAAAGGGAGAGAGAAAGAAGAAAGAAAGAAAGAAAGAAAGAAAGAAAGAAAGAAAGAAAGAAGGAAGGAAGGAAGGAAGGAAGGAAGGAAGGAAGGAAGGAAGGAAGGGGAAGAAAGAAAGAAAGAAAGAAAGAAAGAAAGAAAGAAAGAGAGAGAGAGAGAGAGAGAGAGAGAAGGAAGGAAGGAAGGAAGGAAGGAAGGAAGGAAGGAAGGAAGGAAGGAAGGAAGGAAGGAAGGAAGGGGAAGAAAGAAAGAAAGAAAGAAAGAAAGAAAGAAAGAAAGAAAGAAAGAAAGAAAGAAAGAAGGAAGGAAGGGGAAGAAAGAAAGAAAGAAAAAGAAAGAAAGAAAGAAAGAAAGAAAGAAAGAAAGAAGGAAAGAAAGAAAGAAGGAAGGAAGGAAGGAAGGAAGGAAGGAAGGAAGGAAGGAAGGAAGGAAGGAAGGGGAAGAAAGAAAGAAAGAAAGAGAGAGAGAGAGAGAGAGAAAGAAAGAAAGAAGGAAGGAAGGAAAGAAGGAAGGAAGGAAGGAAGGAAGGAAGGAAGGAAGGAAGGAAGGAAGGAAGGAAGGAAGGAAGGAAAAAAGAAAGAAAGAAAGAAAGAAAGAAAGAAAGAAAGAAAGAAAGAAAGAAAGAAAGAAAGAAAGAAAGAAGAAAGAGAAAAGCTATAGAAGGGTTTAACTTGATTGGCTTGATTAGTAACAGAGACATAACTGTTTTGTATTGCTGATGAACCCAATCATGCTAACTAGATCTTAAAGTAGGATTGATAGAATATTTTTAATTGACTATTTATTTCATTTACATTTCTAATGCTATCCCAAAAGTCCCCCCACACGCTCCCCCACCCACGCACTCCCACTTCTTGGCCCTGTCGTTCAGCTGTACTGGCATATAAAGTTTTCATGACCAATGGGCCTCTCTTTTCACTGATGGCCAACTAGGCCATTTTCTGATTCATATGGAGCTAGAGACACGAGCTCCAGGAGGGTACTGGTTAGTTCATATTGTTGTTCCACCTATAGGATTACAGATCCCTTTAGCTCCTTGGGTACTTTCTCTAGCTCCTCCATTGGGGGCCCTGTGGATCCTTCCACATCCATAGCTGACTGTGAGCATCCACTTCTGTGTTTGCTAGGCCCCGGCATAGTCTCACAAGAGACAGCTATATCTGGGTCCTTTCAGCAAAATCTTGCTAGTGTATGCAATGATGTCAGCGTTTGGAAGCTGATTATGGGATGGATCCCTAGATATGGCAGTCTCTAGATGGTCCATCCTTTCATCACAGCTCCAAACTTTGTCTCTGTAACTCCATCCATGAGTGTTTTGTTCCCAATTCTAAGAAGGGGCAAAGTGTCCACACTTTGGTCTTCGTTCTTCTTCAGTTTCATGCGTTTAGCAAATTGTATCTTATATCTTGGGTATCCTAAGTTTCTGGGCTAATATCCACTTATCAGTGAGCATATATTGTGTGAGTTCTTTTGTGATTGGGTTACCTCACTAAGGATGATGCCCTCCAGGTCCATCCATTTGCCTAGGAATTTCATAAATTCATTCTTTTTAATAGCTGAGTAATATTCCATTGTGTAAATGTACCATAATTTCTGTATCCATTCCTCTGTTGAGGGGCATCTGGGTTCTTTCCAGCTTCTGGCTATTATAAATAAGGCTGCTATGAACATAGTGGAGCATGTGTCCTTCTTACCGGTTGGAACATCTTCTGGATATATGCCCAGGAGAGGTATTGCGGGATCCTCCGATAGTACTATGTCCAATTTTCTGAGGAACCAGAGTGGTTGTACAAGCTTGCAATCCCACCAACAATGGAGGAGTGTTCCTCTTTCTCCACATCCTTTCCAGCATCTGCTGTCACCTGAATTTTTGATCTTAGCCATTCTGACTGGTGTGAGGTGGAATCTCAGGGTTGTTCTGATTTGCATTTCCCTGATGATTAAGGATGTTGAACATTTTTTCAGGTGCTCTCAGCCATTCGGTATTCCTCAGGTGAGGTGAGAATTCTTTGTTTAGCTCTGAGCCCCATTTTTTAATGGGGTTATTTGATTTTCTGGAGTCCACCTTCTTGAGTTCTTTATATATATTGGATGTTATTCCCCTATCTGATTTAGGATGGGTAAAGATCCTTTCCCAATCTGTTGGTGGTCTTTTTGTCTTATTGACGGTGTCTTTTGCCTTGCAGAAGCTTTGCAACTTTATGAGATCCCATTTATCGATTCTCAATCTTACAGCACAAGCCATTGCTGTTCTATTCAGGAATTTTCCCCTGTACCCATATCTTCGAGGCTTTTCCCTACTTTCTCCTCTATAAGTTTCAGTTTCTCTGGTTTTGTGTGGAGTTCCTTAATCCACTTAGATTTGACCTTAGTACAAGGAGATGGGAATGGATCAATCCACATTCTTCTACATGATAACCACCAGTTGTGACAGCACCATTTGTTGAAAATGCTGTCTTTTTTCCACTGGATGGTTTTAGCTCCCTTGTCGAAGATCAAGTGACCATAGGTGTGTGGGTTCATTTCTGGGTCTTCAATTCTGCTCCATTGGTCTACTTGTCTGTCGCTATACCAGTACCATGCAGTTTTTATCACAATTGCTCTGTAGTACAGCTTTAAGTCAGGCATGGTGATTCCACCAGAGGTTCTTTTATCCTTGAGAAGAGTTTTTGCTATCCTAGGTTTTTTGTTATTCCAGATGAATCTGCTGATTGCCCTTTCTAATTCGTTGAAGAATTGAGTTGGAATTTTGATGGGGATTGCATTGAATCTGTAGATTGCTTTTGGCAATCTCCTCCTTCTCCCTCTCCCTCTCCCTCTCCCTCTCCCTCTCCCTCTCCCTCTCCCTCTCCCCCCTCTCCCCCTCTCCCCCTCTCCCCCTCTCTCCCTCTCCCTCTCCCTCTCCCTCTCCCTCTCTCCCTCTCCCTCTCCCTCTCCCTCTCCCTCTCCCTCTCCCTCTCCCTCTCCCTCTCCCTGTCCTCTCCCTCTTCCTCTTCCTCTCCCTCTCTTCCTCCCTTCCCCTCTTTCTGTGTGTGATTATTATTTTCACTTTCTTTCATCTGTTTGTGGTCACTTCAGCTGATTCCAAATATGGCTTTTATGAATAGCATTACACTAAGCATGGTCAAGCAAATGTCTGGCATTGTGATGGCTATTCCCTGTTGTTAACTTGACTATAGCTGCAAATAACTATAATTCAGAAATGCGGTGCACATCTGTAATCAAGTTCTTGAGGCTGGAAGACACAGGATTTTGATCTGGATTTTGAGGCATAGTTGTCATGAAGAACTTAGGTGTAGGCAAGGTGGTATTCATCTTTAATCCAAGGAAACAAAAGCAAGCAAATTTCTGAGTTCAAGGCTAGCCTGGGGCAGAGCAAGTTCCAAGTAAAGAAAAGATTAAGCCAAGGTGTGGTGGTATACAGCTTTCATCTGGGTCATATCTTCTGTTGGAGGTCTACATAAGGACAATGGAAAAAGGAAGGGTTCATTCTTCACCTGCTTGCACTTACTTGCCAGCACATCTATTGGAGCCTACTCCTTCAGGATTCCAGCTTATACAGAAGACCAGCTGAGCCACTCAGCTTTGTGGTACTGAACAATTTCTAGATTCTTGGACTTCCCATTCACAGCTGCCCATTGTTGCGTTAGTTGGACTGCATCCTGTCAGTCATTCCAATAAATTCCCTTTATATATGCATTCAGTTCATAAGTTCTATTACTCTAGAGAACATTGATTAATACAGTCATCTTTTGACTTAGACATCTTTGGGTAAGTCCTTAGGAGTAGTTTGGCTAGGTCATAGGTCTTTTCTTGCTTGTTTGTTTGTTTGTTTGTTTGTTGAACATCCATACTGTTTTCCATGGTACCTTCATTAATTCACACTCATATTAACAGTGTGTAAGTCTTCCTTTTTCTTTGCATACTCAATAGCATTTGTTGTTTTATATCTTTATGCTAGTTCTTCTGACTATCAATGAAGTTTTGACTTCCATTTCCTGATACTTAAGGTTAGTCAACATTTTTCATATCTTTATTTGACCATTTGTATCATTCTCTTTTGAAATATCTGCTCAATTTGTTTGGTAATTTATTGATTTGTTACTCATTTTTTTGTGTATGTGTTTAATATTTTGAGTTTCCATATATTCTGAATATCAATTCCCTGTCTATTTATCTCTGAAAATTTCTTTCCTATTCTATAGTGAGTTTCTTCTCTGTGGTCATTGCTTCGTTTGCTATGCAGAAACTTTAAAATTTCATTCAGTCTCATCTGTCAGTTCTCAGAATTATTTTCTATTCTACTAGTCTTTATAGAAAGTTCTCCCTTGATCCTATATCTTGAAGTGTTTACTTTTAGCACATTCAAACTTAGATTGTATTCTAAGCTCTTTGACTTATTTTAAGTTCATTTTGTGCAGGGTGAGAGATACACATGTAATTTAATTATTATATATGTGGATATGCAGCTAGTAATGTAAAACTAGGCATGGGTGTTTATTCCTGTACACCAGTAAAATGGAAGAGAAGGCAAGAGAAAAGTTTTAGGTCAACATGAGACACTACCTCAAAAAAAATCAATAAATCCATAAATTAATCAATATAACTAGATAAAAACAAAAGCCTTGAGGTTCATGACAGGTCTAAAAATTCTCCAGCACATTTCTTTTTTAAAAAATAACAATAAGAAAACCGGCCTGAGTAGGGCCACAGGCCTCTTCCGGCCTGAGCAGCACCGGGGTAGCTAGAGCGCAGGGTCGGCTGACACCCGCCAGCTACCCACGACACCCGCCACAGGATTTTGAGACTTCGGGTGAGTGGAACACAGAGTGTGCTCCAATCTTTAAACAGTGACAACGATAACAACTAACCCCAGAGATTACCAGATGGCGAAAGGTAAACGTAATAATCTTACTAACAGAAACCAAGACCACTCACCATCATCATAACCCAGCACTCCCACTTCGCCCAGTCCAGGGAACCCCAACACACCGGAAAAGCTAGACACGGATCTAAAAGCATATCTCATGATGAGGGTAGAGGACATCAAGAAGGACTTTAATAACTCACTTAAAGAATTACAGGAGAACATGGCTAAAGAGTTACAAGTCCTTAAAGAAAAACAGGATAACACAATCAAACAGGTAGAAGTCCTTAAAGAAAAACAGGATAATACAATCAAACAGGTAGAAGTCCTTAAAGAAAAACAGGAAAACACATCCAAACAGATGATGGAAATGAACAAAACCATACTAGACCTAAAAAGGGAAGTAGACACAATAAAGAAAACCCAAAATGAGGCAACACTGGAGATAGAAACCCTAGGAAAGAAATCTGGAACCATAGATACGAGCATCAGCAACAGAATACAAGAGATGGAAGAGAGAATCTCAGGTGCAGAAGATTCCATAGAGAACATCGGCAAAACAATCAAGGAAAATGTAAAACGCAAAAAGATCCTAACTCAAAACATCCAAGAAATACAGGACACAATGAGAAGACCAAACCTACGGATAATAGGAGTGGATGAGAATGAAGATTTTCAATTCAAAGGACCAGCAAATATCTTCAACAAAATTATAGAAGAAAACTTCCCAAATCTAAAGAAAGAGATGCCCATGAACATACAAGAAGCCTACAGAACTCCAAATAGACTGGACCAGAAAAGAAATACCTCCCGACACATAATAATCAGAACAACAAATGCACTAAATAAAGATAGAATACTAAAAGCAGTAAGAGAAAAAGGCCAAGTAACATATAAAGGGAAGCCTATCAGAATTACACCAGATTTTTCACCAGAGACTATGAAAGCCAGAAGATCCTGGACAGATGTTATACAGACACTAAAAGAACACAAATTCCAGCCCAGGCTACTATACCCAGCCAAACTCTCAATTAACATAGATGGAGAAACCAAAGTATTCCACGACAAAACCAAATTCACACATTATCTCTCCATGAATCCAGCCCTTCAAAGGATAATAACAGGAAAAAACCAATACAAGGACAGGAACCACGCCCTAGAAACAACAAGAAGGTAATCCCTCAACAAACCTAAAAGAAGACAGCCACAAGAACAGAATGCCAACTTTAACAACAAAAATAACAGGAAACAACAATTACTTTTCCGGAGCCTAGATCAGAACTTGTTGTCCTGGCTCCATTCTTCCACCCCATCTAGTTTCCTCTCTTTCAGCCTGAACTGCCATTTTCAGTTGAACCGTTCGTGTTTTGGACCGCGGGCGGGCCGCAACAGTTGGCGCCAGAACTGGGACCTGAAGAATGGCAGAGGGATGCTAAGAGAAACGACTGCTGTGTGGAGCTCCACAAGAAAGGAAAGGATCTTCGTATCGGAGGAGCATCGGAGCAACGGACAGGTACACATGCTAGCGCTAGCCTAAAAAATTTCAGTTTTGTAAAGTGTTGCTGAGGATGCGGTAGGATACGAATCAAGTTTGAAGCAGTGCTGACCCAACACTGTTTCTGCTTGGGGTCAGCAGTTCGTTAATCGGAACTAGATACGGAGACAGGCGGTGTGCCGCAGTTTTTTAGAAAACTGCTTAGGTGGAAGAAGGAAGGGTTCAAAGTCAGAAATTTTTAGATAAGATAAATAGCTGTTGTCCATGGTTCAAAAAAGAAGAAACGATAGATTGTGGAACCTGGGAGAAAGTTGGTGAGGCCCTGAAACGAGTTAGAGTTTGAGATTAAGCTTCAGAGGCTGAGTCTCTTAAGATATTTCTAGTTTAGATAATGATTAATGTGGTTCCTATCCTAAATAGTAAAATTTAAGATAAGATATAAAACAATGCCTCTTTATTAAAGCGTTAAAGCTTGCTTTAATAGGTATTCATAGGTATTAATTGATATCCAAACTTCGTAATATGATAGTAATGCTTCTAATATTGATTTTAACAGTGATAAATTGTTTTAAACATAGGTTTTGCTTTCCCAAAGTTGTAAGTATTATCCTAACCTTGCACAAAAACTTAAAAATTATGGGTAAAACTGCCATTGTTCCATTGACTGCAGCTTGCAGTTTAATTGCAAATTTAAGATTAATGCTCAGATTAAAAAGTATTTTACCTTTGAGTCAATACAGGGCTCTGGGCAGTCCCAGAGCGGCTTGTGGCCCTTTCTTTTGTTTTGCAAACAATGCCTAAAAAAGTTTTTCCCTGTGTTCAAGAAAATTTCTTTTTAACAGTGTTACAGATCTATTCAGATGTTTAAAATAATGCTTAAATTCAAAGATTTTTGCTTCTAGTAAACTGGTAATCACTAGAAAATTTTGCCTCTATGTATGGCTAATATAGCTTTACATTATGTAAGAAAAATGTTTATTGTTTCTGCTTCTTTACAAGAAGCCAAAAGTTTTAATCTTTCAGTATATATTGTTTCCTAAGTGAAAAGTATTTTATTAACTAATGCTTCTCAAGGGAAGTTTACCTTAAATCCTTGCTCTCACCCAAAAGATTCAGAGACAGTATCCTTTTATTATTTAGTGTTTTAGTTTACTACAAAAGGTTTTACAAAAAATAAAGAAAGCTTTTATAATTGTTGTTAATTGGTAATTAAAAATTAGTTGTGCCGAAGATAATTCTTTGGCCAGAAAAAACATTATTGTAAAGTCATTTTTCTCATCCTCCCAGCTGATCGTTAGCCCACGTGGGCCCAACTAGCTGCTGTGGAGCGGAGTCTTAAGACACAGTTGCCCCTATTCCAGCACAAATAATCTGGTTGTGTGCTGTAGATGGTGTTTTAAAATGCTGAACAATCAAACCTTAATTTATATATTAATAGTCAATGCTATATCTCTGAGCTCATAATTACTTAAAATTGTTCGTCCCTCAGATACTATTAATTCTCAAATTTACAATTGCTTATACATATTTCTAGTTAATAAATAAATAAATTATGCACGTGTGACTCTTAATAACTTTTCAAGCTTTCTAGTTACAACCGTTCCTTAAGAAAAATGATTTAAAGTGCAATCAGTCACTGCCCCTTTACAGCCAAATATTTAAAATGTTTTGTCCAAAAAGTTATTAATTCAAAAGGTTAGATATTGTAAAATTTTAAACTTTAACCTCTTAAAAGACAAAAGAGAGAAATTGTATCCCCATATATACTATTTAGTGCATTTCCATGCACACTATTTAAAACATACCTTTATTTTCAAAATTTGAGATTAAAATGTCAAATTTAATAAATGCTTTTTAGTATCTTAAAAGGATCTACTTATTGGCTTATAGATTGATCCTAAAACAGCTACCTTATTAGGAAAGGGAAAGACAGGTTCTCTCCACAGAACGCTGCAGAAGCATATTAGTAATTCGTGTGCCGAGCCAACAGGTAAGTTAACTCAGTGTCCTAATTAAAAGGACTAAAAGATTAAATTCATGTTTTAGATCCATCCTTGCTTGTCATTTTTCCAGTTTAGACTAGCTTCTAGCCTTTTAACTTTATGACAATAGTACATCAGAGACTGTATATTCAGACTTAGTAAAATTGGTCATTTAATAGAGTCATAATGATTTTTCACTCTTCTTCAGTGTGACCAGCCATTCTAACTCAATCTTAGACTGGTCTAATATTCAGTTCAATTATTAGAGATTCCTATATTCTAAATTACCTAGCAAAGTTAATTCAGAGCATTTCCCCCAAGGTCACCAAAGGCTCACCTTGCCTTTACCTTATTTGTCCTAAACTTTTTGCAAACTGACATTAAAGGTCAGTCTGCAGCGGAACGCCACTGGCACCCAGTACTTCTAATTCTTATGCATTGGTAAAATGGAAGGACGCCCTGACTAATAAATGGAAGGGTCCAGATCCAGTTCTAATCTGGGGAAGAGGCTCGGTTTGTGTTTTTTCACGAGATGAAGATGAAGCACGGTGGCTACCAGAGAGATTAGTTCGTCAGGTAAACACAGATTCTGTCTCTCCTCGTAAGTATCATTCTAAAGACTAAAATTCCTCTTGTGCTGGGAGTGGAAGCTCTCAGAAAAAATTGTTTTCCTCTGTTTCCCAATTCCCCTACAAGAGACCGGAGATTAACTTTAGCTTTACAATTTGCATCTAAATAAAGTACCTTGACTTCTCCGAACAGAAAATTTACATTGCTACACTCTCATTGTTTAGAATTCTTCCTTCTCTCAAGCAGGTCGATCTACATTCTCCGGTTCTCCGCCCCTACGAGCAAACAGGTGGTATTGCTAATCTCCCTTCCAGGGACATCCCAGCATGTGGCTTTTCAGTCTAGAGAAGATTTAGATTTAACAGGAGAGCTAGGGAAGTAGAAATTTCATATATATTTACAAAGATTAGTTTTTATTTTGATAGATATAGGCTTAGTCCCTTAGCTGGCCTCTGGCTTTTCACCCTTGCTGTTACTGCAAGGTGTCCTTAGTTCCTCAGGCTACTGGGAATAACAGGGATGAAGAGGAAAGACTTTCAGCTCCTATTTTAACCAAAATTAACGGTGTTAATACTGACATAATTCTTGTCTAGGCCTTGCTAAATCTGAGGTTGACAAGTCTCATATAGAGACCTCGCAATAACTCAGAATTGCGCTACTGATTCATAATCATATGAATACGGTATGGGTACCGCTTGGCGCAGGAGATTACTGCGGAGGGAAGGTCCAGTTTGACCGTTTCTGAGTTCCCTGTGCGACACACCTGATTTGAAGGAGGTTGGTATCTGACTCCAGCTAAAAACCAAAAATACTTAAGGCTCTGCCTCCCCTCCCCAAAAGATACCAAGAGCCACAGATGTGAGTCTTTACAATGCTCACGGGAGGAATCAGGTCAATGTCCACCCAAGTCAAGGTTAAAGGCCCACTCATCTATGGATGAAAAGAATCATTTGATCACCTCTGTTAAGCATTGCCTATTTAAACTTAATTAATAGGGGGGAGAGAGATTGGAGACCTTGCTGTTGTAAGAGCAAGCCCTTCACTGCCTCCCACCCAAAAAATAAAAAAGCCAATTGGCCTTGTACTAGGAGCCAGTCAGTCTTAACCCCTTCTCCCTGTCCCCCTGCCTGTCACCCAAAATTGCGGATAATTATCAGCTCAGTGTTATTCTAAAATCGTTTAGTTAAACTCAGCCAGGGTTCCAACGCCCTACTTAAAATGTAAACAGGTAGCTACCTATTCAGCACTAATTAGCATTATAAAGTCAGAGCCTACAGCCCAGCACTGCTATTCAGTCAGTGCTTTAAAGACAGTCTTAGCCAGATACAGTTTACCATTAGAAAAGTTAGGGAATCCCACGGAAATAGGTTTTTTCTTTAGCCCTAGGAACTCAGGCAGAACTATTGAACATAGATAATTTTTCTGCCACAGGCCACCCCCTTTTTTATTTTTGTTTTGTTATCTAATGGAAGGAAATGTGGCCTCCCTTCCCCCAGCCTGGAACCTGCCTGCTCAAAGGTGGAGCTACCGGCTCATTCGTCCTGCCACGCCCACTGCTGGAACCTGCCTCTGCTGCCTGGAGTCACACTCGTGTTCGTCCTGCTACTGGACCCTGAGTTACTTGGCGGGAAATTGGGTTCCCTCCCCCTTCCTTTATAAACTGAGTGTCTGGAATTAGTAAAATTGAGCCTAGATCAAAAAAAAAAAAAAAAACCAATTACTTTTCCTTAATATCTCTTAATATCAATGGACTCAACTCCCCGATAAAAAGACATAGACTAACAAACTGGCTACACAAACAAGACCCAACATTTTGCTGCTTACAGGAAACTCATCTCAGAGAAAAAGATAGACACTACCTCAGAATGAAAGGCTGGAAAACAATTTTCCAAGCAAATGGTATGAAGAAACAAGCTGGAGTAGCCATTCTAATACTGATAAGATTGACTTCCAACCCAAAGTCATCAAAAAAGACAGGGAGGGGCACTTCATACACATCAAAGGTAAAATCCTCCAAGAGGAACTATCAATCCTGAATATCTATGCTCCAAATACAAAGGCAGCCACATTCATTAAAGAAACTTTAGTAAATCTCAAAGCACACATTGCACCTCATACAATAATAGTGGGAGACTTCAACACACCACTTTCACCAATGGACAGATCATGGAAACAGAAACTAAACAGGGACACAGTGAAACTAACAGAAGTTATGAATCAAATGGATCTGGCAGATATCTACAGAACATTCTATCCTAAAACAAAAGGATATACCTTCCTCTCAGCACCTCATGGTACCTTCTCCAAAATTGACCACATAATTGGTCACAAAACAGGCCTCAACAGATACAAAAATATTGAAATTCTCCCATGCATCCTATCAGATCACCATGGACTAAGGCTGATCTTCAATAACAAAATAAATAGTAGAAAGCCAACATTCACGTGGAAACTGAACAACACTCTTCTCAATGATACCTTGGTCAAGGAAGGAATAAAGAAAGAAATTAAGGACTTTTTAGAGTTCAATGAAAATGAAGCCACAACATACCCAAACTTATGGGACGCAACGAAAGCATTTCTAAGAGGAAAACTCAGAGCTCTGAGTGCCTCCAAAAAGAAACTAGAGAGAGCACACATTAGCAGCTTGACAACACACCTAAAAGCACTAGAACAAAAGGAAGCAAATTCACCCAAGAGGAGTAGACCGCAGGAAATAATCAAACTCAGGGGCGAAATCAACCAAGTGGAAACAAGAAGAACTATTCAAAGAATCAACCAATCAAGGAGCTGGTTCTTTGAGAAAATCAACAAGATAGATAAACCCTTAGCCAGACTCACTAGAGGGCACAGGGAAAGCATCCTAATTGACAAAATCAGAAATGAAAAAGGAGACATAACAACAGATCCTGAAGAAATCCAAAACACCATCAGATCCTTCTACAAAAGGCTATACTCAACAAAACTAGAAAACCTGGATGAAATGGAGAAGTTCCTAGACAGATACCAGGTACCAAAGTTGAATCAAGATCAGGTTAATGATCTAAACAGCCCTATATCCCCCAAAGAAATAGAAGCAGTCATTAATAGTCTCCAAACCAAAAGAAGCCCAGGACCAGATGGGTTTAGTGCAGAGTTCTATCAGACCTTCAAAGAAGATCTAATCCCAGTTCTTCACAAACTATTCCACAAAATAGAAACAGAAGGTACTCTACCCAACTCATTCTATGAAGCCACAATTACTCTGATACCTAAGCCACAAAAAGACCCAACAAAGATAGAAAACTTCAGACCGATATCCCTTATGAATATTGATGCAAAAATCCTCAATAAAGTTCTTGCTAACCGAACCCAAGAACACATCAAAACAATCATCCATCCTGACCAAGTAGGTTTCATCCCAGGGATGCTGGGATGGTTCAATATACGGAAATCCATCAACGTAATCCAGTATATAAACAAACTCAAACACAAAAACCACATGGTCATCTCGTTAGATGCGGAAAAAGCATTTGACAAGATCCAACACCCATTCATGATAAAAGTCTTGGAAAGATCAGGAATTCAAGGCCCATATCTAAACATGATAAAAGCAATCTACAGCAAACCAGTAGCCAACATCAAAGTAAATGGTGAGAAGCTTGAAGCAATCCCTCTAAAATCAGGGACTAGACAAGGCTGTCCACTTTCTCCATACCTATTCAACATTGTACTTGAAGTCCCAGCCAGAGCACTTCGACAACAAAAGGAGATCAAAGGGATACAAATTGGAAAAGATGAAGTCAAAATATCACTTTTTGCAGATGATATGATAGTATATATAAGTGACCCTAAAAATTCCACCAGAGAACTCCTAAACCTGATTGATAAACAGCTTCGGTGTAGTAACTGGATATAAAATTAACTCAAACAAATCAATGGCCTTTCTCTACACAAAGAATAAACAGGCTGAGAAAGAAATTAGGGAAACAACACCCTTCTCAATAGTCACAAATAATATAAAATATCTTGGCGTGACTCTAACTAAGGAAGTGAAAGATCTGTATAATAAAAACTTCAAGTCTCTGAAGAAAGAAATTATAGAAGGTCTCAGAAGATGGAAAGATCTCCCATGCTCATGGATTGGCAGGATCAACATTGTAAAAATGGCTATCTAAAAGCAATCTACAGATTCAATGCAATCCCCATCCAAATTCCAACTCAATTCTTCAATGAATTAGAAAGTGCAATCTGCAAATTCATCTGGAATAACAAAAAACCTAGGATAGCAAAAACTCTTCTCAAGGATAAAAGAACCTCTGGTGGAATCACCGTGCCTGACCTAAAGCTTTACTACAGAGCAATTGTGATAAAAACTGCATGGTACTGGTATAGCGACAGACAAATAGACCAATGGAATAGAATTGAAGACCCAGAAATGAACCCACACACCTACGGTCACTTGATCTTCGACAAGGGAGCTAAAAACATCCAGTGGAAGAAAGACAGCATTTTCAACAAATGGTGCTGGCACAACTGGTTGTTAACATGTAGAAGAATGCGAATCGATCCATTCCTATCTCCTTGTACTAAGGTCAAGTCTAAGTGGATCAAGGAACTTCACATAAAACCAGAGACACTGAAACTTATAGAGGAGAAAGTGGGGGAAAGCCTTGAAGATATGGGCACAGGGGAAAAGTTCTTGAATAGAACAGCAATGGCTTGTGCTGTAAGATCGAGAATTGACAAGTGGGACCTCATGAAACTGCAAAGCTTCTGCAAGGCAAAAGACACCATCAATAAGACAAAAAAACCACCAATAGATTGGGAAAGGATCTTTACCTATCCTAAATCAGATAAGGGACTAATATCCAATATATATAAAGAACTCAAGAAGATGGACTCCAGAAAGTCAAATAACCCCATTAAAAAATGGGGCTCAGAACTGAACAAAGAATTCTCACCTGAGGAATACCGAATGGCAGAGAAGCACCTGAAAAAATGTTCAACATCCTTAATCATCAGGGAAATGCAAATCAAAACAACCCTGAGATTCCACCTCACACCAGTCAGAATGGCTAAGATCAAAAATTCAGGTGACAGCAGATGCTGGCAAGGATGTGGAGAAAGAGGAACACTCCTCCATTGTTGGTGGGATTGCAAGCTTGTACAACCACTCTGGTTCCTCAGAAAATTGGACATAGTACTATCGGAGGATCCCGCAATACCTCTCCTGGGCATATATCCAGAAGATGTCCCAATCGGTAAGAAGGACACATGCTCCACTATGTTCATAGCAGCCTTATTTATAATAGCCAGAAGCTGGAAAGAACCCAGATGTCCCTCAACAGAGGAATGGATACAGAAATTATGGTACATTTACACAATGGAGTACTACTCAGCTATTAAAAAGAATGAATTTATGAAATTCCTAGCCAAATGGTTGGACCTGGAGGGCATCATCTTGAGTGAGGTAACACAATCACAAAGGAACTCACACAATATGTATTCACTGATAAGTGGATATTAGCCCAAAACTTAGGATACCCAAGATATAAGATACAATTTGCTAAACGCATGAAACTCAAGAAGAATGAAGACCAAAGTGTGAACACTGTGCCCCTTCTTAGAATTGGGAACAAAACACCCATGGAAGGAGTTACAGAGACAAAGTTCGTAGCTGTGATGAAAGGATGGACCATCTAGAGACTGCCGTATCCAGAGATCCAATCTTATAATCCTTCTAAACGCTGACACCATTGCATACACTAGCAAAATTTTGCTGAAAGGACCCAAATATAGCTGTCTCTTGTAAGACGATGCCGGGGCCTAGCAAACACAGGAGTGGATGCTCTCAGTCAGCTATTGGATATATCACAGGGCTCCCAATGGAGAAGCTAGAGAAAGTACCCAAGGAGCTAAAGGGATCTGCAACCCTATAGTTCGAACAACATGATGAACTAACCAGAACCCCGGAGCTCTTGTCTCTAGCTGCATATGTATCGAAAGATGGCCTAGTCGGCCATCACTGTAAAGAGAGGCCCATTGGACTTGCAAACTTTATATGCCCCAATATAGGGGAATGCCAGGGCCAAAAGAATGGGAATGGGTGGGTACGGAAGTGGGGGGTGCTATGGGGGACTTTTGGGATAGCATTGGAAATGTAATTGAGGAAAATATGTAATAAAAAATATTAAAAATTTAAAAAAAGGAATGTAAAAAAAATAACAATAACAATTAAAGAAAACCTTCCAAATGGTTTATTATTTTCTGGGGATATTTTAATCAAAACATTTGATTATGTTTCTGGTTGTCCTTCACATCTCCTGTCACTGGGGAATGCTTCACTACTTTTATTAAGACTTTCTTTCCTTTTAGGAAGAGAATCTTCACACAGAAATAGTCACTCATATAGTTTTAGTGACAGGAACTCTGTTACCTGATAGAGCTCCTTAAAATGTATACTTTGAACACAGTGCTTCAGTTTTGGTCTGAGACCATCTGTTAGTTTTGAGGCCCAAAGTTCAGTTTGTTGGTGAGGGAACTCATCACATGCTGTCCTATTGTTGGCAGCAACTGCTACAACAATCTTCTCAAAATGTAGAAAGATTTCCAAGTCTTTTGTGTTTCATTATTTTTAGACCTGTTTTGCTCTGGCATGCTCCATTTATTTCACAGGCTGCTGACTCCTGGCTCTGTAGTGAAATGGACTGAGCCCCTGACTGCTTGCTACTGAGAAGCACAGAAGCATCTGTGGCTACATCACTTCTCTGGTAGATAAATAGATTAACCAGCTGAATGAGGATATTTTAAGATGATATATTATCATGAAGACAATAACTTCAAATTTCTAAGAAAACTTAATAACTTCAGTAATAATTGTGGTTTTCCAAGATATCAAAGAAAAAATGTCAGAAGTGGAATGATATACAGAGTACCTTTCCAGAATTATGGGATTTTTCTTGGATAACCTTTGTTAACTCCCCTTCACTACTCCCAGAAGGAAAAAAATAGATAGGAAAACTTCCTGACATACTACAGTCTTTTATAAAGATGTGTTACCAAGTTTCCTATGAAATAGAAATTTACAAAATCATGTAGATGAGAAGATGACACTTACCATAACACACTGCACCATAAACAATTTCGAGATCAAACCCAGACCAGGCAGTCCATCAGTCTGATAAAATATAGCCATGCTCTATATTTGTCTTCAAAATAAAACTATTTGTGTTCTGGTCTGTCTGGACGGTGCCCTGAGAAGACCTTGGGAGCAAACTCTGTAGCCAGCCCCACAACACCCAGAGGCAGCTCCACTCCCAGGCACTCTAACGAGCCCAGGATCAGAGGATCCCAGGATCCCAGGAGCTTGGTCACACCAGGATCTCAAGGTCTCAAAGGCAGCTTCACTACCAGGACCTTGGACACACCCAGAATCTCAGGATCGCAGGATTCCAGAATCACAGGATCCCAGAGACAGCTTGACTCAGAGGAATTCTGACACAACCAGAATCACAGGAAGGACAGGCTCCAGTCAGACTTAGCCAAGTCAGGTAGCACTAGAGATAACCAAATGGCCGGAGGCAAGTGTAAGAACATAAGCAACAGAAACCAAGGTTACTTGGCATCATTAGAACCCAATTCTCCCACCATAGCAAGTCCTGAATACCCCCCCAACACACCAGAAAAGCAAGATTCAGATCTAAAATCACTTCTCATGATGATGATAGGGGACATTAAGAAGGACATAAATAATTCCCTTAAAGAAATACAGGAGGGGGGCTGGAGAGATGGCTCAGCAAGTTAAGAGCACTGACTACTCTTCCAAAGGTCCTGAGTTCAAATCCCAGCAGCCACATGGTGGCTTACAATCATCCATAATGAGATTGGATGCCCACTTCTGGTGTGTCTAAAAACAGCTACAGTGTACTTACATATAATAAATAAATAAATAAATAAATCTTTAAAAAAAAAGAAATTCCTCCCATCACATAATAATCAAAACACAAAATGCAATAAAACAAAGAAAATATTAAAAGCAGTAAGGGGAAAAGGTCAAGTAACATATACAGGTAGACGTATCAGAATTACAACAGACTTCTTGACAGAAACTATGAAAGGAGAAGATCCTGGGCAGATGTCATACAAGAGAACACAAATGCCAGCCCAGGCAAAACTCTCAATTACCATAGATTTAGAAACCAAGATATTCCATGACAAACCCAAATTTACACAATATCTTTCCACAAACCCAGCCCTTCAAAGGATAATAAATGGAAAACTCAAACACAAGGAGGGAAGCAACACCCTAGAAAAAGCAAGAAGACAATCTTTTAACAATCCAAAAAGAATGTAGCCACATAAACAACCTACAACCTCTAACAACAGGAATAATAGGAAGCAACAATTACTTTTCCTTACTAGCTCTTAATATCAATGGACTCAATTCCGCAATAAAAAGACATAGACTAACAGACTGGATACATAAACAAGATCCAACATTTTGCTGCTACAGGAAACCCACCTCAGTGACAAAGACAGACACTACCTCAGATTAAAAGGCTGGAAAAAACTTTTCCAAGTAAATGGTCCCAAGAAACAAGCTTGAGTAGCCAGTCTAATATTGAATAAAATCAACTTTTAACCTAAAGATATCAAAAAAAGATAAGGAAGGACATTTCATAGTCACCAAAGGAAAAAATCTATCAAGGAGAACTGTCAATTCTTAGCATCTATGCTCCTAATGCAAGGGCACCCACACTCATAAAAGAAACTTTACTATAGCTCAAAGCACACATTGAACCTCACACAATAATAGTGGGAGACTTCAACTCCCTACTCTCAGCAATGGACAGATCATGGAAACAGAAACTAAACAGAGGCACAGTGATACTAACAGAAGTTATGAACCAAATGTATTTAACAGATATCTATGGAACATTTGATCCTAAAACAAAAGAATATACCTTCTTCTCAGCACCTCATGATACCTTCTGCAAAATTGACCATATATTCAGACACAAAACAGGCCTCAACAGATACAAGAAGATTGAAATAATTCAATGCATCCTATAAGATCACCACAGAATAAGGCTGGTCTTCAAAAACAATAGAAAGCCCATATACATGTGGAAGCTGAATAACACTCTACTCAATAATAACTTGGTCAAGGAAGAAATAAAGAAAGAAATTAAAGACTTTTAGAGTTTAATGAAAATGAAGCCACAACATATCCAAACTTATGGGACACAATGAAAGCAGTTCCAAGAGGAGAACTCATAGCTCTGAGTGCCTCCAAAAACAAAAAACAAACAAACAAACAAACAAACAAAAACCTGGAGAGAGCATACACTAGCAGCTTGACAGTACATCTGAAAGCTCTATAACAAAAAGAAGCAAATACACCCAAGAGGAGTAGATGGCAGGAAATAATCAAACTCAGGGCTCAAATCAACCAAGTAGAAACAAAAGGAACTATCCAAAGAATCAACAAAACCAGAGCTGATTCTTTGAGAAAATCAACAAGATAGATAAACCTCAGCCAGATTAACCAAAGGTCACAAAGACATTATCAAAATCAACAAAATCAGAAATGAAAAGGGAGATATAATAGAAACCAAGGAAATCAAAAAAAAAAAAATCATCAGATCCTACTACAAAAGACTATACTCAATAAAACTAGAAAATCAGGAGGAAATGGACAATTTTCTAGATAGGTACCAGGTACCAAAGTTAAATTGGGATCAGATAAATGATCTAAACAGAACCCTAACCTCTAAAGAAATAGAAGCAGTCATTAATAGTCTCCCAACCAAAGAAAAAATCCAGGACCAGATGGGTTTAGTGCAGGGTTCTATCAGACCTTCAAAGAAGACCTAATACCAATACTCTTCAAACTATTCCACAAAATAGTAACAGAAGGAACACTACCCAATACATTCTATGACGGCACAATTAGTCTGACACCTAAACTACACAAATAACCAACAAAGAAAGAGAACTTCAGACCAATTTCCTGTATGAATATCAATGCAAAAATACTCAATAAAATTCTCACAATCTAAATCCAAGAACACATCAAAATGATCATCCATCCAGATCAAGTAAGCTTCATTCCTGGAATGTAGGCATGGTTCAATATATGTAATCCACTATATAAACAAACACACAGACAAAAACCACATGATCATCTCATTAGATGCTGAAGAAGCATTTGACAAAATCCAACACCCCTTCATGATAAAAGTCTTAGAAAGATCAAGGCCCATACCTAAACATAGTAAAAACATTATACAGCAAACCAGTAGCCAACATCAAACTAAATGGAGAGAAACATGAAGCAATCCCACTAAAATAAGGAACTAGGCAAGGCTGCCCACTTTCTCCCTACTTATTCAATATAGTACTCAAAGGCCTAGCCAGAGCAATTAGACAAGAAAAGGAGGTCAAAGGGATACAAACTGGAAAGGAAGAATCAAAATATCACCATTTGCAGATGATATAAAAGTATACTTAAGTGGCTCCAAAAATTCTACCAGATAACTCCTCAACCTGATAAAAAAACTTTAGCAAAGTGGTTAGATACAAAGTTAAGTCAAACCAATCAGTGGCCTTCTTCTACTCACAGTATGAAAAGGCTGAGATAGAAATTAGGGAAACACCCTTCACAATAATCACAAATTATATAAAATGTCTTGGTGTGACTCTAACTAAGCAAGTGAAAGATCTGTATGACAAGAACTTCAAGTCTCTGAAGAAAGAAATCAAAGAAGATCTCAGAAGATGGAAAGATCACCCATTCTAATGGATTGGCAGGATATAGTAAGAATGGCCATCTTGCCAAAAGCAATCTACAGACTCAATGCAATCCCCATCAAAATTCCAACTCAATTCTTCATAGAGTTAGAAAGAGCAATTTGCAAATTCACCTGGAATAACAAAAAACCCAGGATAGCAAAAACTATTCTCAACAATAAAAGATCTTCTGCGGGAATCACCGTCCCTGACTTCAAGCTGTACTACAGTTCAATGGTGATATAAACTGCATGGTACTGGTACAGCGACAGACAAGTAATCAATAGAATAGAATTGAAGACCCAGAAATGAACTCACACACTTATGGTCACTTGATTTTTGACAAATGAGCTAAAACCATGCAGTGGAGGAAAAAAAAAAAACAGCATTTTTAACAAATGGTGCTGGTTAAACTGGAGGTTAGCATGTAAAAGAGTGCAAATAGATCCTTTCTTATCTCCCTGGACAAAGCTCAAGTCCAAGTGGTTCAAGGACCTCCACATAAAACCAAATACACTGAAACTAATAGAGGAAAAATTTGGGAAGAGCCTTGAGCACATAGACACAGGGGAAAGTTTCCTGAACAGAACACCAATGGTTTATGCTCTAAGATCAAGAATCAACAAATGGGACCTCATAAAATTTCAAAGCTTCTGTAAGGCAAAGGACACTGTCAATAAGACCAAAAGGCAACCAACAGATTGGGAAAAGATATTTACAAATCCTAAATCCTATAGGGGGCATATATCCAATATATATAAAGAACTCAAGAAGTTGGACTTCAGAAAACCAAGCAACCCTACTAAAAAATGGGGTACAGAGCTAAACAAAGAATTCTCAACTGAGGAATACCGAATGGCTGAGAATCACCTAAAAAAATGTTCAACATCCTTAATCATCAGGGAAGTGCAAATCAAAACAACCCTGAGATTCCACCTCACACCAGTCAGAATGGCTAAGATCAAAAACTCAGATGACAGCAGATGCTGGCAAGGATGTGGAGAAAGAGGAGCACTCCTCCATTGCTGGTGGAATTGCAAGCTGGTACAACCACTCTGGAAATCAGTTTGGCGGTTCCTCAGCAAATTGGACATAGTTCTACCAGAAGATCCAGCAATACCACTCCTGGGCATATACCCAAAATATGCTCCAACATGTAATAAGGACACATGCTCCACTATGTTCATAGCAGCCTTATTTATAATACCCAGAAGCTGGCAAGAACCCAGATGTCCCTCAACAGAGGAATGGATACAGAAAATGTGGTACATTTATACAATGGAGTACTACTCAGCTATTAAAGACAATGAATTTATGAAATTCTTATACAAATGGATGGATCTGGAGGATATCATCCTAAGTGAGGTAACCCAATAACAAAAGGATACACATGATATGCACTCTCTGATAAGTGGATATTAGCCCAGAAGCTCAGAATCCTTCTTAGAAAGGAGAACAAAAATACCCATGGAAGGAGTTACAGAGACAAAGTTTGGAGCAGAGACTGAAGAAACGACCATCCAGAGTCTGTCCCACTTGGGAATCCATCCCATAAACAAACGCCAAACCCAGACACTATGGCTGATGCCAACAAGAGCTTGCTGACAGGAGCCTGATATAGCTGTCTCCTGAGCAGTTCTGCCAGTGCCTGGCAAATACAGAAGTGGATGCTCACAATCATCCATTAGACAGAGCACAAGGTCCCCAATGAAGGAGCTAGAGAAAGTACTCAAGGAGCTAAAGGGGTGTGAAGCCCCATTAGGAGGAACATCAATATGAGCTAACCTGTACCCCCAGAGCTCCTTGGAACTAAACCACTAATCAAAGAAAACACATGATGGAACTTGTGGCTCTAGCTGTATATTTAGCAGAAGATGGCCTGGTCAGTCATCAATGGGAGGAGTGGCCCTAGGTCCTTTGAAGGTTCTATGCCCCAGTATAGGAGAATGTCAGGACCAGGAATGAGAGTGTGTCAGTTGGGGAGCAGGGGGAGGTACGAGGGAATAAGGGATTTTTGGAGGGGAAACTAGGGAAGGGGATAACATTTGAAATGTAAATAAAGAAAATATCCAATTTAAAAAAAGAATCAATAAATGGGACCTCATAAAATCACAAAGCTTCTATAAAGCAAAGGAGAAGGTCAATAGGACAAAATGGCAGCCATCATATTGGGAAAAAACCTTTACCAACTCTATATCTGATAGAGAGCTAATATCCAATATATGCAAAGAACTCAGGAAGTTAGATTCCCAAGAACCAAATAACCCTATTTTTAAAAATGGGGTACAGAGTCAAACAAAGAGTTCTCAACTTGAGAATACTGAATGACAGAGAAGCACCTAAAGAAATGTGCAACATCCTTAGTCATCAGGGAAATGAAAATCAAAACAAGCCTGAGATTCCACCTCACACCAGTCAGAATGGCTAAGATCAAAAACTCATGTGAGAGCAGATGCTTGCAAGGATGTGGAGAAAGAGAAACATTCCTCCATTGTTGGTGGGATTGCAAGCAGGTACAACCACTCTGAAAATCAGTCTGGATGTTCCTCAGAAAATTGGACATAGTATTACCTGAGAACCCAGCTATACTACTCCTGGGCATATCCCCAGAAGATGCTCCAACATGTAATAAGGACACATGCTCCACTATGTTCATTGCAGCCTCATTTATAATAGACAGAAGCTGGAAAGAACCCAGATGTCCTTTAACAGAGGAATGGATACAGAAAATGTGGTACATTTACACAATGGAATACTACTCAGCTATTAAAAACAATGGGGAGCAGGGCAGGGGAAGGTATAGAGGGATTTGGGGACAGCAGTTGAAATGTAAATGAAGAAAATATCTAGTAAATGCCTTAAAATAATGAACTTATTAACTTCTTAGGTAAATGGATGGAACTAGAAATTTTCATCCTGAGTGAGATAACCCAATCAAAAAAGAACACACATGGTATGTACTCACTGATAAGTGGATATTTGCCCAGACACTCGGAGTACCCAAGATACAATTCACAGGCCACATGAAGCTCACGAAAGAAGAAAGACCAAAGTGTGATTCAGTCCTTCTTAGAAGGGAGAACAAAATATTCGCAGGAGCAAAAATGAAGACAAAGTGCAGAGCAGAGACTGAAGAAAAGGCCATCCAGAGACTTCCCAACATGGAGATCCATCCCATATACAGTTACCAAACCTAGAGGTGGATGCTCTCAGCCAACCATTGGACTGAGCACAGGGTCCCCAATGGAGTAGCTAGAAAGGACCCAAGGAGCTGAGGGGGTTTGCAGCCTCATAGGAGGAGGAACAATAAGAACCAATCAGTAACCCAAGAGCTCCCAGGGACTAAACCACCAACCAAAGTGTACCCATGACTCCAACTGCATATGTAATCGCATATGTAACCCTTTTCTAACATCAATGGGAGGAGAAGCCCTTGGTTCTGTGAATGCTCAATGCCCCAGTGTAGGTGAATGACAGGGAAGCATGAGTGGGTGGGTTGGTGAGCAGGGGGAGTGTGGAGGGGATAGGGGGTTTTTGGAGGGGAAATGAGGGAAAGGGATAACCTTTGAAATTTAAATAACGAAAATATCTAATAAAAAAAGAAAAAAGAAGACAATAAAAGAAAGATTAGATTACACATTAGTCTCATATCTGTGATTCACATTGTTTTCACCGAATTGTAGTTTTTCATTCTATATACTTCTGGCACTCAGTGTTATTCTAGCCCCTGGATTCTTTGCACCAGGGTAGCAAACCTCTCTCTGTAGCCTGATATAGCACAAGCTTCTGCTGCTGCTATTGTTACTTTTGTTGTTGTTGTTTATTGTTTCTTGCCTTCATGAGTCATAACAAAGCTCTCAATAAACAGGTATGTTGGCACATGGTCTCATCACATAATGGCAACAGATTTAGAAAACAATCCTACCTGATTGTTGAAGTAAATCAAATTAAATTACTCAGATAACATTTTTACTAGTGTGTGAGAAGCAAAAATGTTAGATTAAATCCATTTGTGGGTTATTACTAATTCAATTTTCTCTTAAATTAAAAAAAAACTGAAAAACAAGATTTTTGTTCCAAAGAAAATAAGACTGGCGAATTTTATTCTTTAATCCTTAGAAATGAGAGTAAAAATCCATCCCAAATTCACTGTGTAATCATCATAATCACATCACAGATTTTTCAATACCCTTCAAGTTCTACTTTTCTGAAATTCCTTGATCATAGACAGGGAATAAATAAGAGCCACCACTGAGAAACCAGAGAGGTCACATTTACTTCATTATTATTTTTCATCAAAAGTCCCAAAGAACATATTGCTTAAAATGCCTTTTAATGGATTTATGTCAGGTTTTGAAACATCTATTCAAAGCTGTCATATGCTTTCATTGCTTTTCTGGCCCAAACTAAGGTGCATTGTAAATATATTCAAGCTTTCCTAGTTTTTCAATTTCTAACACATTGGAAGAACATTTCAAATATAACTAGGACCAAATCCACATTTATATGACTAACAACATTTCTCCTGAGTTTTTCCATATCCCCTTCTTTTGGATTGTTGGTCAGAATTGTCTCAGAGACTTTCTAAATATTACAGGCAGTCCTTGGTTGCCTCCCAGGTGTGACAAGTAAGTCCCTATTCTAAAAATAGCATGTGCTTCAGACACAGAACCTAGAGGTCACTGAGCTAGAATTAACCTGAAAGCAACCTCCTTGAAGGATAACTTTCATGGTACCAGAAGTCACCAGACTAGCTTCCAAAGGGAGAAAAGCAACCAATAGCCATACACACCTATGACACTTATGAACCAAACTGTGCCCTCTCCCCAGCCTTGAGCAGGCTGGCTCAGACCTTGTTTGCCACAGTTGCTAGCTCACCTATGGTGGAGTCTTTCAACCTAGGTAAAGTCTTTTGTCTGTCACATCTGCAGCTTCCTGCAAGAAGCTACCTGTTGAGCAGCTGAGCTTGTTTTCTTGACAGATCCTGACAAAGTGACCAGGAGATCCTGACATAGTTGGGCATGGGTTTCCCCCCTTTATAAGCTCAGACTCACAAGTAAACATTGGCCTTGATCAGAAAACTTTGTCTTGGCTCATTATTTCTCTTGCCGCCTTTCCCATCCAACCCCATCTTTCCTTTCAGGAACCCAGTAACCTGTGGCCGCTAGCAGCTACAAATCAGAAAAATGACCAGTATAGCATGATAATCTTAAGGATGTAATAGTGGCATGCATACCTTGACATTAACCATTAGTTCTCTAATTGAACTTAAGACCCACTGAACAAGAGGAAAATCATACCAGGTACCACAAACATAGCCGACCATTCAGGGCTAGTTAAATCAAGGAATCTGGGGGGAAACCTATAATATACTTTTTTAAAAATATAATTTAATTTTTAAAAACTACAGAAACCCAATTTTAAGATGTAAGGCAGGAAGTTAAATGGGATTTTTTCAATTTATTTTTGAGATTTTATTTTAATTATGACATTTGTCCTTCCTTTTTCTCCCTCCAAATGCTCCCATATACTTCTTTCCATTCTCCTTCAAATTCATGGCCTTTTTTATCGTTGTTATTGTATGTATATATATTTTTATGCACACATATATTCCCAAATATAACCTGTTCAATCTACATGTTACTCAAATATATGTTTTCAGGGCTGACCATTTGACACTAGACAACAAATTGGTGTGCTCTTTCATAAGGAGGGAGAGACCACCTCTCCTGCTCCTTGCTTCACTCAGTTGCCTATAGTGATTTGTGTAGGGTTAAGGCCTTGTGGGCTTTTCCCCATGCAGTTTGAGGTTTATTTATGTTGTTCTTTTCAGTTCATAAAGAGAGGTCATTTTTACAATCCATGAGTATGGGATGTGTTTCTCTTGTCTCTTTCTTCAGAGGTTTAAGAAGTTATCATTATAGAAGTTCTTCACTTCCTTGGTTAGATTTATTTCTAGATATTTTGTTTTTATTGAGGCTATTGTAAATGTGATTATGACCACGATCTTCTTTTCTTTTTTTTTTTTGTTAGCATATAAAGTAGCTACTGATTGTGCAAGTTAATTCTTTATTTTACCATATTACTATTTTTTGTTATTTATACAATTTTCAAGTAGAATTTTTGAGATCTCCAATGTATAGTATTATGCCATCTGCAAATAAGGATAGTTTGATTCCTTTCCATATTTGTATCCCTTTAATTTCCTTCTTTTGATTTATTGCTCCAGCTGACTCCTCTTCCAAAGTTTTGGGACTACATGTGTAGTCCCACCAATGTTCAGCTTGAGAATTATTTATGTACAACTATTATAAATATGTGAGTAATAAAGAAATGTAAAAAGAATTGTTCACAACAAAAGAGAACCCACCACCCAATTAATATTTAATGAACATCTCTCAGGTACCAGTAGTTCAAGGTACTTTGTAAATAACAATCAACCACTCAAACAAATGTTTCTTATGGAACTTATTTATCCCTCTAAATAATGTATAATGTCTCTCATTGCTTCATAAGTTATGTTTAAACGACTGTTAACTTGCAAACTGTCTTGATTGCATATGCAATATTAATATACTGATTAAAAGATACAATTAATTTTGACAAACCAAGAAAAGAAGACAATGAAGTAAAAGTGCTAACAAAATGGATTCAAAATGATAGCTTGCTTTTAAATTTAAACAAATATAAGATGTTTGAAGGAAAACTTGACATTTAACCATGTCCTTGGTGCACTAATAGTTACAGTAATAAACATGAGTTCTCATTAGGAGTAGCATTAATTCCGTATTGCAAATGTTTTCTCATCTCATCAGCACTCAAACAGTTAGCATCTTTGAACATGACACTAACCCTAACCCTAACCCCAACCATAACCATAACCATAACAATCTAAAGTAGAATGGGTCTAACTAGACTTTGTAAAAAGATCAGTATTTATGCATGTAGTACATTTAAAGGGGGTAGAAACTATAGGGCTTCCACAAAAATTCTCCTACGGTATCCCATGAGCTCTGAAACTCACCATTCAACTCATTATTGGGACACATATCTACACATTTACACACTCACATTCATTTACCATACAGGCACACATATACACACAGACAAACATTCAAAACACCCCAGGTTGTTAAATTTCTCATAAACACCACATGAATCTACTTGTTCCTAATATTTTCTGGTGAAAATTAGATTTCGAACAAGAATACCATCTTTGCTCTGTCAGTCCAGTGAGCCAAGGAACAATAAGCTAGAGTCCTATGTAAATTATTTGCAATAGGGATAAACATTCAGAATGTAATTGGGGAATCTGCTAGGTTAGTAAATTGGCAGATGTAGCTTCTCCTCAAACATCTATGACTTCATAATCTCCAAAGATTTGGCTAGGTTTCTAGTAACAGATTTTTATATCTCTCCTGTTAAAAGGACCTTAAGTCCAATTAGAAAGCTGTTGGTTACCAAAAAGGTATGAGTGCTACTTCTGCACCATTAGGGTTACTGTGCCATACTGGTTGTTATTGCGGATCAGAGACATCATAGATGAGTAGGACTATCCATTGTTTCTCATTCTCTGAAGTTTGCAAGGTACTTTTTTGTACCATGAAAGCTAATCATTAGGTAAGAGGCTTTCTGGTCAGATCTAGCTCAGATTATGTCTTGAGAAAATTCAAATGTAGGCAACTCAAAGACATCCATACAGGGTTTGCTGTTCAAAAAGCAAAATGCCTGCACTGTGAAGATGAAGGGAGGGTGACAGAATATGGGGAACCGTGCTGAAGAATGGAATGCTGTAACCAACTACCAAACTGGGTATTTAGGCAAGATAAGAGGCTGCCTGGGCCTTCCTACCTCACAGGATGTACAGCTGCACCATTTGCCTGTAAATGACCCTGAATACACCCATGCTTGTAGTTGACATTGCTATAGTTTAGAACACAGAAATGGAAAACTTAAAAACTGTACCTGGGCAGATGGCTTTTATAACTTGTCTCCTGGGTATGGCTCTTTTACTCACTGGGTCAGCAATCTGACTCATCCTGAGAATAAAATATGGCCATCTGAAGTGAACACCAGATTGAGAGTAATTGCTCCCCTGGGGCCTAGAAGATCTTAAGAGATAATAGGAGTCTACATTTGCCTAAATAGGGAAAACAAGAACAACAGATTAAACTAAACACTAGAATTTCCCATTCAAAGCACCAGTAATGAGCACCAACAATTTAAATCAATCTCAAACAGAGAAAAATGGCAAGTACTTGTCCCCTGAGTCATTTGAGAATGGGTTCTCAGTGATATAACACCACAATAGATATACAGCTGTCTTTGCAATAATGTATTGCATCCATATCTGTAGTTGCATTATAAAAGGCAGAAAATTAATATAGACACATCCCAAGGTTTTAAATCCCATAGAACTAAAGAAAGGTTTGACTCTCAGTATTCTTACAGAGACCAGTTCAGATCCACAATTTTTAAGTAAATGTCATGACTCTTTCATCTGATCTTCTTGACCCTTGGCCATCTCAACTTTGAAACTTTTCAGTCATTCAGGTTCCACATAGTTTGCCTTTTATTTCCAACCCAACCCTAGGTGTGACTCCAGCCTCACTTCCCAACTTCCTATTTTCATTTAAGACCTAGTTGCCATATTCAGGATCTTGGCATCGCCTGCCTTATGATGCCACTTGTTCTGGTTAGTTCTATCAAACTCAACTTGACACAAACTTAAGTCATCTGAGAGGAGGGAACCTCAATTGAAAAGAGAAAAATGCCTCTGTAATATTGGACTGTAGGCAATCCTACAGTGCATTTTCTTAATTAGTGGTTGATGTGGAAGGGCCCTGGGCTGGTGAGTCTAGATTTTATAAGAAAGCAAACTGAGAGCTGGGCTTTGTGGCGCACGCCTTTAATCCCAGCACTCGGGAGGCAGAGGCAGGTGGATTTTTGAGTTCGAGGCCAGCCTGGTCTACAAAGTGAGTTCCAGGACAGCCAGGGCTATACAGAGAAACCTGGTCTCGAAAAACGAAAACAAAACAAACAAACAAAACAAGCAAACTGAGCAAGCCATGAGTTACAAGCAAATATGTGACAACCTTTCATGGCTTCTGCCATCATCTCCCGCTTCAAGTTCCCAGCTGGTTTGAATTCCCACCTTGGCTTCCCTCAATGGATTGTGAGTTATGATATTTAGGCCAAATAGACCTTTTCCTCCTCAAATTCCTTTCAGTCATGATGTTTCATCACAGCAATAGTAATTTCTAAGATACCACTTAGATGCCTCCCTGTAGCTACCCTGTAGCTACCCTGTTCAAGATTGCTCTTCCAAGAAAATGGCATATTGCTCTGCTCCAACTAAAAAGTTATGTCCAAGTTATCTTTAATTGTCAATTTAAAACAGCCTACTGTCATCTGAGAAAGTAATTTCTCAGATTTCTGAAGGATTTCCTAGTTCACATTGGCCTGTAGCCATATCTGTGTGAGGTTGTCTTGATTCTTAATTGTAGGAGGGCCTACTCCATTGTGAATGGCACCATTGCCTGGGCAGATAGTCCTCTGATATAAAAGAGAGGAAGCTAAATATGGTCCTGAGTGAGCCAGCAAGCTCCTCCATGGTTTCTGTCTCAACTCCCTGCTCTGAAATCCCTTGATGATGAACTGTGTGACCTGTAAGCTGAAAGACTTTATTCCCCTAAGATGCTCTGTGTCAGAGTGCTTTGGGACAGGTCCATATAACAATCTAGGACACTATCACTCAGAATGAGAAGAGAGGGACTTATTAATTAGTTATATAACTCCTGCAAAGTCCTTCCATTTAATTCTTTAAAGAATGTTTTAGGTACTACTGGGGCCATGCAAATATTTATAATTTATCTTGTTTCCTTCAACAAATTCTGTTTCATTTTGACTACAATTATATTAGATTTTGTCCTCCAAGCCCTCTAAAACATAAATGTGTTATCTGGTGGTCTTCTTTGTTATTCTGACAAACCTTAATAATATCTAAACTCAGAGAGTTCAGATTTTTTGTGATAATTATGCCAATAGACTGTATGTTTTTGTAACCTAAAACTGATATCTTTTTTATTCTAGCTTTTGCTTTTCTTTATTTTTTTAATTTTAAAGTAATAGACTCTTCTGCAGTTATATAAAATAAGACAAAAAATAATGAACATGCTTCACTCAGTTTACCCAAATGTAACATTCTGAATAAATTATACTGTGATATCACAGCCAGGAAATTGTTTGCAACAGAATCCACCAATTTTACTCAGATTTTCCCAGATTTACATGCATATGAGTGCATGGGCACTTGTCCATTTAGATTTAGATACTTATACCACATGTATAGATCCAGATTACACCATCACCACATTCAAGACACTCAAAAATTCCATTACCACAGAATCTTTCATACCACCCATTAGCCACCCTTCATTCCCCCTTGTTCTTAAGCCCTGGCTTCCTCTGTTCTCCAGATTTATAATGTTGCATAACAAAACAATTATCTGAATGGAATCTGTAACCATTAGGGACTGGCTTTCTAACCAATATATTTCCCTAAGAACCACACACACTGTATTTATCACTCATTTCTTCCATTTTATTGTTGAATACTGTTACATTGTATGGAGGTTTATCCATTCACTGAAGAGAATTTTAATCATTCAAGTTCAGAGCTACTATGAATAACGCTGTTATAAACACTTATGCTAAGTAGCAAATGAGGAGCTTGATCTTCATGTGAGTCCTCCAACAACTGGAGCAGAAGCCTGAGCCTGTTGCCTACCTGCCTGTGGCTCCTGCACCCCAAAATGGACCACCTTGTCTGGCTTCAGTGGGAGAGTATATGCCTAGTCCTGCAGTAACTTGATGTGTGGGAAGGGAAGGAGAGGGTTAGTGGGGTGTGACACCCAGAGGGGGGCTTCCCCTTCTCTTTTGAGAAGGGGAAGGTGGAATGAGGAACGACTTTTGTGAGGGCGTACTGGGAGGAGAAGAAGGACTGATATTGGGTTGTAAAATGAATAAATAAATAAAATTTAAATAAATAAATAAACACTTATGTGCATATATAGAAATTTTCATTCCTTTTGGGATTAGTGTCCCGGAGTGTAATTATCAGGATGTATTGCAAGTGTTTTCTTAGTCTCATAAAGAACAAATAAAATATCTTCTACAATGTATCCGTACCATTAACACTACATCTCATGTTTTAATTTTGTCTATTTAGATAAACCCTTATTGGCTTTAAATGTTTACCCTTTATTATATGTTTTATAAAATTGATATTTTACACTCTAAGTCTGATGAAGTTATTATGAGCTCACATTTGGCTGACATTAGTCTGCAGAAAACCATAGTTGAGGTAAAACCCTAATGTTCCTCCGAATGCATTTAGTGTTTTTTTGTTTCTTTAGAGCTCAGATGCATGACTGTGGTCTTTATGGCTCCCCCTCAGAATCTCCAGCTTAATTTATGACCCTAATTCTACTCCCCAGTGACCTTTGTTCAGCAAGTTGGTCTCCTAATTAATAATGGTGGTAAGCAGGAATGAGAAGTGAGTATAATATGAATGTAGAAATCCAGAATGGCATAACTGTGGCATATTATATACAAAAGGAATATCCCAGCTGATTCCCCCCACCAAAATCCGTACTGAGATCCAGAGAGGAAGAGACATTTTTTAAAAAGTCACTTGATAATGACAACAAATGCTAAAGGCAAATGAGCATGTTCTTTCAAATTGTACCACAATAGTCATTCCCAGAGAAATACCCTTCTTCCCAATCTTATGAGTAATGTTCCACTAACAAGTTATTGTTTTGCTGAAGTCCCAGCTAATGTTAACATATATACAATTAGTGTATGCCTATCTGATCAATGGCATCCAGCAATAGTTTGGTTAGATGATAAACAAACCGAAGGAATGTTTTGGTATTATCCAAGCACCTCTATTTTCACATAATCCCCATATTAATACCACTATTATACCTAAAATCAATGCAATTGATTCATATTCCATGTTAAGGCTGTTTTCTATCTTCCTGCATACAACCTGCTGTGAGTTTGACAAGAGAAATAAAGAAAAGTTTACTCTGAGTATTTTCTGAAATGTGGACACATGTTTAGACTGCTAAAGATGAACTTACTCAGTGTAAGTTCAGACTTAAAAATCAAAAGCAAGACCCATCACTGGTCACTGCAAAATGAAATGTGATTCAGATTACTTTCTGTGAGTTTTAAAAGGAAAAATCTCAGAAATGTCTCATTTTTCTTAAATTTTACCACCTACTAGCCTCCAGTTCCATAAGTTCTCTTTAATCGTATGAAACTCTTGAATCTCTGAGTCAGTGTTAGGTCATACTCATCATTTATGTAATGAAATGGAATTTTTAAAAGACAGCCAATAAGTCATTCTGTCACTTGAAAAGTAAGCTAGGAAAAAAGATAATGGGGAGGTAAGATAAATTATAAAATGCCAAATATATTCACTGCAATTCATTCATAAAACAAAAGTTAACTGATTTCGATCTTTGAAGCAAATTTCAATATAATCTTTCTTTTCTTATAGTCAAGGAATAGAAAAACCTCAAGTTCAATGTCTGGAAACATATATCAGTTTAACTTAGTAGCATGGACTACTAGCATTTTATGCTTCTAAAGTCTTCCACAAACATATCCCCTTTCTAATACAGTAATGGATAATGCATTTCAATGTCATCTTGTCAGCTCTCATTTACCCAGGACATGGCTCCTGCCTTCCCCTGCCCTGCCCTCTAATATGATCAGACCCATAATTTAGTTTCTGCCATACTTCTGGCCCTACGTCTAAGCCAATATGGGCTTCAGTTCTTTGTTCAATATTTCTTTTCTATATGATTTGCAATAATTTAACTTCTGAGTCTTATTTGTGCCACTATTAAAACTGAATGATAATACCTAGTTCTGAAGTGTACAGAGAACTCATTTTTGTTGTTCTGAATCACACTGTCCTAAGGACCACTTTAAAAATCTAAATTCTCAAAGCCAGATTAAGTCAGCATCTCTAGGACAGAACCCAGTTTGTTTCTGGACCCCCCTGCTCCTTCCACAAGGTGATTCCAAACTGCTGCTAAGTGTGTCAGTTTCACTGGTATAGAGTACATACTGAGTGTCCTTTTTCTGTCAGTCTCACAAATTTTTTGTCAGTGGTGACTAAATAAATGGCATCTGTCTTAGTCATTGTTCTACTGCTGTGAAAATACCCATGACCACAACTCCTATAAAATCAATCATTTTGTTTGTGCTTGTTTATAGTTTTAGAGAGTTAGTTCATTGTCATCATGATGGGGATCATGGTGGCATGCAGGCAAACGTGGTGCTGCAGTGCTATGGTAATGGAGAGTTCTATCTCTGGATCCACAGGTAACAGAAAGAGCAGGACTGGTTTTAGCTTTTAAACCCCAAAGCCTAGCCCTAATGACACACTTCCTTCAGCAAGGCCAAGACTATTCCAACAAGGCTACACCTCCGAATCCCTCTCAAGTAGTTCCACTCCCTGATGATCAAGCATTCAAACCTATCAGCCTGGCAGAGGAAGGGGAATTCTTATTCAAACAAGTACAGCATCCTATCAAATGTCTCATCACTTCATGTCTGCCCCTTCTATTTGTGGACCTGATGACTCCAGACACTGGTGATTTTGACATTGGAACT
This sequence comes from Mus caroli, assembly GCF_978045245.1. Classification (NCBI taxonomy): domain Eukaryota; kingdom Metazoa; phylum Chordata; class Mammalia; order Rodentia; family Muridae; genus Mus; species Mus caroli. Next base: position 121,829,267 of record NW_028227267.1, read on the forward strand.
TTTGTATCTGTAGCTTCTCCTATTTGAGATCTTTTTAAATTCTTTTTCTTATCCTTTTTTTATTAGATACTTTCTTCATTTACATTTCAAATGCTATCCCCAAAGCCCCATATACCCTCCCCCCTCCCTACTCCCCAACCCACCTACTCTTGCTTCCTGGCCCTGGCATTCCCCTATACTGGGGCATATGATCTTTGCAAGACCAAGGGCCTCTCCTCCCATTGATGGCCGACTAGGCCATCCTCTGCTACATATGTAACTAGAGACACAGCTCTGGGGAATACTGGTTAGTTCATATTGTTGTTCCTCCTATAGTGTTGCAGATCCCTTTAGCACCTTGAGTACTTTCTCTAGCTCCTTAACCCTAACCCTAACCCTAACCCTGTGAGCATCCACTTATATCAGGGTCCTGTGAGCAAAATCTTTCTGGCATATGCAATATAGTGTCTGGGTTTGGTGGCTGATTATGGGATGGATTCCCAATTTTCAGTACATGGTGGGAAGAGGTATGTATGAGCCACAGCACATATGTGAACATCAGAGAACAAATTGGAGGAATATATCCACTCTTTCCATCTTATGGATCATGGGATTCCAAATCTTGTAGTCAACCTTGGCAACAGACACCTTCATCAGCCAAGCTATATCTCTGGGCTCCCTCCCATATTTTATACCCTTGTTTTCCTTCTATACCCTTAAACAAAATAGGAATCTTATAACCCTAAAAGTTAAGATACCAGTATCCTGTTTTTGATAGGGTTATTTGGTTTTCTGAAGTCTAACTTCTTGAGTTCTTTGTATATATTGGATATTAGCTTTCTATCAGATAGAGGGTTGGTAAAGATCTTTGCCCAATATGATGGTTGCTGTTTTGTCCTATTGACAATGTCCTTTGCCTTACAGAAGCTTTGCAATTTTATGAGGTCCCATTTGTCAATTCTTGATCTTATATCACAAGCCATTGGTGTTCTGTTCAGGAAATTTTTCTCTGTGTCCATGTGCTCGAGGCACTTCCCCACTTTCTCCTCTCTAAGTTTCAGTGTCTCTGGTTTTATGTGGAGGTCCTTGATCCATTTGGACTTGAGCTTTGTACAAGGAGATAAGAAAGAATCGATTTGCATTCTTCTACATGCTGACCTCCAATTGAACCAGCACAATTTGTTGAAAATGCTGTTTTCCCAGTGGATAGTTTCAGCTCCGTTGGAAAAGATCAAGGGGTACAGAATTACACAAAGAAATCTAAACTTAGGAATACCGAATGGCATAAAAGCACCTAAAGAAATGTTCAACATACTTACTCATCAGGGAAATGCAAATCAAAACAACCCTGAGATTCCACCTCACACCATTCAGAATGGCTAAGATCAAAACCTCAGGTGAGAGCAGCTAGTGGCCAGGATGTGGAAAAAGAGGAGTACACTTCCACTGCTGGTGGGATTGCAAGCAGGTACAACCACTCTGGAAATAAGTCTGGAGGTTCTTCAGAAAAATGGGCATAGTATTACCTGAGGACCCAGCTATACCACTCCTGGGCATATAGCCAGAAGATGCTCCAACATACAACAAGGACACATGCTCCACTATGTTCTCTAAGACTCAGGAATACGGTATTAGGGTCAGGGTCAGGGTCGGGGTCGGGGTCTGCCTCAGGGGTCGGGGGTTAGGGTCGGAGTCGGGGTCGGGGTCGGGGTCAGGTCGGGGTTAGGGGTTAGGGTCAGGGTCAGGGTCAGGGTCAGGGTCGGGGTTAGGGGTCAGGGTCAGGGTCAGGGGTCAGGGTCAGGGTCAGGGTTAGGGTTAGGGGTCAGGGTCAGGGTCAGGGTCAGGGGTCAGGGTCAGGGTCACGGTCAGAGGTTGTTAGGGTTAGGGGTCAGGGTCAGGGTCAGGGGTTAGGGTCAGGGTCAGGGTCAGGGGTTAGGGTCAGGGGTCAGGGTCAGGGTCAGGGGTTAGGGTCAGGGTCAGGGTCAGGGTCAGGGGTTAGGGTCAAGGGTTAGGGTTAGGGTTGTTGGGTTAGGGTTAGGGTTAGGGTTAGGGTTGTTGGGTTAGGGTTAGGGTTAGGGTTAGGGTTAGGGTTAGGGTTAGGGTTAGGGTTAGGGTTAGGGTTAGGGTTAGGGGTTAGGGTTAGGGTTAGGGTTAGGGTTAGGGTTAGGGTTAGGTTTAGGTTTAGGGTTAGGGTTAGGTTTAGGTTTAGGGTTAGGGTTAGGGTTAGGTTTAGGTTTAGGTTTAGGGTTAGGGTTAGGGTTAGGGTTAGGGTTAGGGTTAGGGTTAGGGTTAGGGTTAGGGTTAGGGGTTAGGGTTAGGGTTAGGGTTAGGGTTAGGGTTAGGGTTAGGGTTAGGGTTGGGGTTAGGGTTGGGGTTAGGGTTAGGGGTTAGGGTTAGGGTTAGGGTTAGGGTTAGGGTTAGGGTTAGGGTTAGGGTTAGGGTTAGGGTTAGGGTTAGGGTTAGGGTTAGGGTTAGGGTTAGGGTTAGGGTTAGGGTTAGGGTTAGGGTTAGGGTTAGGGTTAGGGTTAGGGTTAGGGTTAGGGTTAGGGTTAGGGTTAGGGTTAGGGTTAGGGTTAGGGTTAGGGTTAGGGTTAGGGTTAGGGTTAGGGTTAGGGTTAGGGTTAGGGTTAGGGTTAGGGTTAGGGTTAGGGTTAGGGTTAGGGTTAGGGTTAGGGTTAGGGTTAGGGTTAGGGTTAGGGTTAGGGTTAGGGTTAGGGTTAGGGTTAGGGTTAGGGTTAGGGTTAGGGTTAGGGTTAGGGTTAGGGTTAGGGTTAGGGTTAGGGTTAGGGTTAGGGTTAGGGTTAGGGTTAGGGTTAGGGTTAGGGTTAGGGTTAGGGTTAGGGTTAGGGTTAGGGTTAGGGTTAGGGTTAGGGTTAGGGTTAGGGTTAGGGTTAGGGTTAGGGTTAGGGTTAGGGTTAGGGTTAGGGTTAGGGTTAGGGTTAGGGTTAGGGTTAGGGTTAGGGTTAGGGTTAGGGTTAGGGTTAGGGTTAGGGTTAGGGTTAGGGTTAGGGTTAGGGTTAGGGTTAGGGTTAGGGTTAGGGTTAGGGTTAGGGTTAGGGTTAGGGTTAGGGTTAGGGTTAGGGTTAGGGTTAGGGTTAGGGTTAGGGTTAGGGTTAGGGTTAGGGTTAGGGTTAGGGTTAGGGTTAGGGTTAGGGTTAGGGTTAGGGTTAGGGTTAGGGTTAGGGTTAGGGTTAGGGTTAGGGTTAGGGTTAGGGTTAGGGTTAGGGTTAGGGTTAGGGTTAGGGTTAGGGTTAGGGTTAGGGTTAGGGTTAGGGTTAGGGTTAGGGTTAGGGTTAGGGTTAGGGTTAGGGTTAGGGTTAGGGTTAGGGTTAGGGTTAGGGTTAGGGTTAGGGTTAGGGTTAGGGTTAGGGTTAGGGTTAGGGTTAGGGTTAGGGTTAGGGTTAGGGTTAGGGTTAGGGTTAGGGTTAGGGTTAGGGTTAGGGTTAGGGTTAGGGTTAGGGTTAGGGTTAGGGTTAGGGTTAGGGTTAGGGTTAGGGTTAGGGTTAGGGTTAGGGTTAGGGTTAGGGTTAGGGTTAGGGTTAGGGTTAGGGTTAGGGTTAGGGTTAGGGTTAGGGTTAGGGTTAGGGTTAGGGTTAGGGTTAGGGTTAGGGTTAGGGTTAGGGTTAGGGTTAGGGTTAGGGTTAGGGTTAGGGTTAGGGTTAGGGTTAGGGTTAGGGTTAGGGTTAGGGTTAGGGTTAGGGTTAGGGTTAGGGTTAGGGTTAGGGTTAGGGTTAGGGTTAGGGTTAGGGTTAGGGTTAGGGTTAGGGTTAGGGTTAGGGTTAGGGTTAGGGTTAGGGTTAGGGTTAGGGTTAGGGTTAGGGTTAGGGTTAGGGTTAGGGTTAGGGTTAGGGTTAGGGTTAGGGTTAGGGTTAGGGTTAGGGTTAGGGTTAGGGTTAGGGTTAGGGTTAGGGTTAGGGTTAGGGTTAGGGTTAGGGTTAGGGTTAGGGTTAGGGTTAGGGTTAGGGTTAGGGTTAGGGTTAGGGTTAGGGTTAGGGTTAGGGTTAGGGTTAGGGTTAGGGTTAGGGTTAGGGTTAGGGTTAGGGTTAGGGTTAGGGTTAGGGTTAGGGTTAGGGTTAGGGTTAGGGTTAGGGTTAGGGTTAGGGTTAGGGTTAGGGTTAGGGTTAGGGTTAGGGTTAGGGTTAGGGTTAGGGTTAGGGTTAGGGTTAGGGTTAGGGTTAGGGTTAGGGTTAGGGTTAGGGTTAGGGTTAGGGTTAGGGTTAGGGTTAGGGTTAGGGTTAGGGTTAGGGTTAGGGTTAGGGTTAGGGTTAGGGTTAGGGTTAGGGTTAGGGTTAGGGTTAGGGTTAGGGTTAGGGTTAGGGTTAGGGTTAGGGTTAGGGTTAGGGTTAGGGTTAGGGTTAGGGTTAGGGTTAGGGTTAGGGTTAGGGTTAGGGTTAGGGTTAGGGTTAGGGTTAGGGTTAGGGTTAGGGTTAGGGTTAGGGTTAGGGTTAGGGTTAGGGTTAGGGTTAGGGTTAGGGTTAGGGTTAGGGTTAGGGTTAGGGTTAGGGTTAGGGTTAGGGTTAGGGTTAGGGTTAGGGTTAGGGTTAGGGTTAGGGTTAGGGTTAGGGTTAGGGTTAGGGTTAGGGTTAGGGTTAGGGTTAGGGTTAGGGTTAGGGTTAGGGTTAGGGTTAGGGTTAGGGTTAGGGTTAGGGTTAGGGTTAGGGTTAGGGTTAGGGTTAGGGTTAGGGTTAGGGTTAGGGTTAGGGTTAGGGTTAGGGTTAGGGTTAGGGTTAGGGTTAGGGTTAGGGTTAGGGTTAGGGTTAGGGTTAGGGTTAGGGTTAGGGTTAGGGTTAGGGTTAGGGTTAGGGTTAGGGTTAGGGTTAGGGTTAGGGTTAGGGTTAGGGTTAGGGTTAGGGTTAGGGTTAGGGTTAGGGTTAGGGTTAGGGTTAGGGTTAGGGTTAGGGTTAGGGTTAGGGTTAGGGTTAGGGTTAGGGTTAGGGTTAGGGTTAGGGTTAGGGTTAGGGTTAGGGTTAGGGTTAGGGTTAGGGTTAGGGTTAGGGTTAGGGTTAGGGTTAGGGTTAGGGTTAGGGTTAGGGTTAGGGTTAGGGTTAGGGTTAGGGTTAGGGTTAGGGTTAGGGTTAGGGTTAGGGTTAGGGTTAGGGTTAGGGTTAGGGTTAGGGTTAGGGTTAGGGTTAGGGTTAGGGTTAGGGTTAGGGTTAGGGTTAGGGTTAGGGTTAGGGTTAGGGTTAGGGTTAGGGTTAGGGTTAGGGTTAGGGTTAGGGTTAGGGTTAGGGTTAGGGTTAGGGTTAGGGTTAGGGTTAGGGTTAGGGTTAGGGTTAGGGTTAGGGTTAGGGTTAGGGTTAGGGTTAGGGTTAGGGTTAGGGTTAGGGTTAGGGTTAGGGTTAGGGTTAGGGTTAGGGTTAGGGTTAGGGTTAGGGTTAGGGTTAGGGTTAGGGTTAGGGTTAGGGTTAGGGTTAGGGTTAGGGTTAGGGTTAGGGTTAGGGTTAGGGTTAGGGTTAGGGTTAGGGTTAGGGTTAGGGTTAGGGTTAGGGTTAGGGTTAGGGTTAGGGTTAGGGTTAGGGTTAGGGTTAGGGTTAGGGTTAGGGTTAGGGTTAGGGTTAGGGTTAGGGTTAGGGTTAGGGTTAGGGTTAGGGTTAGGGTTAGGGTTAGGGTTAGGGTTAGGGTTAGGGTTAGGGTTAGGGTTAGGGTTAGGGTTAGGGTTAGGGTTAGGGTTAGGGTTAGGGTTAGGGTTAGGGTTAGGGTTAGGGTTAGGGTTAGGGTTAGGGTTAGGGTTAGGGTTAGGGTTAGGGTTAGGGTTAGGGTTAGGGTTAGGGTTAGGGTTAGGGTTAGGGTTAGGGTTAGGGTTAGGGTTAGGGTTAGGGTTAGGGTTAGGGTTAGGGTTAGGGTTAGGGTTAGGGTTAGGGTTAGGGTTAGGGTTAGGGTTAGGGTTAGGGTTAGGGTTAGGGTTAGGGTTAGGGTTAGGGTTAGGGTTAGGGTTAGGGTTAGGGTTAGGGTTAGGGTTAGGGTTAGGGTTAGGGTTAGGGTTAGGGTTAGGGTTAGGGTTAGGGTTAGGGTTAGGGTTAGGGTTAGGGTTAGGGTTAGGGTTAGGGTTAGGGTTAGGGTTAGGGTTAGGGTTAGGGTTAGGGTTAGGGTTAGGGTTAGGGTTAGGGTTAGGGTTAGGGTTAGGGTTAGGGTTAGGGTTAGGGTTAGGGTTAGGGTTAGGGTTAGGGTTAGGGTTAGGGTTAGGGTTAGGGTTAGGGTTAGGGTTAGGGTTAGGGTTAGGGTTAGGGTTAGGGTTAGGGTTAGGGTTAGGGTTAGGGTTAGGGTTAGGGTTAGGGTTAGGGTTAGGGTTAGGGTTAGGGTTAGGGTTAGGGTTAGGGTTAGGGTTAGGGTTAGGGTTAGGGTTAGGGTTAGGGTTAGGGTTAGGGTTAGGGTTAGGGTTAGGGTTAGGGTTAGGGTTAGGGTTAGGGTTAGGGTTAGGGTTAGGGTTAGGGTTAGGGTTAGGGTTAGGGTTAGGGTTAGGGTTAGGGTTAGGGTTAGGGTTAGGGTTAGGGTTAGGGTTAGGGTTAGGGTTAGGGTTAGGGTTAGGGTTAGGGTTAGGGTTAGGGTTAGGGTTAGGGTTAGGGTTAGGGTTAGGGTTAGGGTTAGGGTTAGGGTTAGGGTTAGGGTTAGGGTTAGGGTTAGGGTTAGGGTTAGGGTTAGGGTTAGGGTTAGGGTTAGGGTTAGGGTTAGGGTTAGGGTTAGGGTTAGGGTTAGGGTTAGGGTTAGGGTTAGGGTTAGGGTTAGGGTTAGGGTTAGGGTTAGGGTTAGGGTTAGGGTTAGGGTTAGGGTTAGGGTTAGGGTTAGGGTTAGGGTTAGGGTTAGGGTTAGGGTTAGGGTTAGGGTTAGGGTTAGGGTTAGGGTTAGGGTTAGGGTTAGGGTTAGGGTTAGGGTTAGGGTTAGGGTTAGGGTTAGGGTTAGGGTTAGGGTTAGGGTTAGGGTTAGGGTTAGGGTTAGGGTTAGGGTTAGGGTTAGGGTTAGGGTTAGGGTTAGGGTTAGGGTTAGGGTTAGGGTTAGGGTTAGGGTTAGGGTTAGGGTTAGGGTTAGGGTTAGGGTTAGGGTTAGGGTTAGGGTTAGGGTTAGGGTTAGGGTTAGGGTTAGGGTTAGGGTTAGGGTTAGGGTTAGGGTTAGGGTTAGGGTTAGGGTTAGGGTTAGGGTTAGGGTTAGGGTTAGGGTTAGGGTTAGGGTTAGGGTTAGGGTTAGGGTTAGGGTTAGGGTTAGGGTTAGGGTTAGGGTTAGGGTTAGGGTTAGGGTTAGGGTTAGGGTTAGGGTTAGGGTTAGGGTTAGGGTTAGGGTTAGGGTTAGGGTTAGGGTTAGGGTTAGGGTTAGGGTTAGGGTTAGGGTTAGGGTTAGGGTTAGGGTTAGGGTTAGGGTTAGGGTTAGGGTTAGGGTTAGGGTTAGGGTTAGGGTTAGGGTTAGGGTTAGGGTTAGGGTTAGGGTTAGGGTTAGGGTTAGGGTTAGGGTTAGGGTTAGGGTTAGGGTTAGGGTTAGGGTTAGGGTTAGGGTTAGGGTTAGGGTTAGGGTTAGGGTTAGGGTTAGGGTTAGGGTTAGGGTTAGGGTTAGGGTTAGGGTTAGGGTTAGGGTTAGGGTTAGGGTTAGGGTTAGGGTTAGGGTTAGGGTTAGGGTTAGGGTTAGGGTTAGGGTTAGGGTTAGGGTTAGGGTTAGGGTTAGGGTTAGGGTTAGGGTTAGGGTTAGGGTTAGGGTTAGGGTTAGGGTTAGGGTTAGGGTTAGGGTTAGGGTTAGGGTTAGGGTTAGGGTTAGGGTTAGGGTTAGGGTTAGGGTTAGGGTTAGGGTTAGGGTTAGGGTTAGGGTTAGGGTTAGGGTTAGGGTTAGGGTTAGGGTTAGGGTTAGGGTTAGGGTTAGGGTTAGGGTTAGGGTTAGGGTTAGGGTTAGGGTTAGGGTTAGGGTTAGGGTTAGGGTTAGGGTTAGGGTTAGGGTTAGGGTTAGGGTTAGGGTTAGGGTTAGGGTTAGGGTTAGGGTTAGGGTTAGGGTTAGGGTTAGGGTTAGGGTTAGGGTTAGGGTTAGGGTTAGGGTTAGGGTTAGGGTTAGGGTTAGGGTTAGGGTTAGGGTTAGGGTTAGGGTTAGGGTTAGGGTTAGGGTTAGGGTTAGGGTTAGGGTTAGGGTTAGGGTTAGGGTTAGGGTTAGGGTTAGGGTTAGGGTTAGGGTTAGGGTTAGGGTTAGGGTTAGGGTTAGGGTTAGGGTTAGGGTTAGGGTTAGGGTTAGGGTTAGGGTTAGGGTTAGGGTTAGGGTTAGGGTTAGGGTTAGGGTTAGGGTTAGGGTTAGGGTTAGGGTTAGGGTTAGGGTTAGGGTTAGGGTTAGGGTTAGGGTTAGGGTTAGGGTTAGGGTTAGGGTTAGGGTTAGGGTTAGGGTTAGGGTTAGGGTTAGGGTTAGGGTTAGGGTTAGGGTTAGGGTTAGGGTTAGGGTTAGGGTTAGGGTTAGGGTTAGGGTTAGGGTTAGGGTTAGGGTTAGGGTTAGGGTTAGGGTTAGGGTTAGGGTTAGGGTTAGGGTTAGGGTTAGGGTTAGGGTTAGGGTTAGGGTTAGGGTTAGGGTTAGGGTTAGGGTTAGGGTTAGGGTTAGGGTTAGGGTTAGGGTTAGGGTTAGGGTTAGGGTTAGGGTTAGGGTTAGGGTTAGGGTTAGGGTTAGGGTTAGGGTTAGGGTTAGGGTTAGGGTTAGGGTTAGGGTTAGGGTTAGGGTTAGGGTTAGGGTTAGGGTTAGGGTTAGGGTTAGGGTTAGGGTTAGGGTTAGGGTTAGGGTTAGGGTTAGGGTTAGGGTTAGGGTTAGGGTTAGGGTTAGGGTTAGGGTTAGGGTTAGGGTTAGGGTTAGGGTTAGGGTTAGGGTTAGGGTTAGGGTTAGGGTTAGGGTTAGGGTTAGGGTTAGGGTTAGGGTTAGGGTTAGGGTTAGGGTTAGGGTTAGGGTTAGGGTTAGGGTTAGGGTTAGGGTTAGGGTTAGGGTTAGGGTTAGGGTTAGGGTTAGGGTTAGGGTTAGGGTTAGGGTTAGGGTTAGGGTTAGGGTTAGGGTTAGGGTTAGGGTTAGGGTTAGGGTTAGGGTTAGGGTTAGGGTTAGGGTTAGGGTTAGGGTTAGGGTTAGGGTTAGGGTTAGGGTTAGGGTTAGGGTTAGGGTTAGGGTTAGGGTTAGGGTTAGGGTTAGGGTTAGGGTTAGGGTTAGGGTTAGGGTTAGGGTTAGGGTTAGGGTTAGGGTTAGGGTTAGGGTTAGGGTTAGGGTTAGGGTTAGGGTTAGGGTTAGGGTTAGGGTTAGGGTTAGGGTTAGGGTTAGGGTTAGGGTTAGGGTTAGGGTTAGGGTTAGGGTTAGGGTTAGGGTTAGGGTTAGGGTTAGGGTTAGGGTTAGGGTTAGGGTTAGGGTTAGGGTTAGGGTTAGGGTTAGGGTTAGGGTTAGGGTTAGGGTTAGGGTTAGGGTTAGGGTTAGGGTTAGGGTTAGGGTTAGGGTTAGGGTTAGGGTTAGGGTTAGGGTTAGGGTTAGGGTTAGGGTTAGGGTTAGGGTTAGGGTTAGGGTTAGGGTTAGGGTTAGGGTTAGGGTTAGGGTTAGGGTTAGGGTTAGGGTTAGGGTTAGGGTTAGGGTTAGGGTTAGGGTTAGGGTTAGGGTTAGGGTTAGGGTTAGGGTTAGGGTTAGGGTTAGGGTTAGGGTTAGGGTTAGGGTTAGGGTTAGGGTTAGGGTTAGGGTTAGGGTTAGGGTTAGGGTTAGGGTTAGGGTTAGGGTTAGGGTTAGGGTTAGGGTTAGGGTTAGGGTTAGGGTTAGGGTTAGGGTTAGGGTTAGGGTTAGGGTTAGGGTTAGGGTTAGGGTTAGGGTTAGGGTTAGGGTTAGGGTTAGGGTTAGGGTTAGGGTTAGGGTTAGGGTTAGGGTTAGGGTTAGGGTTAGGGTTAGGGTTAGGGTTAGGGTTAGGGTTAGGGTTAGGGTTAGGGTTAGGGTTAGGGTTAGGGTTAGGGTTAGGGTTAGGGTTAGGGTTAGGGTTAGGGTTAGGGTTAGGGTTAGGGTTAGGGTTAGGGTTAGGGTTAGGGTTAGGGTTAGGGTTAGGGTTAGGGTTAGGGTTAGGGTTAGGGTTAGGGTTAGGGTTAGGGTTAGGGTTAGGGTTAGGGTTAGGGTTAGGGTTAGGGTTAGGGTTAGGGTTAGGGTTAGGGTTAGGGTTAGGGTTAGGGTTAGGGTTAGGGTTAGGGTTAGGGTTAGGGTTAGGGTTAGGGTTAGGGTTAGGGTTAGGGTTAGGGTTAGGGTTAGGGTTAGGGTTAGGGTTAGGGTTAGGGTTAGGGTTAGGGTTAGGGTTAGGGTTAGGGTTAGGGTTAGGGTTAGGGTTAGGGTTAGGGTTAGGGTTAGGGTTAGGGTTAGGGTTAGGGTTAGGGTTAGGGTTAGGGTTAGGGTTAGGGTTAGGGTTAGGGTTAGGGTTAGGGTTAGGGTTAGGGTTAGGGTTAGGGTTAGGGTTAGGGTTAGGGTTAGGGTTAGGGTTAGGGTTAGGGTTAGGGTTAGGGTTAGGGTTAGGGTTAGGGTTAGGGTTAGGGTTAGGGTTAGGGTTAGGGTTAGGGTTAGGGTTAGGGTTAGGGTTAGGGTTAGGGTTAGGGTTAGGGTTAGGGTTAGGGTTAGGGTTAGGGTTAGGGTTAGGGTTAGGGTTAGGGTTAGGGTTAGGGTTAGGGTTAGGGTTAGGGTTAGGGTTAGGGTTAGGGTTAGGGTTAGGGTTAGGGTTAGGGTTAGGGTTAGGGTTAGGGTTAGGGTTAGGGTTAGGGTTAGGGTTAGGGTTAGGGTTAGGGTTAGGGTTAGGGTTAGGGTTAGGGTTAGGGTTAGGGTTAGGGTTAGGGTTAGGGTTAGGGTTAGGGTTAGGGTTAGGGTTAGGGTTAGGGTTAGGGTTAGGGTTAGGGTTAGGGTTAGGGTTAGGGTTAGGGTTAGGGTTAGGGTTAGGGTTAGGGTTAGGGTTAGGGTTAGGGTTAGGGTTAGGGTTAGGGTTAGGGTTAGGGTTAGGGTTAGGGTTAGGGTTAGGGTTAGGGTTAGGGTTAGGGTTAGGGTTAGGGTTAGGGTTAGGGTTAGGGTTAGGGTTAGGGTTAGGGTTAGGGTTAGGGTTAGGGTTAGGGTTAGGGTTAGGGTTAGGGTTAGGGTTAGGGTTAGGGTTAGGGTTAGGGTTAGGGTTAGGGTTAGGGTTAGGGTTAGGGTTAGGGTTAGGGTTAGGGTTAGGGTTAGGGTTAGGGTTAGGGTTAGGGTTAGGGTTAGGGTTAGGGTTAGGGTTAGGGTTAGGGTTAGGGTTAGGGTTAGGGTTAGGGTTAGGGTTAGGGTTAGGGTTAGGGTTAGGGTTAGGGTTAGGGTTAGGGTTAGGGTTAGGGTTAGGGTTAGGGTTAGGGTTAGGGTTAGGGTTAGGGTTAGGGTTAGGGTTAGGGTTAGGGTTAGGGTTAGGGTTAGGGTTAGGGTTAGGGTTAGGGTTAGGGTTAGGGTTAGGGTTAGGGTTAGGGTTAGGGTTAGGGTTAGGGTTAGGGTTAGGGTTAGGGTTAGGGTTAGGGTTAGGGTTAGGGTTAGGGTTAGGGTTAGGGTTAGGGTTAGGGTTAGGGTTAGGGTTAGGGTTAGGGTTAGGGTTAGGGTTAGGGTTAGGGTTAGGGTTAGGGTTAGGGTTAGGGTTAGGGTTAGGGTTAGGGTTAGGGTTAGGGTTAGGGTTAGGGTTAGGGTTAGGGTTAGGGTTAGGGTTAGGGTTAGGGTTAGGGTTAGGGTTAGGGTTAGGGTTAGGGTTAGGGTTAGGGTTAGGGTTAGGGTTAGGGTTAGGGTTAGGGTTAGGGTTAGGGTTAGGGTTAGGGTTAGGGTTAGGGTTAGGGTTAGGGTTAGGGTTAGGGTTAGGGTTAGGGTTAGGGTTAGGGTTAGGGTTAGGGTTAGGGTTAGGGTTAGGGTTAGGGTTAGGGTTAGGGTTAGGGTTAGGGTTAGGGTTAGGGTTAGGGTTAGGGTTAGGGTTAGGGTTAGGGTTAGGGTTAGGGTTAGGGTTAGGGTTAGGGTTAGGGTTAGGGTTAGGGTTAGGGTTAGGGTTAGGGTTAGGGTTAGGGTTAGGGTTAGGGTTAGGGTTAGGGTTAGGGTTAGGGTTAGGGTTAGGGTTAGGGTTAGGGTTAGGGTTAGGGTTAGGGTTAGGGTTAGGGTTAGGGTTAGGGTTAGGGTTAGGGTTAGGGTTAGGGTTAGGGTTAGGGTTAGGGTTAGGGTTAGGGTTAGGGTTAGGGTTAGGGTTAGGGTTAGGGTTAGGGTTAGGGTTAGGGTTAGGGTTAGGGTTAGGGTTAGGGTTAGGGTTAGGGTTAGGGTTAGGGTTAGGGTTAGGGTTAGGGTTAGGGTTAGGGTTAGGGTTAGGGTTAGGGTTAGGGTTAGGGTTAGGGTTAGGGTTAGGGTTAGGGTTAGGGTTAGGGTTAGGGTTAGGGTTAGGGTTAGGGTTAGGGTTAGGGTTAGGGTTAGGGTTAGGGTTAGGGTTAGGGTTAGGGTTAGGGTTAGGGTTAGGGTTAGGGTTAGGGTTAGGGTTAGGGTTAGGGTTAGGGTTAGGGTTAGGGTTAGGGTTAGGGTTAGGGTTAGGGTTAGGGTTAGGGTTAGGGTTAGGGTTAGGGTTAGGGTTAGGGTTAGGGTTAGGGTTAGGGTTAGGGTTAGGGTTAGGGTTAGGGTTAGGGTTAGGGTTAGGGTTAGGGTTAGGGTTAGGGTTAGGGTTAGGGTTAGGGTTAGGGTTAGGGTTAGGGTTAGGGTTAGGGTTAGGGTTAGGGTTAGGGTTAGGGTTAGGGTTAGGGTTAGGGTTAGGGTTAGGGTTAGGGTTAGGGTTAGGGTTAGGGTTAGGGTTAGGGTTAGGGTTAGGGTTAGGGTTAGGGTTAGGGTTAGGGTTAGGGTTAGGGTTAGGGTTAGGGTTAGGGTTAGGGTTAGGGTTAGGGTTAGGGTTAGGGTTAGGGTTAGGGTTAGGGTTAGGGTTAGGGTTAGGGTTAGGGTTAGGGTTAGGGTTAGGGTTAGGGTTAGGGTTAGGGTTAGGGTTAGGGTTAGGGTTAGGGTTAGGGTTAGGGTTAGGGTTAGGGTTAGGGTTAGGGTTAGGGTTAGGGTTAGGGTTAGGGTTAGGGTTAGGGTTAGGGTTAGGGTTAGGGTTAGGGTTAGGGTTAGGGTTAGGGTTAGGGTTAGGGTTAGGGTTAGGGTTAGGGTTAGGGTTAGGGTTAGGGTTAGGGTTAGGGTTAGGGTTAGGGTTAGGGTTAGGGTTAGGGTTAGGGTTAGGGTTAGGGTTAGGGTTAGGGTTAGGGTTAGGGTTAGGGTTAGGGTTAGGGTTAGGGTTAGGGTTAGGGTTAGGGTTAGGGTTAGGGTTAGGGTTAGGGTTAGGGTTAGGGTTAGGGTTAGGGTTAGGGTTAGGGTTAGGGTTAGGGTTAGGGTTAGGGTTAGGGTTAGGGTTAGGGTTAGGGTTAGGGTTAGGGTTAGGGTTAGGGTTAGGGTTAGGGTTAGGGTTAGGGTTAGGGTTAGGGTTAGGGTTAGGGTTAGGGTTAGGGTTAGGGTTAGGGTTAGGGTTAGGGTTAGGGTTAGGGTTAGGGTTAGGGTTAGGGTTAGGGTTAGGGTTAGGGTTAGGGTTAGGGTTAGGGTTAGGGTTAGGGTTAGGGTTAGGGTTAGGGTTAGGGTTAGGGTTAGGGTTAGGGTTAGGGTTAGGGTTAGGGTTAGGGTTAGGGTTAGGGTTAGGGTTAGGGTTAGGGTTAGGGTTAGGGTTAGGGTTAGGGTTAGGGTTAGGGTTAGGGTTAGGGTTAGGGTTAGGGTTAGGGTTAGGGTTAGGGTTAGGGTTAGGGTTAGGGTTAGGGTTAGGGTTAGGGTTAGGGTTAGGGTTAGGGTTAGGGTTAGGGTTAGGGTTAGGGTTAGGGTTAGGGTTAGGGTTAGGGTTAGGGTTAGGGTTAGGGTTAGGGTTAGGGTTAGGGTTAGGGTTAGGGTTAGGGTTAGGGTTAGGGTTAGGGTTAGGGTTAGGGTTAGGGTTAGGGTTAGGGTTAGGGTTAGGGTTAGGGTTAGGGTTAGGGTTAGGGTTAGGGTTAGGGTTAGGGTTAGGGTTAGGGTTAGGGTTAGGGTTAGGGTTAGGGTTAGGGTTAGGGTTAGGGTTAGGGTTAGGGTTAGGGTTAGGGTTAGGGTTAGGGTTAGGGTTAGGGTTAGGGTTAGGGTTAGGGTTAGGGTTAGGGTTAGGGTTAGGGTTAGGGTTAGGGTTAGGGTTAGGGTTAGGGTTAGGGTTAGGGTTAGGGTTAGGGTTAGGGTTAGGGTTAGGGTTAGGGTTAGGGTTAGGGTTAGGGTTAGGGTTAGGGTTAGGGTTAGGGTTAGGGTTAGGGTTAGGGTTAGGGTTAGGGTTAGGGTTAGGGTTAGGGTTAGGGTTAGGGTTAGGGTTAGGGTTAGGGTTAGGGTTAGGGTTAGGGTTAGGGTTAGGGTTAGGGTTAGGGTTAGGGTTAGGGTTAGGGTTAGGGTTAGGGTTAGGGTTAGGGTTAGGGTTAGGGTTAGGGTTAGGGTTAGGGTTAGGGTTAGGGTTAGGGTTAGGGTTAGGGTTAGGGTTAGGGTTAGGGTTAGGGTTAGGGTTAGGGTTAGGGTTAGGGTTAGGGTTAGGGTTAGGGTTAGGGTTAGGGTTAGGGTTAGGGTTAGGGTTAGGGTTAGGGTTAGGGTTAGGGTTAGGGTTAGGGTTAGGGTTAGGGTTAGGGTTAGGGTTAGGGTTAGGGTTAGGGTTAGGGTTAGGGTTAGGGTTAGGGTTAGGGTTAGGGTTAGGGTTAGGGTTAGGGTTAGGGTTAGGGTTAGGGTTAGGGTTAGGGTTAGGGTTAGGGTTAGGGTTAGGGTTAGGGTTAGGGTTAGGGTTAGGGTTAGGGTTAGGGTTAGGGTTAGGGTTAGGGTTAGGGTTAGGGTTAGGGTTAGGGTTAGGGTTAGGGTTAGGGTTAGGGTTAGGGTTAGGGTTAGGGTTAGGGTTAGGGTTAGGGTTAGGGTTAGGGTTAGGGTTAGGGTTAGGGTTAGGGTTAGGGTTAGGGTTAGGGTTAGGGTTAGGGTTAGGGTTAGGGTTAGGGTTAGGGTTAGGGTTAGGGTTAGGGTTAGGGTTAGGGTTAGGGTTAGGGTTAGGGTTAGGGTTAGGGTTAGGGTTAGGGTTAGGGTTAGGGTTAGGGTTAGGGTTAGGGTTAGGGTTAGGGTTAGGGTTAGGGTTAGGGTTAGGGTTAGGGTTAGGGTTAGGGTTAGGGTTAGGGTTAGGGTTAGGGTTAGGGTTAGGGTTAGGGTTAGGGTTAGGGTTAGGGTTAGGGTTAGGGTTAGGGTTAGGGTTAGGGTTAGGGTTAGGGTTAGGGTTAGGGTTAGGGTTAGGGTTAGGGTTAGGGTTAGGGTTAGGGTTAGGGTTAGGGTTAGGGTTAGGGTTAGGGTTAGGGTTAGGGTTAGGGTTAGGGTTAGGGTTAGGGTTAGGGTTAGGGTTAGGGTTAGGGTTAGGGTTAGGGTTAGGGTTAGGGTTAGGGTTAGGGTTAGGGTTAGGGTTAGGGTTAGGGTTAGGGTTAGGGTTAGGGTTAGGGTTAGGGTTAGGGTTAGGGTTAGGGTTGGGTTAGGGTTAGGGTTAGGGTTAGGGTTGGGTTAGGGTTAGGGTTAGGGTTAGGGTTAGGGTTAGGGTTAGGGTTAGGGTTAGGGTTAGGGTTAGGGTTAGGGTTAGGGTTAGGGTTAGGGTTAGGGTTAGGGTTAGGGTTAGGGTTAGGGTTAGGGTTAGGGTTAGGGTTAGGGTTAGGGTTAGGGTTAGGGTTAGGGTTAGGGTTAGGGTTAGGGTTAGGGTTAGGGTTAGGGTTAGGGTTAGGGTTAGGGTTAGGGTTAGGGTTAGGGTTAGGGTTAGGGTTAGGGTTAGGGTTAGGGTTAGGGTTAGGGTTAGGGTTAGGGTTAGGGTTAGGGTTAGGGTTAGGGTTAGGGTTAGGGTTAGGGTTAGGGTTAGGGTTAGGGTTAGGGTTAGGGTTAGGGTTAGGGTTAGGGTTAGGGTTAGGGTTAGGGTTAGGGTTAGGGTTAGGGTTAGGGTTAGGGTTAGGGTTAGGGTTAGGGTTAGGGTTAGGGTTAGGGTTAGGGTTAGGGTTAGGGTTAGGGTTAGGGTTAGGGTTAGGGTTAGGGTTAGGGTTAGGGTTAGGGTTAGGGTTAGGGTTAGGGTTAGGGTTAGGGTTAGGGTTAGGGTTAGGGTTAGGGTTAGGGTTAGGGTTAGGGTTAGGGTTAGGGTTAGGGTTAGGGTTAGGGTTAGGGTTAGGGTTAGGGTTAGGGTTAGGGTTAGGGTTAGGGTTAGGGTTAGGGTTAGGGTTAGGGTTAGGGTTAGGGTTAGGGTTAGGGTTAGGGTTAGGGTTAGGGTTAGGGTTAGGGTTAGGGTTAGGGTTAGGGTTAGGGTTAGGGTTAGGGTTAGGGTTAGGGTTAGGGTTAGGGTTAGGGTTAGGGTTAGGGTTAGGGTTAGGGTTAGGGTTAGGGTTAGGGTTAGGGTTAGGGTTAGGGTTAGGGTTAGGGTTAGGGTTAGGGTTAGGGTTAGGGTTAGGGTTAGGGTTAGGGTTAGGGTTAGGGTTAGGGTTAGGGTTAGGGTTAGGGTTAGGGTTAGGGTTAGGGTTAGGGTTAGGGTTAGGGTTAGGGTTAGGGT